>NC_068339.1:14720159-15338970 GCF_014633365.1 Diospyros lotus | reverse complement strand
CTCACAGTTGGTGGAGGAGTTGAAAGGTTCCTTGCATTTGGGTTCTCAAAATTAGCGGCCAGCGCATTGAAAGCTGGAGACCTGCCTCTCGCTCGAACTCGGTCAGCACTGACAGACACGCTTCGGGAACGTTGAGATTTATCTGGTATGCTGGACCTTCCACCATATGATACAGGTCTTCTCCTTTTAATTTTCTATTGTCACCCAATATGTTTCTGATCAGAAAATCAAGCAAAAAAGTATAATGCAACAAGAAGAACAAGGAGGAGAGCAGCAACAACCAAATGCATCCCAAGAGTTAAAGAACTGTGATTGACACATTTAATCAGTGCACTCACAAGTAGGGTGCATTATTCAATGCAAATATACTAAAGGCATTGCTGTAATTTTGCACCAAATAATTAAGCTTCCATAACTACATCTTACAATCCATGCTCCATGCCTCTGCTTCCTAATCAAAACAATACTTCTGTCCTTTTCCCCTTCAATTTAGGGTATATAGTTTGAACACAGGATTAAAATCGTCTGCCTATTAATTTAAGTTCCTGGAATTAGACAGTTCAATCTTCCGTCAACAGGTTTTATAATGGCATTAAGTCATTTTGTTATCCTCAATTTCATGGAATCCAAACTTTCCTTTTCTTATTTCAATTTTCAGTTTCAAGCATTATAGCATTTTACAAAGTTCTACTGAAAATTTTAATGCCATCCTACAACTCAAAGTCATTCAAAAACCTTATTGCAGCACTATAAGTTTATGGTATCAATTAAATCAAATAAAAATTATATAATTATGTCATTAGAGGAGACAAGAAGCAGTTGAAATGGCTGGTAGGTAAATCATCAATCTCAAAGAGCGAACGACTTACAATTAAAATTTGCAAACATGACATCATTGGATATATAAGAATGTAATACATGTAAGATCCACATAATCATGAAATTTTTTATTTTTTGTCCCTGCTTTATGTAATCTCCTTGTTGATAACCCTAATATATGCTTTTAACAGCACGTTTTTAGTGGAAATTTTAATTTTAAGTTTTCATACCAGTTGACAAATACTACCTTTTTCTCACCCTTTATTTTTGTTTACTGTTTTTACCCTTTTTTATTTGCCTCTTTGTGGGGTTAGAGCATTCAATTTCTCAGTATTCAACTGGGTTATCAGCCAAGTATTTTTCCTAAACGGCATTGTATTCTACATCTTTATCCTTATCAGCCAAGTTGCTCCTTTGTGACTGGAAGGTCATGCGTTCAAGCTGAGAAAATAGCCTCTTTGCAAAGCAAGGGTAAGTCTTCAAACAAACATGACCTTCCCCAATCTTCACAAAGCTGGAATTCTTGTGCACTAAGGACATCCTTTATACAGTCATACTTCAAAAATGAATAGCTCAATGCCCCATTAAACCAGAAAACTATTTGCAGGAGAGCTTTCCCAGAAAATTCAAGGAACTCAGTGAAAGACAGCTAAATCAAAAAGGAGAGTGAGAGTCATAAATGTTTTGTATGAGACATTCAGAAGCTCAGATGCATTTTCCTGCTAACCTGAAATTGATATTATCTAGAACATGACCCATCCTGGAGATTGATTTTCTTCCTTTATCAAGTTCTCTTAGCCATACTAAGGTTGATTCTTTGTAACTGGGAGGTCATGGGCTCAGAGTTATGGAAACAGCCTCTTTGCAAAAAAGCAAGGGGAAAGCTGCTTACAAAAACCTTGCAAAGGGGGAAGTCCCATGCACTGGGGATGCCCCTTTTATCAAATTTTCATTTGATCCCTTCAATGGTTCTCAATGCCAAATCTAGACAAAGCTTCCCAGTGGAACCCCAAAATTACATGTCACTTCCTTGGGCTCACATATCATTGGATTTTCTCACCTCCTTTCTTCTTACAGTTGCTGATGTGCACGTTAATTTTCTATAGTGTAAGCATTTTCTCAAAAGCATAATTTCTAGGATATTCTGTGCTTGACACTTTTGAGATAAGACCTTTTAGCTTCGGCCAAATAGCTTAACAAATCCTACTGAGATAATAATCAGGATAGATCACCAAGCTGAAGTCTTGCAGCAGTAAAAGACTATTTACTGGTATATACCCTGTCCAAAGATTCAACCACTTGATGATACAACAAAGTTGGGTAGAGCAATCTGAAAACTTCACTTTTATCAACACAGTGTGATCACTCTTTCTTTCATAATCAGAAGAATCAATCAAGTATAGCTTAAAAATTAGGAAGATCGTATGTCTCCCAAGAGCTAACATGAGATGAATGAAATACTATCTACCCTACAAGTAGGTTCAATGATGCTGCAGTCTATACAAGTCATTTTACTAGATGCTCAGTGCAGACCTATGTGTTACAAAATCAGAACCACCACTATAAGTTAATGACACCGTGGTGACATTAATTTTAAAATAAAAAACATAATTGCTAGCACATATCTTGACCTGGAACCATGTGTTCCACAGGGAATATATATATATATATATATGGTTGATAATATGGAATTTCTAGTCGAATAATCATAAGAACAAGAAGCCCCAAAAGTTTTTTTCCTGAATGATCACGGAAACAAAAGGCAAAGATACTTACATCTAATGCTGAAGTTCCCCTATTTTTCAATATAGCAAGCTTCCTTTGAAATGAGTTGCCATGGATCTACAATCACAGAAACTTCAGGATCTCTGAAAAAGTTATGAATTCCTAGTTATCAATTCAAGGATTTATATAAACTGAGCCTACTTACCCCAGATTTTGCAGAGTCCCATGTGAAGAAACGGGTGAAGAAAGGTGGTTCATTCCCTTCCATAACAATGTATATAGGTGCTTCAAGAGATAATTTTTCCAGAAGAAAATCACATTCAAGAAATTTCTGTTGAAAATAAGAAGAGATTGCATATGTGACTAAGACATTTTCAAGCATCAGAAATCCAAGATATAGTTGCTGCCACTTAATAGGAATCAAAACAAATAAAAATGTTAGTTTTATGTGATTAGGAGTTTTGAATCTTATTGAATACATTTTAGTTCTATTGTGACTTTTTATGGATTGTGTGATCTTTAAGTGTATTAGGTTACCATATTATTTAAGAGTAGTTTTAAGAGTTTTATCAAGCTATTGAGAGTAAAAATAATAATATAAAAGATAAATTAACCTTCTATCTACCAGCTTAAGCTTTTAGATGAGATGATGGTTGACAATTTAATATCGTAGCAAACAAGGCAAAGGTTTTGAGTTCAAACCTCACTACTAACTTAATACTCAAATTGTTGCACATGTTCGGACCAATTATGCAGTGAATCTGGCCACATGTGAGGGGGCGTATTGAAAGTGAAAATAATAATATAAAAGATAAGTTAACCTTCTATCTACTGGTTTAAGTTTTTAGATGAGATGGTGGTTAACAATTCACGCAAGCCTGTATGTACGTCTCATTACAGCAATCTGGAATTATGTCAATACATAAAATTTGGATTCTCTCAACTCTCCGTCCCTTATATTTCTTCTCCTATCTTCTCTCTCTCAGATTCTTTTCTGAATTCTTCTTCTCTTCATCCCCCAATTTTCCACAAATCCTTGCTATCCTGCATCACTACTACTAATGCTGAATTGGTAAATATATGCACATTCTATAGTTAGACGAGAAACTATAATAGATGGTGCGAATATTGAGTTTGGTGAGCCTATGAAACCTCCAAACATCAAAATCAGTTTCATAGCACCACTCTTTCACCTAGTCTAGGAAACTAAAAGAATGCTGGCTCAGCACATCAGTTTACAGCTGCTAACTTTAGATTTGGATTAGAAAACTCGGATGTAGCAGAGCCCAAATTCTACATGCTACAAATTTCTTTTAACGATACAAACATATGAATGTGGTATAGTAATAATAGCATCTGTTTTTGTTTCTTCAAATCAATGTATTAACATTCCTCAAGACATGTTTGTTAAATCATACCTCTCCAATGGTTAATGCATGCATTCTAGTCTTAGAGTTGACCTCTTGCCCAATCCAGACAGAGATGTCTGAGTGACAATCCAGGATGAATATATCTTCACTCATAAGATCATCCTGGTTGAAGTTGTATAACTCTGTTACCTGAAGGAAGAATTTGCAAAGTACACATAATCAGCAATGTACTTTTTAAGGTACATGAGGTAGATAACACAATTTTGTTGGTTTTTATTTCATGAAGAATCTATTGTGCAAGCAACACATTATTGCTAAGTGGTAAACCTATGAAATGAATGAAACAAAAAACACAAAAATAAAATTCTGTAGGTTTTTTTTTTTTTTTGTGTGCGCGCGTGTGTTTTTAATTGATAGGAGATAATTATAACACAAAAATAAATTAGTATCTAAGTTGATCTGTCTAAGAAAGTGGAACAATTACCAAGCCTACTACATAAATTACCACAAAGGGCATGATGTATTTGAGGCAATGACCATAGCCTGTTAGACCAAATAGTTATTGCCTGATTATAATGAAATTTGAATACTTCTATTGCCAATAAAGAAAAAGGAAAAGAAAGAAATAAGGTTTGGAAAATATGGAACTCTAAATTTCTTTGGATGAAAATTCAAAGAGCTCTGCTGCAAATCAAGTTCTGCTGCAAATCAAGCTTGACTTATCAAGGGGCAGATCTCATATGCTGATGGTCCAATCAAGATCATAAATAACAGAATCCGGGGAAAGACACACCTTTAAATCTCCTGAAGATCAGCGCGCGTTTCAGTATTGGTGGCGTAGTTGCAAGAACATAAATGGTCATATTAATATCAGTTACATCAAACAGTAGAAATTGATAATAAAGGTGGTAGTTCTAACCATTTATGAAAGTGCATGAAAATAGGTGAGGATCTCCTTCAGGATCCTTCCGAATCTTCTGGATAGGGTATTCAGATTTTCCACCTAACAAATCCCAAAACTGCTCAGATTCTGCACCTTCTTTATGTGGTCTGGACTGAAGACTTGGCTGCAAGGACAATTTAGAATAAGTGAATACTGAATAATGAACAAGCCATATCACTTAGCCAAAAATAAAAAAATAAAAAAATGCCAGATCAGACCAAAATTTAAGAAAAAAGAATAGCTGTATAAAACAGTTTGACATCTATAATAACATCCGAGGGAAAAGAAATACCCTTTTGAAGTAAGATTGTGCAGATAAATGGATCAGGACTTTTACACGTAATTCATAAAATAGCTATAAGAAATCAAATAGGACTCAAAAAGGGCAAAAGGATGAATAACTGAGTCAGATTACTTTTTCTTGTGGTTCTGTTGACAAAAAATCTTTCATCATAAAACATAGCTCATTATGAGATTAGAACATGCTGAATCAAGTCTTACAAGGGAATGGAAAACAAACATCGAGTATATCAGACCTTTATCAGATCAAGCTGCCTCTCAACAAGTTCATGGTCCTCTGAAGTTGTAAGGTTCCCGGACCACGTGAAGACAGTCGACCCGCTGTGCAGGATGTAGCAGTACGAAGAGTTTAAAGACGAGGCCACCTGATCCAAATAAAATACGTAATAAATTTCTTTATGTAAAGAAGAATATCCCTTGGAAATAAAGTAAGAAGAAACAATTTGTATATTCTTATTCGAGGACCTTGACGGGAGCTGCAATGAGCAGCACTAGAATTTGAGCAAGTCAAAGATTGATCTGACAAATTAAATTTGGACATGAAAAAATTGTCAATTAGTTCTTATATATGCAAATGAATTAGTTTTCTTAAGTCATTTAGCACATAAAACTGACAAGTTGGGCAAACAGACATGTCCCATCATTTTACGATGAAGACCTGACGGCTGAACCCCGAGGGTTTCGGATGACTTGACACTAGGGTTCCGGCCATATTTGGCCGGGATCATCGCCGCCGAGACCTCACTAGGTATCAGCCAAGCATCTTTCCGCGACCCGAGGTCGACGTCCAAAGACTTTCGCTTTTCGCCGCCTTTTGTCCCCCCCCCCCCAAGGCACCCGAAGCTCCTGACCCGATTTGAAAGGGATATATTGAAACCCGATTGGCATAATAAGACCCGACCGTTAATGGGTAAAACCAAACCGACGAGTGAAATTAACTGACCCAAATGCTTTAGACGAGGCCCGAAATGGAGTAAAACCAACAAATATGTGACCCAGAGCCCAACTCCTGACCCAGATTTATGGCAACCCGAGCTAGAATAGCGGTGGAGGCTGACCAAAATAAGTGGAACAGTAACCCTAAGTCACTAAATGACCCAACCCGATCCAAATCGGATTAAGCGGACTCTACAACCTATTGGAACATGAAAAACGAAATTTTTATAAAAATAATATAATTAAAAAACTTATTTTTTTAAACAAAAGCATTTGGACAGTTTCAATTTTGTTTCTGGGAGGAGTAAGATAAGGGGTGCTTTCTTAAAAGGCACCTAATACAGAAATTAACTCATTGGGATTATATAAAAACGACTTTAGAACTGATAACATTAAAAATGAAATTATATAAAAATAATACAAATAAAAAAATTATTTATAAAAAAAGCATTTGGACAACTTCAATTTTGTTTCTTGGAGTAAGATTGAAGGAGTTTATTGAATCTCAGCTCCTAGGAGGAGCAACATTGATATTGTCAAAATGCCACACACTAGACTCAGTTAGAAGTGTAATTTTACAAATAATTTCAAACCTATAGAATTTTTTTAAATAAGTTTTTAATTGAAATATTTTTTTTGAAAAATTCCATTTAAAGCAACTAAATTTTGATGAAAATGATTCAAGACCCTTATGGTTTTGACCAATCTAGTTTACCCATCTTCATCTAGGCCCAAACATGGCTTAAATTCATTGAACACATTAAACTCAAACCAGGAAACAGCCTCTTTGCTATGCAAAGGTAAGGCTGCGTACAATACAAGACCATTCCAGCGATGCAGGAGCCCCATGCACTGGATTTACTTTTTTTTTGTTAAATATTAAACTCAAATTATTAATTAGGAACCAATGTTAAGATAGAACCCACTTTAAGATGATAGAGATATTATAATTGAGAGAGTGGAATTTTTAAGTTATATATATGGAACAGATTAACAAGATATTGATACGTAATATGCATTTTTGGGTGCATCAGACTCGCCCCACAGTGGGGCCAAGCCGAGTGCACACTCTATGCTAGCAGTGTTAGTAGATTATTTATACTTGATGGGGTTTTATTCATTAAATCTGTTATCATCATTTATCATGCATGATTTGAATAAAAATGAGTATAATTTATGTATGAACCTTGTTCATACCCTATGTTTTCTTAACTGACAGGTTATTTGGTCATTGTGCCTAGTGACACATCTTGTGTATATATTTTCCATTTACAGATTTTTGGGTGGTTATATTTTGAGGAGAGACATCTCATTCAGCGGCAAGGTAGCTATGTTTTGGTAGGCTACATGGCTAGATCCCTTACCTTCGTCTTTCACTTTGTATTAGGTGTCTGCTCCTAAGGGGAGTCCATTTTTTGTGTCGATGACACAGTTACACATATAGACAGACTTACTCAGAAATGTTAACTGAGATAGTTATACTGAGGTTCCTAGACTGAGCATTGGCTCCATTATATGTTGATATTCGTTTATAGTACTGAGGATCAGATGACAGATGATCTATTTGACATTTGATCGCTTTATATAATGAGGTATATTCATGATGAATCATAGTCCTGATAGTTTATGTACAGGGGTTTGATTGTTCAGAGGCTTGCAGATCCCTAGGAGACCCTCCGCTCTCTTAGGGATCTGCGAGGATCATAGACCTCTATTTTCGGGTCATGAAAAAGATAATGCAACGGCAACACAATTGTTGAAGGCCGTCTCAAAGTGTACTTGGATTTAATAAAGCATTCCGAAGAAGAATAGGCAGAATTGTAAAAAAGGACTTACCGGTTCAACTTGAATTGATTGCATATCTTCAGGTCCAGAACCTTGTACCCGAAACAATGCAAGTCCATCCTCTGTATACGTTTCATCTGGAAGACCACTGCCAGCAATTTGTTTCTTGTACCCATCACTGAGACCACCCTGATGAGCAAAATAGTGTGTTGTCAACCATGAGAAAAACATACTAGAAACAAAAATGAAAATGAAGAATATTAGGGCATGTTCAGTTGTAGAAAACATTTTCTAATTTTCCAACTCCAATTTTCTATTGGATGATTGAATCTCTGATTAGAAAACCAAAAACTCAAATTTCTAATTTTTCAACTTTATGTACCATGAATTGGAAAAAATCAAAGATTTTTCTAAATTTTATGAAAATGAATGTTATTGCTTGTTGTTAGGCCATGTTTAATTGTAAAATTGAAGTTGAAAAATCAGGAAATTTTTCTACATCTGAACAGGCCTTAACTTTTGAGTGGAAAATCCCTCCTTTTGGGCCTCAATTGTCCCTTACCTTAAAAACAATGAAGCACTGCAAGATTGAAAAGAACAGAATTGGTTCATTTCCTTCAAAGATGCGAGCCTGCAGGACAATAAATAATCAAACTACCATATCTACTAAATAACAACAGACAAAACCATTAGATGAGCACTTTAACTTCGTCCAAGTAAATTACCTGAACGGGTAAAAACTTCAGTGACTCAACCATCTTGTTTGCCTGAGAAATAGCTGAAGTTTGATCTTCCTATATACAATGGTGAATAAATTAAAAAAAAAAAAAATTCAGAAAGGCAAAAATAGCATAATCAAATTAGATTCGTGACACAGATGTGACCATGAGTTCATAGATTAAATCCATGACACAAATACATTGCATTTTTATAAGTTTCTGTGTAAGAGCAAGCATTGGTGTGCAAGTTGAGAGAGAGATATTTGGGAGGGAGGGATGAGGGAGAGAGATAAATCAGGAAAGTGTCTCAAATTTTGTGGCTAATAGTTTCCATGATGCAAGTACGGAGTTCATAAACGTTACTTATCAGTGTTTAGCTTTCCATATTTGGAATTAACAGGCAAAAAAGAGAAAGATAATTCCCCTCATAAACCTTTATATGCAGCTCCATTATGTTGAACCATTAAAAGCTTTAGCTAAAAAATTTCGGTTACTTTATGGGGAATAGATCACTTAGATAAAATGCTTGGAAGGTGTTGCAATGCCTATGAAATAAAGAATCAACCAGTCATTTTGGACCTAGGAAAGATGAAAACTTCAATAAAAGCAAGGAAACAGAAAAAAATATAAAGAAGCCGAAAGAGAAAAAAAAGGAAAGAAAAGGATTATAAAGAAAGAAGAAGGAAGTAGGGAGGAAATTACTAGTGAGCAATGCATCATTCTTTGGAGTCATGCACATGGGTAAAGTGCAAATTTGTGTGATACTTCCATAGATAGAGGAGAAGAAAATAGTCATGAATGATGCATCCTCAGGTATAACCAAAAACAAAGGGCAATAACCAGCAAGTGTCATGACCTAGAGGTCTTGTTTCTCTACTCAATCCACAGATTGAAATGCTGCAACTCCTATATTCCAGGTAGGATGCTATCTAATTAGACTTGCTCCCTGACCTGCAATGACAAAATCAAGGACGAACACAAATAGTTCATGATGTTCATCATGGAACTTGAGTGAGCACTTTCTGGTGAAGATCTGCAGTATTCTAACATTGTATCAGACTAACCAATCTCGCTATCTATGGCTGAAGATTATCATGGTAGGTTTTGAGGACCTCGAACCATGGTGGTGATACCTGTCCTCCCAAGAATGATAGACTAATCATGAGTTTATCTTAAGCAATCCCACATTGGTTTTGGGGAGGTCTTGTGTTTGTTGCCTAAGGATATTAATTAAATGAAGCTGGCGGAAAATGAAAGAAATAAGTTCACTTATAAAGTTATATGTAAAGAAAAAATGTGAACACAATATGAGTGATTAGAAGGTTTCCCTAATGCACAAGTACTTGGTTTGGAAGGAGAGAGTAAAGCATTATCAAGAAATGCAATGACGAATCTAGTTTGTGCACAAATGCTACAAGGCAACTTGGAAATAGGAATTCTACAAAATTGGAATAGCAAGCTCTAACAAAATTGGGATAAATATATAGTGTTCAAAGAAAAGAGAGTAGAAAAAAATCTGGTGCTGGTGAAAAGTTAGAAAACCAATTAAAGAAAAAAGAAGAGACTGTGCAATGGTTCGGTCAAATTCAGGGCAACCCAGTTTCCAGTCATACAAACTGGAATTGTATATGGAAGGGGTTGAAAAAGGAAAAGTAGAAGGCCTTATACAAAAAGGACAGGCAGACGGCTACGCAAAAAGAAAATGGACAAGCAGAAAGCTAAGAAGGCCACAGGTTAGGACAATAATAAATAATATAATTAAATGAATTCAATCTGTTACAGATTCAATACAGCCAATAGGAGAAACTGATTCCGTATATCCAACCACTAGTGAAATTAAAACTTGATTCAAATCCAGTAAATTGGTTTAGACACAAACAACTTGAAATGGATCCTTATGAAAGGTCACGGATCAGGAATTTCCATATATTTGTAGTTATACATTGTGCATATGATTCTCTTGTTCCAGATTTCAGTTGCAGAAGCAAATACCCAAAGAAGCTGTCCTTTTGCATTTATATTGCAATTGGGATGTCTTTGAAATCAAGTGCCCAGTTTTGACTAATATAGAGAGGAAATGTCATCTGGGCTTCTAATCTTCTTCTGGAGTGCAGTAGCTCCATATTCTATTATGATTTCCTTGGCTAATAGCCTTCCTTCCAGTTTCCTTAGCCAGGACCAAAATTCAGAAGCATAGAAATTGAGATGTTTCAGGAGCAATAGAAAGAATCCCCAAAATACATAGATGTACTGATATTATTAAGAACTAAATTTATCCTACAGCAAACTCAATCTTCTATAATATTTTCTTGACAAAATTGTAAAACAAAAATCTAAATTCTAAATTTATGCCAGCACATTTACTGTTTCCATATTGTGCTATCTTTGGGCGTGTGTGTTTCACTATGTTCCAGTATGTTTTGACTGATGAAAACACCTAACTTTCATTATTCTACTGGTGTTCGTTCTATCTTAGGAAACAAAAGCATTTGGTTTTTTAAATGGAAGCAAATGGAAACTCTGTTCCTTGATCCTTGGGGGGAAATTTTTTTTTGCATTCAATTTCTTCTGCATATTATTATTCTTCCCTTAGAAACGATGCAACATAGATCGTAGAAAGCCAACTACGGCATACCTCCATTAGCTGAAATGTTGGTGTTCAAAAATATCTAGTACAAAAGAGCTAGAAGCAAGTACCTAAAATATTGTCATGAAGCAATGTTTTTCTCACTATGCTTCAGAATGTATTCCTTATTTTATTTATCTGGAACATTAATTCATATATTGATCCTTAAGTTTGAAGCTCTTAAATGTCATATTATGTGACTAATGCAAACAGAGAAAGAATTATAAGTACTGAATGGAATAAGGAAAATTATTTAAAAACCCAAACCAAAAAATCTTATCACCTCAACACTCTGCTTCCCAAACCATGTTCCTATCAGGTATTCCTCTTTATCTTCTCCAGGATAAGAATACTGAAAGATGTAGCAATCTCCACCATAAAATTTTGACTGTTCAGAAGCAGGAAGAAGAGTCTTCTCTTGGCCATTCACACGCCAGACCTTTGCAGCCATGATGTAAACTACCATTAGCATATAAAATAGAGACAAAAAGTTTCCAAGACAGAATTAAGGTTTTTTGAGCTCATAATATATACAGGGAGAAGGTCATAGTTACTGCCAAACAAACAGGAAGAGGAAACTTTAACTTATCACCAGGAACTTTATTATGAATGGCTAAAGAAACACTCACAAAACAAAGAAGTATTTCAAATACAACGAGGAAGCAAGTTTATAAAGGCTTGAAAGAATTTAGAGCATTATGACTATGATTTTTAAAATTTTGAAAGGTTCACAGATGTTCTGGAGTACTTGAATATTTATGTCATTGGGATTTTACTTACAAGATAAATATTCGTGAATCTTGATATTTGTTTTCTTAGCTAAAAATTGACATTTGGTTCTAAAATTATATCGTACATGTCTATTCCCCACTAATAGGAAGAGAAATGGCTAAGTGAAGGGGGTGGGGAACGAGTTGTGGGTGTTCATGTTTTGAAGAAGGATCCTTGAATCTCAGAAGGAATGTCTGTTTTGACAGTTGCAAAAAAAAAAAAAAAAAAAAAAGAAATACCACTGGACATCACAAAACAATCATTTGCAGCTAGTTAGGTCCCCTTCTACAAAGAAGTAAGTTGAACAAAAAATTCTATGTAAAAAGGGGCAATCCAATAAGGTCAAAACCCAGACTTTTTCCTTCCACAAAAAACTTGATTCCTCTACATTTTCCGTGGGCCCCACTCCTGAGGGGATGTCTGAAATATAGGCATGAACTTTAGTAATACATCAAATTTCCTAGATTAGTATAGATACAAATACGAATTTAGTGCAGCACCTGCAGATCTCCCGTGCAATCAATGTATGATTGAGGTTCTTCTTTTGCAGGAGCAGATTTCAGTAAACCCTTCACATTAATACCCTGACTTTTTAAAAGTGCTGCATAATTATCAATGGAAAACCATGGTGAGAAATTCGTACAAGAAGAAGAAGAACAATAAAATTTGAAATGAATTAATGCAGAAAATATAAAACAGAAAATGTATAATTTTAGAAGCAGATAAATATATTGCACAACTATTTTCCTGGGAAAATGCAGATAATGTATAAACTTATTTATCTACTGACCAGCAACCTTTCCTCTGCCATTCTCAGATTCGGTTACATCAGTTGACTGAGGCCAGGAATCAAACTTTTTTCTGAACATCACTGTCTCAAATCCCTCAATTACATGGATTATGCGAGATTTTGGATGATCAAGGCTGTGGAAAAATTCCTGTTAAGTAAAATTAATAACAATTAAAGAAAGTCAGACTATTTGCTTCCAAATTAAGAACCAGTAGTAAAGCATTAAATATTACTTCTGCAGCTCCACTTGCAGTTCTTCTTTCATCAAGAGATGTATTTCTTCCCATCCATACAAAAATTTCTGATCCACAATCTAGAAGATAACATTTATTTGTGTCCAGCAGCTCCCTGATCAAGGAATCGGCCTCAACAGGCTCTGCCTGCCCCTTCTCAACACTGCAACAGAAAAGACATTCTTGTTAATACTTAAACGTAAAGGATCCATAATTTACCATAGAAACAAGAGATCAGTACTAGTATTTAATTTCTGGCACAAAAATCCATTTCCACGAAAGAGAATCTTTTTCACCTTCCAAATTGAACATCTCAAATTTGTAAAAGAATATATGGGATTGAAGAAACTGTGTTTGTGTGTGTGTAATATGCTCACACATCATGAGAAGAAAACGAAAAACTCAAATTTTATATATTAGACTAGTAACAGATGAGTAATCCAGTACAATTTCAACTTAGTTTTGATGTATTCTAAATACATGTTACATTGACTTTTCAATAAAATATAAACAATTATACCCATAAAATAAATATTCTGTTCCGTTTCATCTTAGTTCTCATAATAATTGAAATCTGCATTACATGAATGCTTCTATTGTGTATGGGATATGCAAAACTAGGACAAGGATATATGGGATATGTGTCCAACCCTGTACCAAAACTGGACAGTTGGATCCTCTAATTTATAACAAATTTTGAAGATATAGAAAAAACTTGCATTTGATGATAAAGAAAAGTTTCTTTCTACTCACATGTATGCAAGATAAAAATATCTTTTACCAATTTTTATGAAATTTCAAGTGCATCCTTAAGTAACAGGATAGTCTCATACTAAATTTCATGCATTTACATTATATTTAGACTATTCTTGTGTGTACATTTATCCAGATTCAACTTTCATATATATACTCAAATACCTTAACATCAAAGATTTGAGGAGGCAGCCACTTGAGCAAGTAAACAGACTTGATAGTCATATCTATGTTGCATAATCTATTATATGATATTTATCCATCAGTGTGATGGGAGTTTGTATCAGATATGTTACCAAAGAGATCAATTTAATCTTGATATAAATGTCAAATGGCAACCAACAAAAGACATATTACCAAAACATCCTTGAAGAAATAGCACCCACAGTTTCATCCTCGTCATTAGTTGTTTTCCTTGGAAGTGGAGCAAAGCCACCAAAGAAGCCCCAAAATTCACCAGTTCCAGCATCAGCCATCAGTTTTCCATCCTCTAATTTGATACATCAAGAAAAAAACTTAGCTAGTAGTACCAATTCAGGAACTTATCACTACCCAATAGGCCATTCACTTACCAATAGCAGCAATCTCACATTTTCCATCATGGTAAGTATCATTAATGTACTGGACAACTTCTAGTGATTTGGCCCTCTCTTGTATAGAAGAGTTGGAACCATTGAATTGAAAGATTTTAGATTTGGTATCGAGGATAAATATGTTGTCGTGATTGAGAGAGGATCGAGAAAAAGGAACCTGCACCCCACCATAAAGAAAGTTAAGAATAGGGTACGGTGATACATTTTATTCATCCAAGATCAGCAAGCACTTGAAGAATATAGAGGTACCTCTTTCACGTGAACAACATGCTTTCCTTTGCACACATACAAACGTATCTGGTACTCATCAGCATCAGAATGCTTAAACCCAGATGAAACTCCACCTTCTTGAGGTATAATACATGGTTTGAAATAAGACAGGAACTTCTCAGTTTCGTTGCCCTGTACTTCACGATACTGAACAGCACGCCCACCAAGAGCTGCATCCAGTTCAACAGCCTTGATAGCTGCAGTACCAGCTTCATCCTGTTTAGACAGAGTTGATATGGTCAAATTACAAGTATAGAAGGATCTCATACGAATTAAAAACAACATAATTATAGAAGTTCACCTGACTGGTATCTTTACCAAGCCAATAGTGGATATCGTGACGTAATGCACCACTTTTTAGAGCATTTGTCTGCAAAAGAAGAAAGTGAGGAATGCAGGAAGTTATAGAAATTAACAAAAGTAGATCTAAATATGCAGAGTAGATAAAAGGTTAAGAACTGTGCTAAGGAATATGGCTGAAATCGATAACACAATCTTATACAACAACTATGTGACAGTATATTTTCTCAAATAATAATAAATGCTAGAACTTAAACAGAAAGATAAGATGTACAATAAACCTCAAGTGGTAGGACAAAAGCCTCTTAGACTAATACAAATTGAGAACATGCGCTATACAGCATTTGAAACTCTGACAGAACAGGGGCCATGTACAAATGTCTTATGAATATCTTCTAAGGGACTATACCAGTTGTCCAAGACTGCTAAAAGGAGTTCTGCATATTTTCCGTACCCGTTTTCATTATTATGTATCTGTTGGGTTTGTGTTTCCTAATGAGGCTCAAGGCTGTGATGATTTTTCGGGTGAGGTTTATCTTCATAGGCTTCAGCCCGGAATTGAAGAACCCAAGTCCGTCACCACTTTTAGGCAGCCCATTTTAAAAGTCGAGTCACAAGCCCTATTTCCACTTTGGAGGTGAAATGTGCCTCAAACCATTTGCTCGAATGGGAGAAGCCCACTGTTATGAGCCCAAAAGCCCTCTTGTCCCTTAGTCCTTAAGCCCACATATAAAAGGCCCTTTGTGCGGCCCATTCTCTTGGTGTTTTCCCTTTCTTGACCGAACCCTAGCTTCTCTCTCGAGTCTTCCTTCCTTGGCTGATTGCGATCTCTCTCCTTCCATATCCAACCGATCGTGATTGGGTCTTCTTGCCTTTGTGGGTTAATCTTTACTTCCTTTCTCTCGACTGCCTTTCCTTGTGTGTGCGATAGGTGATCCGTCGATGCCAATTGCAACCTCTAAATATTCGAGACCTAGGTCTCTTTTACGGGTAAGGTTTCTCTCTTGGCTTTGTGCTTTCTACACTCCGTATTTGTGACCGATCTACCTTATGTGGTAACCTACTGTGTGTGGTTTTGATCGTTTGGGTGAGAGAGGTTTCGTTGAGTTCGACCAAGAGATGTTGGGGTTTTTTGAGCTTATGGTTTGAGGCTTCGTTGTGGCTTGTGGTTCCTATTCGTTGGCATTACCAAAGTGGTGCGATTCTTTTAGATTTGAGGCTTGGAGTAGTCTTCGTGACTATCATTGTTGCCGAAACAGAGAGTTTTTCTTTTTGTTCTTCGTGTTCTTAGTTTTCGTTAAATTTGATTCGATTTGATTGCACTAATCTGTTTGTTTTGTAGTTGATTTTCCTCAACAGTATCTAATGCCTGGAAAACAGATTATATATGGTGAAAATATTAAATGCTCAAGCTAAAAAGTTCATTCCTTTTTTCTTTATGTTCTATAAATCAATTCCTTTGATAGACTCATTTTTGACATTAATAGCTCAAAATTAGTTGTCTCCATGCTGGACAAGATATGGGAAAATAACTGAAAAATAATTATATTATCATGATAATAGAATATTAATTTTGAATCATACATAAAATATGAAAAGTTATAAAAGCGCAAAAAACACGAAGTTTCATATATTAACTTTAACGAGAGACTAGAACCAAGCTGATCCACTGACATAACAGCATATACAAGGACTCAACAACTCATTTTTACGAACCAAAGTAACTTAAGGTGCGTTTGATAGAGTTAGAAAATGAGAGTGGAATTCTAATTCCATGGAATTTCAATTCTCACCCCAACCTCTAAAAATTCCAATTCCTTGATTTTAAGAAAAATATTCACTTTTTGAACTAAAATAGAATTCAAATTCCATAAAATTAAAAAGCTGTTTGATAGAATTTCTTAAAATTTAGATAAAAAATGAATTTCACCCTCATTTTTCATGTCTATCAAATGCAACCTTAGGTTTATCATACTTCTGTGTAGTGCAGCTATCTGCAGTGATGATGTTGACGATGGCCATTTGAACCTTCACCCTCTATGCTATCAGTAAACAATATTGATGCACTCATTCCATGGCATAGGTGCAGCATCCAAGACACTAAGAAAATGTGAAGCCTGTGAACTTTTGGGCTGTTCAAAAAATAATATATTATATACAAATAAGAAGGGGTTGGCCGAATTGGGCCAGCCTGTTGTCGGCAATGATGTAAAGAAAACGCATGGGACCCATTAGGGTACCTCGTGTGCTTCGTACACTCCTCTTAGTTGAGAGATTGCCTCCATGGCCACACATACAGTCTCTCTGAATTGATCAATCTTTGCCTGATCTTCCCTTCTCAAAAACCAAACTTCCTCTCTCTCTCTCTCTCCATACCCATAATCCACAATATATCCATAAAAGTGTATGCTTTGCTCGTACATGAAAGAACTGATTCTGTTAACCAATTGGGCCCTCTCCCAGCCACGTCAATCCTATACAAATTTAGAAGCTCACCGAAGCTCGACTTGGTTGATGTCAAAGGTCGGTCGTCGATATCAGTCTGTAAACTCGAGGCTAATGTCCCACACCAAGACAGACTCAACCTCGACTCCCTAACCTTTGCTTTCCCCCCTGACACCCTCATCAGTCATGAGTACAGTGACGAGGATTTTCAAATCCTCAACGATTCCACTTGTTATGAGACTTCCTGTGGGTTCCAATTTGGGAATAACAGATTTATTGTGTTTACTTGTGTTTGTATTGTTCTTTTACTTGCATTGTTAGTTGATAGTGGCAGATATGTGTTTTAGTTGGACAGTTAGTTAGGGAACAGAGACTTGTATTATTTAAGCTGGGAACAGCTCTTTTGCAATAAGATTCAGGTATTTTTTACTCTTTCTTTTTTTTTTTTGGATTACGCCTTGTTACTGGCATTTTCGGTCACCCTATTCTTAGAACTACACTGAAAGTAAATTATGTGCCCGAGTGACAAAGTGGTAGACCTTGGCACCACTTATGCTACTCCCAAGGTCCTCCAAAAAAAAAGCATTCCACTTCTCCTAGAAATCGAACCCACACTAGAGCCCAGACAAGTTTTCAGCCTGCCCCTTTATCACTCGGCTATATCCCGAGGGTAGTCTTTTCTTTTTCAATATGGTATCAGAGCGATCGCTTCTTCTTCGCTGACTTTTTTCGTCACTTCTTTCTTGTTTTCCCGGTGAGCCGCCACAGTCAGTTCTTGCATTCTTCCTTGTTAGAAGTCTGCATATTCGTAATTGCTCTCTGTTTTTCCTGATCGTCCATGATTGTTCTATGGCGACCTTGTTTCCAGATAATTCTTCCACATCAATGAGCAATTCTGCCATTGACGACGGCTCAAGTCCTTACTTGCTGCACCATTCCGATAGCCCTGGCTTGCTACTGGTTTCTCAATTGCTAACAGGAAACAACTATGCTTCGTGGCGCTGCGCAATGTTGATCGCCCTCTCGATAAAGAATAAGCCAAGGTTTGTTAATGGCTTGATTTCTCGACCATCAGGTGATGATCCTCTTCTCAATGCTTGGATCAGAAATAATAATATTGTGATATCTTGGATATTGAATTCTGTCTCTAAAAAGATTTTCGCAAGTGTGATATTTTCTAAATCTGCTCATGATATATGGATTGACCTTAAGGAGAGGTATCAACAGAGTAATAGACCTCGAATATTTCAACTTATGAGAGAATTGATGAACTTAACACAAAGACAATTATCTTTGAGTGCCTATTTTACCAAACTTAAGAACTTAGTAACTATAGGCCTACATGCTCATATAGAAAGTGTTCTTGTGGTGGTACAAAAGCCTTAGCAGATCACTATCACGTTGAATATGTCATGTCCTTTCTAATGGGATTAAATGATTCCTATGCACAAGTTAGAGGCCAATTGTTGCTAATGGATCTGATACCTCCGATTAACAAAGTTTTAGCCCTAGTTACTCAAGAAAAGAATCAGAGGAATATTCATAATTCTACTGATGGTTCTGATCCGATTATATTCTCTATTAAGCATGATACAAATAGGCTTAATCAGGGTAGATTTCAAAATAGGGAGAGGCCTATACGCACTCATTGTGGGTACAATGGACATACTATAGATAAGTGTTATAAGCTACATGGATATCCTCCAGGATATAAGCCTAAACAACGGAACAATAACCCTAGCTAGATCAATTCTAATCATATGAAATCTACTGTTGTGAGTTAGGTGTCTGGTTCAAATACTTGTCATTCTCAAAAATAGGAGGTTGAAGGTTTTATGCAGTCACTAAACCCACTGCAATATCAACACCTGTTGAATGTATTAAGCTCACATCTTACGGTTTCTAAGACCAGTTTAGAGCCTCTAGCCTCCTCTCTTGATTAGGCGTCAAGTACCTGCCTGTCTATTTCTATCAGTCCATTGCTTAGTTGTCCTAGATATTAGATATTGGCCTCAGGAGCCACAAGTCATGTCTACTTTAATCATTCTTCCTTTGTTTGGATGAGGCCTCTTCAGAATACTTATATTACTCTTCCTGGTCATACTCGGATTTTAGTACAATCTATTGGTAGTGTTAAACTTGCTCCACACATACATAGTGTTAAAAAATGTTCTCTATGTGCCTCAATTCAAGTTTAACCTAATCTCTGTGAGCACATTAGTTGGGAAGGATACCATGAGTCTCAATTTCTCTTCTTAGGCCTGTATTATTCAGGATACACACACCTTTAAGACAATTGGCAAGGGTGATTTGATTGAAGGTCTATATGTTTTTGATGCTGCCACTGAGGTGTCTAGTAGTGTAAGGATAGATCAGGGGAGTACTCATCATGCCACAATAGCTAATGTTGTAAGTAAGACTACTTGGCATAGCAGGCTAGGTCATCTTTCTTTCAAAAAGATGGACGCAATAAAGGCTCAGCTACATTACAGCAATGGTGACAGTGATTTTTGTTCTGTATGTCCTTTGGCTAAACAAATAAGGTTGTTATTTGTTTCAAGTAACCATCTATCAAAGTGTGCTTTTGATCTTGTCCATTGTAATACTTGGGGACCATATCATATTCCAACCTATGCTGGATAGAGATACTTCCTTACCTTGGTTGATGACTGCACTAGATTTACTTGGGTTTTTCTTATGAGGCATAAATCTGAGGCTAGAACCATTGTTCCCAAGTTTTTCTCTTTAGTTGAGACTCAA
This sequence comes from Diospyros lotus, assembly GCF_014633365.1. NCBI lineage: Eukaryota > Viridiplantae > Streptophyta > Magnoliopsida > Ericales > Ebenaceae > Diospyros > Diospyros lotus. The sequence goes on along the minus strand of NC_068339.1, from coordinate 15,318,832 downwards.
TTCAACAAAGTGATTAAGAAGTTTAGGTCAGACAATGCTCTTGAATTGCAGTTTACTGAATATTTTACTTCTAAGGGTGTTATACACCAATTTTTGTGTGTTGAGAGACCTGAACAAAACTCAGTTGTTGAAAGAAAGCACCAACACCTTGTAAATGCGGCTAGGGTCCCGTATTTCCAGTCAAGGGTTCCTATTAAGTTTTGGGGGGATTGCATCCTTACTGCTGCCTTCTTAATAAATAAAACTTTTGCCCCTATTATACATTCCAAAACACCCTATCAATTGCTATATCAATCTCATGTCAATTGTACTTCTTTCAAAGTCTTTGGTAGCCTTTGTTGTGCTTCTACATTGCCTTCCCATAAAACTAAGTTCCATTGTAGAGCTACAACCTATATTTTCATTGGCTATCCTCCCAATGCCAAAGGCTACAAGTTGTATGATCTTAACACCATGTCCATTTTTATATCTCGAGATGTGCAATTTCATGAGCACATGTTTCTTTTTCACTTTTTCACTTATATCTCGAGATGAAGTAGTTGATCCCTTTCCTAACTTGGTACTGCCTACCCTCCTGAATGACTTGTCCTTTTCTTTTTCTGCCCCCTTGCATTCTACTTCTCAAGCCTTGGCTGAGGCTGATCCTTGCCCTGATGAGCCTGCTCTTGTTCCTGTTCGCAAGTTCTCTAGATCCATTAGGCCACTTGCCTACCTTCAAGAATACCACTACAACTTGTTAGCCCATAAACCTATTCTCTCTACTCAGTCCTCATATCCTTTACAACATTACCTTTCTTATTCTAACCTTTCCCCTACCCACAGTTCTTTTCTTCTTAATGTCTCCTCTAACTTTGAACCTCAATTTTTTCACCAAGCAATCCAGTACACTCACTAGAGGGGTTCTATCGATGCTAAATTGGATGCTATGCATCTTAACAAAACCTGGACTGTTAGAACTCTTCCTCCTAACAAGCATGCCATTGGGTGTAAATGGGTTTACAAGATTAAGTATAAGCGTGATGGTTCCATAGATAGGCACAAAGCTCGCTTGGTGGCTAAAGGATATACTCAACAGGAAGGGTTGGACTTTATTGACACATTTTCCTCGATTGCCAAGTTAGTTACTGTCAAGATATTGCTCGCTCTTGCTGCTATGCATAAATAGGTCCTCATTCAATTAGATGTTAATAATGCCTTCCTCAATGGAGATATTTTTTAATTAGGAAGTTTATATGGATTTACCTCTTGTATATAAGCCTTAGGTTCCTGTTACTACTCAGGGGGAGAAGTTGGTGTGTAGATTACATAAGTCTATATATGGTCTCAAACAGGCTTCTCGATAGTGGTTTTCCAAATTTTCTCATGCTCTTGTTCAGTTTGGTTTCCAGCAGTCCAAATCTGATCATTCTCTTTTTACCAAGGGTAATGGGTCATCATTTGTAACTCTTCTCATTTATGTGGATGATATAATCATCAAAGGTCATGATCTTGCAACTATAAACTCTCTCAAGACCTTCCTTCACAGTCAGTTTAAACTCAAGGACCTTGGCCGTTTGAGGTATTTTCTTGGCTTAGAGATTGCTTAATCAGCAAAAAGGTATTTTTTTCTCTCAAAGGCATTATACCTTACAACTTTTGGAGGACATCGGTTTTCTAGCTAGCAAGCCTACCTCTATACCTATGGTTCCTAATCTCAAGTTAAGTTCTCATGAGGGTGATTTACTTGAAGACTCTTCTCTCTATAGAAGGCTTATTGGCCGATTGCTTTATCTAACCATTTCTCAGCTAGATATTACCTTTGCAGTTCACAAACTTAGTCAGTTTGTTTCTCACCCTAGAAAGCCTCATCTAGATGTTGTCTATCATCTATTACAGTACCTCTAGGCTGCTCCTAGTCAGGGGTTGTTCTTCTCTGCCTCCTCATCTTTACAACTCCGGGCTTTCTCTAATGCTGATTGGGGTTCATGCTTGGATACTCACCGCTCAATTACTGGCTTTTGTGTATTTCTTGGTGAGTCATTCGTTTCCTGGAGATCTAAGAAGCAAACTATTGTGTCTCATTCCTCAACTAAAGCTAAGTATCATGCTCTCACTTCCACTGCCAACGAGCTCACTTGGCTTAATTAGCTCCTGTTGGACTTTCAGGTTCCTTCCTTAGTTTCTGCTCTACTTTTTTTGTGATAACCAAGCAGTTGTCCATATTGCCACTAATCCGATGTTTCATGAACACACCAAGCATATAGAGCTTGATTGTCATTTTACTCGGGACAAGGTGGTTGCTGATCATATCAAACTTCTTCCTATTCACACACACAATCAATTGGTAGATGTGTTTACTAAGGCTCTACCAGCAGCCCGACTGTTTCCTCTATTGTCCAAGATGGCCATTCTCAATCTTCATGGTCCATCTTGAAGGGGAGTAACAGATTTATTGTGTTTACTTGTATTTGTATTGTTCTTTTACTTGCATTGTTAGTTGATAGTGGCAGATATGTAATTAAGTGTTTTAGTTGGATAGTTAGTTAGGAAAAAGAGCCTTGTATCATTTAAGCTTGGAACAGCTCTTTTGCAATAAGATTCTCGACATATTTTTTACTCTTTCTGTTTCAATAGGGAATTTTGACTTGAAGAATTCCAAGCTCGGAACCAGCAAGAAGTCTCTTAAGGATTACAGTAGAACGACTGCAGATTTAAGAATCCTTGTCATTATACTCATGACCAGCGAGGTCATTGGAGGGGATGAGAACAAAATTTCGGGTGTTGAGGTTGAGTCTGTTATGGTGCACGACATTAGCCCTGAGTTACCGAACTGAGTCGAACATCACGGAGCTTCTAAATTTGTATGGGATAGACGTGGCTGGGAGATGGTCCAATTGGTTAACAGAACCAGCTTTTCCAGTTAACGAGCAAGGCAAAACATCTGCTTGTGTGGACATATTATAGATTATGCGTTGAGAGAATACGCGGGGGGAGGGGTATGGAATTTCGGTTTTTGAAAAGGGAAGAAGAAGATCACACAGAGAGAGTGATGGAGAGCATTAGAGAAACTAAATGTGTGCACGAAGAGCCAATCCCTCAGTTAGGAGGGTACGAAGTACACAGGGTACCCTAATGGGCCAGCGTGTTTTCTTTATATCATTGCCGACAATTGGGTGGTCCCTTTTTCCCTCTCTCTCTCAGCCCAAAAGTTCATGGGCTTCACAGAAACCATAGCAATATGGTTCAATATAATCTAGTATTTTGCATACAAAATCTAAAATTTAAAATGATGAAATTAATTAACTACGAAGATTAGATCTGAAAATGTTTTCCCCAGTTTGGAATAGCTAAGAAGCATAACGAAATCTTAACAATTATAACAAAGAAAACAAGTTAATGGCTTATTGTGATATCAGATGCTTAATCAGGTGGGACATGTATTATACCAGATGGAGGCAGAGTGCTAGTAGAAGCCATAATATTCTGACAACTAAAAGACAGAAAATTTTGATATTTGCAGGAACCATTGCACGTGCCTTTTGACGCTAGGAAGCCCCACAAGAATAGCATAACAAGTTTAAAAGTTATTAAAGAAGGGCACTAGATGAGGCAAGAACATTGTGAGTGCAACTAGACAGAAAATTTTGGCTGACGGATATCCCAAGATCTAGGCCTGGCGGCAATCATTACATGTCAGTTGCTTCCTGCACTAAAAAGCACCCAAAGGGATAATGTAGCAAGTTTACTACTCATGGAACAACTTAGGAAGAAGTCTCTTCCATGTACTATGGTAGGTTAGGTTCTCAATCAGAGAATGCTTTATTGGGTATCATTCATGCTAATTGTGTCATAGGCCTGTCTGTCCCTGCAACCTATCAACAAAAAAAGGCGAGCTCTTCCATTGCGAAGGCTTGCTATTTTCTGCACTTCACAAAAGACGAAATTCTATACATGGAAGCTAGCTGATGACATCATGATCTCATGTGAAATGCTATAAAAGTAGAGGAAACCAGTAAATTTTTGGAGGAATTTCCATCCTCAAACTCAATACTGCACTAATAGATCCTGAAATACTCAGAATCACCATTGTGAGCAAGAAAATCTGAGTTTCAAAAACTTAAATCATATGCTTTAACAATTAACTTCACATCAGTGCCCCAGATATTGAAATCAAGTATGGCTGTCAATTCATATACACATGGAAGAAACTTAAGTTATCCAAGTTTAGAAAAAGAATAAAATCCCGAAGTTCTGTCCTAATACAATGTCATCATTTGCCACCAAGGGAATCTATTCTATATATTATAGAAGCTACCAAATAGTACAGAGAATTCCCATACCGAAGCCATGTCAGTATTGTACTAAAATGCAACCGTATTAACTTTTCACCAAATACGGTTATCATCAATAAAGAATGTGGTTTTGGCAATAGGTTGCATGTACATAAGCTAATAAGTGTCCCAGATTAAAGATTGAAAAAACATCCTATAACTAATAACCATGATCACAGATACTCGTATTACTAGTATATCTTGATTAGAAAACATATTTATTAGATTGCAAATGAGAAATCCAACAACATTGAAGACTGACAGCCCAAAATTTGATCATATCTATCCTCCGGGAGCAATTATACAGTATAAATTGGATAACTGCAAGTTAGAAAAAAAAAATAGAGAAAAATACCTTCAAAATGATATATGAATCTCCAGTAAAAAAATTTCCATAAGATGACTTTGGGACAGGCACGGGATGTAAGTTTTCAATGCTCCATATTTCAATTCCGCTACATATTGTAAAGAAGAGCAAAATGTGAACATCAAGATGCATATAGGACTGTCGGTAACAGCAGCCACCGTCAAGATAGTAACAGGATGATAACTCATTCTTTTTTATTTATCATTAATAATAATATTATCCATTATTATTTTCTTATCATTCCATTTGCCCTTCTTTATTAACAAACTGAAAATTGATCATCCTCAAGAGAAGGATTCGCTGGAGGTACTGATTCCAACATTCTATAAAAGGGTGGTAAGAATTAGTGCAATAACGTTCACCATTATAAGACATAAGAGAACAAAGGATACGCCTTCTGCCCAGCTCCTTGGAAAGCTGGATCTAAACCTCTCATTGAAGCTGCCATAATTTTTGGCCTTTTGTTTATGTTTTTTCACAACTGCAGACTACAAACAGGAGTAGCAGAACCCTGAAAATAGTCACACAAATAAACTGAGTGTGTAAGTAGAAAATATAAATTAGTAAAGAGGCAAGATTTCAAACAGTTTCATTGCAACAGGGCCACCAGGAAAAGATGCTAGCTCAAGATGATGTATTAGCAAGAAAAAAAACTAGAGACACAATATGTGAATATAAATATAAAATTCAGTCCATCTAGCAAGAAAAAAAGTAACTCAAGTTGTTAAATCATAAATTAGTATGATTTGAAGACAAGGCGTACGAAATCCTGCATATTCAAGTTACTAATTTAGTAGAGTCTTACTCAATTTTTATTCTAAACTTTAAAGAATTCTGCTGGTCAAAATTTTCAATATTCATGGAGTCCAGTTAAAATATCTAGGATCAATTAACCAAAAAGATAGGGAGACGTTTTCATGAAATTAAGAAGAGATGATTAAAATGGAAAAGGGCTTTATGCGATAGTAAAATCTTTTTAAAATTAAAAGAAAAATTTTGTTTGAAGGCTATAAGACCAACTATTGTATGGCATAGAATCTTCTGCAATAGAGCACCGACATATGTAGAATAAAATTGTAACTTAAATGAGAATGTTTTTGTGGACTTACAGCTATAAAAAAAAGGATAGATTTTAAATGAGTACTTGTAATGAGGTTGGAGTGGCTATTGAGGACAAAAAACATAAGATGCTATTAAAATGGGTTCGATCATGTGAAAAGAAGATCAATAGATGCCCATATGAGAAGAATGGATGAAATGAAGGAAGTTTAATAAAAGGAGATAGAACATGCAATGGCAGAGAGAGAGAGAAGATGATCAAGATACCTGATAAAAAAAAACTTTAGACAATAATATGAGTTATAATGACCTTACAAAAGATATGGTCAAAAACAAAGATGATTTGCAAGATAGAATTCATATAGCCCATCGAACCTTGTGAGATTAAGGTTTTGTATGTTGTTATTGTTGTATAAGTCTCAGGCTATCCCCTTTGTAGGTATTTGTCTCAAAGGATATCCTATGCATTGGCATTTATATTATTGTACTTATATGAATACATCTAACTGTAAGTTTCTTACAGAAACCCATTCTCGAAACCAAGCATGCAAACACGAAAAGAATAGAACATTTCCAATAATTTGGGAAACACCTCAAAAAAAAAAAAAAAAAAATGCAGACTCAACAAGGTGATAAATCAAATTGATAAAGAACAACAAACGGAAAACATTATTTGGAGACAGGATCACCTTTCTCTATAAGAAAATAATCCGAAAACACCCAAAAATGAATGGCCAGATCCAATGAAATCAATTTTTACCAAAATGAAGTTTGATATTTGAGAAAAAGGCCCAAAATGGGAGACTGAAAAGTGAGGTTGAAGAAATCAGAGGAGAATAACAACAATAAATAATACGAGATTCTACAGATAAAGAAAGAGGAACAGAAGACGGAAATAATGGGTAGGTTTGGAGGGAACGATGCCTCGCGTCCTTACCATTAACGGCTGCAAAAAGGCCCCGAAAGAAAGAAAGAAAGAGTGATGAATTGTAAATTCATTAAACTATTATTTAAAACATGAGTTAACAAGGTTGGAAGTTCACTAACCCCCCATCCAATTATCACTACTTTTACGTTCACTATTAGTTTGACCATGAAACGGTAATTGAGGGAAATCAAAAACAGTTGAATTTCTTCTGTATCTCCCTCCAATCAGGCAGATTTTGTTTTTCCGTTTGGATCTTTCTGATTCTGGAATGCTGGCTGCGGTTCTTTTACATTTGGTTAACCCCCACCCACCACCCTTTTTTTAACTTTCAAAGAGTTAACAAGGAATTAACATGACATGACCCACCACAACGACCTAGTCGCAGTTATTGCTGTCTGGAAAGATGCAGAAATGTGGAAATTGATGCAAAATTAAACACAGAAATCGAAATGGGAATTAATTAATAGCTGTTAAAAGGAAACGAAATTAAGTTACATTACAATGCCGTCCCATACATTTGTGAGAACCTTTCGAAGAGATCGAATTGATTGCGTTGATCAGATCTTTCTGTACTTCGATCCGTATGCAGCCATTCTGAGATTTGTTTCCCTCTTATGTGATCTCATCATCAGTGAAAATAGAACAAAATGTGTAGAGAGTGGGGAGAGAAGCTCCGCGAATGAGATTCATGGTCCATGATTGATTCGACTTCCGCTTTACCAGGTTTGGATGAGAAGAGCGAGACACTGTAGGGCCATCATTCTCTCGCGCGCGCATATATATAAATATATATGCGCGCGCATAGAGATTGCGGTAATATTAATATGCTGTATTTAGTAGGCTTAGAAACGTCTTCTTAGTAATTAAATGAAATGGAAAAAATGTAAAATATTTCTCATTGTTTGGGACAATATTAATATGAGATGAAAAATAATAGAATTTTTTTTCCTTATTTATTAGGAGAGCGATAATATTAATGGAAGAAGGGGAATAATAATAATATTAAACAACAAGTGCAGTGACCATTATTATACTTTTAATGAAAAGATAAAAAAATGCGATTCAATTAAGGCCATGCTTAATTTCCTAAATATAATTAGAGGGAAGTCATTCTTGCAATTGCATGTAAGTTTTTTGTTCAAATATATTTAATTTCCTAGTTTTCCTATGCAAAAATCAAAAAAATAAAATATTTTCATGAGACATTTTCAGTCTCGAAAGTCAATCTCGTTTATTATTAATTTCTTTCTCAAAAAATAATTATTTTAGGTTTTTGGTTTGGTTTTCTAATAAGATTTTGCTTTTGACACATTTATTGTTTTCTCGTTCATATTTGGATGAAGACTCAAAGTTGATTGTTGTTTATATTCTGTGAGATATTGATCTTGATATAAGTCTCTATTTATTATTATCTGCTGAAATGTAAGATAATTTTCTTCTCTAAATGCGAATATATTTCTATAATGGTTTAAAGTTTTCTTCATTGTGTGCATTTATTTTTCTCAATTAATTATTTTGATAAGTTTTTTCTCGTCCATGTTTGGATGAAAACTCAAGGAATTGATGGCTGGTTATAGTTAGTTATGTGAAATTTTAATACAAGAGTATTTGTTGTTTATTATTATTATCTTCTCTAAGTATGAATCTATTTCAGAACCACATGTGCATGTTAAAAATGTATAGAAGTCTTTTGCATTGTTATATCCACTTCATGAGACTTGTTATATATGTTGCCGGGGGGATAGCGTGTGGGTCCCACCCTCCCCCATGAGCCCACACCTTTCTCTCAATTTGCTCGCGTTGCACAAATTTTATGTCACCCTGCGTGTGGACAGCAGATTAATTCACTCCACTTCATATGTAATTATGATTAATTGAGTGGATATCACTTAATGGCTTAGTTACCACTCATGTGCATGTTAAAAATGTTTTGAAGTTTATTCATTTTTAATGATTAATTATTGAATAAATATCAGGTATGTGTTTAAATGCAAAACCTTATTCAAAGGCAAACAAGCATAATTCAACCTCAACACAACACATACCTGATGTTTGTAACAGTTAAATAGTTATGATAAGCAAATGTGGAAGAATATGGGCTTCCATTAGTGTTCACGTTCTTGATGTGAGAAGTTAAATTCAAAGCTCCACCAAGGTGCCAAGGCAATAGAAACTTAAAACTACAAGAGAAGCTATAAGGGAGATTAGAAGGTATAAATTACTGCAAAAACCTGATCCAAATTAAGTCGGCAAGTGAAAAAGAAGAATTTTTAAATTTACATTTCGATTGGAGTGTAACTTATTTTATTTTGAACTCCATGACATTAATTGGTTATGGCAAAAGTGATAGAGCTAATTGAGAAACTGGCGAGGCTAATGAACGATCAGTTTCAGATGCCAAAGGACGACTGCAAGACGATGGGGGGAGCAGATCCATTTGAGGAAAAGCTCCGAGCTTCCTCCTTGCTGTCAATCGTGGTCCTCTTGATCGTGGTCGTGAGTCGAGCCCATGGGGTGCCATCTTAATTCGACGACACCACAAAGGGTCAAGTTACCTAAATCAACCTTTAGATTGATTAATGTGCAATGAGGATCCTTTATATAAAGAGTTGAAATGGTAATTTGGCTGGTTCTTGTAAGGCAAGCAAACGTTCATTGTTTGTTGTTTTTTTTAGATAATGTTAATAAGTGTCTTAAAAATGTTTGTTAATGTATATATATGTATTTATTGTATATTATTTTTAATTTTTAAATAATTCAATATAATAAAATGTAAAAGGATATATGCAATATAACAATGTTTGTAAAACCACCACACCTCTGGTCATAGAGGTGTGGTGGTTTTACAAACATTGTAATGGTATCAAGACGTTTTTTGGATTAACCTCCTCGATCCTCTCATGGCCGATTCTTCCTTCTCCTTCAACACCATGACCCACATGGTTACTATTAAACTCTCCTCCACAAATTATCTTATGTGGTGAAATCAACTTCTCGCTCTTCTTCAATGTCAAAATCTCCTTAGCCATGTCGATGGTACCGTTGTTGCACCTCCAACCACTATCGCCTCTGATTCTTCTTCTTCTCAACCGAATCCTAAATATGTGGAATGGCAACTTCAAGATCAACGCCTTCTCAGTCTCCTCTTCTCTTTGTTGACTAAAGAAGCCATGGCTGAAGTCCTTGGTCTCACCACCACTTGTGATGTCCGGTTTGCTTTGGAAAATTCCTTCAGCCATATTTCCAAGACTTGTGAGCTTCGCATCAAAGATGACTTGCAATTCATCAAACGCGGCACCTGAAGTGTCACCCGAAGATGACTTGCAATTCATCAGCCATATTTCCAAGACTTATGTGATCAACTCATTGCAATGGGCCGCTCGGTTGATGATATAGACAAAGTTCACTGGTATCTCAAAGGATTGGGCGTTGACTTTGCTAATTTTTCTACTACCCAGATGTCTCTCACCACATTACCAGCTTTCAAAGACTTGGTTCCCAAAACTGAAAGCTTTGAGATTTTCCACATGTTTCCTCTGCTGCCTTTATTGCCACCAAGGGCCTTTTCCTCCATCTCAGGGTGGCAATTCCTCCAAGTCCTATCGTTCTTGCGGAGGCTACAATGGAGGCCATGGCCATGGACGTGGCAAATGGGGCTTTTATACCTCTCGGTGTCAAATCTGCAAGACTGAAGGTCACACTGCTGATCGTTGCAGGAGCCGTTACGACTGTGCCGAACCTACGACACAACTTGCTGAAGCTTTCACCACAGCTTGTTCCCTCTCAAATGGCTCGGAGTCTAAGGTTCGCTGATACCCCCTTGACCTTTCTTAGTTGGACACGGTTGAGCCCTATCATGGTAAGGATTGAGTAATAGTGGGAAATAGTGCTTCTCTTCCTATTACACACACTGACACGCTCTCTCCCTCTTCCAATTTTCAACTTTTGGATGTTCTTGTTATTTCTCGTCTTACCAAAAACTTGCTGTCCATCAGTAAATTGACCTCTGACTTTCCTCTCCCTGTCACTTTTTCTTATGATAATTTTGTTGTACAGAATCAAATCACAGGAATGACGGTGGCAAAAGGTAAACGAGAAGGTGGTCTGTATGTGCTTGAATGTGGCAACTCTGCATTTGTTTCTGTCCTTAGAAATAAGAATTTACATGCTTCCTTTGCATTATGGCATGCTCGTCTTGGTCACGTAAATCACTCAGTTTTATCTCTTTTGAATTAAAAAGGACAATTATTTCTTACTTCTTTGTTGCCCAATCCATCTCTTTGCTCTAATACCATAACAATGTTTGTAAAACCACCACACTTCTATGAGGTTGAGTTTTCCATTTATATAGATGTATACACAAAATAAAGTAAAGTTTGAATACTGAGATCAAATAACAAAGATAATTATAAATGGAAACTGTATCTCCTACAATTAAGGAGGCCTGATTTCGTAAATCAATAACTGATTTACTGGAATCCTCCACACAATACACCTTTAACTAGTATTGTAATACCCGAGAACGTTGGGTAATTAAGAAATTAATATTTTATTAGAAAAATCGAATTTTGAGGAAAATAGGTATCAGAATAGTCCGAGAAATTGACTGAATCAACTACCGGGAGTATCCTGGAGTCAAGATGCCTAAAGAAAATGATATTGAAGTGTCGAGTAATTTGAGATATGATTTATGGCATTGAAAGAATTTGGGTCAGGAATAGTTTTCGGTACAGCTAAAAATACAACTTCGGGATAGGCTATAAAACCAAATTATTGTAGGGGGCCTCCGGAAAGACAACGGAACCCCAAGAGTATTCATGTTTGGTGTGTAGAACAACCCTTCAATGGTTTCGGGAAGAAACTAATGGATTTGAGGCCAAAACAAAGATTCGGGCCAAAGTACAGTTTATCGAATTAGCCGGAGGTCGAGATGGTGAGTTTTTGGAATCTTCCAAGAAGGAATGAAAGTTTTTATGACTTGAGGGACTTAGCGGCAATATTAGAAAGTTTGTGGGCTTTGTGAAAATGGGTCAAGGCATAAGAGACAAAATTAGGGGGCAAAAGTGTAATATTTGAAACTTGAAACTAAGAAGCTTCCTGCCATGGTTGAGAGACCAATTCTGGTCGCCGACAGCACCTACCTACAGTTGGGAATAGAGCCAAATGGGTCGGGGATGCCTTTGGGTCGGGATTGGGATGTCAATCGGGTATGTGGTGGTCGGAAATTGATGATTACCGACCAAGTTTTCGGTCGAATTTTGGAAGCACCAAAAGGTTGTTTTGTGGTCGGATTTTGACGAGATTAGGTCGATCCAGGGGCGGTAGAAGCCTCGGAGAGGTCGTTTGTGCAAGCCTTGAGCGTTTGGAAGCTCGGGAAGGCCTATAAATAGAAGTGGCCGAGAAGAGGAAGAAAATTAATTTTGTAAATCGGTGAGTTTGTGAACGAATTGAGAGCATCGGATAAGGGGTTTTTATTTCTCATGTCTCAAGCTTCGTTTCTATGCAATTTGAGCCATTTTGGTTGAGAGTTAAGGGAGATCTGAAGCCTCGTCGGAAAAACGAGTTTCACCAAAAAATCGTGTTGAGCAGTCAATAAATGGCTCCAATTGACCAATTTTAAGCTATTATCTGGTAGAGGGCAAAGAGAGGAAGGTGTAGGTTTAAACGGGGGGTCAATCAGAGGTCGGATGAAGGAGATATGACCATTAAACCAAGTGGGTCGCATACTGTCCGGCGAGCTGAAGGTTGAAGACAACCGGCGCGTGTAGGACACTCTCCAGCTGGGCCCGCGACTGGAGGCACGTAAAGCAACTTGTTTGAGCGAGTGTGGGCGCGTCCAAGCTCGGAAAATTTTGAAATAAATTTCTAAATTCCTATAAATTCGAGATCTAGGTCCTGTAGAAAAATATTTGGATTTGGAGTTCTCTAGGTCTCAATTCTAGCATCAAAGAGCCTCGTTTTGCATGAAAAAGCAGCATCCAGGTAAGTCCACTATTTTTCTATTGATGTTCATAGGTTATTATGATTTTTGTGAAGAAATATTGGAGAAAATAGCTTCGGAGGGATTTATTTGGATTTTTAGAGGTGAAAATAGAAGAAAAATGGAGAAGATGGAGAAATTGTGAGAAAAATAGGTTTTTGATTATTATATGTTGATTAGGGTGCCTTGAGGATTAAAGTGATGTGATTTGTGCAAATTTTGAGTTTGGCACGAAAATCGAGAATGAGCACGCAAATCGAGGCAGTGCGCGTTTTTCAAGGTATCCTGAATTTTGTCAAAGGTGAGTTGTTCTAACCCCAAAATTTTTTTATTCAAAGTTGTTCTCTTAACCATTGATTTGAACCATGCAAATGTTTTACTACATGTGAATGGTTTTAACATGTGATGGTTGGTTTTGTAGGGATTTGTCCCGAAATGTTTTAAAGCATGTGCATTGAATTTTGTGATAAATTATGTACATGAAATATTGTTTCATATGATGTATTGAATCATGGTATGTGGCATTGGCGTGTCGTTTTTGTGGGTTGGGATTGGGATGTCAGACTGTGATACGGCACTTGAGTGATAGCACTAGGGAAGCATGCCAAGGGAAAATACCCAATTTGTCGACTTGGGCTGAGAGTAGGACACCACCCTCGTGAATCGACAAATGGCGGGGCTGAGAGTGGACACCACCCCGGACCGATAGTATAGCGGGGCTGCGAGTAAGTAGGACTCCATGAGGCCTTTATGTGGTAGTATTGTTTCCGATGTGGACGTGGATTCCCAGGATTGGTGTTGATCATCATTTGGCCAGGACTTGTGTTGACGTGTGCTCCGTAAGCTTCTGAGTGGGAACGTAATAATGACGGGGTGATTCCCGGGCTCATGCATTGACGTTGCTTCCTCTTAAGCCAGGATTGTGTTATGCCAATGTGTCAATGTGGTTGTGATGCCTTTAGAGAGATTGCATTTTCCCCGGTTAGAGTTAAATGCTTGGTGGGTTTCTCTTGGGTCGAGTTTTGTCATGATATTATGTTGTTTCATATCTTGCATACATTCATGAAAACGTTTTGAACTCTCACTTAGATGATTCATCATCTTATAGTGGACTTTGGTCCCTAGAATATTCTAACGTTCCAGGTGGTAGCAGCTGTTCCAAAGAGAAAGGAATTGCCGAGAAGTGACGGCAACATGTTGGTGGATTACAGCATATGTTTTTGGATTATATGTATTTCCTTTTGATGATGTCATGTTAGACGATGATATAGTTTTGATGTTATGTATAAAATGGTTTTTGTTATGTATATCATCAGGTTTCGATCTAACTTCTGCATTTGTTTAATGATAATATTACCTGTCTTAGCTTTATTTGATATGCTGAGAAGGTAATTGGAATTGTCGGGGAAAATTACGGATTTAAGTGTTATGTAATGGATGTGCATGTCTAGGAAAGTTCTGGTTAAGGAAAGACTTGGTACTTAAATGTGTCCGTTTGTGACCCACCTCTCTTTCTTGGAAACTTACCTAGTGTACTATTCACGTACAAACGCTGTATTTGTGAAAAAAAAATATATCCCCGAAATTCATGATGGTTTATTCCTCATTTATAACGCCCCTCGGTTGGAGCGGGGTGTTACAAGTATCCTAATATTATTTTATTTTTTTATTTTATGTACTATTTTTAATTAAAAAAGTTAGTAATTAATTGTCAATTCATAGAATTGACTCGGCAAATAATGAGTCCTTTTTCCTAAAATTGTAACCTTTTTTTCTCGTTAGCTATTTAAATTGAAGATATCTCCCTTTTTTTAATTTTTTTGTTTTTAAGTGATATCCCCATTTTCATTTGGCTTATCCATCAAATAATAGAAAAGAAACAATGGCCCGATCACAGAGAGTATTTGATCAACTATTGAGCTTGTGCGCTTTCTTGAAAATGTATGCATGATTTGTAGTTTTGTCCTTTCTTAAATTAATTCGTTCAATCTTAAATTTCTTCATTTTGTAACAATCTTAAATCAATTTCCCTTATATGTAACAATCTTAAATCAATTTCATTTTGTAACAATCTTAATAAATTGTAACAATCTTAAACCAATTTCCACATTTATGCATCTTTGCAGACAGCAATAACTGCGAGTAGGTCCTTGTGGTGGGTCATGTCATGTTAATTCCTTGCTAACTGTTTGAAAGGAAAACTAAGGGAGGGCGGTGGGTGGGTGTTAACCAAATGTAAAAGACCCACAGGCTCTTCTGTTCCTCTTTCTTTTATGTATAGAATCTCGTATTGTTTATTGTTGTTATTCTCCTCTGATTTCTTCAACCTCACTTTCCTCCCTGTCTCTATGACTTTTCAGACTCCCATTTAATTATTTGGTTGAATAATGACATTTTAATTTTAGTCTCAAAATCCAAAATATTTTTGTTAGTCATTTTTTACATTTGCTGCAAAAATTATTTTGCTTAATTTTTTAATTTTTTATCCAAACACCAAAAAATAAGTATATTATATTTATGTCAAAATAGACAAAATTAAGCTCAACCAGTTTTCGTATAAAAATATTTTACAAAAGACTCGAACAATATGTAAAGGAAAAACAAATTTTTAAAAATATCTTTCATGTGTAAAATTATTATTATACCTAAAATATATATATATTTTTTCTATTCCATTATTAATATTTTTCCAAAACGAGGAGAAGCCTCTTCCAAACAACTGATCATTCGAGAGATTATTTGACGACTACACTCATGAATCCACCTTTCCAACCCACCAAAGTAGACAATGTAAAGAGGGTAGAATAGCTAGCCTAGCAAAAATCCTGAGCTGAGGTTTGTTATTGTCCTCCAACAACATTGCAACAGAGCACCCTGCAGGATTCCACAATAATAAAACTGTGAATGTGGTGAGCCGTAGACTCAGAAGAGAAGGACGGGATTTACAAAATCAGTGATCTAAGTTTGTACGCGTGAACAACTACTGAGAACCAATTTCAATATATTGAAATGGGTTAACAAAAATAATAAAATCAGCCAAGTACCTGGACATGATTACACCAGCATACGGACTTCTAGGCTGCTGGAATAGGATAGAGTTCCAGAATTCCTTTCCACTCCATACCGGGGTTCAGTGTTATGGGATTTTCGACTGCAGCAGTCTCCACACGCAACTTCAGGTCGGTCTCATCTTTCCCAACATCAACCAAACCCTTTGACTTCTTAAGCCAGGGGCTCCCCGGTCCTGCAGAAGAAAAGGTTAAATTTATAATGAACACCCGGAATAAAAATAAATATTATGACAACAACAATATTTACAGGCCTTAATCCTATTAGGTGAGGCCGACGATAACAATAATCACTATTCTCACATGTACCTGGAATTCCATCCATGGTCAGTACGTGTTGAATCTTCCATTGATCCTCCCCTGCAGTCTCTGAATGTACGCCACTGTAAATGTATAATTCACCATCCTGCATGATTGCATGGATATTACATATGACAAGCATAAACCGTATTCGATGCGCATAGAGAATAGGGAAAATCAATCATATCTTAAACCTACTTCTGATTCCTCATCTCCAGTAAGACTCTCCTTATTCTTCAAGTCGTCAAGATAATCCGTCTCCAGTCCTTCAATCTGAACTTCACTGAATTGAAGCAAATAAGCTAACTACCAAAAGACCAACTCAAAGCTTCACATTACATTCTTCCAAAAGTTGCCAAAAGTGATTCTAAAATAAAACAACAAATGGAACCATAAACCTGTTAACCAATAAATTTATTCCAAAATGCGACCGGGCAGTATAATGATTAATTGAAAATATAGAGACAACTAAACACTCACACAACAGAGAAAAAAGTGGGGTTTGAAATATTTTCCTTAACATACGCTCTGGTTCCCTTGCAGGAATACCATAAGAGGCTTAAGTTCAGGAAACATTTACTCCAAAAGCACAAGTCAGTAAGATGGTTGATGGGATCCAATTATTTAACCTGTCTACTTCACTTCAAGCCAATAGATCCATTCCATGCTCCATTTTAACCAGCAAAGAAGCTTTAGTTGACATTACAAAATCATGCACCGACTAGTTTTCCTATCTTTCACTTCTGCTGAAAATCATTATGATTTGTTTTCAACATTTTCTTCAAAGATGTTACTTCGTCTCCAGTGGCTAAGTTGATCGAATTCACTATTTTGCTTATCAACAAAGAGAAGAAGGTTATCAGTACTGAATCTTACTAGTCGACTGAGAACATAACAAAAACTGTATTAGTCAAAGTACTGCAACATAACAAGGATTCTGTTAACTAAAGACAAAGCAATATCCCTGGCTCTGGGAACCTCTAAGACGCCTTCTGACGTCTCTAAGGCCAACTCTCTAGGGGACAATACAGCGGTTAAGGTTCATTCCCCGCAAAGAGACTAAGTTTGAGTCCCGTTGACTTTGCCGTCAAAAGAAAAGGCAAGAAAAAAATTGGTGTTCATAGCCAAGAAACTCTTGTATACCAATTCATTATGATACTAAAATAAGTCTTACAAAACTTGAGTTCATGCCCCATTAATTTATCCACCCAAAAAAAAAAAAAAGAAAGGGAAAAATTGGCCTTGATAGCCAAGAAACTGTTATACACCGATGCATTATGATCCTAACGTATGTCCAATTTGTATTCAATGCAAGGACACCAAAATGAGAAGGTTGCATCTAATCATAAACTCTATCAAGGAAAAGATGGAATTGATTTCCAGACAACTTTGTACAAATCCTTGGTAGTTATCAACCTCACGAACTAAACATTTTCAACTCACACCAAAGCTGTAAACCAGGTGTTAAAAAAACCAAAGCAAAAAAAAAAAAAAAAAACAAAAAGAATATAAAACATTTATTTGTAATAGTTTATTGCTCATAGCAATGGTATTAATTATGTTCTAATTAATCTAAGCAGCCAACATAAACTCCAATAATTACGTAACCAGAACATAGATCAATTTTGCCAGCAGTTTTACACAAACCAAGGCCATTTTCTTTTTCCTTCTGTTTTTTTTTTTTTTTTTTTTTTTGAAGGGCGCCGGGGGGAGGGGGGGCACTCACAGGGTCAATTACCAAGCCCGAGATGGATCTAAGTTTCCCACTTAGTCTTGGACACGAATGCACAGACAATGATTATGAGCCAACCACTAGGGCGGCAACTCCCCGGGAGGGAGGGGGCGCGGGAATAAGCAAAATTAGCCAAAGAGCAATGTGAATTGTGAAATTGAAGAACATGAAAATGGTGTTGCCCCAACCAATGGCCAATTCATCATTTTTTATTTTTCTCATACAACTGATTTCAACTCAACTCAACTCAATAATCCAGATTCCAAAATAGTATTTTTATAGGAACAGTAAATCAAAGAAGACACTGCAGGGATGCCAACTGTATGGGTAAAACACAAAGGGGAAGGAACAGTAATGCACCAACCATTTGAATAAGCCTATACCACACATAATTACTGACATGATGTGTGCATTACACGCCGTTTCTGACATGTCATCTTGGCAGAACTTACCATGTTAGAGTTAGATATATTTGACCAGATAAGAAGAAAAGATAAGGAGATAAGTCATAGATAAATCACCACAGCATAGTTTTTCTCAAAATCAATGCCAACATTTAAAGAAAATGACAGTCACATTAGATTGGAATCTCTTTCATATCCTTAGTTTGTCTTGAATGATCAAACCTTAATGCCGCTTGCTCTAAGATTAATTAAAAAATGTAACTTAATATCTGTAAAAGGATCAATAATCTGATAAATGGAAATCCTGTTAGAAAGTCAATGCAGCACTAAAAGATGGAGCAATTATTGTTTTAGCAGATTTATTAAATGAAAACATGCACAAATCAACTTCAACACATACCCGATAGCTGGAAAATAGAGATGATAAGCAAATGAAAAACAAAATGGTTTTCCATCAGTGTTGACGTTTCTGACGCGAGATGTTAAAATCAAATCTCCACCAGGTGCCAAGGTTACCCTCAATCGAAATTCAAAACTACAAGAGAATATAATGGAGATTAGAAGGTAGAAATTAGTACTAAAACCTGATCAAAAGACTGCAAGTGAAAAAGAACAGGAAAAGTAGAAAGAGAGTGGTGAATGGTTATTAAGATTTTATAGAGCAGGCCTTTCAGAAAATAAATCTAAATCCAGCACAATTTTTGGTTATTAACTCTATAAAAAGCAATCTTCTTGAAAAAACCATATCATGAACAAAAGTCAGTGGATTTAAATTGGGAAACTTGGGAGGTTCTCAAACTGTACCTGTGAGGCCAGATATTTAAATCCTGTCCAGAAGGCTTAAGTATCAAATCAACAAATGCCTTCGTATGGGAAGTTTCTGGCAAAGGAGGAGGGTTTGGGTCAAGTCTCCAAAATCTTCTTCTGGCAAATCCATGCAGATGAAGAGACCCATGCTTCTCAAACTGCATATAAAAAGCAAGTTTTCTTGATCAAGATGATAGCAACCACAGAAATCACTGAAGGAAGGTTGAGAATCATTTACTTGGGGGAAACATATTCGAATGCCTCCGTGAGTTCTCAATGGAGGTTCAAAAGTAGCCTGCAAAGATAGATTACAGTCATTCATATCATTATGATGTAGAGTAGAATACTGATGATGCAGCGGCAGGTAAGCTTGGTCCCATACAGATTACGACACAAAAACAAGAAGATAATTACAGGATTCACCAATGACGGTGAAAAGATTAACTAAGTAGAAATATTAACCAAAACAAAACTCTTCACAACTTGGCAGTGTAGTGCATCTATCAAAAATGATGTTTTCAAATTTCTAACATGAATTTAATAACTTTAGAATGATGAGTTTGGAATGATGATACGAAAGTAGTTATTTCAAACTAAACTTTACCTTCCTACTGGAAAAAAAAACCTCCTCTCCATGTTTATTCTTCCAAGATGTCACATGAGCCCCAAAAAGGTACACCTGTGCAACAGGTTAAGTTTTACCACGAACAACATAACTAATACACAATGGGAAACTGCAACGTCATATTTTAAATCGCAAGAGCTAATTAATTAACTCCAGAAAAAATGTATAATCTACCAAAACAAAATTGATAGCGAAACATAAGGTCAACATTTTCACTTTAAAGAAGAAACTAACAAACACCGCCACAAAGTTCATACAGTTTGTTCTGTTGTAACCACCAGAGAAGGTAATATTGCGTCTTAAATTTTCTAATATATGCAGATTAACTTGTTTCTGGTAATATAAATCTTATATTTGGTAGGAAGGTTTTCCCTAGGACAATTTCATGCACTTAATTGATTAGAAGATCAGATATTTTTTCTAATAAATAATCACAAGGTAGAGACTCTTTGATTCAATTTGAATATGCTGATTAACTAAAAAAATCAAAAGTAATTTATTCTATTTCTACAGAAAGATTCAGTAAATCAAAAGTAAAGCATCATCTTGAAGAAATCAGGTTAGAGATGCAGTGGCAAGGGAGCTCTATTTCTATACATTCTACCTGAACCAACCAAAGTATTAATTCATGAATTTAAACGTCATTTTAACGCACAAAGAAGAACAGCAACTTCTCCACAAATATAAAAAATGTTTTCAATAATCAAATCATTTATCATTAAAATAAATAACATTTTTAACTTGCAGATGTAGTAGTGGCCAGCGGCCCAGCAGGCAAGCGGTAGCTCTTCAATTAAATCACATGCACGAAGTGTACATAGCAATGTAGAAAAAAATTACAGCATGCATATGGAGTTCAGAAATAGATTCGTATTTGGACAAGGCAATTCTCTTGAATTTCATACGATAATAATAAATAGACTTTTGGATCAAGATCAAGATTATCCAGATCTCACAGAACTGTAACTAGCTAGCTATCAATTCCCTGAGTCTCCATCCAAGTACGGACGAGAAAGCCAATCCGAGGATGAGTATCCAATCTTATCAAGACAATTCAACCTCAATACAGAAAATCTATGCACAGACAACGAAAAATTACAGACCTAACGAGGAAGCCGAAAGGAAATCTAGAATACACATTATATATATATATATGATATATGTGTGTGTGTGTGTAGAGAGAGAGAGAGAAAGTATCGATTACTTCAGCAGACCAGCCGCGATCCTCGCGGAGAACCACCTTGTCCAGGCCGTTGATGCCCTTACACACCTCTACTGGAATCAGTTCTGAGCTCACGGACATCATTGATCGATCTTTTCTTATATATATTGAAGATAGAGATGCGGATTTGCTTTGCTTTCTAGATCTGCTTGTTCGCCTTCTACTTGTTCAGAAGTCACCTCTCTGTCTCTCTTAAAATGATTTATATATAGATGAAATAAAAATGTCGAGCGCGCGAAACTGTAATTCAAACAGTTATTCTTAGGGTTGCAAATGTTGAAGCGTGAACTTATAAAGATGGAAGCAGTGGCTGTATAGTTGCGGTGTCCCAAAAAAATGTAAGGCGCGTTCAAAGAATATTAAGAAAGAGTATATTTAACTTCTTCAATTATTAAGTATAGGTAATTTTGGGTTGAATCCTAACACTAAATATGTCACAGCTAAATATGTAACAGCCGATGCATTGGCTTGAAAGGAGTTCTTTAGGGTATAATACTTTATCTCCCATGAAACTTTTTTGTCATTACATATTAAGTAATATAGTTTCTTTTGAGCATTGACAATTCATGAAAGTATTTTTTTTTTGTTTCTAATTTCTTTTTTTAGGGAAAACTTGAATTTAGAAAGTAGAGGAACAAACTTTCTCCTCGGTACGATGAGTTAGAGACTATCATTGAAAATGATACTATTATAAGACAACACTTGCTAACTGGCAATGACGATTTCTCTCTCATTCATGATATTTATAAAAGTAAATAATTAATACATATTATTGATAAAATGCCTCATATAAAAGATTCTAATAAGTTTTTTTTTTTTTTTAATTAGTAATAGATGAAAGTGTGAACGAGGTTGATAGTCAAAGTGAAGATACGAATCTAAGTAAAAGTTGTGCTCTTAAGCATAACGTTGACGGAGGAACTAACAAAAGCCGACGTAGACATACTCAACCCATGGATGAGAGTATTATTGCCCTATCGAGCATTGTCGAATTGTCAAAAAGAATTGTTAATGCTATGAAGATTCAAGCAACATTAGATACACAAAATTACATCAATTAGCAATTGGTTCTAAAAAAATTACAAGGTAAGAAGATAGACAGTGGTGATATCATGCAAGTCATGAAGGTATTTCAAGCGGATGAAGGTTTTGCTAGAATCTTTATGAGTTTAATTGATGAAACATTCATGTGGGATTTGGTTTTTGAGAAGTTTGGTTGTGATCCACCTCCGCTTAATTAGTGAATAATGTTTAGTATGTTTGTTGAAAATATTCTTTAATTTGTAAGGTAAAACGTAACTACATATTTTTATGTATTTTGTAACATGTATATTATTTGCATTACTTGTTTGGATGTTGACAATCTTTTTTTACCTTGATCCGTGGAAAATGTCATTTTTCTAGAAAAAATAATAACACTCAAACACCAAAAGCTAGAAAAATGACTATTTTTATAGAAAATAATGGCAATCAAAAACCAAAAGTTGGAAAAGTATAACAATTTTTAGGTAAAAAATTAAGTCATTCAAATACCTTCAATTGACATTTTTCTTAAAATTTAATTCTAAGCAATTCAATTGTCTAGAAAATATTTTCTTTCTATGAAAATTCCGTACTTGCAATCAAACACACCTTTAGTGTTGCAAATGTTCAGGCATAAACTTATAAAATATGGAAACAATAGAATCAGAAGATGAAGTTATACTGAATAAGACAAAATTAAATAGCAAAACTTTTTCATTAAACTATTTTGGGATAAATTTCACAAATGGACACTGCTTAACTTTTTATTAAGATACAAAAAGATTTTTAAAATTTAATTTATAAGTAAAAAGTGATTGAATTTTAATTTAAAATATAATTTAATAATTATCATCAATTCTCAATAATAAAGACTAGCGAGATGGACATACTTAACTTTTTATTAAGATATAAAATTCAATTTATAAGTAAAAGTTGGCTAAAGGCATATCTAGCTCCCTCAATTTTCATCATTTAATCATTTTGCCCCTTAAACTTAAAGCAAGTACATATTAGTCCCCTTAACTTTTAATTTTGAACCTATTCCGGCAAGTATTGCGCATGAGTTACACACACAGTTTGATGTGACCCCATATTGACCAGACCAATGATAATGTGACACGTGTCTCACTTTGCAAGGGAAAAAAATGGATGGCGAAGGACTACATGGCTGACAGACGCTGGAAGCGCTATTGCTTATCCACCTTTTACGCTGTTGGACCGACGAATAACACGTCTCCCATGTTGCCAGCCTAGATCTGCTCACCCATGCCCAGTCGCAGCTATTGCAGGCTTTCCTACCCCAATTGACGTCGTCGTTGGCCATTAACAAGAGGAAGACGAGCAATCAACCGACCGTTGAGGGGGGCAATAGGTCCCCCTTCAAGTTTATGGGGCAAAAACAGTTAAATGGTAAAAGTTGAGGGAGCTGGGTGTCTCTTTAGCCTTTAAAATATAATTTAATAACTATCGTTATGGTATTGGAGCCCAAAAAAGATGGTTGTTGTTGGATTAAAAGGCGAACAGAAGCATGGGAGGTTGTTATGCACAGGCTGTTGGAATCTAGAGGCTAGCTTACGAGAAAGACAAACAAATAAGAAGAAGATAAAAGTCAAGCTTGAGGCGTCGGAAGCTGAACAGTCGCTGATCAACGGAAGCTGCAGCATTGTAAAATCGAAAATGACTGGATTTACAGGCTTTGTCAAAAAAAAGTCGGCCACATCATCGTTGAGGATTGCCTATTGCTTGCCGGTGTTGGATGAAAAGAAAGCATACAAGAAGAAGAGAAATAATAAGGCTCTTATTTTACTCGGAATTATATTATAAATAATTCACTTATTATTTTTTTTATCTAAAAAAGTATGGTTACTCTAACTACATTCCCTATTTAACTTCTTATTTTATTTATTTATTAATAATTTTTTTTATTTTTTTTACTTTATCTATAATAAAAAAAAAACACAAGTCCCAAATAACAAAGAACAACAAAGAAATATCAAAAAACACAAATCAAATTTAGCAAAGACGAATCAAATAGAATGAAAATTAATAATAAAATATATAAAATCAATAATCAAATACACAAATTTTATTAATCACTGATGAAGTAGTCGATACATGTGTTTAACTTTTGTTGACGCATCTGTTTATCTTCCATCACCGACTCTTTGTCTTCTTCGATCGTCGTTGGCCTCTTTTGATTGTTGTGTCCGACCACCTAGACCCTTTGTCTCCAAAGTTAAAGACAAATTGGTTGTAACTGGCGATGACCATTGTGAGGGAGTCGACTATTGAGATGGTTGTTGTGGGAAAATGTGGTGAGGGTTGTAGAAACGAGTTTGATTTCCAAGCTTGGCGAGGTGGTAGTGGATCGCTATTAATATAGTGAGGAAAATTGATAATAGCGAGCAACATTGGAGTTGAGAAATTAGAACGTCTCCTTAATAATTTGGCTTAGCGAGGAAAATGACGAATGGTCGGAGACAGTCTAAAAGAGCATTGCTCTGAAAAAAAACATAAGAACAACAGTGAAGAAAATGGTTGTGCATCCTGTTAGATATAAGCCCTTAAGACCAGTTCTAGTGACACAATAGGGCTTGATCTTGTAATTCTTTAAACCTTATTTAATGGCAAGTTTTATGTTTAATTGAAATTGCAATATGATTTAAATTGAACATACAAATATCCTTTAGTATAATAAGGAGTGGATACCATTCTTAATTGTTAAGAATAATCGAGACGGTTAATCCACAATACGTTATACTATAAATATGTTCCTGGCCATAGAGTTTCTAACTTGGATAATTAGTAACTCGCAAAGGCTGGCACATCGTCTTCCTCCTTGTTCGGTATAAGATACCGAAAGACAAGATTGGTGGGTCTCGTACCACTCTGTATAAGATACAGAAGAAAGACGAGTGGGTGCTCGTTATAGGAACGAGTTCACTGAACGGGACTATTAATATTGAATCACATGGGTTTTATCTCACGGGTCAATGATTTAATATTAACTACGGATTTGCATTAGTCCTTAAACCTGAGATGACATGGATATCTGTGTGTTAGTGGATTAGGATATCAGCGATATTATATGGTTGTCCTAATCAGGGATAGTCGTACGTATCTATGTGCCTAGTTCAGTGACACACGAGGTATGTGTGCATCAGACATGGAATCTATCATCTCGAGATATACGAGGAAGATATCCTATGCGATCCAGTGGTCACTTGACGATAAATCCTTGGCCGAGGTAATATGACGACGGAATTTGGATTCCGTAGATGTTGTGTCATATTAGTCAAGTGTGATTATTGGATTTGGTCATACGACGAGATCGAGAGATTTGACCTACTGACCGTGATCTCATATCTCGTCGGGATATAGTATGATAGAGGGACTGTATTGCAGGACACCGTAATGTAAGGTTCACATTCCCGCTTCACATTAAATTGGGTAATCATGACATATTGCTAGATGTCACTCGTGATTTACGAGAATTAATAATTGATTAATTCTCGTTGCCAGTTTAATTGTGAACCCAGAAAGTCCCACCCAATAGAAATCGATTTTAAAAGAAAAATGGGGCAAATTTAGTAATTATGGAATTACTAAATTATAAATGCAATTATTTAAGAAATAAGAATAATTAAATAAGTAATATGATTATTTATTTAATTATTAATTTGGTTTGGGCCTTTTGCTAGCACCTAAAGCCCGGCCCAATAGCATTTAGGGTTTTAGGGTTTCTTGTTTATAAATATAACATTAAACCCAAAATCCAAAAAATTTTAATTAGTTGAATCAAAACGGAAATTTTAGAGAAAATTTCCGAGTCCCTTTTTCTCTCAAGTCTATTGAAGTCTTGACGATTTCGGGTGGACCGACTCGGCATCTCACGCGTGGGAGATATCAGGCGGGTTATCGGCAACGAAATCAGATTTCGCTTCGAGGTAACTTTTCGTTTTATGTCTTCGATTTAACCGTAAGATTTGAAAAACGTGATACCAATAAAATCAGATTTTATTTTCCGCTGCGTATGATCAGATCAATGTTTCCTAACACATCCCACATGAAAGGACAGTACACCGTGGAAAAAGGAAGAAAAAGTGAAAAATAAATAGGCGTGCAATGGTCCTAAAATATTATTACAAATTCGATTTCACCTTTCAAACTCAATAAACAAAATTATTACATGCGGTGCATTCAAGGAAAAGTTCTTTTAAACTCACTTGATTTATGGAAATTGGTTCAAAGAAAAACGAAGCTACTCCATAGCAAAGAAAAAGCTAAAAGAGCAGAGCAACAAGGATAAAAATGCACTTTATATATACAATCTATTGAGTAGTGAATGAAAGTTTATTTGAGTTAATTGCCTCACCCAAACTTCCAAAGAGACATGAGATCTTCTTCATCTTGGTGGTGAACAACTTATTTACAATAAATGTACTAATGTATTTATAAATGATTTTGTCTATAAATTATTTAGGAATTTTTACTCGAACATATTTATGAATTTCTAATCTAATCTATTAGTATTCAGGAATCTCGCTCTAATCAAATATATCTGTGAGCTTTAAGGAGTTGAGATTTATTAAGTTCAATCTCAATTTGTTTACAAATTGAGTTTTAAACTTAGACTTAAGTTCGTTTACCTTAATGAACGAATTCGAATGAATTTTTATCAAGCTCAATATTAGACAGTTTGCAAACAACTCAGATCATTTTCGATTTTAGTTATTATGTTATTGTAGTCGTAACTATTTCAATATATATACACTTAATTGCTTGTCAAGCACTATTCATCACATTGTAAATTGTACTCAAATTAAAATTCTATATTAATTTATAGCTCATGTAAATATTTTATTTTTGAACAAATATCTTACTTATTTTTTGATTTTTGCATAGGAAAATATATTTATAATATGTGCGCGCGCGAGAAGAATGGCCCTACGGTGTCTCGCTCTTCTCATCCAATCCTGGCAAGGCGGAAGTCGGATCAATCACCGACCATGAATCTGATTTGCGGAGCTTCTCTCCCCACTCGATCTCTACACATTGTGTTCCATTTTCACTGATGATGAGATCACAGAAGAGAAGAGGGGAAGCAAATCTCAGAATGCGCTGCATACGGATCAAACTACAGAAAGATCTTATCAACGCAATAAATTCAATCTCTTCAAAAGGTTCTCACAAATGTATGGGACGACATTACAATGTAACCTAATTTCGTTCGTTTCCTTTTAACAGCTATTAATTAATTTCCATTTCGATTTCTGTGTTTAATTTTGCATCAATTTCCACATTTCTGCATCTTTGCAGACAGCAATAACTGCGAGTAGGTCCTTGTGGTGGGTCATGTCATGTTAATTCCTTGTTAACTGTTTGAAAGGAAAACGAAGGGCGGTGGGTGGGTGTTAACCAAATGTAAAAGACCCACAGGCTCTTCTGTTCCTCTTTCTTTTATGTATAGATTCTCGTATTGTTTATTGTTGTTATTCTCCTCTGATTTCTTCAGCCTCACTTTCCTCCCTCATCTGTAAGACTTTTCAGTCTCCCATTTTGGGCCCTTTTCTCAAATATCGAACTTTATTTTGGTAGAAATTGATTTCATTGGATCGATCTGGCAATTCATTTTTGGGTGTGTTTGGGATTAATATTTTCTTGCAGAGAAAGGTGATCCTCTCTCCAAATAATGTTTTCTTCCGTCTGTTGTTCTTTATCAATTTGATCTATCACCTTGTTTGAGTCTGCTTTTTGCTCTTTTTTTCTTTTTTTGATGTGTTTCCCAAATTATTGGAAATGTGTATTGTTGTTATTCTTTTGTATTTGCTGTTAAATGATTTTGTTTAAAAAATATTTGATTTATTTTCATCAATCCAAACACCAAAAAATAAGTAATTTTTTTTTTGTCAAAATAAACAAAGTCCGCAGGGTCAGTATAAAATATTTTATATCAGGAAATAATTTTCATATATATATATATATATAAGAGATTTTGCATAACAATAATTTTTTAGTTTTTATTTAAATTTATTAAAAATAAAAATACATAGAAATTCTAATTTTTGCATGCATGCATTTTTATTTTAAAATATATGGCAACACATGTAATATATTTTACATATTGTTTGGGAAAATAATTTTTCCATCTTATTTTACATATAAAAGGTAAATTTTCTTTTTTCACCTTAGTTTTACATAAAATATTTGTGTAAAAAATATTTTAGGGGGAGAAAAAGCAAACACTATATTTAACAATGTTTTGCATTGAACAGGTACGCTATGTATCTCATTCAAATAATAAAATATTATAAGATAAGTATATAAAGACAATGTGAATGGAGCCACAACAAATAATTATATTGAAACAATTACAACTATTATAACAGAATCAATTAATTTATAGTTTCACACGTCAGTCATATTTGAATTGTGATATATAAGAAAGACATACGAGTCACTTCAAAAATAAAAAGCGAAAAAAAAATCCATGAGATTGCTACAAAGAGAACAAACAAATACACATTATCTATGTCGTTTAGAGAGAGAAAAAGAATATAAATAGATCGAGTTTAATGTCACGACTTTCAATAGAGTGTGTAAGGGTGTCAATGGTCTCGAAAAGGTGGTGCTCCTCTAGAATCACAATTGATCGATGAAGTAATCTAATCTCTCTCTATATATATATATTTATAATGCCTATATTAGATTTTCTTACGACAATTTATTGATAGGTTTGTAAAATTTAATTTCATTGTCTATGCTTAGATTTTTGTTTTCAAGGTTGAATTGTCTTGCTGAGATGATATTCGGTTTGGCTTTATATATAAAATAATTTAAAACATATAATATTTTGTTAATTTATTTTTAAAATTATAATATATTTTTTAAAATTCCTCCCATGTTCTTTTCTTTTCTCCTTAGCTTGAAAAAATAAGTAGGTAAATTACTAAAATAAATAAAAATTTAATTATACTGTCTATCTTCAGATTCTATAATATTAGACATATACAAATAAAAATAATACTAGGCTTATTACATATATGACACCTACAAAAGGAATATTATAAAGAAAAAATAATATACAAATGTTAGGATACATTTAGGAATTATGATGAGACAGTATTCAGTATCGAGGAAATTTAGGATAAATCACACTAAAGATCACTAAATTTTGGTATATTTTTTATTTTGATTACTAAACTTTAATTTTTTGTAATGTGATAATAAAAGTTTAAAAATTTTTACAATATGGTCACATATAAGATTTTCAGTCGAAGTGGGTGACGTGGCGTTGATATGACAAACAATAAAAATTATTGTGTAATGACAACCAGTCATAACGTCAAACCTATCAAACTACTCAGAGTCACGTGACACGTTATGATTGATTGTTATTGCATAATAATTTTTATTGTTTGTCACATTAGCGTCACGTGAGTGCCACATCACCTACTCTGGCTATAGAGTGGTCAAAAAATATTATATGTGACTACATTACAAAAATTTTTAAAATTTTATGATCACATTAAAAAGAATTAAAATTTAGTGAACAAAATACAAAACATACTAAAATTTAGTAAGTTGTGATTTACTCGGAAACTTACAACTTGCTACAACTAATGGATATTATTATAAAAATTAGGCTTCAGATGTATAAAATATAAAAGAAAAATTAGAAGTAGAATATTTTAAATAATTTTTCCAGGAAGGCTATTGCACTGCACGTCTGAAGGCAATCATCTGAGACTGAGAATAGGCAATGATCTGAAACTATGTAAAATGCAACCCTTAATTCTTATTTTTGCAGAAAGAATAGGCTATGATTTTTGTTTATTCTATTCATATGCACATGATCTGTTGAACATTGATGATGTGTTCTATTCTACCAACCAAACAGTGTAGTGTAGTGTAGTTGATCATTCAAGAGATTATTATTCCATTTCCATCTACACTCATCAATCCATGCACCTTAATTTCCTTCCTACCCAAGTAGAGAAAATGTAAGCAAGGGTAGAATATATATATCTAGCAGCCAAAGCGAAAAATCCTGAGCCCAGAGGTTCATTTGTTACTGAGCTCCAACCGCTTTGCAGCAGACAGCACCTGCAGGATTCCACAAGAAAACAAAAAAAAAAAAACTGTAAGCTCTAAACTCTCCTTTTAACTTCCCAAATTTCTTTTAATTAGCAAGGCCGACTGGCCGGGCCAGAACTTGGGATGAGCTGACAGAGATAATCAAGTCAGGAAAGTACCTGTACTGTACAGGACTAGACCAGCAGCATATGGACTTCTAGGATGACGGAATAACATACAGTTCCTGACATCCTCTCCACTCCTCACCGGGCTTCAGCTTTATGGGATTTTCCACTGCAGCGGACTCCACACACACCATCAGATTGTACTCATCTTTCCCAAAATCAGCCATGGCCTTTGACTTCTTATCCCCGGGATTCCACACCACTGCAGATCAGACAAGCTAGGTTAAAGTTATTAACCATAACTATATATATATAAATATATATATTGTAGTAACAACAATAATCATATGCCTTAATTGCACTGGGTCTGGGTGGTGACGTCAGGTCGGCCACATAAACTCAGACCTCCACTTGTCATATGTCCTCCTCTATAAAGCCATTCTCACCTGCATCCAGGAGTCCATCCTTGCGAATAGCATAAATCTGTCTTTTCGAATGATCCAATATTGCTATCTTTGCAGGGGTGCTAAGGTATATTTTGTCCACCTGCATGATTGCATTTCATATATAGATTATATATGACAAGCACAAACCATATTTAATAAGGACGGAGACTTATATCTTAATCCTACTTCTGATTCAAAAGTTAGTGCATTCCCCTGTTCAGTAAATCGCTCCTTATTCTTCAAGTTGTCAAGATAATCCGAAGTCTCCAGTCCTTCTATTTGAACATCACTGAAGAGAAGCAAACAAACTAATTCCTAAAAACACAATTCAAACGTCCAGACAGTATTCTCCCGAAGGTTGCCAAAAATGGCTCTAACATAATAAAGCTACAATAGCAACCATAAACCGCTTAACAAACAAATTTACTTGCAAGTGTGACTTAGCAATAAGATGATTAATTGAAAACTTACAGAAAATTAAACACTAAATTAGAATAGATTCATGATGTCAAAAGATTAACCAGCAAAGGAGCTTAAGTTCTAAATTAAATAATCTTACATTGACTGAATTTCCTATCTTTCACTTGTCATAGCTGATTCACCATCTTAAATCAAGGATTCTATATTAAACATTTATTTTAAACATGGTCTTCAAAGAGGTTCCTTCATTTCCAATGGGCTGCATTGATTGACTCACTTTTTTTTGTTTATAAACTAAATTAACTATATTTACACATAATTATTAATATGATGTGTGCATTGCATGTCATTTCTGATATGCCATCTTGGCACAAGTTACCATGTTCGAATTTGATTAGCTATATATTTGATCAGAGAAGAAAAAAAAATAAGGACAAGAGTCGTGGATAAATCACCACCAGGACACCTTGACATAGCCTTTCTTAAAACATCGACATTTTATGAAAATGATATAGTTCCATGAGATTGGATTCTCTTTCATATCTTTTTCTTTTTATGAGCGATCAATTCCTTAGTGCCACTTGATCTAAGATTAATTTTTTTTTAAGAAAAGGTAACTTGATATTTGTAGAATGATTATTGAACTGAGAAATGGAAATGTTATTAGTAGTCAACTTATCACAAAGGTGGAGATTGTTTTAGCAGCTTTATTCAAATGCAAACAAGCATAAATCAACTTCAACACATACCTGATGTTTATAACAGGGAAATAGTTATGATAAGCAAATGTGAAAGAAAATGGTTTTCCATCCGCTTTCACGTTCCTGATGCGAGATGTTAAATTCAAAGCTCCACCAGGTGCCAATG
This sequence comes from Diospyros lotus, assembly GCF_014633365.1. Lineage (NCBI taxonomy): Eukaryota > Viridiplantae > Streptophyta > Magnoliopsida > Ericales > Ebenaceae > Diospyros > Diospyros lotus. The sequence continues at coordinate 15,287,073 of NC_068339.1, read as the reverse complement.
TTACCCTCAATCGAAACTCAAAACTACAAGAAGAGAACAGATAAGGGAGATTATAAAAATGTGTAAATTACTGCAAAAACCTGATCCAAAGTCTGCAAGTAAGAAAGAAGAAAAGCAAAAAGAGAGCATTGAATGGTTATATATTTGCCTTCTATGTAGCATGTCTTCCAAAAAAGTAAAGCTAAATCCCCCACAATTTTAGTTATCAACTTTACACAAAACACACTTCATAAAAAACTGTTGGGTTATGCTAATTCGATAGTGTTTGAGTCATGTTTTGATGATGAAATCTAAACAAAAATTTAATAACAAGCTTTTAAATAATAAACATATGCTTACAATTGGAATTAGGCTGTTAATTGAGTAAGTATGCTCATCAATCGAGTAACACACCCTCTTACTCGAATAGAGACCAAAAATTAATCGAGTAAGACATTTTCTAAGATTAAGGTTAATAGAGTACGGAAAGATTTTAGTTGAGCAACAAGTGTTTTACACGACTAACAAATTATCTTAATTGAGTAAAACTTTAATCAATCGAATATGTACTTGTTTTACTTGAATATGCGAAGGAATAACATAACTCGAGTAATCAAAGAGTTAATAGACTAATTGATATATTAGTTGAGTAACTATAAACTTTAATTGAGTAATAAATCGAGCCAAAAATGACAAATTTTTGTATTTGTATCATTAGTTAACTAAGAAATAATATTAATCGAGTAATGACATATTACAGTTAAGGAACCATACCCATTAATCGAGTTAAAAATGGAGCTAAAATGATAATTTTTGTACTTATGTCATTAATAGACTAAAAATGGATGTTAATTGAGTATTTCATTCTAGCTATTAGTCAAGTAACTCAGGGTGTATTTGATTGAACAAGGTGAAAAAGAAAATAAATTCAAACTTTTAAGGAAAATTAAAACCATCCTCTCGTAAGAATTGATTTTCCTTGATTTTGAGAAAAATGTGAGATTTTTGTACTCAAGTGGAAAACAAATTTCATGGATAAAGTTGTCAATCAAACATCCAAAATTTGAATTTGGCTGGAAAATAATTTCTTTTCCATGTTTTGACAAGTTTCTATACTTAAACGGTAGTCGACTAAGAGGTTAATTCTCAATCGAGTAACTTTAAAAGTTAGTCAAGTAATCAAATCATTTAATCGAATAATAATTATTAGACATCTTTATATCTTATTTAATAATTGACTAAAGAGAAAAATATAATTAAGTAAGATTATACCTTAATCAAGTAATATTTACTAAACAAAGTGTAAGTCACATAATTCAATTATTAATCGACTAAATAATTTATGTGCTTGTATATTGTCATATTTTAATCAAATAACTTAATGTATTAGTTAAGTAAGGATTATTGAATAAAAAGTGAGTTTCTATATTTGAAATTATTAATCGACTAAGTAAAAGAAGTAGTCGAGTAATATTTGAGATTAATGTACTAACTTTTAAACTTACTCGAGTAATATGGTTAATGTTTACACAATTTTTTTTTTAAATAAGGGTGAGTTTAATTCATCTTCCTCTTTCACACAACTCAAATAGATTAGGGTTTTGTCTTTCCCTCTTATATATATAAATCATTTCTGTATGTAGGAAGAAAAAGAGACAGTTAAGGGAGATTACTGAGTACCGTTTATAAAGAAATCATTCTGTCTTAGCAGATTTGATGCTTTTAGTCTCGTGGACTAAACTTACGTCGAACCACGTAAATCTCTGGTGTTCTTATTCTTCTCTTGGATACATACACATATATGCATATATACATACGTATATATATACAGAGAGGATTTAATAAAAAAAACATCACAAAAATTGATACCATGAACAAAAATCAGTGGACTGAAATAGGAAATTTGGGACTTGGGAGGTTCTCAAACTGTACCTGTGAGGCCAGAACCTTAAATCATCTTGAGAAGACTTAAATATCAAGTCAACAAATGCCTTTTTACTACAAGTTGCAGGAAAAAGAGGAGTGTCAGTGTCAAGTTTCCAAAATCTTCTCCTAACAAATCCATTCTGGTGAAGTGACCCTTGATTCCCAAACTGCATACACATTGCAAAGTTTTGTTGTTGACCAAGATGAAAGCAACCACAGTAAAGCGACCAGAGAAATTAAGGTTGAGAAGCATTTACCTGGGGAAAGCATATTGGAATACCTCCATGAGTTTCGTTTGGAAGTTTGTAAGTATTTAAAGGTCCGAAAATAGCCTGCAAAGATAGATTACAGTCATTCTGGAGCCTGTCAACTCAAGTAGAGGCCGCAATATATATACTATACTTTTAATTAACTACTTCAAGTCTCTAGTGTAAAGTAGAGTTCTGATGAAGCATCGTCAAGTAAGCTTGTTCCTACACAGACTACAAAACACGGACAAGAGAAGGAAAGTTACAGGTTTCGCAAACAACGGTGATACGATTCACTGGGTAGCGTTCGTTAAGTTAATGTTAGTTAATTAATTAAGATATAAATTAAAAAATTTAATAAACAATTTGATAAAAATCTTTAGAATAGTTTTCAATCTTATTTTGACCATTTTATATATCTTAGTTCAGAAAGCATTTCAATCTTATTTTGATATAATTTTATCTTACCCATTTTAACAAATCTTTATTAAAATGAGTAAGATAAGATTATATTAAGATAAAATTAAAATGTTTTTTGGACCAAAATATAGAATGATCAAAATAAGTCTAGAAGCATTCCGAGATTTTTATCAAACTATTTGTTAAATTTTTTGAAATACACTAAATGACATATGCGTCATTTTTTTTTTCTTATATGTAAGGTTCAAGACATATTTATCTCAAAGAGATGAGAAATAAGTATATATTTGGAAAGTGTCAAGATAAGAAGTCACCTGACTTCCTTTTTAATGATCATCAGATAAATTTAACAAACACATTATAAAGTACAAAAATCTAAAATAATTTTCATAATCTACGTTTTCTGGTCTATATCTTAGGGCAAATATATACTAACAAAGCAAACCTCTTGACAACTTCAAAGCGTCTATCAAACTGATGATTTCCTCATCAAAAACCTCCCAGGGGAAAGCCAGCCATGAATTTGGAATGATGATATGAATCTAACAGCAGCATCAGTATATTTTCTTTCTAATTTCTAACATGAATTTAATATATAGCTTTAATTTGCACGGTGGGTGAATATGCACAGAATATGATGATGATACAAAAGTAGTAGTAGTCATTTGAGACAAATTCATTTGAGACAGCATCAGTTTATCCATTTTATCATTCAAAATGGATAAACTTCAAAACATTTTTGGCATATGCACATGGATTGGTAACTAAGCCACTTGATGATACCTATTCAATTAATCATAATTACATATGAAGCGGATATAGCACATGGAATTCAAAAATAGATTGACACTTGGAGAATAATTAAATAGATATTTAAATATTAAAATCTCACACAATTGTAATCAGCGATCAATTCCTTGAGTTTTCATCAAAACGTACGCAAACGATAAAAGTTAAACGCTGTACCAAAACTTATCAAGACATGTTTAATCGAGAAAAATAAATGCACACAATGAAGAAAACTTCAAACCATTATAGAAACATATTCGCACTTAGAGAAGGTAGTTCTCTTGGATTCAAAAAAATAATAATAAATAGAGACTCAAATCGAGATCAAGATCTCACAGAATATAACCGTCGACCACTTTTGAGTCTTCATCCAAATACGAACAAGAAAAGCCAAACTAAGTATCAAAACAATTCAACCTTGAAAATGAAAATCTATGCACAATCAATGAAATTAAATTTTATATACTTAATGAGAAATTTTGTCGTAAGAAAATCTAGTATAGACATTATAATATATATATATATATATATTTATATGTGGAGTTAGAGAGAGAGAGTATAGATTACTTCAGTAGACCAACCGTGATCCTCGTGAAGCACCACCTTTTTGAGGTCGTTGATCACTTTACACAACTCTACTAGAAGCAATGATGTTGAGCTCGATCCATCAATTCTTTCTCTCTCTAAGCAACAATGTGTATTTGCTTACTCTCTCTGTAGTAACCTCACGAGTTTCTTCTTCGCCTTTCAATTTCAAGGTCACCATTCCGTCTCTCTTATATAACACAATTCCAATATAACTAACTCGTGAAATTGTAATTAACTAATTCTATTAATTATAGTAGTCATAACTGGTTCATTATAATTATTCCTTATTGTGCACCATTCACATCGTCTTTATATACTTATTTTTAATATTTTATTATTTGAACAAGATACATAGGCTCAAATGCAAAACGTTGTTAAATACATAGTGTCTGCTTTTTCTCTACTTAAAATGTTTTTTACACAAATATTTTATGTAAAACTAAGGGTTTTTTAAGAAAAATTATTTTCCAAACAATATATAAAATATATGACATGTATTTTTAAAATAAAAATGCATGCAAAATTAGAATTTCTACGTATTTGAGGTAGGTTTCATTTCATTTTCAATATGTTTTAAAATGGAAGTCAAACACAAAAAAATTAAAAATTATTTTTATGTAAAATCTCTTGTATGAAAATTATTTTATAATATAAAATATTTTATACTGAGCCAACTGACTTTGTTTATTTTGACAAGAAAAAAAATTACTTATCTTTTGATGCTTAAATCAAATAATTTTTAAAGAAAATCATTTAACAACAAATATTAAAAATAAAAAAAAAGAGCAAAATGCAGACTCAACAAGGTGATAAATCAAATTGATAAAGAACAACAAACGGAAAACATTATTTGGAGAGAGGATCACCTTTCTCTGCAAGAAAATATTAATCCCAAACACACCCAAAAATGAATTCCCAGATCGATCCTATGAAATCAATTTTTACCAAGATAAAATTCGATATTTGAGAAAAGGGCCCAAAATGGGAGACTGAAAAGTCATACAGATGAGGGAGGAAAGTGAGGTTGAAGAAATCAGAGGAGAATAACAACAATAAACAATACGAGATTCTATACATAAAAGAAAGAGGAACAGAAGAGCCTGCAGTTCTTTTACATTTGGTTACGCCCACCCACCGCCCTTTTTTTTTTCCTTTCAAAGAGTTAACAAGGAATTAACATGACATGACCCACCACAACGAACACCACAACGACCTAGTCGCAGTTATTGCTATCTGGAAAGATGAAGAAATGTGGAAATTGATGCAAAATTAAACACAGAAATCGAAATGGAAATTAATTAATAGCTGTTAAAAGGAAACGAACGAAATTAGGTTACATTGTAATGTCGTCCCATACATTTGTGAGAACCTTTTGAAGAGATTGAATTTATTGCGTTGATCAGATCTTTATGTAGTTTGATCCGTATGCAGCGCATTCTGAGATTTGCTTCCCCTCTTCTCTTCTGTGATCTCATCATCAGTGAAAATGGAACACAATGTGTAGAGAGTGGGGAGAGAAGCTCCGCAAATCAGATTCATGGTCTGTGATTGATCTGAGTTTCGCCTTGCCAGGATTGGATGAGAAGAGCGAGACACCGTAGGGCCATTCTTCTCGCGCCCGCACATATTAATTATAAATATATTTTCCTATGCAAAAATCAAAAAATAAGTAAGATATTTGTTCAAAAATAAAATATTTACATGAGCTATAAATTAATATAGAATTTTAATTTGAGTACAATTTACAATGTGGTGAATAGTGCTTAACAAGCAATTAAGTGTATATATATTGAAACAATTACGACTATAATAACATAATAACTAAGATCGAAAATGATCTGAATTGTTTGCAAACTGTCTAATATTGAGTTTGATAAAAATTCATTCGAATTCGTTCATCAAGGGAAATGAACTTAAGTCTAAGTTTAAAACTCAATTTGTAAACAAATCAAGATTGAATTTAGTAAACCTCAACTCCTTAAAGCTCACCGATATATTTGATTAGAGTGAGATTCGTGAATACTAATAGATTAGATTAGAAATTCATAAACATGTTCGAGTAAAAATTCATAAATAATTTATAAATAAAATCATTTATAAATACATTAGTACAACATTTATTGTAAATAAGTTGTTCACCACCAAGATGAAGAAGATCCCATGTCTCTTTGGAAGTTTGGGTGAGCCAATTAACTCAAATAAACTTTCATTCACTACTCGATAGATTGTATATTAAAGTGCATTTTTATCCTTGTGGCTTTGCTCTTTTAGCTTTTTCTTTGCTCTGGAGTAGTTTTGGTTGCGTTCTCTTTATTGTTTTCAAGTTATTTTTAATTTTTGATTTTTTAAAATAATAAAAACGCGTTTTCTTTATTATTTTTAAAATTACATTTTTAAAAATAAAAAAAATTATAAAGAAAACTCAAAACAATATTTTGTTATTTTGAATGTTTTCATTCAAAACAAACTCTAAACTCAAAACATATTTATTTATTTATATATTCATATTTTATTATTATAATAGAAAAAAATATTACAAAATTCATTAACTTTAAAATATATATATTTTTTAATAATATATTAACATTAAATATTTATAATTTACTAAATAATCAAATTTATTAAATAAAATATTATTAAAAAAATATTTTCAAAATTTTAAAAAGAACGCGTTTTCTAATTTTCTATTTTAAAAAATAATTTTTCAAAATGACAAAGAGAACATGTTTTCAATTTTCTAAAAATAGATTATCAAAACAAAAAATTGAAAATAAATTTAAAGTTCAAAACTAGAAATTAAAAGCAAAGAGAATGCAGCCTTCATTTTTCTTTAAACGAATTTTCACAAATCAAGTGAGTTTAAAAGAACTTTCACTTGAATGCACCGCATGTAATAATTTTGCTTATTGAGTTTGAAAGGTGAAATCGAATTTGTAGCCATTGTGTAAAATAATATTTTAGGACCATTGCACGCCTCTCTTTTTTTCACTTTTTCTTCCTTTTTCCACTGTGTATTGTCCTTTCACGTGGGATGCACAACCATTTTCTTCACTGTTGTTCTTATGTTTTTTTCAGAGCGATGCTCTCTTAGGCTATCTCCGGCCATTCGTCATTTCCCTCGCTAAGCCAAATTGTTAAGGAGACATTCTAATTTCTCAACTTCAACGTTGCTCGCTATTATCAATTTTCCTCACTATATTAATAGTCATCCACTACCACCTCGCCAAGCTTGGCAATCAAACTCGTTTCTACAGCCCTCGCCACATCTTTTCACAACAACCATCTCAATAATCGACTCCCTCACAATGGTCATCGCCACAATCGTTGCCATCGCCGGTTACAACCAATTTGCCTTTAAGTTTGGAGATAAAAGATCTAGGCGGTCGGACACAACAATCGAAAGAGGCCAACAACGATCGAAGAAGACAAAGAGTCAGTGATAGAAGATGAACAGATGCATCAACGAAAGTTAAACACACGTGTCGATAACTTCAACAGTGATTGATAAAATTTATATATTTAATTATTGATTTTGTATATTTTATTATTAATTTGCATTTTGTTTGATCCGTCTTTGCTAAATTTGATTTGTGTTTTTTGATATTTCTTTGTTGCTCTTTGTTATTTGGGACTTGTGTTTTTTTTTTATTATAGATAAAGTAAAAAAAATAAAAATAAAATTTATTAATAAATAAAATAAAATAAGAAGTAAAATAGGGAATGTAGTTAGAGTAACCATACTTTTTTAGATAAAAAAAAAATAATAAGTGAATTATTTATAATATAATTTCAAGTAGAATAAGAGCCTTACTATTTCTCTTCTTCATGTATGCTTTCTTTTCTCTTTTTCTTTTTTTTTTTTATCATACGCAATCCAACACCGGCAAGCAACGGGCAATCCTCAACGACGATGATGGCGGACTTTTTTTTGACAAAGCCCGTAAATCTAATCACTTTCGATTCTACAATGTTGCAACTTCCGTTGATCAACGACTGTTCAGCTTCCGACATCTCAAGCCTGACTTTTATCTCCTTCTTATTTGTTTGTCTTTCTCGTAAGCTAGCCTCTAGATTCCAACAGCCTGTGCATAACAACCTCTCATGCTTCTGTTCGCCTTTCAATCCAACAATAACCTTCTTTTTTGGGCTCCAATACCACAACGAAAGTTATTAAATTATATTTTAAAGGTTAAAGAGACACACAACTCCCTCAACTTTAACCATTTAACTATTTTTGCCCTATAAACTTGAAGGGGGACCTATTGCCCCCCTCAACGGTCGGTTGATTGCTCGCCTTCCTCGTGTTGATGGCCGACGACGATGTCAATTGGGGTAGAAGGGCCTGCAATAGCTGCGGCTGGGCATGGGTGAGCTGATCTAGGCTGGCAACATGGGAGACGAGTTATTGGTCGGTCCAACAGTGTAAAAGATGGACAGGCAATAGCGTTTCCGGCGTCTGTCAGCCACATCATCCTTCACCATCCATTTTTCTTCTTTACAAAGTGAGACACGTGTCACATTATCATTGGTCTGGTTAATATGGGGCCACATCAAACTCTGTGTGTAATTCATGTGCAATACTTACTGGAATAAGTTCAAAATTAAAAGTTAAGGGGACTAATATTGCTTAAGTTCAGGGGACAAAATGATTAAATGGTGAAAGTTGAGGAGACTAATATGTACTTGCTTAGGTTCAGGGGCAAAATGATATAATGATAAAAATTGAGAGAGCTAGATATGCCTTTAGCCAACTTTTACTTATAAATTGAATTTCAAAAATCTTTTTATATCTTAATAAAAAGTTAAGTATGTCCATCTCACTAGTCCTTTTTATTGAGAATTGATGATAATTATTAAATTATATTTTAAATTAAAATTCAATCACTTTTTACTTATAAATTAAATTTTAAAAAAAATTGTATCTTAATAAAAAGTTAAGCAGTGTCCATTTGTGAAATTTATCCCAAAATAGTTTAATGAAAAAGTTTTGCTATTTAATTTTGTCTTATTCAGTATAACTGGTTCATCTTCTGATTCTATAGTTTCCATCTTTTATAAGTTTATGCCTCAACATTTGCAACAATAAAGCTGTGTTTGATACCATTTAGGTGGAAAAAAAAATATTTTTCAAGTTATACGGAAAATAAAAACCATCTTCCCCTTGGATGGAATTTTTCATGGAAAAGAGACAAAAACATACTTTAATGATTGTATAATGAAATTCAATTCCATAGAAAATATAGTATGTCAAACATCAAAAATGGAATTCAATTCTTTAGATGTGACATTTTCCATGTATTTTTTACGCTATCAAACAAGGTGTGTTTGATTGCAAGCATGGAATTTTCATAGAAAGAAAATATTTTCTAAACAATTGAATTGCTTAGAATTAAATTTAAGAAAAATGTCAATTGAAAGTGTTTGATTGACTTAATTTTTTTACCTAAAAATTGTTATACTTTTCTAACATTTGATTTTTTATTGTCATTATTTTCTATAGAAATAGTCATTTTTCTAGCTTTTGGTGTTTGAGTGTTATTATTTTTCCTAGAAAAATGATATTTTCCACAGATCAAGGCAAAAAAAGATTATCAACATCCAAACAAGTCATGCAAATAATATACATGTTACAAAATATATAAAAATATGCAGTTACGTTTTACCTTATAAGTTAAAGAAAATTTTCAACAAACATATTAAACATCATCCACTAATTAAGCAGAAGTAGATCATGACCAAACTTCTCAAAAACTAAATCCTGCATGAATGCTTCATCAATCAAACTCATAAAACTTCTAACAAAACTTTCATCCACTTGAAATACCTTCATGACTTGCATGATATCACCGCTGTCTATCTTTATGCCTTGTAGTTTTTTTTAGAACCAATTGCTAATTGATGTAATTTTGTGTATCTAATGTTGCTTGAATCTTCATAGCATTAACAATTCTTTTCGACAATGTTCAATAGGACAATAATACTCTCATCCATGGGTTGGGTATGTCTACGTCGGCTTTTGTTAGTTCCTCCTTCAATGTTATGCTTAAGGGCACAACTTTTGTTTAGATTCATATCTTCACTTTGACTATCAACCTCATTCACACTTTATCTATTACTAATTAAAAAAAAAACTTAATAAAATCTTTTATACGAGGCATATTATGAATAATATGTATTTATTATTTATTTTTATAAATACCATGAAAGAGAGAGAAATCGTCATTGCTGATTAATGAGTGCTCTCCTATAGTAGTATCATTTCCAAGAATAGCCTCCAACTTATAATACCGATGACAAAGTTTGTTCCTCCACTTTCTAAATTTAGGTTTTCCCTAAAAAAAATTAAAATCAAAGAAAAATATTTTCATGACTTGTCAATGATCAAAAGAAACAATCCTGACAAAAAGTTTCATAGTCGATAAAGTATTATACCCTAAAGAACTCATTTCAAGTCAATGCATCGACTGTGACACATTTAGTGTTAGAATCCAACCCAAAATTACTCATACTTAATACTTGATGAATTTGAATATATTCTTTCTTAATAGCCTTCCAACGCACCTTACATTTTTTTGGGACACCGCAACCATACACCCACTGCTTCCATCTTTTATAAGTTCACGCTTCAACATTTGCAACCCTAAGAATAACTGTTTGAATTACAGTTTCGCGCGCTCGACATTTTTATTTCATCTATATATAAATCATTTTAAGAGAGACAGAGAGGTGACTTCTGAACAAGTAGAAGGCGAACAAGCAGATCTAGAAAGCAAAGCAAATCCGCATCTCTATCTTCAATATATATAAGAAAAGATCGATCAATGATGTCCGTGAGCTCAGAACTGATTCCAGTAGAGGTGTGTAAGGGCATCAACGGCCTGGACAAGGTGGTTCTCCGCGAGGATCGCGGCTGGTCTGCTGAAGTAATCGATACTCTCTCTCTCTCTCTCTATACACACACACACACACACACACACACACACACATATATATATAATGTGTATTCTAGATTTCCTTTCGGCTTCCTCGTTAGGTCTGTAATTTTTCGTTGTCTGTGCATAGATTTTCTGTATTGAGGTTGAATTGTCTTGATAAGATTGGATACACATACTCGGATTGGCTTTCTCGTCCGTACTTGGATGGAGACTCAGGGAATTGATAGCTAGCTAGTTACAGTTCTGTGAGATCTGGATAATCTTGATCTTGATCCAAAAGTCTATTTATTATTATCGTATGAAATTCAAGAGAATTGCCTTGTCCAAATACGAATCTATTTCTGAACTCCATAGGCATGCTGTAATTTTTTTCTACATTGCTATGTACACTTCGTGCATGTGATTTAATTGAAGAGCTACCGCTTGCCTGCTGGGCCGCTGGCCACTACTACATCTGCAAGTTAAAAATGTTATTTATTTTAATGATAAATGATTTGATTATTGAAAACATTTTTTATATTTGTGGAGAAGTTGCTGTTCTTCTTTGTGCGTTAAAATGACGTTTAAATTCATGAATTAATACTTTGGTTGGTTCAGGTAGAATGTATAGAAATAGAGCTCCCTTGCCACTGCATCTCTAACCTGATTTCTTCAAGATGATGCTTTACTTTTGATCTAGTGAATCTTTCTGTAGAAATAGAATAAATTACTTTTGATTTTTTCAGTTAATCAGCATATTCAAATTGAATCAAAGAGTCTCTACCTTGTGATTAATTATTAGAAAAAATATCTGATCTTCTCATCAATTAAGTGCATGAAATTGTCCTAGGGAAAACCTTCCTACCAAATATAAGATTTATAATACCAGAAACAAGTTAATCTGCATATATTAGAAAATTTAAGACGCAATATTACCTTCTCTGGTGGTTACAACAGAACAAACTGTATGAACTTTGTGGCGGTGTTTGTTAGTTTCTTCTTTAAAGTGAAAATGTTGACCTTATGTTTCGCTATCAATTTTGTTTTGGTAGATTATACATTTTTTCTGGAGTTAATTAATTAGCTCTTGCGATTAAAAATATGACGTTGCAGTTTCGCATTGTGTATTAGTTATGTTGTTCGTGGTAAAACTTAACCTGTTGCACAGGTGTACCTTTTTGGGGCTCATGTGACATCTTGGAAGAATAAACATGGAGAGGAGTTTTTTTTTTCCAGTAGGAAGGTAAAGTTTAGTTTGAAATAACTATTTTCGTATCATCATTCCAAACTCATCATTCTAAAGTTATTAAATTCATGTTAGAAATTTGAAAACATCATTTTTGATAGATGCACTACACTGCCAAGTTGTGAAGAGTTTTGTTTTGGTTAATATTTCTACTTAGTTAATCTTTTCACCGTCATTGGTGAATCCTGTAATTCTCTTATTGTTTTTCTGTCGTAATCTGTATGGGACCAAGCTTACCTGCCGCTGCATCATCAGTATTCTACTCTACATTATAATGATATGAATGATTGTAATCTATCTTTGCAGGCTACTTTTGAACCTCCATTGAGAACTCACGGAGGCATTCGAATATGTTTCCCCCAAGTAAATGATTCTCAACCTTTCTTCAGTGATTTTCTGTGGTTGCTATCATCTTGATCAAGAAAACTTGCTTTTTATATGCAGTTTGAGAAGCATGGGTCTCTTCAACTGCATGGATTTGCCAGAAGAAGATTTTGGACACTTGACCCAAACCCTCCTCCTCTGCCAGAAACTTCCCATACGAAGGCATTTGTTGATTTGATACTTAAGCCTTCTGGACAGGATTTAAATATCTGGCCTCACAGGTACAGTTTGAGAACCTCCCAAGTTTCCCAATTTAAATCCACTGACTTTTGTTCATGATATGGTTTTTTCAAGAAGATTGCTTTTTATAGAGTTAATAACTAAAAATTGTGCTGGATTTAGCTTTATTTTCTGAAAGGCCTGCTGTATAAAATCTTAATAACCATTCACCACTCTCTTTCTACTTTTCCTGTTCTTTTTCACTTGCAGTCTTTTGATCAGGTTTTAGTACTAATTCCTACCTTCTAATCTCCATTATATTCTCTTGTAGTTTTGAATTTCGATTGAGGGTAACCTTGGCACCTGGTGGAGATTTGATTTTAACATCTCGCGTCAGAAACGTCAACACTGATGGAAAACCATTTTCTTTTTCATTTGCTTATCATCTCTATTTTCCTGTTATCGGGTATGTATTGAAGTTGATTTGTGCATGTTTTCATTTAATAAATCTGCTAAAACAATAATTGCTCCATCTTTTAGTGCTGCATTGACTTTCTAACAGGATTTCCATTTATCAGATTATTGATCCTTTTACAGATATTAAGTTACATTTTTTAATTAATCTTAGAGCAAGCGGCATTAAGGTTTGATCATTCAAGACAAACTAAGGATATGAAAGAGATTCCAATCTAATGTGACTGTCATTTTCTTTAAATGTTGGCATTGATTTTGAGAAAAACTATGCTGTGGTGATTTATCTATGACTTATCTCCTTATCTTTTCTTCTTATCTGGTCAAATATATCTAACTCTAACATGGTAAGTTCTGCCAAGATGACATGTCAGACACGGGGTGTAATGCACACATCATGTCAGTAATTATGTGTGGTATAGGCTTATTCAAATGGTTGGTGCATTACTGTTCCTTCCCCTTTGTGTTTTACCCATACAGTTGGCATCCCTGCAGTGTCTTCTTTGATTTACTGTTCCTATAAAAATCCTATTTTGGAATCTTGATTATTGAGTTGAGTTGAGTTGAGTTGAAATCAGTTGTATGAGAAAAATAAAAAATGATGAATTGGCTATTGGTTGGGGCAACACCATCTTCATGTTCTTCAATTTCACATTGCTCTTTGGCTAATTTTGCTTATTCCCGCGCCCCCTCCCTCCCGGGGAGTTGCCGCCCTAGTGGTTGGCTCATAATCATTGTCTGTGCATTCGTGTCCAAGACTAAGTGGGAAACTTAGATCCATCTCGGGCTTGGTATTGACCCTGTGACTGCCCCCCTCCCCCCGGCGCCCCTCAAAAAAAAAAAAAAAAAACAGAAGGAAAAAGAAAATGGCCTTGGTTTGGGTAAAACTGCTGGCAAAATTGATCTATGTTCTGGTTACGTAATTATTGGAGTTTATGTTGGCGGCTTAGATTAATTAGAACATAATTAATACCATTGCTATGAGCAATAAACTATTACAAATAAATGTTTTATATTCTTTTTGTTTTTTTTTTTTTTTTTTTTGCTTTGGTTTTTCTAACACCTGGTTTACAGCTTTGGTGTGAGTTGAAAATGTTTAGTTCGTGAGGTTGATAACTACCAAGGATTTGTACAAAGTTGTTTGGAAATCAAATCAATTCCATCTTTTCCTTGATAGAGTTTATGATTAGATGCAACCTTCTCATTTTGGTGTCCTTGCATTGAATACAAAGTGGACATACGTTAGGATCATAATGCATCGGTGTATAACAGTTTCTTGGCTATCAAGGCCACTTTTTCCCTTTCTTTTTTTTTTTTTGGTGGATAAATTAATGGGGAATGAACTCAAGTTTTGTAAGACTTATTTTAGTATCATAATGAATTGGTATACAAGAGTTTCTTGGCTATGAACACCAATTTTTTTCTTGCCTTTTCTTTTGATGGCAAAGTCAACGGGACTCAAACTTAGTCTCTTTGCGGGGAATGAACCTTAACCGCTGTATTGTCCCCTAGAGAGTTGGCCTTAGAGACATCAGAAGGCGTCTTAGAGGTTCCCAGAGCCAGGGATATTGCTTTGTCTTTAGTTAACAGAATCCTTGTTATATTGCAGTACTTTGACTTATACAGTTTTTGTTATGTACTCAGTTGACTAGTAAGATTCAGTACTGATAACCTTCTTCTCTTTGTTGATAAGCAAAAAAGTGAATTTGATCAACTTAGCCACTGGAGACGAAGTAACATCTTTGAAGAAAATGTTGAAAACAAATCATAATGATTTTCCAGCAGAAGTGAAAGATAGGAAAACTAGTCAGTGCATAATTTTTTAATGTCAACTAAAGCTTCTTTGCTGGTTAAAATGGAGCATGGAATGGATCTATTGGCTTGAAGTGAAGTAGACAGGTTAAATAATTGGATCCCATCAACCATCTTACTGACTTGTGCTTTTGGAGTAAATGTTTCCTAAACTTAAGCCTCTTATGGTATTCCTGCAAGGGAACCAGAGCGTATGTTAAGGAAAATATTTCAAACCCCACTTTTTTCTCTGTTTTGTGAGTGTTTAGTTGTCTCTATGTTTTCAATTAATCATTATACTGCCCGGTCGCATTTTGGAATAAATTTATTGGTTAACAGGTTTATGGTTCCATTTGTAGTTTTATTTTAGAATCACTTTTGGCAACTTTTGGGAGAATGTAATCTGAAGCTTTGAGTTGGTCTTTTGGTAGTTAGCTTATTTGCTTCAATTCAGTGAAGTTCAGATTGAAGGACTGGAGACGGATTATCTTGACGAATTGAAGAATAAGGAGAGTCTTACTGGAGATGAGGAATCAGAAGTAGGTTTAAGATATGATTGATTTTCCCTATTCTCTATGCGCATCGAATACGGTTTATGCTTGTCATATGTAATATCCATGCAATCATGCAGGATGGTGAATTATACAGTTACAGTGAGGTAAATTCAAAGACTGCAGGGGAGGATCAATGGAAGATTGAATCCGTGCTGACCATGGATGGAATTCCAGGTACATGTGAGAATAGTGATTATTGTTATCGTCGGCCTCACCTAATAGGATTAAGGCCTGTAAATATATATTGTTGTTGTCATAATATTTATTTTTATTCCGGGTGTTCATTATAAATTTAACCTTTTCTTCTGCAGGACCGGGGAGCCCCTGGCTTAAGAAGTTAAAGGGTTTGGTTGATGTTGGGAAAGATGAGACCGACCTGAAGTTGCGTTTGGAGACAGCTGCAGTCGAAAATCCCATAACACTGAACCCCGGTATGGAGTGGAAAGGAATTCTGGAAGTCAATCCTATTAATCCAGCAGCCTAGAAGTCCGTATGCTGGTGTAATCATGTCCAGGTACTTGGCTGATTTTATTATTTTTGTTAACCCATTTCAATATATTGAAATTGGTTCTCAGTAGTTGTTCACGCGTACAAACTTAGATCACTGATTTTCTAAATCCCGTCCTTCTCTTCTGAGTCTACGGCTCACCACATTCACAGTTTTATTTTTGTGGAATCCTGCAGGGTGCTCTGTTGCAATGTTGTTGGAGGACAATAACAAACCTCAGCTCAGGATTTTTGCTAGGCTAGCTATTCTACCCTCTTTACATTGTCTACTTTGGTGGGTTGGAAAGGTGGATTCATGAGTGTAGTTGTCAAATAATCTCTCGAATGATCAGTTGTTTGGAAGAGGCTTCTCCTCGTTTTCGAAAAATATTAATAATGGAATAGGAAAAAAAATATATTTTAGGTATAATAATAATTTTACACATAAAAGATATTTTTAAAAATTTGTTTTTCCTTTACATATTGTTCGAGTCTTTTGTAAAATATTTTTATACGAAAACTGGTTGAGCTTAATTTTGTCTATTTTGACATAAAATATAATATACCTATTTTTTGGTGTTTGGATAAAAAAATTAAGCAAAATAATTTTTGCAGCAAATGTAAAAAATGACTAACAAAAATATTTTGGATTTTGAGACTAAAATTAAAATGTCATTATTAAACCAAATAATTAAAAATTAGCAAAGTGAATAAATAATTAAAGTTTAAGTGACATTGAATATTTTCCCCTCAATTACTAACATAAACACGTTCTTTGAAGTAAAATAATAAGAAATTGACTAAAAGCCATATTGTCAAAAAAATTGAAAAGAATTTGAAAATATTGCATTTTGACCGGTCAATCTTATACTGTCTTAGGATTTACATGGTCAGTGTTATTGACCTCTTTATTTATAATATAAGACCTTCCAAGCTTTATATTGATAATTTATGACTTTGTATTAAGAGAGTTTGCAGCGGAAAGTAAAGAAAAATAATGGAAAGTGTTTCCCATTATTTGATAAAGCAATGAAAACAGATAGAATAGAATGACATTAAACAATAAATAATGTTTATTAATTAATACTCCTTTAATAAAAAATAATAATGTGTGATTAAGCAAAATACATCGTTAAACTTTTAAAGAAATATTAAGATTAGTTTTGTCAGAATGCAATTTCTTATTTAATTTTGTTATACAATTTTAAATTTTTTTTTATTTTCAATTTCTTTTTTAAATGACAATGGTGATATTAATTTCAATTTCTTTAAACCTTTTTACATTTATATATTTCTATATTAGGTATCTTGCTCTTAAACTATTTATATGACTATTTACACTAAAACCACCTTGCTTTAAAATAATTCTAAAAGCCTTCTCTATATGGTTTATGTTTTTTTACTAGCTAGCTAGGACACCCCATTCATTAATATTAACACAAACAATATTAATTACGTGCATGCAGATCCAAGTTAAAATTGATTTCATTGGATCTGACAATTCATTTCTGAGTGTGTTTCAGATTGTCTTCTTGCAGAAAAAGGTGTGATCCTATCTCTCTAAATTAATAATGTTTTTTCGTGTGATGTTCTTTGCCAATTTGATTTATCACCTTGTTGAAGTCTGCATTATGATATGCTCTTTCTTTTCTTTCTGGGGTCCTATATTATGAATAACAATATCAATAAATTTCTAGCACAATATGATCAGACTGGCTAAGTGCTTTAATTAAATATGTATTTTTCATATCCTTTTGATTTCTTGACAATATGGCTTTTAGTCAACTTTTTATTTTTTTATTTAAGAAAAAAATGTGTTTATGTTAGTAAAAAAAATAATTAGTAATTGAGCATATTCAATAATCAAATGTCATTATTAACATGTATAAGGCCTATTTTTAAAAGGTTCAAATCCAAAAACTAAAACAAAAGTGAAAAAAGGACGAGTCTACTAAACAAATGAATCGAAGGGATCTTATAGAACAAAGGATACCCCCACAGTAGACTACTCCCGAATAAAGTACCTAGAGACTCTCATGGGTAGTTTTTTTTTTTTGTAAGGTATTTTTTTTTTTGACATTAATGCAAAACATTATCTTTGAAATCTTCTTCTTGAACGTCTCGATACAACCAAATCTCAAGAGAGCTTAAGACTTCATCACTGTCACCCCTCACCATTATAAAGGCTGGATGACCTCTTCTCTTCCCTCTAGATATGGCACGAATAACACTATGAATACTTTACTATTTTCTCTAATTTTTTATTTTTAAAAAATTTGACTTAAGTATCGAAGAATTTATATAAGAAATGATTTGTATTTTTTGAATTTTTTTTTATGTTTATTTTTTGGGAGGAGAGAGGGGCACCTTAATGTTTTAAAGACATTCCACGATTTCTAAAATTCTATTATTATATTTGAACATTATAGATTTGGTGAATTAATTGAAGATAATTCTATTGTTAGTGTAATGCCTTGTTATAATTTAACTATTAGAGTAGCCAACCTTTCTTCAAAATTTACAAATTTTATGTTAATTGTTGTTGTTTAGATATAATAATAAATTTATAATTGTAGAAAAATATCTATCTCAAGTTTTCAATTTTCGAGAAAGTATGTAAAAATAATAAAAATATAATTTAAGTAAAATTTTAATCATTTCTCGATCGAAAGAGTCATTCTCTATTTATAGAGATTGAGACTATTATGTGAAAAATTATCTAAGTGTTTTGGGATTGTCTATTATGAATCTCTAAATAAAAATTTTAAAGATTAGTTTACTTATTTTTTAATCTAAAAAAAACACCCAACAGAATCTCCTAATAATATATGAGAGAAACTCTTAAAGGGTCATATTACTTGTATGCATATTTTGGATTACATAAGATATATAAATGACATAAATATTTTTTGTCTTATTGCGTCTCACCATTTTAAATGAAGATATTTTAGATATTGATACATTATTATATAATTTAAAATATATATAATAATGTATCAATAATATTTTTAATAAAGAAAGTGGCCTACGAAAAGGTCTCCCAAGCACTATTAGTCCCTCGTGTCTTTCTACTTTAGCCTTTTCCTCTTAGACTTGGCCCACTTTCTTAACTACAACGCCAATGAATTCCTATTTCAAAGAGCCACGGGATATTAAAATTTCAGATTCACACGACACCCATTTGACTTTCTCAATAATTACTCAGAAGTCAGATTTTCGCTGTTTTGATCCAATTTTGTTGGCATTTTCTTGCCTTTTAATTATTTGACAAACAAAGTCTTATCCAATTAGGTTTTGTAAACTTTTATCACTAGAAGCTCTTTCAAAATTTCAGTTTATAATGTATTTCAAAGATCTAAATAGTGAGATTTTAATTTTAGTCTCAAAAACCAAAATGATTTTAATTATTTGCGGTAAAATGATTTTGTTTAAAAATTATTTGATTTATTTTTATCTAAACACTAAAAAATAAGGTTGCGTTCTCTTTGTTGTTTTCAAGTTATTTTTAATTTTTAATTTTTTAAAATAATGAAAACGTATTTTTTTTACTGTTTTTAAAAATGTATTTTTAAAACAAAAAAAAAATATAAAGAAAACTCAAAACAACAAAGAGTGTTTTCATTCAAAACAAATTCAAAACTCAAAACATATTTATTTATTTATTTATTCATATTTTATTATTATAATAAAAAAATATTACAAAATTCATTAACTTTAAAATTAGATATTTTTTTAATAATGTATAAATATTAAATATTCTTAATTTACTGAATAATCAAATTTATTGAATAAAATATCATTCAAAAATTATTTTCAAAATTTCGAAAAGAACCCGTTTTCTAATTTTTTGTTTTGAGAAATAGTTTTTTAAAATGACAAAGAGAACGCATTTTCAATTTTCTAAAAACAGACTACCAAAACAGAAAACTGAAAATGAATTCAAAACTCAAAACTAAAAATTGAAAAATAAAAAGAACGCAGCCTAAGTAATTTTTTGTCAAAACAAACAAAGTCGTTGGCTCAATATATATTTTATATTATAAAATAATTTTCATAAAGAGATTTTACATAAAAATAATTCTTAATATATTAAAAATAAAATGAAACCCACGCCAAATACATACAAATGCTAATTTTGCATGCATTTTTATTTTAAAATATATAGCAACACATGTAATATATTTTACATATTATTTGGTCTTAGCAATGCTTCCACCTCACTAGTCTAATCATTCAACTCGTATAACAATAAAATTACTAAATAAACAGAGGTAAGACCCATCTACTTTACCTGAAGTAAACCAGATCCATGGTAATACGAAATCCACTCCCGATTTTATGAAATTGATAAGGATACTTTGTCTCCCCGGGACATTATCCTTTCATTTATGAATTTTTTGAAAATTATAAACATTTCACACTATAAATAGGGGTCAAAAACACTATTGTAAGGAGATGGACAATAATGATATATTGTTACTTTGTTGGAATAACCAAAAAACAGTCGTAAACTATACATCATTCTGACCGAACCACATAAAAACTTCTATGTGTGTGATTTACTATTTGTTTTCTTTTGTTCCTTCTCTTTGTATTTGTGCTCATTTTTCTCATTGTGAGCCTACAAATCACGGTTGACCAACTCTGAACATCATCAACATTTGGTTGGGAAAATAATTTTTTTTAAAAGAACCTTAGTTTTACCTAAAATATTTATGCAAAAACTATTTTAGGTAGAGAAAAAGCAAACACTATATATTTAACAATGTTTTGCGTTTGAGCGGGTGTGCTATGTAATAATTAATGGATCTTGTTCAAATAATAAAGTATTATAAAATCAGTAAAGACGACGTCGTGAATGGTGCGTGCATGGGAAGGAATAAGTATATTGAAGCAGTTACGACTACTGTACGTAACAACATTAATTACAGTTTTGTGTTCTGGGCAAATTCAAATTATTATGGTATATAAAAGGGAGATATATAGAGGGGTGACTTCAGAAGTGAAAGGTGAAGAAGAAACTCATGAGGTTACTACAGAGAAAGAGCAAGCGAATACACATTATCTCTTTATCGTCTAAAGAGAGACAGAATTATGGCTTGATCAAGACTGATCTGTTGAACTATACTCTCTCTCTCTCTCTCTATATATACATATATATATAATGTATAAACTAGATTTTCTTACAACAATCTCTCACTTGATTTGTAAAATTTAATTTCACTGATTGTGCGTAAATTTTTGTTTTCAAGATTAAATTGTCTTGATAAGATCTTATACTCGATTTGATTTTTCTCGTTTTCTTGTTTATATTTGAATGATAAAAACTTAAAATTGATCGTCGGTTACGTTACGAAAGATCTTGATCTTGATCCAAATCCCTCTTTATTATTATCTTCTAGGATTCAATATAAAATTCATCATTTAAGATGGTAAATCAGTTATGAGGAGTGAAAGATGAGAAATTCAGTCAATGTAAGATTATTTAATTTAGAACTTAAGCTCCTTAAAATGGATTATTGGATACGACTTCTTGGAGCATGGATCTGTCAAGGTAGGATTAAGATCAGGGGCATATCTACCCGGGGGGGAATTTTTTAAAAAATAGACTTTTTAGCCTAAAAAAAAATAAAATTTTTCCAAGTCTCCTCCGCCCCGCCCCAAACCCAACCCCAAATCTATTGCTCCCTTTGCTGCAAACTTTTTTCTTTTAAACAACCTAACATTTTAGCCTTATTTTTAAGAAGACCTAAGGAAAACCAAGCCCATGTGATAATAGCAAGTCACTAGGGTTTGGAAAATTTTTTTAAAGCCCCCCAATTATAAAATCCTAACTCTGCCCCTGATTAAGATATAAGTCTATGTCCTTATTAAATATGGTTTATATATGCTTGTCATATATAATCTATATTTGAATGCAATCATGCAGGTGGACAAAATATACCTTAGCAGCCCTGCAAAGACAGCAATATTGGATCATTCGAAAAGACAGATTTATGCTATTCGCAACGATGGACCCCTGGATGCAGGTGAGAATGGCTTTATAGAGGAGGACACATGACAAGTGGAGGTCTGAGTTTATGTGGCCGACCTGACCTCACCACCCAGACCCAATGCAATTAAGGCATATGATTATTATTGTTGTTACTACAATATATATATAATAATATAGTTATGGTTAATAACTTTAACCTAGCTTGTCTGATCTGCAGTGGTGTGTGGAATCCCTGGGATAAGAAGTCAAAGGCCATGGCTGATTTTGGGAAAGATGAGTACAATCGGATGGTGTGTGTGGAGTCCGCTGCAGTAGAAAATCCCACAAAGCTGAAGCCCGGTGAGGTGAGGAGTGGAGAGGGAGGATGTCAAGAACTGTACTGTATGTTATTCCATCATCCTCGCTTTTTGTTTTTGTAATTTACGCTGACTAGTAACATCCCATTGCAAAGTTGAACACTCTTTAGTGGAAATTAATATGTTAATTCAGTAGGTAAGATGGTTGCCTGACAGCCTGAGCCCGCCGGCGCGGCAATGCCATGTGATCGACTGCTCTCTTCTCACCACCGTCAATAACCCCCTTTTTTTTTTTTTCTCCCTTTTTCTTCTAAGAGTTTGTTA
This sequence comes from Diospyros lotus, assembly GCF_014633365.1. NCBI lineage: Eukaryota > Viridiplantae > Streptophyta > Magnoliopsida > Ericales > Ebenaceae > Diospyros > Diospyros lotus. Next base: position 15,264,503 of record NC_068339.1, on the reverse strand, counting down.
ATTGAATTTCATATTTTAATTTAAAAAATATTTTAACTTTATTTTAATATAATCTTATCTTTCTTATTTCAACAAATGTTACTTAAATAAATAAATTAAAAAAACAGCCGAACCGAGTTCTTTACTCAAAACAAAAAATAATAAAACCAATCAAATCAAAATAAACAATCATCGTAAATGTTTTAAATTAATTGGGTATCCAAAGCATTAAAAAAGTGTCATTTGATGAGATCCATTTGAAGTAATGTTAAGCTTCTTGCCTTGAGCGTTATAAAATCAAAAATACACATGTCATCACTTTTAGCCCCATGTAGTTGCCTAGTCGTTTGATTCCCTCTCATCACATGTACAGTTCATTTTCAACGCATAATTCAGATATATAAAATGCGCACTCCCTACCAACTCTGTTTCCTCATTTCACTTTAAATATAGCCTATTGCATGGCCTCCAACTCCATGCACATGCCGGCCAAAGCTGATGCCCTGACCAAACACAGCCAGCTACAATGGAAGGAACTCGTAGAACAACACTAGTACTCCTCCTCCTTGCCTGTCTCTTGTTTCTTTCTCTGCTCGCCACCGCAAATTCTCAACTCAGGACTGATTTCTACAAGGACACCTGCCCCAACGTCGAATCTCTCGTCCGCTCCGCCGTCGCGAATAAGTTCCAGCAGACCTTCGCCACCGCGTCGGGAACTCTCCGGCTCTTCTTCCACGACTGCTTCGTCCGAGTAAGCACAACACTTGGCTGGAATTCCGATTCCAAAAGTTTTTAAGTGACTCCGATCCCTTGCCATGATTAACTAATTTGCTTTATATATATAATATAGGGTTGCGATGCTTCTGTGCTGCTGTTCTCGCCGAGTGGCAAAGCTGAGAAGGATCATCCGGATGATCTTTCACTGGCCGGAGATGCATTCGACACTGTGATCAAAGCCAAGGCGGCTGTTGACAGCGACCCTAATTGCAGAAACAAAGTCTCTTGCGCAGATATATTGGCTTTGGCTACCCGCGATGTCGTAGCCCTGGTATTTACGTATAATTATTATTAATCCAACTAATTATGTGATTAAGTGGGTGGGTTTCTTAAATTTTAACTCATCGATCTCTCATATTATATTAATTAATATGTATATATATATATGGGGTATATATTCTTTATGCAGAGTGGGGGGCCATCGTATGCAGTGGAATTGGGAAGACGCGATGGGCGGATATCTACCATAGCCGGCGTTCAGCATAGTCTTCCACATCCAGACTTCAGTTTAGATAAGCTCAATACCATGTTCACTTCTCATGGCCTCACCCAGACTGACATGGTTGCTCTTTCAGGTAATTAAATTTCTTAATTCAACCAACTTTCACTTATTTTAATGGTAATTTCATAACTAATCTAAGTTTAGTAGGGTTTTTTGCTCTCTTTTTTTTGGAAATAATCATATATTTTGATCAACTTAGTTTATTTGGGTAAAAGCAAAAATACCCAGTACAGTATAGTATATTAAATTAAACTACAAATTTAGTGAAAATTCAGATAAAATTAACAGAAATTATAATCGTTAACTAATTGCAGGGGCACATACGATCGGTTTCTCTCATTGCAAAGCCTTCTCAAAGCGCATTTACAACTTCAGCCCCGAAAATCCGATCGACCCGACGCTCGACAGAAGCTACGCCTTTCAGCTCCGGACAATGTGTCCTATTAACGTTGACCCCAACATTGCCGTTGGCATGGACCCCACTAGTCCCCGAACTTTCGACAATGCCTATTTCAAGAACCTTCGACAATCAAAGGGCTTGTTCATTTCCGATCAGATCCTGTTTAATGACGCCCGATCTCGGGCCACCGTCGACCTATTCGCCTCCAATAATGCGGCTTTCAACGAGGCATTCGTGGCTGCCATCACCAAGCTTGGTAGAGTTGGTGTGAAAACTGGAAATGAAGGGGAGATCCGGCGTAATTGTGCTGCGATCAACTAAAACAATAGAACAAAACTACTGCTACGTACCCATAATAAATAATTTAGACTAAAAGTTAAAAACATTTATTATTTGATGTCACGTAGCTGCAATAATAATATCTACGTAATTCCATCCTTTGGTTGAGTTTGGTTATGGAAAGGCATCTGTTTTTACACAAGTGGGTTGTTGAACATATGAAACACTGCAACCGATGCTTCCAAGGGAAAATACAAGGTTGCGAACTAAATGAATCTAATTCTGAAAAAGAGTTAAAAAGTTTTGATACAAAGCCAGAAGAGTATCTCATTCAGGTCAAGGCCCTCGTGATTTGGGTATCATTATGAACATTGCTATCTCAAGATGAGCAAATTACAGAGACGCACTCCAATTCTCAGGCCATATATATATGCGCACTTAATCAGGTGCCTGTATCTAGATGGTTACACATTTCCACACTAAGTTTGAACTATGATATTTTTTAACCTTCTTACTACAGCTAGCTGAGGATGTTCAACAGCCTCCCCAAGAACAGTAAGGCTGCTTCTGTAGGAACATGTATAAACAGCTCTAATTTACATTAGTAATCATCTTCTTCTTCCCTAGATCCAAAGAATCTCCTGATGACAGCTGCAACAGCCCCAAGAAATAAGAACAGAACCAAGGTGTCGAATCCACCCCCAACGCCAATGGCAACACCAGGACCTGGGGCGAAGAATGAAAACGGTGACCAACCCCACCCTCCATAATACGGTACACCGAAGCCATACCCATACCCACCGATTAGGGGTGGGGCAACTGGAGGATTGACATAAACATTGGTCCTGCTCACAAAGGCAAATTTGTCTTCACATATGTAGCATTTGAATTCTTATAATGATAAAGTTGCACTTGGAAATTTCTTAGAAAATAACTTCAGACAAGGATGCAATTTTTACCATGGAATCTTTGCAAAGGAAATATCAGTGCATTGGCAGAGAGAAACATATTGACAAAAATAAACAGAACTTCTTCCTCGAAGGGCAAAGTATCAGAAAAGGTAAATGGACTGTGTTCCTTTAGCACAATATTCACTCTTCAAAATCATGCATGGCGATGTGAATGTCCATAATCTTATCAAAGGAAGGTTAGAAACAATATGATATTAGTGAGAACAAGAAGATATCAGCCAACAAAGACAAGCACCTGCTACAAGCGTAATCAAGTATTGTTTATAATTAGTGCGGACACCTTTTTGATGAATCTTGTTCCTAGTTATAAGGTCCACTGGTATTGAGCATCGGTCTCTGCAGTAGGCGTAAATGATAAACCCCATTACTAATTGGAAGATCACCTGGTATTTGATACTGGCAAAAGTTTCTTTGAAAGCTAGGAGCTTCAATCAAGGACAAAGGAAACAAGTGATATGTGATGAAGTTCTACAAATTTGTGGCATGTAGGAATGGACAATAATCCCTTTTCCATACCAATATTAAAAAAAAAAACCACACAGGATATATGCTGCTCCTTAATGTCAATCTCAGTATATATGTTGGAGGTAGCACCAACAAATGTCTCCTGTCAATTTTCCTGACATATGTATCTGTTTTGTGATGGCACTCCTTAATGTCAATCTCAGTATATATGTTGGAGGTAGCACCAACAAATGTCTTCTGTCAATTTTCCCGACACATGCATCTGTTTTGTGATGGGACAATATCGACTAAGTTGAAGTCCATAGAAACACTGATATTTCTGTCTCGGTCACAGTGTTGTGGTTTGTTTCTGACCACATACCACAAAAACCATCAGTGACTGGCATAGAAATATACTCCATAGCTGGGGTGCCAATGACCAAGTTATCAATTAAGAATAACCTCTATATAGGTAACAACCATAACATGCACGGAATCAACACCATACTTCTAACCTTTTCCATCCCCCTCCAAGCAAATATCATCTAATAATGCACAAGAATGAGAATTGAAGTAACTTTTCATCCATTTTAAATCAATGATCATGCAAGGCAGTTGTAACTCTAATCCATACAGAGAATAGGATTTGAAGGCAAGCCACTCAAGAAAATTATGCTCATCAGATGCCATGCTATTTAATAAAATTACCTTATTGAGGCTTGATTGAAAAACTTTGATTGATTAAAAAATGATGCCCAAAGGGTGTCCCAAAAAATAAACTAAAAATGAAATAAAAACTTTGGTTGATCGTTCACTAAAGATATATACATAAAAATAGCTGTGTTATCCTTTCCCCTAAAAAAACCCTAGTTCCAAACATCACAGTATTCAGATTTCTCAGTCCTGATAATGCAAGAAATTGGCAGTAACCGCCATCATTTAGCCTACATCTAGCTATAAAAATTTTGATTTTTGAGTATGACTGATCAGGCTTGACTTCTTGAAGGAGCTCCCAGTGCAGCATCAAGGCTTCACAGAATGTAGATTGGGGCAATAATCCATAAAAAAGCTATGACAAATGAAAAGGGCAAGGAACTATTGGGGAGGGACAATCGCACACCGTTTAGGGAACTGCCCTTACCCACAAGGGTTTTTTTAAGGAAACTTTATGGCCATGCACATGCACCTTTGAGCCGAAGTGAATAATACCACGGAACAAACAAAGTTCCATTCTCATTTGACAAACATAACATATATAATTCGAAAAATTGAGTACAATACCATCTATAATAGTCATAATTTAGCAATTTTAGACCCTCATAGCATGAGCTAGCTAGTAAAGTTCACCTTAATTACAGAGCTTTCTTCAACTCTAAAATGCCCCTCGAGGGTAGCCAAATTGGGATCCACCACAAATTAAATGCACTTGAAGATTCATAAAGTTACCTTGAATTGTTGATTCTTGGTAAGGACGACTGGGGAGCTGACGACCGGAAGGCCTGACCGCCGACCCGGCCACCGGTCTTGGCGGCTGATGCTGGGTCAACTGAACCCAGTGTCAAAACCCCAGCTGCCAATGTCACTATTGCCAGCTTTGCCAATTGATTCTCATTCTTCCTGTAAACACAGATTCCAAACCAAAAATTGTCCCAGAAAACTGTTAGGAAATCAGCTCAGTTATTGTAACCTATTTACAGAGAAAGGATAAAGAAAGAAACCCGATGCTCAGTGAGCTTCAAATTGGGCATAGAAATCTTACCTCTGTCATGGATTGGGGTAACTATATTAGATATATATATATATATACATATAAACATATATTTATGTATTTACCTTGAGGAATCTTTGGGATCATCAGATTGGTACACAGATGAGATGGGTCTGTCATTCAAAGGAATCACAAGCTTGTTCCTGTTTTTATTGGTGGGTTTGAGGGTTGAAGAAAGGGCGTTGGCCAGGAAGCTCTGCTGATAGAAAGCTATGGACATCTTGCAGCTGGATTCAACTAGGAAACACAGTATCTGTGTTTGTTGCACCTTAAATTCTTGCTCTGCTATTGATCTATGTCGGCTTTAATGTTGGCCAATCTGGTTTTCTTTGATTTTCTGTCCTGTTTTTCATCTTTGCTGAATTATATATATTATACTGTATGCAGTAAATGGCTTATCCACCTCATGACTCTGAAGGTGCCACGTGGCTGGACAGTAGTCGCTGAGACGAAGTTTCAAGAAGCCAGATATTTTGTTGCTGAATTGTGTGTGTGTGTGTATTTTACTTACAATAGCTCAACATGAGTGTTATTTACTCAAAATAATTTAGTACTTAGAGAAATACTTTTTTAATTATCCATAAAGAATATATGATGAAATAAGTTACTGCCAATTAACACAGACAATCATAATGGAGCTAGGTGCACGCTCAATATTACTCAGAAATTTTCAACTATATTAATAACAAATATTTTTACAAGCATAATTTTAGTTGAGGAATTTCAAATTCATGCTTCTCTTCCACAGGAAAAAGAATAATTTTTTTTCACTATTATGAGCCCAACCACATGAAAAATGTAAAATCATAAAAATACTTCCAAACAGAACCCAAATATTCCATCAGGGAGAAGTACCCGTCCATGGCCTTGCAGGGCAATGATCTTTGATGAAATGTGCCTATGCCTTACAAAGAATGCATACGTCTGTGCAACTGAATATGATGACAATGCTTCTTAACATATGTAAACACTGGAAGACAGTTTTTCTTTCCCTTTTTTCTCTTGTTTTTTCCGTAGCAGAAGGTTAAATTAATTTCAAATAACTCGTACTTTCATCCAACCCCCCCTCTACCTGTGTAGTGAAACCAATTTGGCACCTCTGATTCTCATGTACCAAAAGATCATCGAAGTCTCTATAAATAACATCAATGAGATGAGGTACTAGTAATAGTATCAAAAACCCTTCCATTCTGGAAAACCCACTTAAGAACATAACACGTGGCCACCTTAAGTCTCATGTTGGAGTTGGACATGGCAATTGAACTCGAGCCTTCAAAATATGTTCCATGTAATGCAGGAGATTTGTTTGTTTTGGAATTGTTTAAGGACATCATGCAGCGGCCTTATAAGATGGCCTGCTGGGGTCTTCATACAATCAAATTCAAGCAGGGCATGCAATTCAATTTGGAAGAGAGATTGAGAGAGGCAAAGGCACTCATTTCACTACGGATCAACAACACAGTGAGCTATACCGAATACAATCTCATAGCTCATCTTACGGTAGCAATATACCAACCATATAACAAAAGCCACGGCACAAGAAGGATGGGGAGAGCGGGAATGGCAACATCTTTCCCAGCCGAGTTCTTCACATTTCACCTCACCAACGGTATGAGCAAGTACTCCGCATAAAAGAGCTGCACAAAGACATCATGAAAAATAAATCCAAATCGTTAAAATTGCTTGCATGAAGATAAATTCAGCATTGTAAACGTGTCTATAGCCTGCTGTTCATGCTCAAATACATTTTAGTAGTAGCAAATGGAGTCCAATGTTCTATTTTTGTGGGCTTTTAGAAGGTTTAGGCGAGCCATGGTAGCAATGAAATAGGCTCTTTGCAAAAGAAGGATAATGGTGCATAAAAAATAACCATCACAAAGCAGGAGCTTCATGTAATCGGGACACACTTTCAGCTAGAAGAATTAAAACAGTTATTAGACATTAATTGTTGGGTTGTTCTGATGATCGAAGGGGTTCATCAAACTTCTGCCAGCTAGTCCAACACAAGTCATGTCTGGCAAATATTTGAGGAGCTGAAGTAACCAGGGGAAAAGTGCAGCACAAATAAGCACTTAACTGCAGTTTAAGAATCTAAACTGTGTACTTATGCTTAAGACATAGTGTTGAGCCTCTGACTACAAAGTGAATCATACACAACTTCCGCAAATGGAATCTATTGGGGAAAGTAATCCATTTAATGTAGAGATTGTATATGCCAGTCATGTTCTTCATAACTAAAGTTCTCATATTCACCACAACAAAAAACTGGAAAATATGGGGTCCCTTTTGTGCCAATCTCATTATCATGTCAAGAGATCAAAATCAATACAAGAAAATGTCATCTTCCAAGCATTTGTACATAATAAGCTCAGATAACTGGTTACCTTCCATATAAACATGTAAAAAGATGTTATTGCAGTTTTCCTCTTCAAATCAACAGATTTGGCACGGCTCCAAAGGATTGAGGCCAATATCACATGGCCCAAAACCTACATGATTGTAAAGAAAGAATCACGAACTGATTACAGGAGACTATAGCAGTCAGTGAGTTAAGTCCATGGAAAAATGTGAGTATCACTAATTTTATAGGCAGAGATACATCATCACAATCATCCTACTCTGTGCAGAGATCATTCTACCCCGTAACAAAGGTCAGTCAAAAGAGAGCATTAATCACATTTCAGGGCAACGTAGTTTCAGAGATTTTTACTACTGGTTTCCAAAGCCCAAGTCAGTCAGATCTCTGCGGGGATAATATAAAGTGAATATAAACCCCCAGTGTCAACAGAATACTGTGTAGGCATGATCTTTATCATTTAATAATACTGATGTTTATAGGTAAAGGACGAGGCTGGTCACTCCGAAGCTCCAGAATCAGAGCCATAGGTGTTACACCTTTTAATTCAGAAAATAAAAACTGAACCAATTACCGTCAGGCATTTGCTCCAGAGGCAAGAAGAGGCTGCTCCCACTAACACAGCAACACAATATGCCATTTCAAGGAGAGAGATACAAATCCAGAACACCTGCAAAACCAAAACAAAGAAATAAATTGCAACACTCGAAAAAAGCTTATAGCTGATCCTGCTTTACTTTATTGATCACCAACCCGCTCTTGACCCAGCCGGACAGTAAATGATCTGATACCAAATATCCTGTCTCCATCAATATCGGGTATGTCCTACAAAATACTCAGAGAAAAGTTAAAAACAGATAAAAATTATCCACTTCAGGAATGCTGTAAGTTTAGACGGAAACCAATGATAATATGAGCTAATTCTCAAGACAAGAATAGAAGTCTAGAAGCCCCTAAAAGTGCATTAAAAGAGAAGGGCTCCCTCCTTCAACATCAATCAATGTGGAAGGGAAAACAAAAAGAAAGCAACCGGGAAGTGATGTTTCCAGCGGCGGAGGGGTGAGTAATGCGTGAGGACCTGCCCTTGGGAGGGGGAACAACAGCTGGAAACGACTGCTAATACCCGTAGGCTGAGGAGCAAAATGAGATCCCATGTTAGCCCCAAAATTCAAAATGAAGAATTTTGTCCTTTTGTTTGGAGCATCAATGAAAAATATTTTTGTCTGGCCTTGATTACAATTACAATCAGTACACAAGACTTTCCACCAGATGCAAAAATGAAACGCCAAAGAATGAGAACATATAACCAGAACACTTGAACCAGAACCAATCATTCTACACTAGTTTTCAAAATTCAAAATGAAAATTTTGTCCTTTTGTTTGGAGCATGTCAATGAAAAATATTTTTGTCTAGCCTTAATTACAATCAATACCCTCCACCAGATGTAAAAACAAAATGCAAAAGAATGAGAACACATAACAAGAACGCTTGAACCTCTGGTTCACATGGACAGAACCATGAAAATCCCAATGGAAAACTGCTTCATTGTTTTCAGCAATTTGCAAAATCCCATTCCACTATTGGAACTTTGCTGGCAATACTTTTGTCGGGCAACATTTATATGACCTTTTTTGTGAAATTAAATACATCAGCTCTCTTCCATCATGAGTGTATAAAGATTGGGAAATTTACCTTAAATAATGCTATAACAACTGAGAAGAAGCTCATGAATGCAGTAGCAAATATCAAAGGCCTCGAAAGGACAACCGGTCTTCTGAACACATAGGTCTGGTCATGGACACAAAGATGAAAAATCAGCTAACAGAAGTGCATCAATACAAGGAAAAGAAATCCCATTTTCAAAGAGAGATGGCACTGAAACACAAAATCCTTTGTAATTTTTATTATTCAATTTTATATTGATATTGACACAAGACTTCAAAACCTGTAGAAGAAGAGGAAAGAACAATAATAGGGAGATTACAGAGAAGAAATGGGGAATAATGATAGAGAGATTTTAGAAAAAGAATGTGAGAATGGAGAGAGCAGAGAAGAGATGAAGAAGAGGAAAGAGCACCAGAGGCGGAGAGAAGAGCTTCCAGCAATTGCTCTCCCTAGAAAAACCAGTGAATGGAAATGAAAGATGTGTTTGCAATGATATACAATGGCAGCAATGGCAATGTTCTCAGCAGCAAGGGTTGCAACTGATGGTATTAGTGGCAATGAGCCGAATTTTGGTCTGGTAGCAAATTGATAATGGGCAGCAAGAAGAATATAGAGATATAGAATGAATGATACAATGGAGAATGCAAAGCATTGAAGAATATTGTAAGTACAAGAGAACGGAATCAGACGTAAAAGAGGCAGAGACAGGAGCAGTGACAGGAGCAGCAATTCTCCAATAGTCTATACTCAATAATCAATTAACTAAACCTTGTGAGATATTTAAATATATAAATATATCTGTACCTAACTATGAACAAAACTGTATAATCCTAATCTTCACTTAACTAAAAAGTCAAATTGAAGAAAGAAACAAAAACTTAAAACTCCTTCTCTTCTTGATCTCCATTAGATAATGTGATTCATGAAAATGAATGGTTCAAGATAACAAGAAAATCTTGAAACTTTGACAACAGAGACATGGAATTTCTAAATAAAAACCTGCATGTGCAGAAAGAATGCAATCTGAACAATTACTGCTCGTACAGCAAGGATGCACATTGCTGCAATAAAAGCAAATCTCTTCCATCTCAACAGTGGCAGCTGAAATATTAAAAGTTCCCCAAAAAAACTGTCAGAAAACCAATTTTGCAGTTTATCTTATATCCCATGTGAAGAACATACAACCACTGTTATTATCGTATGAGTCGACTCTATATGGTGAATCGAAATTATAGAAGAATCGACATAAAATTGCAAGAATCGACACCAAATCACATGAATCACACAAATCGGAAGAATCGCAAGCAAAAAAATTAAGACACCTAAAATACCCATAAAAACCCTTGAACTTGAAGATGACTGATAACTAGTGAAGATTATGGACAATGGAGTTTATTAGTAGCCTAATAGTTGTAGTTTTTTTTTTTTTTTTCTAGCTTGTTATTTTGAAAGTGGTTTGACTTGGTGCAATTTGAATTTAAAGGCAACATGAATATACTTTTAGTATAATTTTAAACTTAGCAAATATATTTAGAAGTATTATTTATCTATTTATATTTAAAAGAATTGATCATGGTGGGCACATTTCTTGCCTTGTAGACAAGCGTCTTTCCCATTGGCCCCATGATCCATCATATTTATTAAAATGTATTATATTTTAATATATTTTATTTATTTTCTATGGATATATATTATTTATAGTTAAAATTGAGAATGTGTACCGAATCTTATGATTCGATTCGATACTCGATTCACAATTCATAAAATAAGGATTTTGATTCTCGATTCAACAACTACGCTACAACCACTAAAACTAAAATAAAATAGACCAACAACCTTGAATTTATCAAGTTCAATACTAAAGGACTGTTACCATGTAGACATTGTGCTGTTCCCCAGAATGGGTAAGGGACATTAACTTAGAAGCTCACGTTCTTAGGCATGGTGATACATAGAAATGATCAGCAAGTTATAATCAATATAGCCAACCCCATTTAATGGGATTTAGTTTGGTGTGTTTTTGTAGAAAGCACACCATCTTGCCTCATAATCTGTGTTCTCATGAGCATATATCACAACCATTTAACCTCTTTTTCCAACTAGAGTGGTTAAACTTTTTGATCTCACGTCAAAGTTCAAACTATCCCACTAGCATCTCAATGCTCGATACTTCAACCACTGAACCCAGAAGATCTAATCACTTTAGGTTTCCTAAACATAAGGAAGCCTCATCTAACCTTCAGATACATAATTTTTTCCCACTTCATTTATTTATCAACATTATAAACAGGACATGCATGAAGCATATTTGGAGGTAATGAAGAGTTTGAAGTCTTTGGACAACAGGGAATTTTATCTAACAGTTCATGCAACAGTATTGGAGACAAAGAACTCAACCTAATTTAAAAAGAACAAACAAAAAGAATATTTACAATAAATATCTTCTGAATTACAACATATACGGAAACTATGCCCTCTATGGTATAGAAATAGCCCATAATTTGATAAGCCAACTCACATTGGTTGAATATGCAGTTCCAAGTACAAAACTGATGAAAAGAGCCCAAAACAGTGGCGGTGAACCAACAATCCCCCCAAGCCAAAAGCTCTGTAAATAAAGGAACAAATTGGTTTCCTTAGTCAAAATTCAATTAAAACGCTCAGATGTTCCTAAATTAAGAAGAATCAAAGACAGGGAAAATAAACAGAAAAAATATGTCAACTGAATTAATTATCAAGAAGCAAAAGTATAATTATAGGACTCCATTTGATTCCCATTGCATGGTGAAGACCTAAACACTGAACACTGAACATATTTCCAAGGACATTCAAATAGAAGCTTACAAGTAAGGCTAGATTTGTGGAAAAGGTACTTTGGGGAATTCAAGAACCATAAGAAATGAACAACGTTCTTGTGCATATTGCATTCAATTCACACTTGGAGATGTTATCTCCAGCATCAGTCAAGTTCTAATTAAATCAAAAGGCAAATATACCCATAGGTCCATGCCATGTCAAGCATGATAACAATATAACCATGACAAATGAAAAACAGAATTTCAGCAAATATTCTAGTCAAACAGAAGACGGGAATGTTATCTCTCCTCTTTTGTTAAACTTTTGATACCATAATGGCGAAAGATGAGACAATAGCAACACCAGTTGCTACAGAATATTCTCCTGATGCTAATGGAAGATATGGCTTGTTAACCTGAAATATAGAACACATAAAACACATTAATAACTCAATTTGAATATTTATTCAAATAAAATTTCCATCATTTTCTCCACGTATTATGTAGTCATTGGTAAAGACTTGTGTGAAGCTACCTTGTCTATTTCTATGTCAAACAACTGATTCAAACCAACAATATAAATATTCATCAAAAGGGCTGCAACAATTGCCTGAAACCACAAGAATAGTGTAAGAGATCATCTTTATTATAGGAAGAAATAAATATTTCAACTTGATCATAAAGTCATAAACTATTTAGCACCTCCATCACCCCAGTGAAAAATAACGGAGAAAAGTCTGACAGCCTCTCCACTGCAAGGATAGAAACTGAAATTATGCTCAATGCCTGCTCACAGAGAAGTAAGAAGAGGCCCTTTAAAATCTAAAAATTTGAAAAAGGATTATGGGAACCCAAACCAAATTCAATTCATCAATAAATACAGCATCAAGATTGATTATAACAGAACTGAACCTAACCGTTCCTATAACTGTGTGAGGCCGTGAAAACCTGTAGAAAGCATCAAAGGCATCTGGTACAGATTTCCAAGGGTTATTGTCATGATAAGCGCCAGGGTCAGATTCAAGAGGCTGTTCAGAGGCCGCACTTGCCACAAACTTCTTTTTTTGTGACTGATGGAATGCATGTCTTTCATGACCAGCCCCAACATGATGCACCAAAAGCTGCCTCTGCACCCTCATATCTAAGATATTCCATGCTCTTTGCCTTGAAACTTGTACAGCTATGCAAGAGCCTTTGAATTTAGATGAAAATTTTGTAAGAAATCATTATCAGGGAAGACATAAATATAAAAGCTGTATATAACAATTCAACACAGATTATTCTGTTGCAGCAAAAACTGAAATTTTTATGGACCACAGGAAAAGTAGGATACATCAAATTTTGTTTATGGCTGAAAAGAGTACCATTAAGAGAACATTACCAGTGCTTGAACACGACAATTGGCTTAGAAATAAAAACAGGACAACATTCTCCAGGCACCTTTTTTTGGCTTTTCTCTCTTAGTGCAAAACTCAATAGTTAAGTTTACTTTTGTAACTGATTGTAAAACTAACTAGCTCGGATATTAATGAACTCTACAGAATAGTTATCTATTGTAACAGCACTCTTACTGACCTATTAACGACAAGTAGAACTACACCAGCAGAATTTATGTGAATATCAAAGTATATAGCTCATCATTTAGTATATGCACAATAAGATAAGATATTTATTAAAAAATGAAAAGAAAACATTATGCAAAAATCTTATTCCTTGAATAAAAAAATTCACATTTAGTTGAAATTTATGAGGATACATTACTAAAGTTTATTTTTTATAATTTATCTAACCTGCTTGGCATATTATTTCACCTCATCTTGGCCCCTCTCAATTAAAATTTTAGATCCACTCCTGATTGTGGGTATTGATTGATGGTAGTGGCAAATTCTTCAGTTTATATGGGACTGTCTACTCAATCAACTAATTGTTAGGTAAGGAATAATCTTTCCATCCTGAACTTTGATTTGTTGTAAAAATTCAATTTTTTAATTCTAAAAGGAAAGAAAACAAAAGGAGCAAATTTATAATGCATGGAGGCCAGGTAGGACATCCTTAATGACTATCATCTTAAGAACCCAAACACACTTTGTACTAAGTGATAAATAATTACTGTATAGGAAGTGTGGTTCTCTCACTTTTGTGACAAAGGTGAAGGAATTAAAATAGCCACACGAGACCATTTGCATCACTGACTTCAGTTCTTTTTTGTGTTACAAAATGTAAAGATGTTGATTGGAGAACGCATAGAAGTTCACATATAATCAGAAATATAGAATTCCAACTTGTCACGCAATTTTTACTTTATTTACACACATAGAAACTAAGGGTGTTCATGAGTTAGGTTGGTTCACAGTTTAAATGAGCCTGGATTCGAACAAATCATGATCTGGTCTAGAATTTTAGACACTAAACCAACCTAATCACAAAAAAAACAGAAACAACCCAAACTAATTAAATTAGAGTTTGATCGGGTTGGGTCTTGATTCCAAAATCTATGCAATCATATAAAAAATTTATAACCCAAAACTTGTGGCGCACTAAAATATTAAAACCTATCAAACTTATTTTTAACAAAAATTCTGGAAAAAAAAAAAAAGTAAATGCAAGCAAACAGAAGAGCAGAAAAGCATATTAATAAACAAGATAGATTTGAAATTGTAATATAAAAAAATTGGATCCCGTCTGCAAACCCAATAATCTAACCTGGAAACCAAACCAGGGAGGCCCCTAACCTAGTCATATTATGAGCACTCTCTTTACAAACCACAGCACTCTTATGAGAAATACTTTTAGTATGACGTTAGATTGGCAGTGGTGCTTCCCCTTAAAAAGTTCCGGAAATGTTTTCCCAAGATTTCAAAAGGTTTCTGTGAACTTGCAGGAATAGCCACGCGTTTCCATTTTGGGTTTCCCTGTAGGCACGGGACAAATTATCTCTGACATTCAAATATCCTATAAACAAGCCTCCGAACGCACAGATTTAAACCAACTTGCTAAAAGAAAGCATAAACCAATTAATAATTTTTTCTAGTAACAAACAAAAAGTTTTCAAACCCAGAACCCTAAAGATTGGCAACCACAAATGTACATTGCACTGCGCCAGATAAAGTAAAAGTGTACATGGAAAAAAGAACAAGCCACGGGAAAGAAGATACTCACCAGTTCTTAGTGGAGGAAACTCTGCTGCAACTGGAAATAAACGACAAGGCGGCGGTCTTGCAATAGACCCAACAATCAGAGACTCCATTTGCCTCCTTCAGTCCACACAATGCTTAGTGCATTCACAGCCGATTGCTGTTGCCGTTGCCTCTGTGTGTGTGTATGCGCAACAATAGGCAATTTTATACCTACGGGCCCTCTCGAGTCTCAACTGCTCTTCCACAGAAATTATTTGGCAAAAAACAATAAATAATTACAGTTGGACAAGAGGGTACTGTGCGAAAGGCAGAGAGAGGAAGAGAGAGGGGAAGAAAGCCCAGGAAAGTGCAGGGCGACGCGTCAAACGGTGTCGGTGTCGGTGTCGTGCACGTTTCGGAGGTCTTTTCAGGATTCAGCTTGCTTTATCTGTGGTCCGAATCGAAACCACAGGACAGTCAGAGACGGAAGCAAACAAAATATGTGTCAATTTCTCAAGAGACAAACGGGCAAGAATCCAGAATTTTGAGAATGAAAGCAGACTCAGCGCAAATGTGATTAGCAGATGAAATGAAATTGCAAACGAAACGCCATTGAATTGGATTGGCCGTCTCTTCTTCTTCTTGCCCCGAATGAATTATCTCTCATTCCACTCTAAAAGGACTGCGGTGCAAGTGGCCCTGGCGGCTGCTTCGTCGCTTGATTTGGTGAAATTGTGAGAACCCAAGCTTATATCTGCAACCAGTAAATTTTGGCCACGTTGTGCATTATTGTGCATTAGTGTTTTAGTGATCATTCTAAAAATAAAAAATATTTATTTGGTAAATAAATAAAAAATATTCTGATATGATATTTTTTTATGATATATATATATTTATAGTTTTGATACTTAAAAAATGTTAATTTATATTAAGCAATGTTGATTTGACAATTCAAATATAATGATTATATGTGGTATATCTATTTAATTCTTTCAAGACAATAACTTGATAGGGTAAATTTGAGTTATCATATCAATATTTTTTAATATAAATTGAGTAACATTAATTAGAAAATCAAAATTATATATATAATATTAATATATGATATTTTATATTATATTAATATAAATATTTAACACGTAAATATTATAAAAGTATTAATATTCAAGTAACATTTCTTTTTTTTTTTTTTTTATAACTCAAGTTTTGAGCTTCGCCTAATTAGTGTTAGAGACGGGTGGCTTTTCGTCTTAATTCACCCATTAGATAAAGTCGGATACGGTTATACACGCACATAATAGGACATTCAGTTCGTACCTCTATATAAGACAAATGCATACTCTATGTGAAATTTCACATACTTTACTATCTAGCCATGTCTGTGGGGGACTATTATGGAATTTGTTGTAATTTTACATAAGAGTTAACCATAATATTAATAATTGTCTTCAAAATAATAATTAAGTAACAATAAATAAATTTTATTTTTAGATAATATGCATTTTTAGATAATATTATTATATCTCACTTCAGCATAAAAATACTACTAATAAATATGTTAATAATCAATAAAATTTTATAAAAACTAAAAATAATTTCCATTTACTAATCTTATAAATATGCTAATAAATAAAGGGCTTCTTTTGTTAAATTACGTTCGCCTTAAAAACTAAACCAACCATATAAATTTACACGAAAATAGACCAAATCAAATGAAATCTAAATGAAATTTAACTTATTTTTAAATTTAAATTTACAATTTATTAGTAAATTAATGAATTTACTGAAAATTTACACCAAATTTATTCATTTGAAGATAATTTGTGAACCTGAGGGGGTGTTCGTAAAAGTATCTTGTTGAATATTCGGATAATTACTATGCCACCACTCAAATTCCGTAAATTACACTTATCTTTCACTGTTTAGGCTTTTCTTATAATTTAGGCCACAAAATAATTATTTGAGTCCAAAGGGTCGACTCTTGACATCAGATTAATACTTTTGGAATTCTTAAAGGCTACAACAAATTAAATAAAATAAAATTTTAATTTGTTATTTTTGGCTCAATAGATCTATTGAATAATTTGAGCAAGTCCTGCTAATGTACCTTTATAATAAAGATAAATAAAGAGTTGTGTTATTTGTATTGAAGTATTTTTACAGAATGCTTACAGGGATGAGATATCGTAATAAATTAGCGATATCTCACGTGTAAAATAAAGCAATTTATCGTGATATTTTTAAAGGTAAATCTCATCTAAATGAAAAGAGAGAGAGAAGAATGAAGAAGAAGTTGGGATCGTTCATCTTCAAGCGGCTGGGGAAGAAGGGCTCGTCGCAATGGTGGTTCAAAAGCTCTAGCCTCCGGTGGAAGAAACTCAGCTTCCAGTTTTGGTTCATTGACGGCTTCCTCTTCAAGATTGTTTCCGTCTTAAGAAGCCATTGCTTTAGTGGCCATTTCTGTTTCTTCTACTACTTCCAGCTTTGGCCATTCCTCTGGTTGCTAGCTTTGGGTTTGGAAGTTTCTTCTCTCTCTCTCTCTGTTCTTGAAGATCCCTGTTTCTATCTCAGGAATGTGAGACTTTGGCAAGTTGAGACAAACCTAATTTGAGATTCATTTGGGTTTGGGTTTGGGTTTGGTTTTTCTGGGTTTTTTTTTCCTTTTTTTTGGACTGTATTCGCTCTTTATTTCATCTGATTTTCTTGTATAAAACCTAACTATCATTATTGAATTCAAACTTCTTCAAGTTCTCTCTCTAGTTCTTTCTCTACTTCAATGCAGAAATTAATGATTCAAAATGATTATATTTTATTTTGTGTAGATTGGCCTGAGGAGAATATTATGGATTTTTGGTTCGACTTTTGTTTGATTTCTAACTGGAGAAATGAGAGAAAGAGAAAGGACAAAAGGAAAATCTTTTTTATCACAGAAAATTCTTTCCAAATTTATCTCCTTTTGTCTTGGATTTTTCTTTAAATTTTCTGGCATTTTCTTCACAAACTAACAAAAAAAATAATGGTTTTATTCTCTCCAGAATCTTCTTCCACATTCATTTTCTCATAATGATGTAGACTGTAAAATAATACAATTTGAAAGTTGAAACTGCTAAATGTGTTGATCAGTGAGAGGCCTTCTTGAAAAACTGAAAGAGGATGAGATATCAAGTTATGTTTGGCGTTCGACAGATTTTGGGGGAGAGAGAAATTTTACTTAAGGGCAATATAATTAAATTAATACAGGGGTAAAATGGTCAATTTCTCACTCCTGTAAATCAATCTGTAAAAGCTATTCTGTACAAATAGCACAACTCATAAACAAAAGGAGTGACAATAGACAGATCAAAATTCTGTAAAAGATAAAGAAATTAACTAATGAGTAATGACTTTATAATAGAAAATATATAATGAAATGGCTGTCATATTGGTTATCGTAACATTATCAAATCCCACTTGCTTCAAAAGTGAAGGTTGCGTTCCCTTTACTTTTTACTTTTTACTTTTTAATTTTTAATTTTGAGTTTTGAATTTATTTTTAATTTTATATTTTGGTAATATGTTTTTAGAAAATTGAAAACACGTTCTCTTTGTCATTTTAAAAAACTATTTCTCAAAACAGAAAATTAGAAAATACGTTCTCTTTGAAATTTTGAAAATATTTTTTTAATAATATTTTATTCAATAAATTTGATTATCCAGTAAATTATAAATATTTAATGTTAATATATTATTAAAAAAATCTATACATTTTAAAGTTAATGAATTTTTTAATATTTTTTTCATTACAATAATAAAATATGAATAAATAAATAAATAAATGTGTTTTTAGTTTAAAGTTTGTTTTGAATGAAAACACTCAAAACAACTTTTTGTTGTTTTAAGTTTTCTTTACAATTTTTTTTTTCATTTTTAAAAATAGTAAAGAGAACGCGTTTTCATTATTTTAGAAAATTAAAAACTAAAAATGACTTGAAAACAGTAAAGAGAACGCAACTGAAGGGTTTGTTCTCATTTTCATCTTATTTTTAATTTTTAATTTTTTAAAATAGTGAACAAAAATTACTTTTATATTTTAAAAAATAAAAAAAAAATTGTAAAAAAAACTTAAAATAACAAAAAAATATTTTATTTATTTTTATCACAAATAAGCTCAAATTTTTCAAAACTTATAAAACACTATATACAAAAAAAAAAATTTGTTTATCAATAATTTTAAAATAAATACTTAAAATATAAAATTAAAAATAAAAAAAATAAAACAAGACTGGCGCTCAATTTATCAAGCCCCACTCGCAATGGTCCTTCGTTGACAGTAAAATGACAGATCAACTGCCACAATTGCGTTCAGTGTCTGAAATTGCACCAGGCTTCTTTATTTGTTTGCCAGCTTAAGTGACAGCCACATTATCAATTAATATAGGGATAATGCTACACGTACGGAAAGTTGAGCAACTTGGTGAACAACTCTATCAAAATTACTATATTAACCCTTAAGGTAAAAGACTACTTTAGCCTTGATGGAGACACTTTCTCTTCACTCTCACCTCTCACTCCCTCCCTGATCTTTCACTCTCCTCTCTGCTCTCCCAGATCTTTCACTATCTCTCTCCTCTCTGCTGCCCAGCTCAACCTCACTGTATCTTCTTTCACTCTCTCTCTATCGGCCATCGTCTCCTCCGCCAACACCGCGAGCACAGCCTTCGCCCCTACAAGGTCCCCCACCACACCGTCATTCGGACCGCCACCGTCGGGCCCATCGCCGCTGCACCGCACCATTTATATATTTACGTATATTTATATATTTTTCTTTTTTCTATTTTAATTTTTCTGTTTGCTTTTGTTGTTTTTTATAGTAATTTGATTGTTGAAATGAAAATTAAATAACATGATTTATTTTGGTTGTATGTTTGACAGTTAGGGTAGAAAATATTATTTATATTATTTTTACAAAGCAGATTTCATACTTTGTTATTATTTTTTTTTTTCAATTTGAGGAATTAATCAAATTACTTATGTATTTACTACTGTTTATATATGTGAAGAAAATATCTCTTTGAGGAGGATTAGTTACAGGTTATTTTTCATATATAATTATATATTTATTTAATTATTTTATAAAAATAATATTTATTGAAATTCATATTTAGGTTACTAAAGATCAAAATATTTTACAATATGTTATGATTATCCCCTTAAGCACTGTACAATAGAATGCATATAGATATCTTTATTAACTTGAGCTTTTCACAAATATACATATCTTGGAAGCATATATTTGCCTTGAAAGAAAGGCCTACTGGTATGTCTATATAATGGAATTCAAGTCAACAAATTCTCAATTCATTTGATTGTATAATTAATAAGTAGGAAAAATTTATCAATTTAATATTTATTGTGTTGTATTGAATTGTGCTTTTCCGGTAAAGAATCACAGAATTTGCTAATTATTACTACTACTATTATTTGTTATCCAAATCCAAAACCACCCACCTTGCATACAAATGCAATATTTCTATTCTACAAGCTAATAAAAATCTTACAAGATAAGCATTGGACAGGAAAAATGGATGGATAGTTGGCATTCACTGGTCATCAATAAAAACCACAAAAGTCAAAAATTATATGCAACATTTTATATAAGTCAAAATTTACATGTAAATTTATATAAAATTCTAGTATTATATTTCATGTTATGAAAATAATACAAATAAATAACAGCATACAATGTTTTTAAACCAAAATATATTATTTATTTATATCTCTGTTTAGTTTATATTTTTATTTAAAAAATATGTATATTTAACTTAAAGTTATATTCAAATACATTTTTATTAAATATATTATATATTTATATATGTGTTAGTGAGAGAGACGGGAAATGGAGGTGATGGCGGTGAACGGTGGAGGCGGACAACTAACGGCAGAGGCATCGATGGAGATGGAGACCCAGAGAGAGAAAGAGAGAGAGGAAGAGATGAAGGCCTCGACAGCGGAGGCGGATAGCGATAGGAGGGGAGCTGCGGGTGAGAACAAAAGACTTAGAGAGAGAGGGGCGATGGCGGAGACAGAGGCAGATAGCTAACAGTGCAGGTAGAAAGAGGCGGACAGCGGAGGCGAAGGCAGACGCGAAGGAGACTGTGAGTAGGTGCTTGCGGCGGTGAGGGGAGACGTTGGACGGTGCTCGCAACGGTGCGAGGGGCGAGGCGGTGCGGTGCTAGCGATGGTGGGGGGCGACCATAGACGGTGCTTGCCGACGGTGGCAGGACGAAGGGGGCGGCGACAAACTGTCGCGGTGGTGGTGCGTTTGAGAGAGAAAAAGAGATAGTGAAAAGGGAAGAGAGAGAGAGAGAGAGAGAGAGAGTGAAAATGGGCAGGAATGGTGGGAGTGAGATAGGTGAGTGTGAAAGAAAGATTGAGAATGGGATAGAGTATCACGGGAGGGCTTTAAAAAAATTGAAATTCTCGCAATATTTTGGTGCCAAAATATCCTGAGAATTAAGAGTTGTCTAACTTTCCGTTCGTGTAACATTATCCTTAACATAAACACATTAATAGTTGCCCTAAGGTTAAGTGATTGCCTGATTAGACCATGAAAAAATAGGATTCATACCATTGGGTTTGATTTTTTATCTTATACAGTAAAGTAAAATCTTTACCTACGATTTACCTTATATACCAAAATCGAAAAAATGAGAGACCGCGTAAGGGTGATCCCAACATAGACACATTAATAAAATAAATCAGTAATTGACACGAAATAAATGTTAGATTTATAAAATTAAAATTTGATTATAAATTTTAAACATAATAAAAGTTGAGATAAGTGTTTGGATACCAATCACCACCCAATATGTCTTATAATTGTATTATTAACTTGATTTTTCTCAATCTTGAAATATTGCTAATTTTTCGTCACTAAGCAAAATTTTTGACAATGGGGAGGAAATAAGTTGCTCAAATGTAGCTCACCATTTAGGGTTTTGCTCATCATCTAAATAGTTAAGCCAATTTCCATTATTGCTTTTAGTGATTATTATCTCTTATTGCAACTCTCACATTTATTTTTCACAATGATTATTGTTGTGACTATTCGTCGTCGTCGTCATTACAGTTATAACTATCATTGTTGAAATACTAAGCTTTGATAGAAGAAACGAATATGATGAAACGCGTTGCATCTAATTTGTCATCAATTTTGGAGATAGCTATTAAATCAAATAGTCATGCACAACCAAAAAAAAAAAAAAAAAAAGAGCCATAGCTGAAAAAGATGAACTGCTACAAATAAGAGAGATGAATAGATGCAAGGGAGGCGGTGAATATAGTAATATTTATTATTAAATTAAAAAATAAATGTTAAAATTGTATAGTAATAAAAATTATAATTAAAATTTATTAATAAATAAATAAAATAAGAAATTAAATATAAAATAAATAGAGAGTGTGGTTGAAATAAGTATAATAAAAAAAATAATAGAGAGTGAATTATTTATAATATAATAAAAAATAAAATATATAATATAATTGGAGATAATCTACGTACGAGCTTTCATGCGACTTACTCTACTTGCAAAAAGAAAGTGAAGTTCAATTTCTTCTCATACTGACGCAACAAATATATAATTAATTAAATAACTAGCTCTTGAAATACTATGTTTTTTCAAGTCTTATAATCTATATATATATTATAACAAAACAGCCGTCAAATTTTTTCCCGCCCATTTCCAGTTAATATTTTGATATTTTATTATATATTTTTAATTTTTTTTACTTACCTGAAATAGAATTTTTATAGGTTAAGTCTTGAAGACGTAATTCTTGAAAAATGTAAATAGTTTTTTTTCATAACTAAATAGTGTTTGGAGAATGTGTAATCATGTTGGTATATGAAAAGTCAAGATAAATATTATTAATTTATCTATATTATTAATTTTTAAATATTAACATAAAATTTTAATTAAAATAAATTACAGAAAAATGAGACTTTTTTAAATCGAAAGAAATTTTGAGATATTAGATAATACTGTTGAATACCGACTGTCAAGTAAATTTTTTTATTTTTATTTATATATAGTTTAATTAATTTAAATTTATTTTTTTATAATTTTAAATGTTATAATTTTATATATAAATTAAATGTTATAATTTTATTTTTTAACTTTATTTTTTTTGTTGCTTTTTAAAAAATGTGATGTCTTAAATGTGATAATTGATTGTTAGGAGAAATATGTAAAGTCATGTATGGATAATCAATTTTAAAATTTTGATTATTATTATTTATATAATTAATTAATTATTTAAATTGTCTTTATTTTATATATAGTTTAATTATTTTAAATTTATTTTTTTATAATTTTAAATGTTATAATTTTATATATAACTTAAATGTTATAATTTTATTTTTTAACTTTATTTTTGTTTGTTGCTTTCTTAAAAATGTGACATGTCTTAAATGTGGTAATTGATTGTGAGGAGAAATATGTAAAGTCATGTTTGTATAATTAATTTTGAAAAATTGATTATTATCATTTATATATATAATTAATTATTTAAATTATCTTTATTGTATATAGTTTAATTAATTTAAATTTAATTAAATTATAATTTTAAATGTTATAATTTTATTTTTTAACTTTATTTTTTATTACTTTCTTAAAAATTTGATCTGTCTTAAATATGATAATTGATTGTCAGAAGAAATATGTAAAGTCATGTATGAATAATCAATTTTAAAAATTTGATTATTATCATTTATATAATTAATTGATTATTTAAATTATTCTTATTTTATATATTGTTTAATTAATTTAAATTTATTTTATAAATTTTTAAATGTTATAATTTTATATATAATTTAAATATTATAATTTTATTTTTTTAACTTTTTTTTTTGTTACTTTCTTAAAAATTTGACCTATCTTAAATGTGATAATTGACTACGAGGAGAAATATGTAAAGTCATGGATAATCAATTTTGAAAATTTGATTATTATCATTTATATAATTAATTGATTATTTAAATTATCTTTATTTTATATATAGTTTAATTAATTTAAATTAATTTTCTTATAATTTTATATATAACTTAAATGTTATAATTTTTTTTTTAATTTTTTTTTACTTCCTTAAAAATTTGACATGTCTTAAATGTTATAATTAATTGTTAGGAGAAATATGTAAAGTCATGTATGGATAATCAATTTTGAAAATTTGATTATTATTATTTTATATAATTAATTGATTATTTAAATTATCTTTATTTTACATACAATTTAATTAATTTAAATTTATTTTTTATAATTTTAAATGTCATAATTTTATTTTTCAACTTAATTGATTATTGTCATTTATTTAATTCTCCTTTTTCCCATTAGTCTACACTGAATATGTGTTATATGTTGGACTTGGAGAAATTAAATGCAAATTAAATTTTTGTTTTGAAAATTATGTTAAGTGAGTAAGATTCAAATTGTGTGGTAAAGTGTGGGAAAAAAGAGAAACTTAATAGTGGCATATGATTTGATAAATTGAGAGAAATAGAAGAATTTGAACGAAGAGAAATTAATAAAATAAAATAAATATCTCCCTCTCTTCTTCCTCTCCATTTCCGTTCAACCATTCCATTTCTTCTCTTCTCCTTTCTCGATTATTCTTCTCAAATTTTCTCTTCTTCTTTATTTTTATTTAGTAAATTTTAACCGTATTTTTTTACCCAGTTTGGTCTTCTGGTGTAACATAGCACCACTATTCTATCAAGTGAGTGGTGTGAATGCAACTAAGAAAAATTAGGCCTTGAGAGTTCATGTGATATGCACATATGAGACAAATACACGTAAAAATCCCCCCTCAAAAAAATCTACCCTTGAATGCATATTTCAAAATAAAGCGGTTGGTTATCGTTTATTTTTTTTTCCTATTATTGTGTAATTTTTTTATTTTTTACGCATTGCTTATTGTATTACATGTTAATTTATGTTTATTTTTACATGGTTTCGGAATAGAGTTATGTGCTTTTAATTGTTTGTCTACTCTTGAATGCATATAAGAAAATCTTTCAAAATTTATAATCTTTTTGTTGTATTTTCATGATTGTAACATAGTTATTTTATTTATTTTTTACTTTTTTATTATGATTTTTATTTATTGTAACTATTAAATTATATAATTTTTACTTTAACAATTTTTTTTTTTTTTGGTTTACGATATCCATTCATCCATGCATCATGGGCTAGATTAATAAGAGTTGTAATTATGGCACGTGGATGATTGAATCTTGTTCCCATGGGTGAAGTGACCTCGGTCGAGTGGCGATAAAATATGGGTATGGACATGGATATGGGCTCACCATTCCAGATTAGCTTTATTATTACTCTGACTTGGATCTATTTTGAGTCCAAACCTGACTGATATTCATGGGCTGGGTCCAAGCCTGATATTCATGGGTCGAACGAGTTTTTAAATTAAACTTGAGCCTTGGGCTCGGATCTTTTTTGGGTGAAAGGTAATTTCATATTTATTTCTTGGAAATAAAATCTCCCATCATCAAAATGTTTACTTTTTATAATTTATTAATTTTTAAATTATAACAAACAATATAATACAAATTTACAAATACATACGATTCTTCCTTAATTCTCACAAGCCCAATAGCCTTGTACAACAGGAACACTTATGTTAATGTGAATGTAAATGTTAAATACTAAATTTATGTTTTTTAAAAATAAATGATAATTATTATGATAACCTTTTTATTATTTTAAAAGAATCATTATCCAAAAATAAAAAAATTGGGACAAATAATCAGTGTTAAGCTGTATAATTATTATCCTTAAAAATTTACATAAAACTGGTAATTGCGGACCGTATCATTTGACCTCCGGCGAACTGAAACGGTTCGGACCGACGAGGGTTTGATAAATAGAAAAGGCCGCAATAGTAATAGTAATAATAATATGAAAACTGTAAAGAGGATTGTATGAACGGCAGCGTTCGACGGGTCCACAAGCGTTATCCGGTGGAGGAGAGGGCCGCTAGCTAGTAGCATCAAGCAAGGTGTTTTGCCCACAACCGCAAAGCAGACCAGACCACGCCAAACCAAACCTTCTTCACTCCTGAATCCGAATCCAAATGCCTCACAAAGATCTTAATTCGTTTCGAGGTGGTGCCGTGGTTGCTGATGAGCCGAGCCCCCTTAAAACCCCCCAGATCTCTCTGTAAAACTCTGGCCCCTTCCTTTTCTTCTTCGTATACAGACTAGATCGCT
Source organism: Diospyros lotus (assembly GCF_014633365.1). NCBI lineage: Eukaryota > Viridiplantae > Streptophyta > Magnoliopsida > Ericales > Ebenaceae > Diospyros > Diospyros lotus. Next base: position 15,238,190 of record NC_068339.1, on the reverse strand, counting down.
CCATCTACCTTGCTTAATTTCACCAACTTCGTCAGCCGAAGCAGAAACCCTAGGAAAAACCCTAACCTTAATCCCAATCCCGCCTTTTTCCGTCTGTAATTGGCTGAGGTTTGTGTTGATTTTCTGCGGAGTGGTGCTTTCTTGTGTTTTTCTTTTTGGCGACTGGGCGAAGTCTTGACTTTGTGTTCCTTTGCCTTGAATTTGAGGTCATGGGTTGAAGGGAACGTCCTGTCGTGATAAGCTCATGGAGTGGGACAGCAATTCTGATTTGAGCGGCGACGAGGAGGAGGAGGGCTTCCTCTTGAAGGATGGTGCCGGTCCCTTGCCGTTTCCCGCCGACAGTTTGCTACAGCCTTCGCCATGTGGGTTCGTTGTTACGGACGCTTTGGAGCCTGACCATCCGATTATATATGTCAATTCTGTGTTTGAGATGGTCACCGGTTATCGAGCTGAGGAGGTTCTTGGCCGTAATTGGTAAGTTCTTTTGTTGCATATGCTGTGGGCTGATTTAATTTATGAAACAGTTGCTTAATTTCTCATTTTCGTAGGATTGTTTATGACTCTGGTAGCTTATTGTAAATGGTTAAGGGATTGCCGTTTCTGATTTGGGGTTTTTCCTGTTCGTTGGGGATTGGGTCCATGTCTCTTTTTGCTTCAGGAAACACCAATTTTTTTTTTTTTTTCCAAACTCTATTTAATTGAATTCTGATAAATTCTGATCCCTTTCCCCACGTTTTAGACCTTCAACTATAGCATCCCAAAACCTAAGATACTTGCTCTGCAGTACTTCCAGCAAGTGTAGCTACAAAACACCTAGACAAGGCCAAATAATTAGATGATATAAAGTGTGTGTCAGCGTCTCAGAGCTGACAAGGGGTATTTTAGGATTCTGATGAGAGAATCCTGAGGGAATTGGGGGAAGAACAGGGGAGAGAGAGAGAGAGGGGGAGAGAATTTGGAGAGAGAAATCAGATTCTTTTTCATTCATGCCCGGTGGCTAAGGCCACAGTACATATATATGACCGTTTGGCTGCTGATCTTTTGGAATGTACACCAGGAGATGCTAGCTAATAACTGCCTAGGTACAACTCCTAGCAGCTTACAAAATTTTGTGGACTATCCTACCCTTAAGAATGTGACAATACCCCTCCCCTTGAAAATATTTCTTGTCCTCAAGAAATTACAGTAGCTTAGCAACTCGGGGAAATCACTTGAGGATGTTAGGTAGGTACTCCCAATTTGTGTGATCCAGATGATAGTGGGTCCACTGCACCAGCACCTGTGTAATTGGAATGGAATTTTGATAGATCACCCTCTTGTTTAACATTGCAAAGGGTTCCTCCCTCTCTTCTAAGTTTACTTCCAAGGGAGGGAGGTCTGAACTTATGTGGTTCAGAGGCCCCACTGACTACTTTAGTAAGGAGACATGGAAGACGGGATGGATCCCTACTCCTTTGGGTAGTTGCAATTTGTAGGCTACCTTCCCTACCTTGGCTACCATTGGGAAAGGCTCGCAGTATTTCAGGCTTAGCTTGGTGTGAGGATGTCCAGCCAATAGCTGCTGCTGGAACCTCTTAACCTTCAAGTAAACCATGTCGCCCACCTCAAAGCTTCTCTCACTACTTTTCTTGTCTACAAGTTGCTTCATCCTGTTTTGAGCCACAACCAATTCTCTTTGTCTCTGCTATAAATATTGATCTGTAGCTGTCAAGCCCATGAATTAGGGTTAACAATTTTGGTAATTACAAAATGTAAGAACGAGAGAGACAGAGATGATTGGTATTATTCATTTGATGCCCTTCCACCTTGCCGAAGGTCTCTATTATAGAGCCTTTAGCTACATCATTATCTGTTATCAATCACCTAACTAACCTAACAACCATGTTAGTTGTTGTACAAGTTAGTTATTCCCTTTTCCTGCCTAACCTCCTAATTCCTTTTAGTTAGCCAACAACTTATGCATCATGAATTTTCCCCAATTACAAACATACTTGTAGGGTCGTGAGTCTCGTGACAATCCCCTCCCTTCAAACAATTCTTGTCCCTAAGAATTGACAACGACGACTATGGGTCAACCAATCCCTGCCTTCAATACTTGTTGCCTCCTTTTCTCCTTCTTACTGTTTTGCTTTTCCCCTTTGAGTAGTAGTAGTGTAGTGTCATGTCCCTAGGAGGATTAGAAGAGTAATGTTGTGATAGGGATATAATAAAGGGGTAATATTGTAATAGGTTTATATTAGTTTGTTAGGAGATATTTTAGTTAGTAGTTAGAAGCACATGGGTGTTGTTATGCAATTAGCTAGAAGCTGATAATGCCTATAAAAGGCCGTTGTAAACAGAGGAATGCTTATGCTGATTTGGATAATTGAATTCTCAATTCTTTCCCAAGATTTCTCCCCAATCTCTCTCTCTCTCTCTCATTCTTCTGCCATTCTTCCTCAATTCTCTCTAATTTCTCCCCCTATTCTTCTTCAATTTTCCCTTTATACATTTTGTTCTTGACCTTAACTTTGTCGGATCCTTTCGAATTCCATTATAGTCCTAGGCTAAACCCTAGGACCATGACAAATTGGTATCAGAGCCAACGGTTCTTGGCTGTGGTTCTTATTCATTTTGAAGGTTGCTGAAATCAATTTCAGTGATTAAACAGAATAGACGAGTTCAAGTATTCTAGCGCGCTTGGATGGTATCTTGATCGAGAATTAATTCTCGGTTAAGATTTAGGAAGTTGTGACCATCGACCAAGGCGTGAAGTGGACGTAGACCGAACGACCTTGCATTTGGAGCGATTGCGTGCAAGTCTGAAAGTGGTTGATCCATCGTGTTAGTTGATTCTGATCAGCAATTTAGTTGCAAATTAGAGGCACTGAATTCAAGTGAATTCCGACACTCCTTGGACGGTGATTGGGTGAGTGATTGTAGTTTAGGAATTCTGGAAACTCCTATCCAAGTTTTGAAATCGAAGACGACCATTGGATCTCAGAACTGATTCCGTATTAGGAGTTGTTGGAAGCGGCAGGGATTCCGACAATCCTTAGTAGTAGGGTTGGGAAGAAGCAACAATTTCCGACTATATACGCTTGAAGTAGTCGGTGATTGGGTGAATACTCCACTGGGAATCTTGGTTGGCGTTGAATATGGGTAGGTACTAGGTAGCGATCAATTGCAAGCCATAATTGAATATGGACTTGGGTGGCGAAGCAAGAGGTGGATGTTCGGCCACGAATTTCGGTAAGCTCCACACGAAGTGGAAGCAGGTGGGGGCAGTCATTGAATCACAACAGTCGCACAGAGAATTTGGGCGATCTTGGATTTGCTGTGATCGAGTGCTCGAAACGATTGCAACAGGCAATTCCATTGGAGAAATGCTGTCAATCGGGCGAAATTCTGGGGAGTGGAAGGAATACACGTGAATTCCGGCAAATTCGGACTATCTTGGTGGCGGAATTCAAGGATAGATCATCCACGTTCGCTAATCCAAAGTGGAGCAATCTTGAGCGATAGCTAATCCGTGGTGGTCCGTTGCAGTGAATTTCAGCAATTAGCTTGGATTGTTGTCAGTCCTAGACTCTTGATCAACAATTAATTGTATATCAGGGAAGGTAATGGTTGCGGAACGAAAAGGATTCGTGACTTTCAGTTGTGAATTTTGGTGACTCCTACTTGTAGTGGGGAGGCTTGAAGCAGATTTGACGGATTTATAAACCAATTCATAAAATTACTACATCCATCAGGTTTTAATTACGGGAAATTCCTTTGGTTACAACACGGTCCAACAAGGCAGGTGAGCAGTCCAGGCCATTCTAGTACTGAATTTCGGTGATCTGGCGGAACTTTGACCGGTGGAAGGAATGCATTTGAGTTTTAACAATTTGGGGTGCAATTGAGTGGTTGGGTAAGGCGAGTCCGACGATGATTCTAGTAAGTATAAGGAATTATTGCAGCAGGCGTGACAAGAGAATTGATAGCCCTAGGCAACTCTTGAAGGCCAACCAAAGTTGTTGTAACGTGCAATTTATCCCGTACCGGAATCAGGTTTGATTTTTGGAGAGTGAATCCGATGCCTGGGGTGATAGACGACTGCCATAGCACTGAGGATTGGAGTTCGGGAGGCAGACTTCGTCGGCAAGCTAGTCAGGTGAATTCTAATCTGTTTAGGCTATTGCCGGCTAATGTGGTTAATTTTCAAGCAAGAGAGTAGTCTCAATTGCAACGGAACAGTGCTGCAATTTTAGTGGGATGTCCTACTCGGGAGGTTTTGGGAAGCATTGCCCACGTCAGATAATTAGATCCTCAATGGTAGCAGAAGAATGCTGCATTTTCAATTGACCAGAAGCATCAAACATGGGGAAAGAATTTTGAGAAGGAGACCGATCAAGGGGACAAGGAAACAAGAAGTGGGATTCATGAAACGTGCGAGGAGTTTGGTCGTATGTCCTATGAGAAGGTACAAGAGTTTGCGATGATATTGACTAAGAAGTATCATTACAACTTCTCGGTAGAATATTTCGATGATTATTGTGGGAGTTTTAACAAAGAGGAATTCCTTGGAGTGGAGCAGCCGGAGGAGAAGTCAAGATTGTGGCAGGTCGATTCACTGCTTACTTTAGATTGTGGGCAGCAAAAAAAGTATTTTGATTTGAGCAGCAATGACAAGAAGGATGACTGCAATATCAAAAATGATATTAGCAGCGAAAAACATTATCTAAAGGGAAGCTGTAACAATCCGGTGGCTAGGACAACATGTACGACAGGTACGAAGAAACAATCAGATTCGTTGGGAAAATTAGTTCTCGATGAGGATGTTTCAGATGATAATTACAAGAATAAAAAACAAGAGATGATTGATGCACTCAATCAGATGATAGGAATGACAAAAGGCCACAAGGAATTGCTGGAATTGGAGATGAAGTATGCAGCAATACTTGAGAAGTTTGAAGAAAAAATAAGACCGCAAGATGCACTTATTGAAAAGTTGCTAGAGGAAAATGGGGTAGCATTTGATGAAATGACCAAGGAAGCCAAGGCCAATTCATTACCTCTATTGACTAGTGCAGGGACTGAAGGATTGGAGGGTGTCCAAGATCAAAATTCTATAAGAAAGGGAATGGGTGGTGGAGTTCCTAATTATAAGGTTCCATTGCTTATGGTTTGGGATAATGTTGAGGATTCCTTAGCTAATGATAAGGTAAAGACAGCACTAGCAGGAGGAAGTCTCGCTGATCCTAAATGGTGTCACCATGTTGCTGTCGAGAGTTTGGCCTGGAAGAACAAAGCTGTTGCTGCTTTGTTTGTTGTTGCTACAGCTGGCCGATTAGAATTTCTGTCACCCTTGTTGAAGGGAGGATTGAAGACTGGAATTGATGTCGTAGCCTTGCAAGTTGTAAGTGATGCCATGCAAGGAATTAATGATAAGAGTGTTTGCCTATGGTGTTACTAGTAGCGGGGAGACTCATACCATGCATGGAGAGCAAAAGTCACATGGGATCATTCCATTGGTAGTGAAGGATGTCTTCAAAATTTCTCCATCTAAGCTGTGGAAGAAAAAAAAAAAAAATATAATGGAAGATATAATAAAGGGGTAATATTGTAATGGGCTTATATATTAGTTTGTTAGGAGATATTTTAGTTAGTGATTAGAAGTACATGGGTGTTGTTATGCAATTAGCTAGAAGCTGATAATGCCTATAAAAGGCCGTTGTAAACAGAGGAATGCTTATGCTGATTTTGATAATTGAATTCTCAATTCTCTCCCAAGATTTCTCTCTCATTCAGTCATTCTTCTGCCATTCTCCCTCAATTCTCTCTCATTTCTCCTCTCATTCTTCTTCAATTTCCACTCTATACATTCTGTTCTTGACCTTAACTGTATTGGATTCTTCCGATTTCCATTCTAGTCCTAGGCTAAACCCCAAGACCGTGACATGTAGTAGCATTCATAGCCTCTGGTTGTTCCGTTGCTGCCTCAGCCTTTCCTTCAGACACTTCAGTTTGTATAGAATGCAGCTGTGATTCCTTCCTAATGATCACCTTGCACTCACTTGTTTCCTCAGGGGAGACATTCGCTTCTTCTTCTTCCTCTTCCTTTTCCCCCATCATAACCCTCCATATTCATCAACTGCCTCTTACATTGATGGCTATATTTGTCTCCACACCTAAAGAATAGTTCTAGTTGTCTCCTCTGCTCTTATCATATTACCGTTAGTGCCATTATTATAGGAATGCGCATTGGTTGCCTCTTGATTAGGCCCTGTAAGCAAAAGCCTAGAGTTACCACCCTTGTACTACCCAGCCAATAAACTCAACTCGCAGGGAACATTATGTTTCTTAAAAATGGCTTCTAGTGTCAACTCTTGTAGTCTAGCCTTTTCTGTCACTTGCCTCACTGATGTGGGCGTCATCATTGTTACCATGGGCCGTAATTCTTCCCTCAATCTGCTAATGAAGTTGGACACCAAGTATTGTTGAGTGAGTCCCGGCTGCACAATGCACACCATGGACCTTAATTCCTCAAACCGAGGTTGGTACTCCACTACAGTCCCTTCTTGCTTCAATTTGCTGAATTCCTCTACTACGTCCGCCATATTTTTCTCCCCGAAATTCTCACATAACCCTTCAGCAAAATTTGTCCAACTTCCTTGCATTCCTTCATCTTGAACCTACCCTTGATACCAAAAGTCTACTACATCATTCAAATAGGCCGCAACCAAAGTAATCTTCTGTTCTTCGGAAATTCTATAGAATTGAAAAAATCTCTTGCACCTCTTTGTCCACCACCTTGGTTTCTTCCCTTCAGACATCGAAATCTCCAATCTTGGCATAGAACATGAGTCAAGGGTTACGAATGCCTAACCTAGGTTTTTTGAACGGTAGGCTAATCCTCCTCTGCAAAAACCCCTTGCGTTCTTAATTGGTTGCCTTGCTGGGCCAAGATGGGTTCAGAGGCCTACTTTGGTGGAAAATCTGGTGACAGACGGAATTGGGGCAAAGAGGATAACATGCTAAGCATGTTTTCGATCCTCTACCCTTGCTGCTCCATCGTCTTTTGGCATCACTCAATGGCTTCTTGTTGTTGTTCCAATGCCCCACGCATGGTTTCCCTCCATTCCGCCAAGTCCTCCCTTGTTTGCAGCATCGTTTCTTGGGTATTGGACATCTCGAATTCCATTGCCTCCAATCTAATCTCCAATTGCCTTAATCTTGTACCTTCTGCCATTCTGCCTTAACCCTAATCGCGTTGTCTCCCGCAATTGACCGTTCTTCCCGGTCTGCGTCGGAGCAGCCGTTCCTAGCTCCAATCGAGATTGCTTCTTGAACCTACACTTGCTTCGCGTTTGTCTTCTTGAACCTGTTCCTGTTTTGCCTTCAAGATTTGAACCCTAATTTTAGCTTTGTGAATCCCACTTCCAATTACGACTGCCCTGGGTTCGCTCGCACTGTCTTGGCTTGAGTTCAGTCCATGCCTGTGGAAATTCCGTTCCAATTTCACATTCAATTCCGACCCAAGCTCGTTGGAATTGTCTTCTATTGACACCCATGATGTTCGCACCAAGAATAGATTGACCAACTGTCCTCATCTATTCCTTCACTTTAATCGTTTCCTTGGTACGCTCTAGTGACCCGAACTGATTGACCCACCTTGCCGGCTGCCAAGGACACCGACTCTAATACCACTTTGTCAAGCTATTGAATTAGGGCTGGCAATTTTGGTAATTACATAATGTAAGAACGAGAGAGAGAGAGAGATGATCAGTATTATTCATTTGATGCCCTTCCACCTTGCCGAAGGTCTCTATTATGGAGCCTCTAGCTACATCATCATCTGTTATCAATCACCTAACCTACCTAACAACCATTCTAGTTGTTGTATAAGTTATTTATTCCGTCTTCCCGCCTAACCTCTTAACCCCTTTTAGTTAGTCCCCCTAACAGCTTATACATCATGAATTTTTCCCAATTACAAACATATCCCTAGGGTCGTGACAGCAGCCAACTCCACCTTAGAATATTGCATGACTGTTGGTATCAAAGGGGGTTTGTACCCAAAGAGGGCTTCGAGCGGAGATATTTTTAAGGATCAGTGGTAATTAGAATTATACCACCACTAGGCCAGGGCCAGCTACCTGTTCCAACTCTTCGGTTTAGAGCAGTATAGGCACCGGAGGTACGATTCCAGGGTTCGGTTGAATTTCTTGGTCTATCCATCCATTTCCGGATGGTAGGCTGTTGATATATGCAACCCCACCCCTAGCTGTTTGAACAATTCCTTCCAAAAGTTGCTGGTAAACACTTTATCCCTATTCGATATAATTGATAGAGGCAATCCATGTATCTTCACCATTATATCCAATAGCAATTTAGCCACTTCGGGAGCTATAAGTGGGTGAGCTATACTTAAAAAATGGCTGAATTTTGTCGATTTGTCCACTACCACTAGTATAGTACCCTTCCCTTTGGATCTAAACAAACCCTCCACAAAATTCATGGAAATTATTTACACAAAAAAAACAAAAAAATCCATGGAAATTTGCTGCCATGTCTGCTCCGGTACGTCTAGAGTTTGGAGCAAGCCTAGTTAAGGAACTTGCTCATGTTTACAATGCTGGCAAGTGGAACACTCTAGCACAAACTCAATCACATCCTTCTTCAATCCTGGCTGGTGAAAGAGCTGTTTGACTTTGTTGTAAGTGACACTCATACCTAAATGTCCTCTGATGGGAGAGTCATGTAAGGATTGTAAAATCCTCCTTTTGAGTTGAGCATCATCTCCTATAACTAGCCTCCCTTTGTATATTCGCAATCCAGTTTTTAAGTTGTATCATTTATGATCAGTTGGTTGAGCAGCCAATTGGGTCATAAGGTCCCTTGCCCAAGGGGTTTGTTCATAGCTGTCGGACACTTCCTTCACCCAATCCAATACCAAGGCTCAAACTACCCGACATTCCCCTTCCTCCTCCCTTCTTAACAGTGCATCAACCACTATATTCTCCTTTTCTTTTCTATATTGTATCATATAATACAATCCCAATAGCTTGGTTACTCTTTTTTTCTGTAAATGAGTGTGCAAATGTTGCTGCATTAAGAACTTGAGACTGTTATGGTCCGTTTTTATCACGAATGGACTCCTTTCCAGATAATGGCCCTGTTTGTTGCAGCTTAAAAGTTGCAACTTTTAGCTTCTAGTTTCAAAAAAGTTGGGATGTAGTGTTTGTTTTAACTTATAGAATTCTAACTTATAGCTTCTACTAGTTTTTAGAAGGGGTAGAAGCTGACTTTTTCAAAGCTGGGGTACCCCAGCTTTTACAACTTCTGCTTAAATAATTACATTTTTATGACAATTTTGCCCTTATTTTTAGCAAAGAATTACTCTTTTGTCTACGCAATCATGGATTTTTCTTTTCCACCGCCATTTTCATTTTCAAATCTCTTCCTCTCTCTCATCATCTTCCTCTCTCTATACTTTAATTAATTTTTTTATAACACTTGAAACTTATACATATACACTAATTAATTTTTAAATTATCATTCTATAACTACTAAGGGTATTATGGACAATTATACAAAAATAAGTTATTTTACAGCTTATGGTATCAAACACCACAACTACTTAACTACAACTTCTAAGAAGCTGCAGCAAACAGGTTCACAACTTATTCTAAGTTTTAGAAGCTATAATCTAAGAAGCTATAAGCTATAATTTCTTTAATTAAGCTGCAACAAATGGGGCCAATATCTCCACTGCCATGAGTATTGCAATTAATTCTTTGTCGTAATGCTCATCCCCATGTGTTTTGGGGCTGAGGCTTGGGTAGAAAGGCTATGGGTTTCCCTCTTGCATTAGAACTACGCCCACCCTTGACTCACAAGCGTCTATCTCCAATGTAAAGGGTTTAGAAAAGTCAGGTAGAGCTAGGATTGGAGCCTGTGTCATGGCCTCCTTAAGGAAGCAAAATGTTGTCTCTACCTTGGAATTCCATTCAAACCCATTCTTCTTCAACAACTCAGTGAGTGGTTTGTTAATAATTCCATAATTCTTGATGAATTTTCTATAGTACCCCGTCAATCCAAGGAATCCCCTCAATTCCTTCGCCATCCATGGTGTCAGCCATTCCACCATGGCTGTAATTTTTCTTGGATCGATGCTGACTCCATTCCCCGTGATTATGTGACCCAAATACTCCAACCTTTTTTTTTTTTTGCAAAAGTACACCTAGACCTCTTCACAAACAATTGGTTAGATCTAAGAATTTGAAAGGTGGTTCGTAGGTGGCTCAAGTGTTGATCAAAATTAGGGTTGTATATGAGTATGTCACCAAAAAAGACAAGAATGAATTTTTTGAGGTGAGGGCCAAAGATGTGATTCATCAGGGTTTGAAAAGTGGCAGGTGCATTAGTTAGGCCAAAAGGCATAACCAAGAACTCATATAGGTCTTGGTGGGTCTAGAATGTGGTTTTAGGAATATCTTTGGGGTCATCCTAATTTGGTGGTATCTAGACCTTAAATCCAGCTTCGAAAATATGATGGCCTCGAATAATTCATCAAGGAGGTCCTCTATGATAGGGATGGGAAATTTGTTCTTGATGGTATAGGAGTTTTAGTTGGTGATAATAGACACAAAATCTCCATGATCCATCCTTCTTTTTTACAAGAAGAACAGGGTAGGCTAATGGGCTCTAGCTTGGTTGGATTATTGATTTGGACAACATGTCTTCCACCAACCTTTCAATCTCTGCTATTTGGAAGGGAGAATACTAGTAGGATTTGACATTAACGGGTTTGGTGTTGGGTCGTAAATGTATGGTGTGTTCTAAGAATTGGTTTGGGGGTAAGGTAGATGGCTCAACAAATAAATCCTCAAATTTAGCCAATAATGAGTGTAAAGAGCCGTAAGATTGTACCTCGCTTGAAGGGGTCACCGTAGCATCCAAGCTAAACCAAGAATGATCAGGTGTTGCCTCTCCCTTGGTACTCCCTTGTTCCTTCTCCAACTAGATTGCATACAAGGAGTGCAATTGAGCTATGGCAGCTCCCCCATGCTCAAACAGTTTTTTTAAGTTGCTACCATATATCACTTTACACTCCCCTTTCTTTAAACACTCTGTTAACGCTAATCTCTTTCCTTTCCTTTCAAAAATCACTTCCAATGTATTAAAATCAAATATCAATGGGCTCACCTTCCTCATCCAATCAATGCCTAACATGATATGGCAGCCTCCCAAATGCAGAATTCTTAAATCAGTGGTGAACTCATGCCCCTATATCCTCCTTGTGAAGTTTCTGCACCTGTATTTACTTATCATTTTGATACCGTTTGCAATTGTAACGGCTAGTGGTAGGGTGGCCTGCAAGGGGCATCGCAACTCTTTGGTCGTGTCCTCATCTAGGAAGCTATGTGTGCTTCCATTATCAATGAAGACTATCACTCCCATAGATGTTAAAGGCGCGCCTAGGTGCAAGGCGCCAGTTTGGCGCCTTGACTGGGCCGAGGCTAGGCATTTTCTGTGGGGCGCGCCTCATGAAACCAGCTGTCAAGTAGCCTACTGCCCACTGAAACCAACTGCCATTCTCGGTTTTAGCTTACTCTCGTGAGTTTTTTACTTGTTTTATTTGATTAGAATTAGAATTAAACAAACTCAATCACAATCGAGTTCAACTTCGCTTAGGGCTGCTCCATATCACGGGGGGGCTTTGCCCCCTTACACCCCCCCCACGAGAACAGTGGTGGGCTTCAGGACCCCTCTGCTACCACCACAGCTCCCCTGAAAAATTCACATTCGAGTCTTGTCCCAAATTATCCGAGCCGGGTCAAATAACGAGCTTCATTCTAGAAATCAAGACATACTTCAACAACTTCTTTATTGATTATGGACTTGTAGTATTATGTGTTTGTTTAGAACTTTGCATAATGATTGGTACTTGTTTGACTTTGAGTTTGAATTTTGATGATGTTTCTAGTTTAAAATTTGCATGATGAATGAATTAACTTTGATGATGTTAGTTTAGAATTTGGAGATGATGAATCATGAATGATATGCATGTGTTATTATCGATAATTTGATAGTTGTTTATGATTTTACAAGATTTTGAGTTTTTTTTCTAAAAGATGCGCCTTGTGCCTTAGACTCCAGGACCCTTTGCGTTTCGATGCACCTATCGCATTTCAGAACTATGCTCCCTTCTTCCCCACCATCCCCCTGATTTTGATTATTTTCTTCGATGGGCAACCTTCTAGGGTGTGTAAGGATGTTTGCCCCCCTTCCTCTTTGTCAGCTCCATCTCTCGCCTTTTCTTGCTCCCTGGTTTCATCTCCTTCTTTCTCTCCTTATTTCCCTTTCCATCTGCATTAGCTATTTTCAACATTGATGTTTGGGTGCATATTACTCCCTGCATCTAAAGCACTGCCCCATTTGGCGCTTTTGCTCCATTGTGAGAGGCTTCAAAGGAGCATGGTCGAGGGAGAGCTCAAGGTGCATAGGTCCCCTTTGTGATTGGTAAGTTGTTGCCCTTGAAATTCCCCCCTGCACTGCCCGACCAATTACTTTCCTTGTATCCCTTCGACGTTATCTTGTGCTTCTTAGCAAACACTTCCAATGATAATTCATGCAAACAGGCCTCTCAGTTGCTTGTCTTACTGAATTAGGTTGTAACATTTTGACCATCTACCTTAGCTCATTACTCAATCCACTGATGAAGCTAGACACGAAATAATGCTCATCCAACATCGGGTGAGCTTGCCTTATTTTTTACTTAAGCTCCTCAAACCTTACTAGATACTCTTCCATTGTTCCTTCCTGCTTCAGCTTGTTAAATTCTTCCACAATATCAGTTAGGTTTTGTTCCCCAAAACGAGCATAGAATTCCTCTACAAATTCAAGCCATCTCCATTTTGTTCTTTGTTTGCTCCATCCTTGAAACCATGAATCTGCCACATCATTTAGATAGGCAGCTGCCATGTTTACCTTGTTCCCTTCTGCTATTCAGTAATGGTAAAAAAAACATTCACATCATCTATCCACCATCAGGGTTTATCCCCTTCAAACATCGGAATTTTGAGTCTCAACGTTAGGAGGATTATTCTGGTTTGCCAAGGATTCCTAAAGAGACCCTTTAGCAGCATACTCCGTTCGTTCATCCACTTCTGGCCGACCCCTCAGTTCGGTGAAGATGGGTGTTGTCGTGGTTAGTGGAGGGAAATCCACCAACAGGCTTGTGTTAGGCTGTCAAGAAAACATGGCGAGGGCAACACTCAACTGTTGGCTCAACCCCGAGAATTCTTCCTAGAGGTTCCTCTCCATCATTGACACATCTGCTCGGATGTGGCTGACTTCTTCTTGGTGTGTCGGATTCCTGCTTTGACCGTATCTAGCCTCTCGTCTACTTGCTCATGGTTTTATCGGAGGCCCAATTCCAAGGCATCCAACCTCGATTCCAACTGTTTCATCCATGTGCCTTCTGCCATCCTCCTCTTAGTTGCTCACCTTGTCTCCCCTTTCGTTGGTTGGAATCCTACCCAACTTGATTAGTTGGTGTTTGTGAAGCTTAGGAAATAAACCTAGCTTTTAATATGTATTAAAACCACTTTGTTAAATCCATAGACTATACACATATATATATATACAAATACAATGGGTCATGAGCTCTATCATAGGATTAACCCTAGACTATACCATATAACTCAACAGTGTTCAATTTGTTCGCCCGGACTACTTGATTCACCGCCTTCGGTTCTACCCTCCTTCATTGGTCGACATCCTACCTGACTTGATTGGTCAATATTTCTAATCGGGGTGGTGTCCAATTTGCTTGCCCAGAATTCTGTCTCAGGCCAAAGACCGCCTTGCTCTAATACCAGTTGGCAGCGTCTTAGAGCTGGCAAGGGGTATTTTAGGATTTTGATGAGAGAATCCTAAGGGAATTTTGGGGGGGGAGTAATAGAATTTGGAGAGAGAAATCAGATTCTTTTTCATTCATGCCTGGTTGCCAAGGCCATAGTACATATATATAACCATTTGGTTGTTGATCTTCTAGAATGTGTACACCAGGAGTTGCTAGCTAATAACTGCCTAGGTACAACTCATAGCAGGTTACAAAATTTTGTGGGCTATCCTGCCCTTAGGAATGTGACAGTGTGATCTTAAAGAGAGCTCCAGTGAAAGCCCTTTGTTTCTTATTCCCTAGGCCACTACTCAACATAGGTATGGAAGTTTTATTCCAAGTAACTAGATGATACTTGAATTTATCACCTACCCTACGAAAAAACTCTGTAATTTCTCCAACATCTTTGCAACATAGGCCTAGAATTGAACATAAGTGTGTGGGGGATATATAAATTGTGTTCTTATTAAGTGTTATCCTCCCCCATTTTACTATATTTTCCAATAGGTTAGTATAGTTTTGCACCTTTCTATCCCAACCTCAAGGATATAATAGTAGTTGTATATTAGATGTTTTTTTTTTTGTGGTTGTACTTTGCCACTGTAGCAATTTGTACCTTTCAGTTGTATTGTAACTGAAAGAATAGAAAAACATATAAATAGGCTTAGATCAGTTTGAGAATAGTCATTGTTGAATGATAATCTAAATTCAAGTCTTCTCTCTCTACAATTCTCTCCCTATATTCTCTCTGTCTTTTCTCTCTCTCAGTTCTCTCTCTGATTTCTCTCTATTCTGCTTGAATTCCCCCCCCCCCCCCCTCTCTCTCTCTCTCTCTCGACTTCTCTCGATTTCCACTCAAAACCCTAGGTTAAACCTAGGCTCCTTACACTTTCTATCACACTCTGACCATACCAAACAACCTTGGAGTTAAAACAGGAACCTATCCAAAGCCCTAGATGCCTAGTTGGTTTGGAACCCATTTTTTGCAATCCAGCGTCTTAGCTAAACTAATGCTATTAACTACCGTTCCTTTTACCAAATTGATTCTTTATATCTGACACAACCTTAAAATGAAAGCTTACTTCTGAGAAACCTCTAATCACTCTCCCAAACGTGCAAAAACATGATGGTATTATTTGTAAAGAGCAGGTCAAAATATCTTGGTGATTAAACTAATCTTGTTCCCCACCTGAACCGCCTTGTCTAGGCTAGACTCTTTTCTATAATAGGTTGACTAATGCTTGCGCAGCCATGCTAAACAAATAGGAAGAGAGAGGATTCACAGTACCAATCCCTTGATTTATTGATGCGGACCTTTCTTTTGTGGCCTTTTTTTTAGTTTATTTTTTTTATTAGAGAAAATCCTGGTTGTTTTAAGTCCAAAATGGTAGTTATGCCTCTTTATGATGATTTAGAAGGAAAAGGGGAAAGTTCTTCTTCAACTGTGGGATTGTTTTGCACTTTTGCTTTAGATGAATTTATGTGGGTTTGGTTGCTGTAACTGATCTCTCAGGCCTTTTAAAAGCGGATAGAAAAAAAGGTGTGCATCATTGTCGATTCTTTATTACTTGTAGGGAGAGATCATAATGGAAATTCAGTCTTACTGTATGTTTGATAGAGATTAGCATTGTACCCCCCCCCCCCCAAAAAAAAAAAAAAAAGCTGCAAGTTGCGTAATCCTCAGATGTTGATGTCCTACAACCTCAGTGCTGCTGGCCTTCAATTCAAAGCGTTAACCAACTATCTTTCCTTCACACACACATATTCATACACTCTCTCCCCGCCCCAGGGGGAGGTATTGAAAGGACCTTTTTTCTTGTTCCAAATCAAACCCTACTAATAATCTCTCAGGGCCCAACTCAAAATCTATGTCAATGTGCTGCAGAATGACAATTGTTGTGTGTTTGCATTGAGTCTGGCCTAGAAGGAATCAGTGGAGTCAGATTGATATTCAAGCGGCAGTTTAGTTAGTTTTGTGTCAAACAGTAACTTAATGTATGAGGGGTATATTAGGCAATTGACTAGTCTATTGAAATCCTTGTATTGTCCACCCAAGTGTCTATAAATATAAGGCATAGGGCAATCGCTTGGCATCGATCATTCTACATTTACGAGTGCTGTGAATTGAGAGGAAAGACTAGATTTCAGATAGCCTTTGTAATCTCATTGTGTTTGTACTCGTGTGTGAGGGATACTTGTACTGGTTTCATTCAAGATTCTAGTGGATTGCTCTCGGGATCAAGAGGCTCGTAGGATCATCTTCGATGATCTGAACCCGAATATATTGCTGTGTTATCGTGTGGTTTGCATGTCTCTTCTCTTATTTTTAATTCTGTTATTGTTGTGTTTTCTGTTTTGGGATTAAACCATGTGTGTGACTGAAATTGGCAAAGAACGAGTGAATTCCAGTGCTCCTGATTTCACAACAATTTTGTGGATTACAGACTTTTGAAACTTGGTGAGCTTGGAATTTGATGAATAGTGAGCCATGAAATGAGAAAGGAGCCCGGAAAAATCCCCATGTGTTGGTCACCAATCCATATATTTTAATTTCTAGTATGTTCCCACTTGAGCAGAAACCCCTTTTACCAATAATTGAGGTGTTGCTAACCTATTTTGGCCATATAAAAAAAGTAACATCTCCTGTTAACACGTTATGTATACCTGGATTACACTTGTATGCATATGGATCTGTTATTTTTATTGTTCCCCATAGCTATTGTTACAATTTACAAAGTCCACGGTGAATTCAATTTGTTTAAAGGAGAAAAAAGGGGGAAGATTTGGTGGCATTTGTTGGATGCTAGAATTTTTTAATTTCTTGAAATTAATTATGGAGACAGGGACCCTTGGTAGCAATGGTAAGGTTGTTCCTTTGTGACTGGAATGTGTTGTGTTTTGAGTTATGGAAACAACCTCTTTGTTGTTCAAAGGTAATGCTGTGTTCCTTTGCAAAGCGGGAAACCTCGTGCACAGGGGACGCCCTTGAAATTAATTACATAACATGCATTAATTTTGGAAGGGCTTTTTTATGGTATTGTTCTAATAAATTGGAAGCATGCCTCTAGTTGAAATGTGCCATACTTCTCAAACAAACTTTTCCACTATCTACTAGCTTAGAGTTGGGTCAAACTGCATCAAATGCTTTGCTTGAGCTAATAATTTTCGGTCACCATCAATGGAACTTATTTTTATTTATATGAACCACATCTAAATAACTGTCGTAGGATTTTACATTACATGTGTCACTTCTTGTATTGCTTTATTGTTAACATATGCAGTTCTAATCCTAAAATGTAACACATATACAGGCACACACACCCCTTGTGCGTGCATTTTGAACTTTTCATTTAATTTAGAAGTTTTACACCTGATGCTAGGTAATGGCCATGCAAGGCAAACAAGTCTCTATTTTGAAGGTTTTATTATGCATAAGCTGAAGTGTGAGACTTTTTGGTGAAGCTTATGATATGCATAAGTAATTCATCTGGGCTTTTGTGTGATTATTTCTGTTTATTGATTTATCTTTGTTATTAGGAAAATGAATTTCTCACCCCTTGGCTCCCGCTCCCCAAGTTGGCACCTTGCTGTCGGCAAAAATATTAATGTTCTTGTTATTAACATATGCTTGCCTCAATGATTATTGCAGGCTACAAAACATAATTTTGTTTACTCCCTTGGCTATGTGATGGAAAAAATTAGCATGTATGTGAATCTTGAGTGTGGTTTTTTTTATGCCTGGTGGGAATGGTATTTCAAATCATTTATATATTATGCTTTGTCATTTTTAGCTCTACTCTTAATGCATCAAGTGAATGTACTGCTTGTGTTGCATCTTATTATGTGCTGTTATTTCTGTAACATTGTTTATCATTGGACGTTGTTTGCTCAAAGTCTGCTACTTCTGATTCTGAGATTTTGTGGCAGTCGTTTCTTGCAATGCAGAGGTCCATTTGCAAAAAGAAGACATCAACTAGTAGATTCTACTATAGTTTCAGAGATAAGAAGATGCCTTGATGAAGGTGTTGAATTCCAGGGCACTTTGTTAAATTTTAGGAAAGATGGAACTCCATTGATGAATAGGCTGCGAGTGACACCTATATACGGGGATGATGAAACAATTACTCATTTTATTGGTATCCAGTTCTTCTCTGAAGCAAATCTTGATCTGGGTCCACTTCCTGGATCTACAGTGAAGGAGTCTGCGAGAACATCTGACCGGTTCCATTCCAGTCTTTCCTCATACAGGCCAATGGTGGATGTGAACTTCTGTATTGCTCGTGGGACTTGTGGAATACTGCAATTGAGTGATGAGGTCCTGTCTCTCAAGATTCTTTCACGGTTGACTCCAAGAGACATTGCATCTGTGGCCTCTGTAAGCAGGAGACTCTATGAGTTGACAAAGAATGAGGATCTTTGGAGAATGGTCTGTCAAAATGCTTGGGGTACTGAAACAACTCGTGTTTTAGAAACGGTGCCTGGAGCAAAGAGGCTTGGGTGGGGTCGACTGGCAAGAGAACTCACTACACTTGAAGCAGCAGCATGGAGGAAGGTAACCGTTGGAGGTGCTGTTGAACCCTCTCGTTGCAACTTTAGTGCTTGTGCTGTTGGGAATCGGGTGGTTCTTTTTGGTGGGGAGGGGGTCAACATGCAACCAATGAATGACACGTTTGTATTGGACTTAAACTCTAGCAACCCAGAGTGGCAACATGTCAAAGTAAGCTCTCCACCGCCTGGCCGTTGGGGTCACACACTTTCTTGTGTGAATGGATCTCATTTGGTTTTATTTGGAGGTTGTGGAAGGGAAGGTTTACTTAATGATGTCTTTCTGTTGGATTTGGATGCCAAGCAACCAACTTGGCGTGAAATCTCCAGTTTGGCCCCTCCACTTCCACGATCATGGCACAGCTCTTGTACGCTTGACGGGACTAAATTGATTGTCTCAGGTGGTTGCGCAGATTCTGGTGTGCTGCTTAGTGACACTTTTCTGCTTGATCTCTCAATGGAGAAGCCGATCTGGAGAGAGATACCAGTGGCATGGACCCCACCTTCTCGCTTAGGTCACACATTATCTGTTTATGGTGGTAGGAAAATTTTGATGTTTGGGGGGCTTGCTAAGAGTGGTCCTCTCCGCTTCCGTTCGAGTGATGTCTTCACGATGGATCTTAGTGAGGAGGAACCTTGTTGGAGATGTGTAACAGGGAGTGCAATGCCTGGTGCTGGAAATCCAGGTGGCATAGCTCCTCCTCCCAGGCTTGATCATGTGGCTGTGAGTCTTCCTGGTGGCAGAATACTGGTATTTGGTGGATCCGTGGCTGGTCTTCACTCGGCCTCGCAGCTTTATATCTTAGATCCAACGGAGGAGAAGCCTACTTGGAGAATTCTAAATGTACCTGGGCGACCTCCAAGATTTGCTTGGGGACACAGTACATGTGTCGTTGGAGGGACAAGGGCCATAGTCCTTGGCGGTCAAACTGGAGAGGAGTGGATGCTAGGTGAACTCCATGAGCTATCTTTGGCGAGTTCTGCAATCTGACATGGGAGAGATGGAATAACTAGCTCTTTTGCAAGGAATGACACGGATGCCTCAGTTAGTAGAACTGTCTTGGTTAGTCAATTTGTGGAGAATTTCCATTATTTGAAGATGCATGACAAAACATGTCTGTTGATGGTTCTCTTGTATGAGTGACTGCCTCGAGTGCATGTTCTTGTATGAGGTACCTCTGGCTTGCAATATGTTAAACATTTCCGAGTGATTTTCATTGGGGTTTGATTTTGTGGGGTTTCCGTTGACCTGCCCTAGGAAACACATCTGATCATTCCCCCATTTCTAGGTCATAGTAACACTCCAACATATGGGTAGGTAATGGTATATGTAGGTTTAGTTTCAGTATTGCTAGTAAGCCATGTGATATGTTTAGGTTCTATGGGTTGAACCCTACTATATTAAATGCTCCCTCCCCTTTCTCCAGAAAAAGAAAACAAAGAAAAAAAGAAAAAAAAAATAGAGAAGAATGGTGAAAAAAAAAAAATTCTGGTTCCTATGTGTACATAACAAGTTATGAATTTATTGCATCTTTTACATGTACTGAAGTAGCTACTTACCATGTCCAACCATTTGGTCAAAATCTTGTTTTCCTGCTCAGTGTGGTTGTTTGGCTGGGGATGAAACTGTTCTTTCTAGCCACCTCTCTCTCTCTCTCTCTCTCTCTCTCTATATATATATATATATATGAGTTTCTCTCTTGTTATGTGCTTGTTTCCCACTTTGGTACAATCTTTATTTTGCCGTAAAATTTTGGATGTTGCTATTGTAATAGCCCTTTGCTGATGTCCATTCTGGAGGAAGCTTGACAAGTTTTATTTGTTTTGTTGCTTGGCTGGGTAATGAAGAAAATTGACGTTGCTGAAGTTTGATGCCTAGAATGGGATTAGGAATTATGTTGTATTACTTTTTTTCTTTTTTCCGTCTCAATATAGTTTTGAACTGTTGTTTGAGTCGTAAATTTCGTGTACTTTCTTTTGTGCTCTTTATATCTGCAAATGGAGTGGGAACCAATTGAGTGTCATGGCTATAGATGGATTGGTGAATGGTAATGAAGTATTGTGACTTGTGATTCTGGTCTTGGGGAAACGCTGCTGGATTGTTGTGTGCTGGGTTAAAGTGGTTGTGGGTTTGCTCCCTTACTGCTGGGTAGAAAGTCTGTAGAGAAGTTGCAGCAGCAGCAGCAGTCGGTGGTGTGCCCTGGCGGTGGCTGGAGTGGTACCTGTGGGCGTTGGTGATGGTTCTGGTGCGCTGGTGGCTGGCGAGGGGTGGGCGGCGACATAACTAACTGGTAAGATATGCTTTTGACCAAGATTAGAATATGTAGGGGTGAATTTGAAAATTCACCGCTCAGTCCACTGTTTCGGGTCAAAAGAAATTTAGGGTCTCAGTCAGGTAAAGTTAGGTGATTTTGGATTTGGTGTAGTGATTGTGAAATGGGTGGAGTCTAGTTAGATATTGGCCTCAAGGAGATGGGCGAGTCTGAATTTGATCTCTTTTAACACAAAACTGAATCCAATTCAGCCACCGAGTTCACCTAGAATGGATCGAGTTAGGTTGGTCTGTCAGGCTCTCGAGCTAAGTCTAAGTCCATAGCCTTAACAAGTCGAGCTCAATAAAGGTGACTTACTTTAAAAATAGTTTTTAAAAATATATTCATTTAATTAATATTTAAGATATAAAAATAATTTTAAAAATGTAAATTCTACTTGTAAAATAAAATTTTAGAACGTAAAAGTTAAAAAGTGAAAATTAGAACTATAAATAGTTCACAATTTCACATTCAAAAAAATTTATTGTTTCTTTTCAAATTGATTAGATCATAGATGTGATGATTTACTTTACCGGTGAGATTTCTGGTTCAAGTGGAGGGTGATTCAGTTGTGTCAGCAAAAAGAATAGAAGAAATATCTAACTCTTTCATAAAGTATTATTAAATTTTATAAATATTTAAAATTTATAAATATTATTTTATATTTTGAATTTGAACTCCAAAGATATATATATATAATTTATCATTTTTAAAATATTATATATTTTTTGTGTACGGAATATAAAATTTCTTGTAATAACGTGTAGAATTAGTATGAAATATAAATCATTTGGGATTTATTGATTGTTATTGTAAATTTGTGTTTATATAATTTTTAAAGTATTAATATTATTAAATTAAATATTGACAATTTAAATTTAAAATTGAATTATTAATATTTTTTTATAAAATTAAAACTCTAACTGAGCTTAATGAGCTAAGACCACAAGCTATGCATATAGGACCACGGGTTTAAAAATGGTGAGTTTTCCTCAATCTTATATAATTGACTACTTGTGTTATATAGTAATTAATCGAATTAGACTTAACTTATTATGGGTCGGATCATACAAACTTGCGATTATCTATCTTAATTAATATATTTAATTTGGTGTAAACAAAATTGATCTGTTGTCCATATTAGACAACAATTATATTGCACGACATTAACGTGACAACAAATCATTAAATGTGAAACCTTAATTCGTATCAATAATAAAAAATTAACATAAAACTAATTGCATAAGATTTTGGTTGACATGTTTAACTCAAAAATTATACATATATGAATGATGAATTATTGTCAAAATATTGAGTAGAACTAATGGTAAGGACTTGTTTAATTTGAGAACAACATGATTAGACTGTGTTAAAATCAAGTTGACTTGAAATTGACACACTTGTGAAGTTTTTATTGACTTATTTTAACTTAAAAATAATATAAATTATGATTAAAAGAATTTGTGTCAAATCGACTCAACTTGAAATTGACATGATTTGAAGGTCATCATGTTAGATTTGTAATGATTTTGCTTAACACAAATTTCATTAAATAGATTTATCATATTAAAATTAGGATAGCGATTTGACTAGGAAAAATACAAATACCTTTAAGTTAGGAAGTTAGAAATGCTCATGTTTTTAAATTTTAATTTTATATTATAATATTGATATTGCTATTAATATATTGACTATTTATTATTAGTTAAACATTTTGATCCAATTAGTGTTGATTTATTAACCAAAATTTCATTCAATTCATCCTTTTTTTCAATACTATTGCAAAAATAATATTCTTACTATTTATAATATAATATATATTTAGAGTTTCCTTTTTGGTCTTTTGTGCTGAATGACAAAAGTTTTGGTGAGAATTTTAAATTTTGAACGTGAGAAATATAATAATTTAGGTCTTTTATGTGTAAAAATTTTAAGAAAAAGGACATGACTTTAGAAAAAATAAGGAATTCTAAGTGCATAGTCGAGTGGCAAAAGGGCAAGTTGAAAGTTTATCTGAAGACTTTTAGCGTGAGTTCGATTCTTAAATGAGAATTTTGAAAATGATATTATTGATGATAAGGTCTATCACTTTAGTTACTCGATCGTTGGTGTAATTGAAAAAAAATATATATATATATATATAGTTAGAAGAAATAATATAAGACAGAGCCGAAGCCAAAGCCCATCTGCTGCTTCACACTCTACTTACTGTCGACGTCTCGCATCTCTCTCTCTCCTCTCCCTCTCTCTGTCTCTCTTTCTCTCTCAATTGAGTATTCTAGTTGCTAATTTGCTGCAATTCGCGGGTTAGAAATGCCGATCAGCACCAAAGATTCAACGCCGCCCCCTACGATCGGGAAGATCGGGCCGTACACCGTCTTCGTCACTCCTCCGGCGACCCCTACCACTCCCAAAACAGCCCCAGCCTTCTCTTCACCGCCCACCCAAAAGGTCTCGTCGCCGGTGACGCCTCCGCCGCCGGCGATGGTCCAGCCTCCGCCGCAGCAGTTCCCCAAGGCGGCGGCTGGCCCCTCTCCGTCCGATGGCTCTGTGTTGGGGTTCTTCCGCGACGCCGTCGTCAAGGTTCAGAAAGGTAACACCTTTGATCTGAAATCCTGTTCTTCGTCTCTTTGTTTGGCTTCAAAAGTTACTTTTTGACCAAAATTATCCTCCATCTTCAGGAATTGGAACAAAAATGTTTTTTTTTTTTTTTTTGACTTTTTCTTGTTTATGCAATTTTCTGTACATCCAAACAGAACCCTGCTTACCCCCTTTGAAAGTATATTTGCATAACTTCATTTTATTTGTGTTTCCTTGAATGGTCGCGTGTTCTCTTTTGTAGCTCATTCGAGCTTGGATGAGTATGTGGCGCATTGGTTTGGATTGAATCAGTCAAAGTATCAATGGGCGCTGGATGATTATTATGAAACCAAGGGAGCGGTGAGCTTTTGAGCAAATCATTTTTCTTGGACTCATTTCTGAAAATTTATGGATAAACCTTGCGTTTGACTGTTTGGTGACAGTACTCATGGGCTTCTCATTTTTATTTCGTTTAAAATGGTTCTTCTATTATCTATATATGCTTGATAGTTATTTTTTCTGGTTCGGTTTGTTTTCTTCATTGTTATTTGAGGGGCAAGTATGCAGCTGTAAAAAATATTTGAAGTAAGCTTTTCATTCTACCTAATAAATTAGGTTTGAAAAAAAAAGTTTACTTTCTTATCATTATCATTCTCTTTTGTTTTGACCTTATTGAACCTGTGCAGTTGTTGCTAGGTTCAAATTGAGGCAGTCAATTATGTTTCTTGTCTTACTTTTTTGGTTTTTTTCTGCTGCACTTATCTGCATAATTATACTTGTTCTTAGTTGTAGCAATTGAAATGCTACTTCCCCACTGACTGTATGTGCATGCTGACCTTTTTTCTCCTTTGGGTGGGTGGTAGCATTGTAGAAGTATGATATCTAAGTTAACTGCAAGCATTAGAAGCTAATGTATTACTAATTGGTATGCATTTCCAAAACATGGTGCACCTTTGTTCCAAAACAATGAATTTAGTGATCCCATCCCAATAACTTTTTTTTTCCATATTTATTCTTCTAATGTTTGAGAACAGAACAAAGTGGAAATCCTCTACTCTTATTCTTATCTAGGGTTGTCCAGCCAAAAAAGGGAGGGTTACATCCAGTTAGCTTGATAGAGGAAAAGAAAGGTAACACAGAGATAAGATAAGGGGAGAGAGATTTTAGTTTATGGATTGGAGAGTTTTGGTTTGAAAAAAGTTTAAGAGCTATAGAGTGGGGGAAAAAGAGACAACTTCTATGTAAATATGCTTTTGTAATTAATCGAGAAACAAAACCAATAAACTAGATTGTGTTATTTCATGGATATCTAAATGATGGTAAAAGGAAGCTGGAAATTATCTTGAATTCTAATAATAAATTAGTAATCCATTCAAGTTTATTGCTTTAATAACATATTTACTTCATGTGGAATATTATGTGGACATTTTCATTCCAAATATCAGAGCAATCAGCTTTTTGGATATCATCGATTGGGTTATCATTCTACTTGTCACTCTGTTTTTTATAATTATGCTTGTTTATTGTTGTTTGGTTCCCTCTAGCTTCAATTAACTTAATCAATTTTTAATAATAGACTTATCAACTTTACTGTGATGTTAGCAGTTTGATTTTATGAATAGTAAGTTTGTAAAGTGCAAATTACACTTGGGGATTTGGGTGCATGGGCCACCTTGAACTAAGTGGTATTTTGTTGTTTTCATGTAAGAAATTGGCTCCATAGTTGATTTTCTATACCATTCTTGTGAGATGGAACAAAGATATCTTCATAATTTTTTACTTCGGAAATTGAGCCTCAATTGAGAAAGATTGTGCATGCATTACCTTACCAATGAACTGTTGCTATGAGGACACTGGTGGGGCACACTTGCTCTCACCAGCAATCCTGTGCTTCCTAGTGCTTTGGTTGAATTTTAAGGATGGTCTCAGCACCTAAATTGAGATGTGAGAACACTTTCCTTGCCATTAAGGACACTTGTGGTTCCTCAATTCGATGGATAGAATTAGTTTCCATCGAATTATTTTCTCAAGCTCTCCACTCACTATGCCATGAATGCTTGTTGTGAGGTGCTCTCCCTTTCTCACACAGAGCACTCAAACTCAGCATATACGATCTCTAACTGTGAGATGGCACAACAACTTAAGCTGAGACTGGAGTTAAGCATCTCCCTTTGTGTGGTATCTTAGAGTTAAAAGGGCAATGAGTCTGCTCACACCTTCCTCCCTTAGAGGGTCCTTAGTCTTAACATGTTACAAGAGACAACTTCTAATTACTAGAAGAACATGACATGGCCCATCCAACTTACATGCATTGCCAAGTTAAAATGGTGCTGCGACCACTACTGCATCTGACCAACTAAGGTCACCGTTCTACGAAATTTAGGCCATGGTAAATTGCTTTTATCCATTGGACATTGGCTTTCTGATATGAACTTCTAGTAAACCTAAGGGTGCTTAGACCATTATTGATAAGTCACGCACAACATTCAACCTCGTATTTCAAAAATACAACCATATTAAAGTAGCAACCAAGCATTTTCTATACCAGTTTGTATTAAGAATTTTTTTGTTTAAAAAATAATTTATAAATAATGTAATAAGTATATCTCATATCCTTCTTCTTCTTCTTCTTTTTTTTTTTAATTGTGTTATGTTCTCCAACAAAAGGTGAGTTTTCTATTTCAAACTATTTGGAATATATGAATTCTACCTATGCCTCTGCATGCCTAATGTTTTGTTTTGATGTGACCAGTGGCTAGGATAAAGGAGCAAGGTTCTTTAGGTGGTTGGGAGCCTGTGTAAAATTTTGTCAAATCCCTTCTGATCACTGACTCTTAAGAATACCTACATCTATGGTTTAACTGAAATTTTGGTCCTTGACTCAGTATAATATTTAGAGAAGATAAACCTGTCCAACCCCAACTAGTTGAGAATGTTTGGTTTAACTGAGTTGTTCTACCCGCTGGAAGTTTGTTGCGGGCTGCAGTGGGCATACATAAATGTGCGTGTCCGGTTGTGTATGTGGGAGTCAGGGCAAGTAACGAGAAGGATTAGTTGGGGAGGCCGATGTCATGGTCACCAATTGAGAGTGCAGTTGCTGTTCTAACAAAGCACAGTAAGTTGCTTTTTCACGGTTGGGATGAAGGTGTATGCAGATTTGTTGATAGCTTGGCCTGTATGCTTTCCATATTTTACAAATGACATGATTGAACTGCTTGATGTTAAGAAGACAGTCAAAGAATTAGAAAACAAGAACTTATGACCTGAAACTGACTGATGGTAAGAAGACAGTAAAAGAATTAGGAAACAAGGGCTTGCTTATGAAGTTTTCTGATTCAAGTTAGATAGAAGTCATTGCAATGTTTGTTTTTTTTGGTTGCATATGAAAATTTGCCATGACCTCGTCTTATTGTGGTTGAAAGAATAGATCTGAACATCTTGAAGCTGAAGTCATCTCTTTGTTCACTTAGCTTGTGTACATTTGACATTTGTGATTGCTAAACATCCCTGGAATATGTTCACAGGATCATGTAGAGGCAAAAGCTGGAGACATATCTGGCAGAGCGTAGATCTCTATAACATATTTGTTGCAGGTAACAGAGGTTTCTAACTGCAATTTTCATGTTTGCCCTTAGCCAAGATGCTCCTGTGGAGTTTCTTAAACTTGGGAACTAACTTTGTGCAGGAACTTTTGTGAAGGGCATGCCGAGACTCATTGTGGGTCCTTAATCCATGTACCCAAAAATCCTAACTAGCCCAGTGTTTTCCGAGCAGGGTTTTATCTTCTGGTTGTTGCTCTTCTCTAGGAATGATGTTGAGGAGCTAACAGTCAAAATCTGCGCTAGGCTATGAGCCCTTTAATCACATAAATCTCTTTTCTTTTTGTTTGGTATTTTGTCTTTTAGGTAGTTGTTTGTTGAGCGAACCGTTGGGTATAGATTATAGTGATTATCCGAGCAGCAAACATTCTGCTTGAATGGTGGTTGTTATTTGTTAATGCAATTTTCATTTTATCTCAAGTGAGTGGTTGTTAATGCATCATATTCCTAGAATGTAACTGGGGCATTCTATGGCCGTTGGTCTTAACCTGGTGGGCTCCACAACCTAGCCCTAATGCCAAGATTGTGAAATGCTATTTTGTAACATTGGCCTCTTCTGGTCTTCATTAGACAACCCGCCGGTTCTGATTATGTAACTATTTTACTGATACGAAATTCAAAAATCGAAGACTATAAAGTCCTGGTCGAAATTTCTAGTCAACTCTCTCTCTCTTGCATGGAAATTTGGGTGACACGTAATGGACCCAGATGGGAGCTAATTGGGTGATACTCCGAAGCAGTTAGGCTGACCCAAATGGGAGCTAAATGTGTGTTACATTTTCAAACCCTTAATAATTGGATAACTGTTCGTCATGAGTGTCATTTTTTATATAAGAAAAAAAAACTATTCGCAATCTAAATGCAGGACAAGGGAAGGGTAAATTTTGGAATTATAAACTATGGATGGGTTTAGCCGTCGATTATCCCAAGTTTGTTAATTGGGAAGAATATGGGTAACTGTCTGCCGCCTGCCGGCTGGCCCAGCGGTCAACATTCTCCCTATGATCAAGACATCAAATACGCGGTTTTGAGTATATTCACAGCACCAACCCAAAAGATTCATCAGTAGCCTTCCAATTATTTTGCAAAAAGGCCTTGAAAGATGCCAGAGAAACAAAAATGATCGACCTCCCAGATCAGATCACCCCGGTTTGTAGCTCAATCTCGTCTAGTTTGTAACTTTGTAGGGTTTCATGCTTTCCGCAGAGTTTTCTTCCGAGTGATGACAAGCGAAGGAGAGGCAAGAAGACGCGGGTCCTTATATCGATTAGGTTTCCTTGGGATCTTGCGTAAGTTCCATTTCAAATTTCTTTCAGACTTGTTTCTCAGTTCATTTCAATGGAATGTTTGATGATTCGGCTTAATTTCCTCTCGACTTGCAGTGTTTTTTCTTGCGCACGTCACCGTCATAGCGGTAGTTTGTTGGAGAAGAGGTCGGGCGAGGAGAAGAACGAGCGTGTGCCCGACCATGGCGATGGCCAAATTCCTCGACGACATGGAACTTGAAAAGCCGATCCGATTCACCTCCCAACAGCTCCGAACGGCCACAAACAACTTCAGCGACCTCCTCGGCTCCGGCGGCTTCGGATCGGTCTACAAGGGGACTTTAAAGAACGGAATGGCCGTGGCGGTGAAGGTTCTGAACGGCGAATTATCCAACAAGAGAATCGAAGAACAGTTCATGGCGGAGGTGAGCACGCTGGGGAGAATCCACCACTTCAATCTGGTGCGGCTCCATGGATTCTGCTTCGAGAGGAGTCTCCGAGCTCTGGTCTACGAGTTCATGGCGAACGGCTCCCTGGACAGGTACCTTTTCCGGGAAAACAAGGTCCTGGAATTCGAGCAGCTCCACGAGATCGCCGTCGGCACGGCGAGAGGCATCGCTTACTTGCACGAAGAGTGCCAGCAACGGATCGTCCACTACGATATCAAGCCGGGTAACATCCTTCTCGACAGCAAGTTCTCCCCCAAAGTTGCCGATTTCGGGCTTGCCAAGCTCTGCAACAGGTAGGGGTGGTGAGCTTTCTGATTAGGATAATGATTATTAGGCTGATTGAATCGGCCTCCTGATTCTCTCAGGGTAATTAACAAAAATGTCAATTGCCTTTTGGATTAACTAAATTAAAATCATTAAGTTTGGAATCATACTACCAAGAAAAGAGTATTTGAATTGTCAATGCTACAAAAGGAAGAAATAAACTCTACTCTACAGTACAGTCTACTCTACTCAAGCTTTAAGATAAAAATTTACCAAAATCATAGATAAATGCTACTTAAAGTTGAGATATCACTAAAGTACTAGAAAAAACTAATCAAGGATTAAGAAGAGAATTGAATTGATAAATACATACAAAATAATTTGGATTATTATCATCAACGACAGGGACAGTACTCATATAACGATGACCGGCGGGAGGGGGACACCCGGCTACGCGGCGCCGGAGCTGTGGATGCCGCTGCCGATCACCCACAAGTGCGACGTTTACAGCTTCGGGATGCTGCTGTTCGAGATCATCGGCCGGAGGAGGAACCTGGACATCAACCTTGCGGAGAGCCAGGAGTGGTTTCCGAAGTGGGTATGGAAGAAGTTCGAGAAGGGGGAAATGGCGGAGATGATGATAGTCTGTGGGATCGAGGAGAAGGACAGGGAAATGGCGGAGAAGATGGCGAAGACGGCGCTGTGGTGCGTGCAGTACCGGCCGGAGGGGCGGCCGCTGATAAGCACGGCGGTGAAGATGTTGGAGGACGCTATTGAGATTCCGGCGCCGAGCAACCCGTTTCCCTTCTTCGCCGAGGGTCCGGCGTGTCCATTCCCGAGAACATCATCATCGTCTTGGTCTGGTTCGTCTGGCACAGTGAGAAGCTCTACTGTTTGCCCGATCATGAGTAAATACGAAATTGAAATAGCCTCCAACTGAACTGAACTGAACTGAACTGAACTAGGAGCCCCAAAGAAAAGAAAAAAGAAAGCTGCCCCTTGCTCATTGTCATGTCAAAAATCGACTTTGCTAATTACTGAAAAAGAAAAACAAAAGCTTCTTCTTCTAGCCATTATTTTATTGTATATATAATAATAGTCTGTCTGTGTGCACAGCACATTGAGTAAATTATGGGTTAAATTAAATGCAAGTTACATTATTATTCTATTTATTTACCGTTGGTGCGAGAAACATAATTATTATCATGGTTGGTTAAGACTTAATAAGAAGAAGAATGCGAATAATAATCAGTGGCACTGTCACATGTTATTAATTAATTCATATTTATTTCATTAAACACTGTCACTGAGACAGCTGCCCTTGCGTCGGCTAGCACCAAATCCGGTGGCAGCGCAGTTTGGCGGTTTCAATGATTCTGCGGGCGCCAAGCAGTGTCAAAGAAATCTATAAAACAAGGGATGGTGGGGGTTGCCGAAGTTAGATACATAATCCCACCGACATCTCTCACCTTCTTCCACAACCATTTCTAGTCATCTTCGAGATTTCATTTAGGGTTCCGACTCTTACCTTTTTGCTTCGAGAACCAGTTTCAGGAGCATGTCTGCGGGAACCTTCTCACTCCTAGTTGCTGGATCAAGCTATCTTGGCTTGAAATCCGACCGATCAAAGCTTTTTCCCGGCCAAGGATTCAGTTGCGTGGACCAGGAAAACTGTTTCCAATGGCTCCAGAACTCATTGCATGAAGGTAAGAGATATAATTCCGAGCTAGCGTAGCGATGATTTATGTTGAATGTATTTCTACGTTTTCTGCTCAATTAGCAAAGTCCGAACGATCTGTTCGCGGATCTTTTTGCATCTTGACGGATGGATCTCGAAAATTAACAGACGTGGAATCCGATTGAGAACAAGAAGTTTGAGACTCTCTCCTATCTTCCGCCTCTCTCGGATGAATCGATCGCCAAGGAGGTTGATTACATGCTCAAGAAGGGATGGATCCCCTGCCTCGAGTTTGATGCGGTAAGACAATCCAATGAACAGAAAACCACACACACCACCACCATATTACTTTTAAATTTTTTAACTCTCAAATCTTTTGTATACATGATTATATATATATATATATAGTGTTCTAGGCCTAATCATGATAAATTTAATTATTAATGCCCGACCATATCTTTTCCAAATGCTTTAGTCTTAATCATGATAAATTGGCCTGGAATTGACTCTTATTGAGCAAAGAAAAAAAAATTATGATAACTTGTGCATTTCGGTAGATTTTATCCTCACCAATGGAGGGATGAGCCTCATCATAAATTAATCTGTCAATTTTTATTTATTTGAATGTATGTTACTATCTGTATAGAATGATGTTAGTTGATTAGTTAATAAGAAAAATCACTCACTCTTATGAATTATACTTACAAAGATTTGTGAGCAAATCATTCTGGTTGCGAGCATATTTTAGGCCTAAACAAACCCTGCAAGTCTCCTTTTCACAACTTATTTAGCTCTACCCATATAGTATGTTGGATGTGATACTGCTGTTTCTGTAATTTCTCTCTTTTTTTTTTTTTTTAAATGTTCCTTTATTTTTCAGGCGGGGCGTGTGCATAGAGAGAACAGCAGAATGCCAGGATACTATGATGGGAGGTACTGGACACTGTGGAAGCTGCCAATGTTCGCATGCAATGACTCTTCTCAGGTCCTCGATGAGATCCAAGAGTGCAAGAAAGCTTACCCAAATGCTTACATTCGCTGCTTGGCTTTTGACAACAAGCACCACTGTCAGAGCATGGCCTTTGTCATCCAAAAACCCACCTCTGCCTCCACCTCCTAAGTGCCTCTACACTTTGCTCCCGTCTTCGAAGTCGACTTACACAGTCAACTGCTGGATGAAATGAAATCCTAGTCCCAACATAGCACAAGCGGGATGCCAAGGCTCGCATTAATGATCGTCTCCATCATGTGTTGAGATTGTAAGTTGTCCTTAATTTTGATGATCGATAAAATCATAAACTCTCTCTAGTTTGTGGTCTTTTAGGAAGATGATAGATGGTGCTTCTGTTCTATGCAAGCCTCTTGGCTTTTGAGAGTAAAAAATTTTAGGACGAGTGCGTATGGTTATGTCATGGAAGAATGAATGGTTTGCTTTCTTTTTAGCTGCTATATGTATGCTTCTTCATGAAACTTTGCCAGTGTCCTTTTTGGTGTTCGATATTCCTTTTTCGCCCTAAGTTTCATGTGGCATTTTGCTTTGATACTAGCGGATGCTCTCAAATTTCGGAATGTGAAATTTGCAAAAATAGGAATTTTGGCGAGAAAATAATGAAAAATATGACACTTTAATTTTTTTTTTTTCCATAGAACTTTAGAATAGACGGATCCCCTTGTCCCATTTTTTCTCGTCAATTCATTGTTCTCCTCCGTTTTTAATCCTCATTTATTCACACCACCACCATTCATCACCGTATATGACGAAAGGTGTCATCGGAGTCGACTTCTCTTAGAGACATGAAAAGCCATAGGACCCAAATAGCTTTTATCGTTGTTGAATCTTTAGTCCAAACGCAAACTTTACGCAAGTAGGAATGTTTCTTGTTAATATATTTAGTCTATACATAATACTTAAAAAGTGAAGTGTCTCGTAAAAGTGAAGAACAAGTTGAGAAAATTAATATTACTTTATATGTTTTATTCACTTTGTAACAGAAATTATTTCATGTTTCTTTCACTGATTAATTTGTTAGAAGATTTTTAAAGTCCGTCACACACAGTGAATGAGTCTTATTTTTTTCGCCTAAACTGCTATTTTTTTTTTTTATTTCTTCACATTTTGTAAGTTTTCCATCAAACAAACACAAAAAGTTGTCTAAAGATATCAGTTCAAAAATATTAATGAAAAAATATCTATTAAAAGATTTTGATTCAAAGATATCGATTGTTGATAGTTATCGGTTTAAAGATATCGTTGTAGATATCTGTCGTAGAATACGGTTGTCTAAAAATATCGATATCGATTGTAGATATCTATTATAGATATTAATTGTAGTAGATATCGATTGATTAAATATATATTAATAATAATAATAATTGTATAGAAATATGAAATGGTTTATGTTACAAAGTGGATAAAACATACAAAGTAACATTAATTTCTTGGAACTTGTTTTTCAATTTAATTGTTATGTATGGACCAAAGATATTAACAACAATGAGCATCCCTGCTTACGTAAAAATTTGCGTTTTGGATCAAAAATCTAATAGTAGTGACAGTTATTTGGATCTCGTAGCTTTTCATGTTTTTAAGAGAAGGTGACTGATGATGCCTTCTATTATATGCGATGATGATGAACGGTGGTAGTGTGAAGGAATAAGGGTTAAAAACGAAAGAGGACGATGAATTGACGAGGGATAAAGGGACAAGGGTATTTTTGTCCTTGTGCATTTCAAAAATCCTAATTTTGCTAAAAGTCCTATTTTTGCGAATTTCCCTTTAGGAATTCATAAAGTTGACTTGTGTTGGGAGTCATCCTTTGGAACAACCAACTCAACTCAATCACAATGCCAATTGAATATCAAGCTTATTTGATGATGGGTTCATCCATGGGCCGGCCTGAGGGGGCTAAAACCTAACTCTAAATTGGTTTCATCTGGTCTGCCAGTTTTGGACTTGGACATGAACCGACTCAATGCAGTTAGTTATCTTGATCTGGTCTAGTAACCTCGCAAGCCTACCTAAAATTGAGGAGGGGACCAGCCCTAACCATCTTTGGCAGCACGTTTAGACTCCCATGGCTACATGTAAAACGGGGCAAATTAAGCAATGTCGACAAACTATGGGCGAGGGAGCTCGACAAATATAGAAAATAATTTTTAAAAATTTATAATTATAAAGAAATATACTGAGATAGATATTTCATATACTTTAGCATATGTCTTGTTTTAGTGTATTATATAAATAAATATACCTCACTTTTTTTTTATTTTTTACAAATAAAATTATATAAAAAAAAATACAAAAAATTCACATAAAACGAAATTAATACCCAAACCCATACCCAACTCGTTATTTAGCCTTGAACTAGGAGTCTCGTCTCGCGGTGAAGCGACTCTTCACTTTCTAAGAGATTCAATTACTTGTCAGCGTCTAATTTTGGTGCCATTGCCCACGCGGCAACAGCTGATTAGTGTCCCAACCACAAGTGGGCCATAGTGAACCTGAGAGGACAAGACCAGCATCTGCACAGTATATACCTTAGCATTCCCCCCCACCCCCCAACCCAAATATATACAACATTTCTGAAAGAAAACAGCATCTCTTCCCTTTTGCTTTCAGAGTTTTTATTTCTTTCGGAACAACACATAAAACATGATTTACTCATATCCTAATTATTTGTCCTTTTCATTTAGGCCTTGTTTGTTTGTAGAAAAATATTTTTTTGAGAAAAAATGGTGTAAACGTGTTTAGCGTTGTCTTTTTCAATTAGGCATGTTTGAACTTTCTATTCTAATGTTTACTTGTGATTTAACAATTTTTCTAAAAAATCATTTTTAGTGTTTTAACACTTGTTGTGAGAGAAAGAGAGCCAAAGGGAGAAAGAGAGAACTAACAAAGAGAGAGAGAGAGAGCCAGACAAAACTCGATGATGGCAATGGCAAGTTGAAGCAAGTGCAGGATAGTATTGAGTTAGGGTTTCGAAATACAACTTCTCTACAAATTTGTAGGATGGGTAGTTGTTTTTTTTTACTAAATTACATAGTTTTAAAAAACAGATTCCTTGCTAATTAAAAAGTATTTTCAATTGGCTCGTGTGCTTTCTTACTCCTAAACACTAAAATATATATATATATATATTTGGCAAAATATATCTTTTAATTTCTGTATTTATATATTTTTTTATTTAGACACTCAAATTTTTTATTATTTCAAAAATACCCTGAATTTGTAATTTTGAGTCAATTATACTTTTAAAAAAAGATGTTATACTCACAAATAAATTTAACAAAAAACTCTCATAAATTGACATAACACATATAAAACTAATTTGGCCAATTTACACAAAATTGGTGGATTTTGACTGAATTACTATATGCATTTGTTATCCTTTTACTGACTCAAATGAGCATGGTGATTGATTTGCTATCCAACAAGTCTAACTATGAAATAGGATGAAAAACTTGTATAAAAAACAGAGGTGATGCGTGAAACAGGAAAGGATTCACAACTACTCTTCTTCTAAGGAGGGGAAGCCGTGGGTGGGAGAGGGCCGGAGAGCAATTCTTAAAAAGGATTCACCAACTCCTCTTGTCTTGTTGGCCGACCCCCCTCCCTTACTCATCATCATCATCTTATCTTATGCTGCTCCCTCCCTCCCTCCCTCTATTGTCTGTCTATTCACCGCTACCCTTCCTCCTCCCCCCCCTCACGCTCTTCTTGTCCCTTTGGAAGTGGGAAAAGGGTTAAACTTAAACTGGATTGGATCCAAGAAACAATAATTTCATTTCTCAACCTCACTCTACTTTTAGTTACTAAGATTGGGTCCCTCCTCATACAGTCATAGATGAACAAAAAAAATGGTTAATTCTATCAAGATTCCATACAGTTTATATAAATTTTGCATTTTAAATCCCATGATTTTTCAAATTTTTAAATAATATTAAAAATAGAAAAAAGAATCTTCAACCCAAGGCCTAATGATTTAAGTTTAATTTGATGAGAATTTTTTATTATTTAAATTTAGTATTTGAGACTTGTTATTATAATAAGTAAAAAAGAATAAATAAATTTGATAACGCCATTAAACTTCAAATTAAGAGAGAAGGGGGGAAGGGAAAAAGGAAAATGAAAAAGAAAAAGAGCGGCCTTAAGTGTAACCACGGTTGAGTTGGTGGTAGGTGGGTTTGACTGGTGTGGTTAGGCAGGCAGGTGTTGGCGTTGGCGTTGGCGTTGGCGTTGGCGTTGGGTTTTGATAATAAAGGCCCCCAACCTCTGTCTCCTCCTCCCGTCCTCCTCCGAACACTCCCCTCCGGCTCTTTCTTCAACCACACCAACCCCTCTCTCTCTCTCGACCATCTCTCTTCTTGCTATTCTCGCCGCCGGCGCATCTTCGGCGATATCCTTACGGCACCGGAATGCAATCAAGCTCGGTGAAAGTATCGCCGCTCGATCTCGTAACCGCGATTCTCAAGGGGAGTAGTGGCAGCATGGACCACTCGGACGCCGACAAGACGTCTCCGTTGCGGGCTCTGGTAGAGAATCCCGACCTGTTGGTGATACTGACGACGGCGGTGGCGGTGCTGATCGGGTTCCTTCTGGTGCTGGTGTGGCGGCGGTCATCCTCTGCGAAGAAGGTAAAGGCGGTGTCGCCACCGACGCCGGTGATTGTGAAGCCGGACCCCGAGGTGGAAGAAGACGACGGCAAGAAGAAGGTCACTATCTTATTTGGCACTCAGACCGGGACCGCCGAAGGTTTTGCTAAGGTAGGTCGGTTACCATTTCGACAACTTCGATTGGATCGCGCATATATGAACTTGTTAGAATTTGTGTATAGTTTGGTTGCTCAACTGATTTTTAATCACGTTTGTTGTTTAGTCTGAATTTGTTGTCATTTTGTTGCTTGAGTAATCGGATTACTGCTTTTTCAGGCACTTGCTGAGGAAGCAAAAGCGAGATATGAAAAGGCCAGCTTTAGAGCAGTAGATTTGGTGACGTATCTCTGATTTTTCTTTAATTTCTTTTTTTCTTCATTTTTCGTTCCGCAATTTGTAGTTCCAAATATAATATTATGTTTTGTTATTTTGGTGCTATAGTTTCTAAAAGTCTTGTCAGCGTTGCTGACTTGGTGTTTGTTTGTTTTTGTTTTTATTTACGTTAATGTTTCATCGACTGGATTGTTCTCAGGATGACTATGCTGCGGATGATGAACAATATGAGGAAAAGTTGAAGAAAGAGAGTTATGCGTTTTTCTTTTTAGCTACGTAAGTTTCTATTTCTACCTGCCTCTTAGTCACGTTCATACATTTACATTCATATCTTATTGTTTGTTTGTGGTTATGTAATTAATTTATATGTTTTTTTGTTTGTTTATGTTGTAGATATGGGGATGGTGAGCCAACTGACAATGCTGCAAGGTTCTATAAATGGTTTACAGAGGTTATTTTTGGTTGATTTCAGTGCGTATTTTTGCTTCTTTAGAAAGTGAATTTTCTGGTCGGCTCATTTCATCGTTTTGTATGATATTCTGTAGGGTAACG
Organism: Diospyros lotus; assembly: GCF_014633365.1. Taxonomy (NCBI): domain Eukaryota; kingdom Viridiplantae; phylum Streptophyta; class Magnoliopsida; order Ericales; family Ebenaceae; genus Diospyros; species Diospyros lotus. The sequence continues at coordinate 15,201,085 of NC_068339.1, read as the reverse complement.
AGAGAGGGGAATGGCTTCAGAATCTTACATACGGAGTATTTGGCCTCGGGAACAGGCAATATGAACATTTCAACAAGGTCTAAAATAAATTTATATTCAAACTTTTGATCAAGATCTGAACCCATGTTGGCAACAAGTATGTGCTTATTGGCCAAGCTTTAAAGTCCTTATTCTTTGGGTTACAGATAGCAAAGGTCGTGGATGAGCAGCTTGCAGAGCAGGGTACGTTGTTGTTTATTGTTTGGCCCTCCATTACTGACCTTCTATGTCAAATTTGGGAATTTAGAAATGTTGAAAATTTTGGTCTCAATGTTTACTGGAACTTATATACGTTAACCGGTCGACTTGAAATGGTTTCTTAATATGGCAATGTTATCAGGATGACTGTTCATTTTTGCTTCTGTTGAAAATTGTCAATCCTCTTGATAGTGGTCTACTTTTCATAATTTATTTAATAACCTCAGCATTTATGGTATTTGGCATTTACTATTTAGTCCTAGTAATGCATATTATTGGATTCCAGTAAATATGTGGATAGTCATGAGATTTTAGCTGTAGATACTAATTGTATCTTCAGTTAAAAGGAACTTGGTACTTGTTTGATCTTTGATGCCTTTTGGTAGGTCCAATGGATATGACAACATATTGTCTTGTAATTTCAGTAAATTGCCTCATTTTAGGCCTTGGCTCAATTCTTTTTCCTCGTCGGTTTATGAAAATTGTCTGGTTTCAACTCAGTTGAGTTGTTTCAAGAAAGTTACTATAGTAAATTATGTTACAGCTTGCAACTCTAGAGGTGTGGAAGCGTTTGCTAGGAAAGTACCTGTATTCGAATTGATGTGTTATACAGTATTGGTGGGGTGTGATATGTTTGTTATTAGCAATCTGCTAGTTGAGGTATGATTTTGTAATGGCAAATAAGTAAAAGAGGGGAAAGGTTAAGCGTTTCAATGTCAACGTAGAACTTGGCTTTCCTCTGGGTGATCAGCCCCGATATTCATTCAAATTGTGTTCATTTTAACTTTATATGTGTTCCTTTCAATAACCATAATTGCATGATTATTTTCACCATTCGCAGGTGGGAAGCAGCTTGTTCCTGTGGGTCTTGGAGATGATGATCAGTGCATTGAAGATGACTTTGCTGCCTGGTACTGTGAACAAGAATCATTACCTGGAACTTGTAGCGCCCACTGTTTACTACTTTACTGCTAAAAATCCGAAATGTAGAAACAAATGGTAGTGATCTCTTGACTGTTTCAAATGTAGGCGGGAGTTGGTGTGGCCCGAATTGGATCAATTGCTCAGGGATGAGGATGGTGCAACTATTGCAACTCCTTACACTGCTGCTGTGTTGGAATATCGTGTTGTTTTTCACGACCACATAGATGCATCCCTATTGGACGACAACTTAATTAAGGCAAATGGTCATGCTGTTCATGACGCTCAACATCCATGCAGGTAAACCTAATATTTGAAACTTGTCTTGGCATACGTAGTTATCAGTATTTTCTTTCTTTAACCTAACAAACAATTGTCTTCGGGTTAAGGGCTAATGTGGCTGCGAGAAAGGAGCTGCATACTCCAGCCTCTGATCGTTCTTGCACCCATCTGGAATTTGATATTTCTGGTACCGGACTTGTGTAAGTTGCAATCTGATTCACTTAATCGTGAACATAAATTTTTAGCAGGGTAACAACAATTTTGTTAATATATAGCTTCTCCTAGATATCAGCTAGCCTTTCAACATCAAATGATTGGATGAGAAAGTTCTGGAAGTTATATCAACCATTTTTGTTTATATTTATCTGCTTCCATTCTCCTCAGATATGAAACCGGTGACCATGTCGGTGTATATTGTGAGAATCTGATTGAAACCGTTGAAGAAGGTGAAAGGTTATTGGATTTGTCACCAGATACTTATTTCTCCATTCACACTGATAAAGAGGATGGCACGCCTCTTAGCGGCAGTTCTTTGCCACCTCCTTTTCCTCCCTGCACTCTAAGAACTGCACTGACTCGATATGCAGATCTTCTGAGCTCTCCCAAGAAGGTAGTTCTGTTATTTCTTTGAACTTATAGCTCATAAAAATATCTATATGGCGACTGGTTAATTAATTTATTGACTTTGTCTTCCAGTCCGCCTTACTTGCCCTGGCAGCGTCTGCTTCGGATCCAAGCGAAGCTGAGCGATTGAGACATCTTGCATCTCCTGGTGGCAAGGTTTGTATCCTTTTGTTCCAAGTTCATGCCAAACTGGTTCCTTTATTATACTTATCATGTGTGTGTGTGTGTTTCTCTTTGTTCTGCAGGATGAATATGCGCAGTGGGTAGTTGCAAGTCAGAGAAGCCTCCTTGAGGTCATGGCAGAGTTCCCATCGGCCAAGCCTTCACTTGGAGTTTTCTTTGCTGCAGTTGCACCACGACTGCAGCCTAGATACTATTCAATTTCATCCTCCCCGAGGTGAGTACATCTCGCTCGCTCTGAGAACTGGAGGTTAAGTTTATTACCGATTCTATACTAGGGGTTGACAGTGTGGTGCTCCTAAGAATCGGTGCATGCCATGGTCCTTTCATAAGTATAATAGAGACTTCAAACCATGCACCACAAGAATGATCTTTGTGAATCCTGAATTAAAGTCTGCTCGTTCTACTTGGACTGGATGTTATAGTTAGGTGATAATTCATCTAATGTACCCATTTGCCAGATGGAGGTATTTGTGGAGAACGAATGGGTATAAGTTTTGGGAAGGTTTGCCTGATGGTCTGAGTTAGTAGGATAGTGAACAAAAATTGTGGAGCCATAGATCTTAAGGAGGTGGTCTAGATTGCTATTTTCAATTTTAAGAGGCGGATAAGATCCTCATAGGTTTTGGGAAAGTTCCTTGACATATCACAGTGAAAGTAAGTTGGTTGCCTGTAAATACCATTTTATTTTTTATTTTTTTTTACCTTAAAAGGAATATTAATGCTTGTAACTTCTTTGTTGTCTCATGGTATGCTGTGTCTTACAGTCTGCAATTATGTTATGCAGAATGTTTCCATCCAGAATTCATGTTACTTGTGCACTAGTTTATGAGAAAACACCAACAGGACGGATTCACAAAGGAGTGTGTTCAACTTGGATGAAGGTAATGCTCTTCAAATTTTTGAGGGGGTCATGTCCTAAAGACTCAACAAATTTTTCAGTCTCGTTAGAGTAAACCATGAAAGGGGAACATACCAGTGAGACAAAATATTGGTTCCTACTTGGCAAAAAGAAAAAAAATTGTTCCTGGAAGGAACATGTTATATGGGTGATCATATTTTCTAAATTGTCATGTGGACTTTGCATGTTACAGAAATGAAGTGCCAACTTTTACATATACAAGGCATCTAATCTGACTAGATTACTGCAAGATTTCAATGTTCAGAATCTCCTAAAGCATTTTATATTTTATGGTCTCATTCCAGAATGCAGTGCCACTGGGGGAAAGCCATGATTGCTCCTGGGCACCCATTTTTGTTCGGCAATCTAACTTTAAACTTCCTACCGACACTAAATTGCCTATTATCATGATTGGTCCTGGCACCGGATTGGCTCCTTTTAGGGGTTTCCTACAGGTTTGAACTCTGGAGATCATCTAAATTATGTTCTTGCAACAGAAGAGTATTGAAATTAATATGGCTATCATATTTCAGGAAAGATTAGCTTTGCAAGAATTTGGAACCAAGTTGGGGCCCGCTATCTTATTTTTTGGATGCAGGAACAAGAAAATGGCAAGTGATTTACCAAGTTTGATAGCTCCATTATGAATAATGTAGTTACAAATATTTTGATCGAATGCATTCCATCTTCCCAGGATTTCATATACAAGGATGAACTAAACCAATTTGTTGAAAGGGGTGTAATTTCTGAGCTGATCGTTGCTTTTTCACGCGAGGGACCCACTAAAGAATATGTTCAACATAAGATGACAGCGAGAGTACGACACCTAGCTCACCCATCACTCTTCTTATGAGAGAGGATTTTAGAAGTTTTATACCAATGATTATTTTGAGATGGAAAAGAATGTTATTTTTGTTATCTGTTTTGGTGTTTACAGGCTTCAGATGTCTGGAAAACTATCTCCGAAGGAGGGTATATTTATGTTTGTGGTGATGCCAAAGGCATGGCCAGAGATGTCCACCGAACACTCCACTCAATTGTCCAAGAGCAGGTATGTTCACACAGATCGGATTATGTTAGAACCATTTGTATAGGTGTATAATATAATGTGTCACCGTCCACCTACCTATTTTAAAGCAAGGTTCTTGCGTAGATGCAACCAACCATGCATGCTTTTCATGGTTGGTTAGGGTGCATGCCTGCGTGTGTGAGAGAGAGAGATCTGTTTTCTGAACAGGAGCCCGAGCTGAGAGATCTATTTTCTATTTGTCCAGTGCTATGGTTTTCAAGGGGCTAAGTAAAAAATTGTGAAACCTAACAAATTTTGTGACTGATCTCAATAATTCAGGGATCCATGGACAGCTCCAAGGCTGAGAGCATGGTTAAGAACCTGCAAATGAGCGGGCGGTACTTGCGTGATGTGTGGTAATTTTTCCATGCTTCTCGAGCCTTCAAAAATGGAGGGAGAGAAGTTGTAAATCATATTGCCAGGCCAGCATACAGGGATTTTGAGGAAGCATGGAGGTGAAGTAGAAAGTCCATTCATTTACCATTGCCATTCTTCAATAGAAACACGTGCCTTTGTTATGGTCACAGTTGTTGATGTGATTCATTTTTATGGTCTGGTCTCAATGATTTTTTGGTTCATGTATTTATGAAAACAAGCACATTATGAGTGATAGCAATAATTTGGAGTGCCATTAATGGATCATCTTTACTCTAGAAAATGGGCACATGATGTAGAATTACACCAGCACAAAAAATGGCTCGAGAGTAAAGGAAATTTTTTTGTTGTCTTGTGCTATGAATTTAATTTTGTTGTGTTTATTTTGAATAATACAAGGTGAACTGATTTTTAATTCTCCATTGATTCTAATTCTGTAATTCATTGCCGAAATATGGTAGGGAAACCATGATCTAGTGAGAGCATTTCATACATTCAAGAAATTAGAGTTCATTTGTAGGTTTTAATTTTATATCTATTTTAGAATTTGAGAACTCTTATATAATTTCATCATTTTTTTAATATATTTGGTTTTAATCCCAGAATTAATACTTAAGGAAGGTAATTTTGATTTGCTTCAGATAATTACAAAAACTACCCTTGACTAGTATGAAAATACGAGCACCCACTAAGTTTAATACCATGTTGCAATTAACCCCAATATTCAGGAATTCCCTTATATTTAGAAGGCTCCCCTTCCCCCTCTCCCCCACCCCTTCTCTGGCGGACGAACCATTGCCACTAACTGCCTCTATTATATTCTTCTTCTTCTTCTATGTGAATCATCTTTGTGAAACTACTGCATCCATGGCAGCCAAACAACCTATTTGCAACTGTCAGCACCGTGGTTGTCGCCACCAACTGCCTGTGCAAGTCATGCATAACGTAACTTCTTCTTCTTCTCTCTTTCTCTAGATCAAACCCTCTACTATCCTAGGAACCTGAAAGAATGTGTTCAAATTGAACCTATAAGAAGGGGGAAAGGCTCGAATGGTTCAAATCAAACCCCCTGCATTTGGGTTCAAACCCAGATCTATCAATTTTGAGAGAGAGAGAGAGAGGGGGGGGGGGGGGGGGGGGGGGGTTCCATTGCAAATTTGAACCTCATTTGGGGTTCATCCCTCATTCTCTTTAATGATAGTCGTAAGCCACCAATGACCCTTAGAAGGGTAAAAAATGATTTTTTGTCATATTGTTTAACAGTAAGGGAGATTATAGCTATTTTTCAAATACCAAGGGTGATTCTTGCAATTTCACCAAACCTTAGGGGTGTAAAATGTAATTTACCCTAGTTTTTAATGAATGGTTTCTTCTAACTCTAATTTTAAAAATGTTTGTACAAGTAACATTATATGGTACATTTCTAAAAACTTGAAGCATTTGATGCATTAAAAGCCTATAAACCAAAGGTAGAGAAACATAGAGAAGATATCAAAATTGCAAGTTAGATTTAACAAGGATCACCAAACAAGAATTTCACAAACTGCTAGCTTTATAGGCATCTCATTAGATGAACAAATAATTGACACAAAAATGAACTTTCTTTTCCCATGAAAAAAAAAATTCCATGTCTTAAATCTCACGGGATATCATCTTGGCTACATGAATCCTAAACTGTTAAGCATCTTCATATTCTCTGTGAGGTCATTATATCATATGTTATGTTAAATAATTTCACATTAAGTTTTTTTTTTTTTTGTCTTTCTCCCTCTTTTGTTACAAATTTCCTCCACTAAAATCAAATATTGTAGTACTTATTCCAAAAGCATTTATATATACTTAAGCATCTAAAATTAGAACAACTAGTCCATAAGATTTTCTATAAGAAGATTGAACGACAACTGAACTACAGTACAATAACAGAAAAATAAAACTGACATCCCTTTTGACATCTCTGGAGTGTCACCCATCATTTAAACATCTAAGAATGCATTCTGAAAATAATCTAATCAAAGTTCAGTTTAAAACTCCTCAGCAACCAATAAATGCAACAATCCATAGTTGACATACCATATTTGCTGATATGCAATCTAACTTGCTGCCATCTCAAATGGAGGCAAACCCCAATCACTAGGGTTGAAATCAAGAAGGGAGTTTAGAACTTGGTCTGCAGCACCATGGAACGAGCTATCAAGCCTAGGGTCTGGCACCATAACTGCCAACCTGATGGTACGTGTGACAAAAGAATTAGCAAAAACAAGAACTTAAAGAGGATAAGTTCATAATCAGGAATCAAGAAGAATGGTTTTGAATAGAAAATGCATGTTTATCTCCAAAAAACAACATTATTCAAGCATCAAACGCAAAGAACAACAAGAAAAGAAAAGGAAAAAGCATGAGATCATCCCACAGGTAAACAATAATCAGATTGGAGGAGGTTCCATCTGAAATATTCTCAATTAACTACATGCAGCTTCAGCCGTTCTCACTCAAGAATGTTCTACACTGTGAATGGAATTGTATCAAATTGACAATATTGATACAGATCAACAAGGACAATGTGGGGCATCAATAAAAGGAGGTCAATTAATGATCATCAAGCAACTTAACATACCACCAGCTATTGTATTGAAGCTTGTAAGCCAGTGAGAAAAATATAATAGCTCAAGAGGACTGTTGGATGACATTCAACCCCACTACCGGAAACTTCTCCATATGTGAAAGAAACTGAAGTTGGTAGTGTGCAAAAATAGATGTGGAAGTATCCAGAAAAATAGCCAAGTTTGTTGCATCACACAAGCAATCAAGGAAAAATTCCGTCTCTAAGTAATCCCTCGTGCAATAGAAGGGAGTTTGATCATCTTGGGGGATGAGTTTTTGTTTGGAAAAGGGTAAATTTACTGAATTTATCATTAAAAAGTGCCAAGCTTGCACGGTCATCTGACCGCTTAATAGTCATGAAAGCTAAGTTGATTGCAAGACTAGACACAACTAGATGGGCCTAAATTATTATTTTATACTCCACGATGAACAATGAAAATCCTTCAGTTCCCATGGCTTTATCCTCGTTCAAATGGTTTAAGCATAAGCATTTATTCTTTTCTGTCGTAAAATTTTTGCTGCCATTGTGGCACAAAAACAGTCTCTTTTCTCCATAACATTGTGTAACAAGGAAAAAGGAGTAGCCCTTGAACCCAACTCTTAATCCTGCAAATTCCTCCTAAATTGAACAGTCTATGCAGGCTTACCAGTAAGGAAGAGAAAGAGTTAGGTACCTCAACTTCCTCATCACTGGCAAGCTCAAAGGGTAAGGACTGGACACCCATCAATGCTGATGCTGTCCAACCAAAAGCTCACTCTATTATCAACCTTACCTTTAAAAAGATGAGCATGGTAAAACATCCCACATTTTCGGTATACACCTTCAAACCCCAAACAACACCCACCCCAACAACCCCTCATTTTGTCCCCACCACCCCGACGAACATAGAGTCCCTCTCCAACCTGATGTTTCATAGCCAGTTAAGTTACCCAGGAAGGCCTCATCAGATCGAAAAAAGTCATGAATGTAATGAATGCAGTGAAGATGATTAAGTTCTCTGCCATCTTCGGCCACTGCCCATCTCCGGTCATCTCCTTTAACTTCGTCCGCCATCGCCACAGTCACAACCACAACCGTCACCGTTGCCATCAAAGGGATAACTGACCACAGTCACAACGGAGAAAGCAAAGGGTCGCAGAACGGAGATTGATGGGGAAGACAAAAGGGTTTGCAGCACAAAACCTGAACAGCCATCGCAATTGTTGGAGAAGATGAAAGGGTGCAGCACAGCACCGCACTCCAGCATCAAGATGTAGGCGGTTGGTCGCAAGCCAAGGGCCAACCAGAGAAGGCAAAAAAGACTTTATAAAGCAGCAGCAGACTTGCCCATGATTTGTTGGTCATCGGACAACATCTCTGTTGAAGCGAGTTGATTGAGGAATCTTAAACAAGCTCCCACATCACCAAAGTTAGGGTTTTACAAAGAAGCAAGCAGCTATTTGATGCACCGCTAGAAAACTTGAATCGAAAATAAACCAACAATCTCCTGTTGCTCAAGGAAATAGGAGAAGTGGAAGATAAATGCCTTCTCCAGATTTGAGCAAATTGTTCTGAAAGTTGGTTCACAGACTTATGTTTTATCAATTTGGGTAAAAACAAGTAGCAGCCAAGGGTCCAAAGTTGATTGAAGATGGGCTCAACCTCACAGTTTTAAAAAGTTGCCGGCCACGGATGAGTTCAATCTCTCATCTACTTGCGACTTGGACAGGGGCATTGTAAACAATGGGTATGGCAAGTTGTCTTTATTTTTCTAGAGGTTGCTGCTTTAGCCTTTATGGCGGCTTCATCTTATTTTAGTTGTAAGGGTTATTGCTTCAGCCCAAGTGTAAAAAGCATTGCAAGGGTTATTGTTTGATCCTGTAAAAAAGTATAGTATGGTTATAGCTAAGCTTGTCAAAAATTACCATTGTAAAAGAATAGTGCTTGCCTCTCATAAATAAAAAGGCACTTAATAATAAATTTTATTCTCCACAAGATGGCACAAGAGAGTGCCACAAAAGAGAAATATTCCAACCCTAGAAACTCAGCAAATCGGAGTAAATTTCATCCTCCACAAGATGGCACAAGAGAATGACATAAAGGAGAAGTATTTTGATCTTGAAGACACATTAAGTCGGAGTAAATTTCATCTTCCATGGGACAGCACAAGAAGTCTAAGATGCCACAAATGAGAAATATTCCGACATTGAGGACATAGTAGAGACATTGTCAAGTAAGACCTCTCAGTTGCGTAATATTTTAGTCATCTAATTAGATACTGGCAACAACGCAATATGGACAAACACTTCATAAAGAAAAATTGAAGGTGGACAAAAATCTACCAAAGATCCATTTTGCAGATATGAAGATCCAAGTTGGGCTTCCCTAATATTTACAACCCAGTTTGAGGAGAGCATGTAGAAAATCATGTGATTATAATTTTGTATATAGGTGTATAGATATTTGTTTATCTCTAAGTGACAGTTTTCTTTTCTTAACTGATTCAGTTTTTTTCTTCCTTAACCGACTCCATATGGGCAATTTCTCCCTTGTAATCTCTATATATGTATGTTCTATCAAATGAAAAAGTGAGAGAAGTTATTTATGTCCAAAAACTACATTTACTATACTGGCTGCATCCAGCTCCTTGTACTCATCTTTTTCCCAGAGGTAATTTAATGACAATGGACCTTGAGCTTGTAGCCCACCTTTAGCTAGTCCACCAAAACCAGACTTCACAGTGATTGTTGTTAGTTGTTACTTATGAGCCTTATGCAAGTTTTTTTTCCATCAAATTTTGAAAACAAGATGCGATCCAGCTCTTAAGAAATTTTGGAAGAAATTTCCTAATAAAGGTTATTCAAGACTAGACTTATATATATTGCTCAACAATAGTTGGGAAAGAAAATCTTAAACCTAGCTCCACATTATATAAACAACTACAATCACAAGACTTAATCCCACAAGGTGGGGTTGGTTACATAATTTCTAGATCTCTAATCATCTTTATACATGTTTATATCTTCTGTAAGACTATTATATCCTATGTTATGTCTAAAGGTTCTCCACTAAATTTTCTTTGGTCTTTCTCTCTTGCTTTCACTACAAATTTCCTCCATTTCATCAACTTGCTTCACAAGTGCTTCTATCAATTTTCTTCACATATCCAAATCATCTTAATCAAAATTTCCTCACTGTATCTTCAACAGGCACCTCTTTAAATAAATAATGGTGGAATAAATAAATAAAATGGAGGCAAGGAAGTGCAAGCAAACCATGGGATGTTGCTGCTATGGTCATCCATGTGTGGGATAACAGTGGAACACATGTAACAGGCAATAAATTCACAATAAAAAAATATATATGCATACTATAATGAGGAAAATATAAAACCAAAAGCAAAGGACGGTGATGTTACCATAGTATTCAACTGATTTTTTTCCTGTTCTCAAAAAAATATTCCAACTTTAAATAAAATAATAAACTAATGAGGTCATGAAATTAGAGATAAAACAACCACCACCATAATCACGAGCTTTAATCCCATTAGATGGGGTCAGTTACATGAATTCAAGATTTCTAATCATCTCTATCCATAACCATATTTTTCGTAAGGCCATTATATCATATGTTATGTTTAAGGGTTTCCCACCAGGTTTTCTTTAGTCTCTTTCTCTTTCTTTTGCTAGAAACTTCCTCTATTTCACCCACTGCCTAGCAGGTGCGCCTATTGGCCTTCTTCTCACATATACAATGAAGCTATAAATAATACTTACATCCCAGCATTCTTAGCTGCAGAAATTCCAGCTGGTGCATCTTCAAAAACAAGAATATTTTTGGGATCTACTGGGCCACCCTGTTCAGCCAAAAATTATAAAATCATTTTCTACGCAAAGAGGCTAATATAATAATTAAAACAAATGAAATAGAATCATCAATAGCAAATTAAAGAACATTCATCATGAAGCAATACCTCAAATCTTTTGGCTGCAGCCAGAAATATATCTGGTGATGGCTTGCCTTGTTTAACTTCTGGATCATCACCAAGAACAACATGATGCATCAATGAGAAAAGCTCACGATGTCTTTGTGTTTTCAGTTCGAAGTGCCGTCTGTGAGAGCTGGAAGATACATCTTCAGATTAGAAATCCATGTAACAAAATTAAACTTGATTTCAGATATATCTCCCTCAAATTCAACGCGTAAGGGAACAAAAATAGACGCTCAGACTTGCCAATCATCATTCAGAATAACACAGAAAGAACATTCAGATCAAAATTCAATTCCTAAAGAGCTTTTGTCCAGAAAGCATTGTTTCCTAAGATTGGCCATCTTGAATGAAAATAAGCAAAGGTGACAAAGGATGAGGAGTAGCAAAGCATTCGTGAGCAGTTCTCTAAGTCCAACTACAGAATGTCTAATGGATACCTGCTTTACAAGGACAGATCAGTCTCGCCAACAGGGTCTTGATTCCTCTTCTGTAAAAGTGTTCATTGCTGATTGCATATGCCAGTAGGTGAAATATTAAAATCATGTCTAGTGATGCTGCTGGACTTCTGCACCCCTACCAATTCCACAACACATGTACAAGGAGGTCTAGATGGAATTCATTGAGGAAATGCCCAAATTAGTAGGAAAGATGCCATTTTTGGAGTTGTGTACTGTTTAAGCAAATAAAGGCAGTTCATACCAATTAGGCATCCAATAAAAGCCCACAGGGAAGCAAAAAATATTAGGTAAGGCAGGGTACAAGGTTGCATCACATGGATCTATTTCATCAGTGATTGTGACCTAATTTTTCACAATAACTTTAGGATGGAATACATCAAATAACAGGGGACTCAAAGACTAGCTCAACGTACAAACTGCTGGTCAAACGGAAGTGCTAAACAGCTCACCTGAAACTTGTCTTAGGTGCTTTATGGATTTCATCCACAGCAGTTCACAGAACAGAGTCCACGGGCAGAATACTGGCATAACACCAGTTTTTGGTATATAAAAGAAAAGAGACCTTTCAGACAGTACATGGGACACGTTCCCTCTACAGGTTGACCACAGGCAGGGATAATCTTGGGTTGATTCAGTGGGCCAGGAATTAAGAGCCAAAGATGAGATGTTACACGTACTGAAGGACCATCTAGCACAGACAAAAGGTAGAATCAAGGTAAGAAAGCATGATGGATATCCTAGTCTTCTTTGAAAGCAGGAGTTTGAAGCAGGTGATTGGGAATTCTTAAGGATGCAACCATACCAGAAATGAATTTCATCACAAAGAGCAAATCAAAAACTGGCATAAAGATATTTTAGCCATAAGTAAAGAGGAGAATTGGAAAAGTGGATGTGAACTAGTGCTGCAAGACAGGGCATGAATACACCCGGTGTTTCATGTTTCAAGCTAAAACCACCTAGTAGGAGACCAAGAGTAAGTTACAGAACAGTTGCTCCCTGTTACAGAGACTGGACGATTAATTTTTTAACCACTGCCTTTGGTGGATTACTAGAGGAAAAATGTGCAATATCAAATTGTTAAGGACATCTTGGTTTGTTGGGAAGGCTTCCATGTGAGGATGCAACCTAGAAGTATACAAAACTTGCAGCAGCAATTTGCTTATATGAACCCTGGAAACAAGGTTCACTTTGAAGGAGCATGGACTCCCAGACTAATCAGCCGTCATTCAGATATATAGTAGAAAGAATCCTTCAATTAAAAATATCAAATTACTTAGAGCTTAACTCCAGCCATTCTATTTCCTTTTGCATGACCACTCATAGGTTATGTCATTGTAAGACTGAAGAGTTTTAAGTTCCAGTTTAGCAAAAATCTTAAGAGTTAAAGATTGGATAATTGTAGGGTCTATTCTTGTCCAAATAGGAGTCTTGCAAGTACAGTCTTATGTACTAATATATCTCTCTTTTATCACAATGCAAAGGGGATTTTTGAACAGAACACAGAAAATGGTCTGGAGGTGGGAACTTCTAGTTTCCTGCGATGAGTTCCAGATAAACATGCTATCCAACCAAAAATTAAAATAAAAAAAAAAAAAAAAAAAAAACACACACGCACACACACATAGAAATCACAAGATTAGACTATACCCAGTTGCCAAACAAATTGGTATTCCACTTGCATGGAGGTGTCTGATTAAGCGGCTTGCCCCTACAACACCAAAACAAGAACCATGACATTATTTTTTAAATAAAGTGGTCAATAAAGAAAGGCAACCAGGATGGATTAAGAAGAGAAGTACAGATTCAATTTTTCCAAGGTGAGAGTTAAGAAGAGAAAAGGTAGAATCAATGTTTTGTTACAACAAAATGAAGACTACACAAGCATACAGCAACCTTTAGTTGGAGAATGTCAAAATAATAGCTTAAGATATTAACTCCTACTGTACTGGCTAAGGCAAAAAGTAACTCAGATGAACCAAAGCAGCGTAATATAACACTACATGCCCATCATAGGCAACTCATCTGGCCTTTCTAGTCCTTTTTTTTCTCATGACTCTTATTTGTATAAGAGAGATATACTGACCACAAAACATGGCTCTGCTATAAGAAGACAAACACAGATCTATTATAACATGATCAATAAAGTGCTGAATTTCAAATTGGATTTTATTTTGCATGTTTATTAAAATATCATAAATCACTGGAAAATAATTAACATAAATAATCAGTTGAAAGTTACTCGTATCTCTATCATTTTATAATCAGAATTCTTACAAAGGACGAGTTGTGTTTGCTTGCCGAAAGGTAAATTGGAGCAACCAAACCAGCAAAATACACTCAGACACCACACAAATGTCCACCATCAGTACTTCATGTGCCTGTCTGGATGACCCTTCTGTTCTTTCTTACAATTGAATTTTTAACCACTAACTCATCCGAAAGGTTAGGTCATTGGGAGGGATAATTTTCTATTGAGGTTATCAATGAACCTAATTACGTGTGAAGCTTTCCTTCATAATCCAGCCAAACATGTCCAATTTGAATAATGAACATTTGCCTGTTCCAATCCCATTTAGTGATCTGTTAATAAGCAAACTCATCTAAATGCCTAAGTTGGTGAAGAGAAGGATAATTTATTAATACCTCATGATTTATATTCTCAACAGTCTTATTTTGTCCATAAGATATTTATGTATAATAGAAAATATGCATCTATAATAGAAAATAAATAAAGGATTTGATAATAAGTAAATGGTACCTGGCATTAGCTCACTTGTTGGAAACAGGCTCTGCAACATATCCTCTCTTTCTGTGAGAAAGTCCTCAGCTGAAAGCAATTCACTTATTCCAGTCTCTTCAACAAAGACATGAGCTGCTTCTATTGCTTTCTTTCCCATCATTTTCGCCTTCAGAGACCAGTCAAAAGTTTTATTGTATCTTGCAAGTATAATCTCCTGGACTTCAGTATAGAATTTCTCTGTGTCTGCAAAATGACACAAGCATGATATTAGTTTCTCTCATCCTAGCAAATGATGTATCAACCTAAAAACTAGCAATTGGAATATTCAATGAAAATGCAAAGACTAAAAACTAAAGCAAACAAACAATATGAAGATGAAGAAGCTAGAATAGAAGGAAAAGCCATGCTGACATAGAAATATTGGAAATGATATATATTACAAGGAAATGCTCTAGGAATCTGTCATCATCATCAACTGCACCTTATCCTAGCCATGTTAGAGTCGGTGGCATGGCATCTATACCGAAAAATACACAAAAAGGTAAGTTTAATTAAAATAATGATAATACTAACCACCCAAATTAATCAAATTTAAACTAATCTAATCTGATCATATCTTTAACACATCTGATGTGTTAGTTTAACTAAGGAAATATGATGAATATGGTAAGCACTTCCAAGACTGCTTTTGTTTGTCTCACTGTAAAATGTTGTCCTAACAAATTTTAGCCATTTTTAGTTGCTTAGTTAGCCATAACGAGCATAAAAAAATTCAAATGAAAATAGTTTTCTCCTAAAAGGCTAAAAGTGATTTCAAGTTCCTGACTTCCATAAGTCATTTTTTTCATATGGTGAACTTGTCATTTCCTGTTATGAAAGGCAATGAAGAGCTTGATAATTTGCAAATGACAGACACATACAGTAAGCAACAGATCTCTCAGCATCTGTAATTCTCCAACTCCAATCCTGCAGGGTGGCAGCTATTTTCTGGTGAATGATCAGTACACAATACAATCTGTCCTCTCCAATTACTGAGCATCCTCAAAGGCTCAGCTTTTTGAGATTATGTATCGCTGGTTTTTCATTTTTTAGCAGGGGGAAGGGGAGGAAGTTATCTTCATTGACTCGTGTTATTCCTTATTTGCAATTCTGTTCAGTGGTTACTGTATTTATTGAACTGAAACTGGAACTAGTTTACTAAATCACAGTCTTCCAACCAAGTTGGAGTTGTGTTGTTCTCGCCTTTCTCGTTTTCAGAATTCTTAGGTCCTGTCAGTTGTAGAAAACGTTTTTTGTCTTCTAACTCCAATTTTCTACTGAATGGTTGAATCTTCCCTTTGAAACTAGAAAACTCAATTTTCTAATTTTTCAACTTTGTACCATGAATTAGAAAATATCTTTTTCGATATTTTCTAAACTATCGAAAAATGAATATTATGGCTTTTTGAAACATAAAATGTTATACAACATGTTTAGTTATAAAATTAGAATTGAAAACTATAAAATGTTTTCTAAATATGAATTGGGCCTTAGTATTTCAAAAATATTTTTCAAATCTAACATTTCTTAGTCACTTTCTGCCCCTTTCCCAGTCTCTTACTAACTCCAATTTCCAAAAATAGCTCAAAGTAGCCAGACTGGACAAGACAATCATCCACTTGCAAAACAATGAAAAAGAAGAATGAAAAAACTTCTTACTGCTTCAACATTAAGCAAAATAAGCCGATTATTTTTTGCTCCCTCAAATATTCTATGTAGCACCAAAAAATTAGAAATTAAGTTCTGGGGACAATAAACAACAAACATGAACAAGTAATGAGACCTATCGATCCTTAACGGAGAGAAAAGGAGATTGAAGATTAGGTTTCGTGAAAGAATTGTACCGAGCAAGAGGCCGTCCATGTCAAATATGACGTGAGTAATAGACGCTTTGCTTGGAAGGCTGCTCGTAGGATTCGCCATTGTTGCGGAGGATAGGAGATGGCAATTGGGATTCTGTCGCAAAACCAAAATGGAAGAAAGAGCCAACTTTAACACCATCTGATGATTTTGATCTTACAGTACATTTTCCGGTAATTGCACTGTTGCCCCTACGGAGACCTAAAAATGAATAATTAGCCTTTTGGAGGGGTGGCGTTAGTATATAATTTTGGGTTGTGCTATTTGTACAGAAGCACAAGATGCTTTATAGGGGCGATATATTGCGATAAATTAGCGATACCTCGGGTGTAAAGTAAAGCAATTTATCACGATATCTCGTCCCCGGTAAATCTGATCTAAATGAAAAGAGAGAAGGAAAGAGACGGAACAAAACTATCATTTGTAAGAAATGAAGTGGGAGAAGCTGTCTTAGTATGATGATCGATCAACTACTATCATCGACTGTCTTGAGATACACTCTTAATTAATCTTAGAAATAATTGTACAGCAGATTATTTACAGATAAAAGAGAAGTAGCGATTGGATATGGATTTGTAAATATGGCATATATATGTTATATGTATGTGTATGTATAGACTCCAACAGAGCAAAAATGGAGTCTGTTCAGAACGGAGGAAAGGTTCTTCCCAATCCATTGACGTTCGCAAAGAAGCCAAAGAGGTCGTGCCTGTACCAGATATACGATTTTCTATTGTCTCCTTCTTTCGAAGCTCGATTCTGTATGTAGAACACTTCGTGAGCGGATGAAGACGCCTTTTCCCCATCGACGGCGAGTCCCTTCGCCTTCGTCTTCCCGGAAACCTTGAAGCCGTCGACGGAGTTTCGCCTTTGCTTGGGAACCTCAGTTCCCTTAGGTCTGTCAGCCTTCTGGTCTCTATTCTTCGAAGAAGGCGTCCTTCCCTTCGCTGTTGCTTCGCCGGAGCAAATCCCAGAACTTCCATCTTTTCGATGACGATCCAGTCGAATGACTCTTATTGCATCTACCACGCGAGGCCTCGACGACTTTCGGCTGGGGATACGGTGTTCGGAGAGGGACAGACGGGTGACTGGAGGGTTGGGGCTGTGTCTGCGAGAGGGAGAGGGAGAGGGAGAGAGAGACAAAGGGAGAGAAAAAGAGCTTTGGGTCATTTGGTCATTTATCAGAGGGGTAAATAGTCATTTTAATGCCCCTGTAAAGCATTCTTACATGTTTATAATTTTTTGACAAATTACAAATAACATCCTTAAAGTTTACTGAAAATATATCTGGTATCCTATGTTTTGGAAGGTTAATCATTTCTCATCTCTTTAAATTTATTATTTCACCCTTAATTTTAATTTTTTTTTCTTGCCTTTCTATATGGTTCTCTTTCTTGGGTGATTTGGGTCTGAGAAAAAATAAAATATAATAAAAAAATTTAGTGAGAATACAAAATATGAGAAATAAAATCTAATTTATTTTTTTTATTTAGTTATAATTGAATTAATATAGAGTCAAAATAGATTTGTTAATCTAATTAGGGGATTTGTTTGTCTCATGTTAACAATTAGCACATTTCGTCTTTTAAGTTAAACTCGAAAATCATGTCATGTTACTTTATTAAAAATTATAAAATTAATGTTAATTTAGTAAAAAATAAGAAAAATATTAATTTAATACAAATTCAAAAAATATAACAATATTTTAGATCCTTTCAAATAATTAAATATGATTAACTAACTTACAGGGATAAAGCATTACGAGTTTTTAAAAATTAATGAAAGTTCTCATCATTATTAAAAATTGTAGAGATATTGATTATATTTTTACTAAATTTTAAGATTGTCTATTATAATTTTTAACTTCTTTTTAATCAAATAATAAAAAAGTGAAATATATAGAATTTAGATAGATTGTAAAATGCCATATTTTTCCCTTTAAACATACAATAACCATTTATTCCTTTGCTCAAACCTTTTTAGAACAATGCTGCCATTTTGAGCAATAAAAAAATAATTATCATAGTCTAATATGGACAAAATTATATTAATTGTTACAAATTTAAGATAAATTCACTATGTTGTTAGTGACATAACTTCTAAATGAAAAAGTTGTGAATTTTATAAAAATATCTAATTTTTCCTAGTCATTTTCCATATGTTAACTCTTAAGTCCCTTGTTGATTGCAAATAATACAATCAGTTTTATGCTTAGTTTCAATTACATAACAAATATGCTTAATTTCATTTATAATTAACAATGTTAGCGATTGTTAGTGATACTCTCACAACCATTCGTTCTCACGTTTATAGGGTAATAAAAAAGAAAGAAAATGCATTAGATAAAATTATTATAATTCGAATAAATTATTCTTTAACTTAGTCTAAAAATTTTAAAAATTTTAGGTTCAATCTGAATCAAATTAACACCATTTATTGGTAATTTACTGTTTTTTTAGTTAAATATTTTATTTGAAAACATTTTTAAAATTAATGAAATAGTATACCAAAAAAAATAAAAAAACTACTAATATATTCGATTAAACCAAGTATGCTTTCCAAACAAATTGTCCCAAACAGTTAACAAATGATAGACTGTACAATAAACATAATTTAGGAGTAAAGTATAAAATTTATAGTAAAGAGTATCAAACCAAATTAGAGTTATCGACAATACATAGTAATTAACTCAAAGTTTATCTGAATCCGTTCGCATTATACATATTATAAATCTTGTATTTATATTTTTTTTATTTAAAAATTCAAACATTTTGTTGTTTTAAAAATACTCATAAACTTACAATTTTAAGTTAATTGCTCTCTTTAAATTTTTGTTATGTTGTTGAATTCACTATTCTCAATAAACTTATTGAAGTGCGCAATTAATTAAAATTTACATAATTTATAAGTATAATTAAAATGACAACAAATTCAATAATACAACGAACTCAAAATTGCATAGTTCGCATGTATTTTTAAAATAATAAAAAATTAAAGATCATGTTTTGTTTATTATTTTGAGAACATTTTCAGTTTTTAATTTTTAAAAATAATAAAAATGTGTTTATTTTTATATTTTTTAAAAACATATTTTTTAAAATAAAAAAATGTTTTAAAAAAATAATAATAAAAAGTTATTTTGACTATTTTGATTATAAATACGCTTAAAATGTGAAAATATTATAAATAATAAATATATTTTTAGTAATTTTAAAATAAATATTTAAAATAAATTAAAAACAAAATTAGAAGATATAAGTAACGTTTCTCAAAATATAAATTAGCAAGTGAACACACAAGTAACTTTTTTGAATCCACTCGCTATGCAGTCACCACGGATCAGATCAGTTAGATTTACTTATCTTGTTAAAATTTGTGAGATCGATCAGATTAATTAGATTTATTTCTTTGTCAAAATTTGTGAGATCAAGAATGAATGTTCGATAAATGAAAACATTCCAAGTTAGCAAATGAATGGACCAAAAGGAAAATAATATTGGTAATCATGAGTTACATTATAAACTATATAATAATATAATTAAAATATTTAAAATACTCCACATTTAATATAATGAAATGAGGTGACTAGGTACTAAAAATATTTTTATTATTTATAATATATTATGTAATTGAGTGTAGCCCATAAAATACTAATAGCATTTCCGGGCAAAATATGTGTTTGCCATCCCCGTTTTATCGTCTTCTCAGCGAACCAGCCAAGGTTTAAGCGTTCTCTATCCAAACTCCAAACCATTGCTTCAAACTGCCTGATAATCTTGTATTCAACCGCCGTTACCATCTTCGGACGCCTTTATGGCGTTCTCGAATTCATCCCTGTTATCTTCTTGCTCAGCAGTTCACAGATTCAATCCTCTCCTCTTCACTCAACGGCGTCGAATTCGAGGCATCACACTTTCTCACTGGCATTTCAATCGCCAAAGGCCGAGATTCTTCGCCGGTGCCGGTATTGCTCTAATCCTACTCATCTGCGTTAGTTTTTCGGTTTTGGTTATAGCGAGCCAGTGTAAAATTACACGAGAAGGAAATTTGATTATCATTAAGTTCCTTTTTCACTCGCTTGCTAACGGAAATCCAGGGGTTTGTTGTTTGGTTATCAAGAAATTGGTGGGAAAGCAAGTTAGAAAGAAACTTGTCCTTTTTTCACTTGCTTGGTAAACCGAAACCGAGTTCAGGACTTTGTTACTCTCATTTTGCACTTTGTTCTCGTTCTGTTTCTTGGCAACCATATGGAGAATTTTAGGTCTTATGGTGTCTTTCTTCCTTGTTTTTCCTATTGAATTTGTTCTCATTTTGCACGATTTCAGTCACTGTGTATTCTTTCATCTCTTTATTTTGATTTTCCGATTGAATTTGCAGTTGCTGCTGCTTCAGATAATGGGGTATTTACATCTCCTGAGATCGCTAAGTCCTTCGACTTTTCTTCCGAGGAGCGAATATACAACTGGTATCTTATTCTGCAAAGTAATAATTACTTTACTCCTTTAATGTTTGTTTTGCCTGATAAGACATTGAGCGTATTAAACTCAAGTAATTTGAACTCTACTCAGTTTATGCATACGCCCATGTGTAATGCACTCATATTTTCCCCATTGATATTTGACCCTCCATTTCTTTCTCCGTGCGTGTAAGGGGAGGGGGCCCAGTTGATATGGTGTTTATGACTCTAGCTATATGAATATAACCTTTCACTTTCTAGACCATGGAAGCTTGACTTATTATCAGCCAAACATTTAATTGGAGAAATATTTATCCCTTGACTCTCGAAGAGCCTTGTGCATTGATTTTTTTTTAAAAAACTTTTTCTTACTTTTGATAAGCAAGACTTTTATGAGGCTGAAATTGTGTTCAATATTGATCTTCATTAAAATATCTTGTTTCCTTGATAAGATTTGTTGATTCCCCAGACTTGAAACATAGAAGGTTTCAAAAATCCACAGGGAGGTATTACCTAGCAAGCTATCATTCTGTTGGCAAGTTCTTGTATGTACCCGTGGATGGCATGGGTTGAATCCTCCATTTTGGTATCATATCCATACAAAACCAATGTCAATTATTATATGAATATGGAGTGAAGAGGTTGAAACCATTATAGGTCATTTTTTGTTTTTACATTTTAATATTGAGAGGATATAAGAAATAAGGAAAATTCTATGCATACTTGTCAAAGGTGCAGAGAGGTGTAACGTCATGCGCCTTTAGTAAAGAGAGGCAAGGTGCCCTTACGAGGTCCTTGCCTAAGCCCACGAGGTGTGTGCCTTATGCACTTTTTGGATACAAGTTATAAGCCATTAAAACATAAGAAACAAGCAAAGCTTCAGAATTTCTCTGTTGACAGCAACAAAGAAGCCTGATCATCCTTCAACAAGTGATAGCTCTTGTCAACCAAATCCTTATAGAAAAACTTCAGTTGACTTCATCAAAGGGACCTTCAAGTAACTCTTTTTTCCTTTAAAAAAAAGTATCTGAAGGCTTCAGCTTTGATTTGTTGTCTTCACTTCTTCTTCTCCTTGAGGCGAAATAATATTCTTGTGGATCTATCAAAGTCGTTACACGCTAAGAGACTCCAGTGAGTGAGATTCACAAATCGGATAACCCCGCGAGTACATGCACATGCCCATTCTTCTAGGGACCTGGTCATCTTCGACAGTGTCGTTGGATGCAGGCAATCATTCTAGTACTTGCTTTTACTCCTGCAGTTGTCACTATCTGGCACTTTCTTCCAACATGTTTGCTTGTTGCTTGCTTGCTTGCTGCCATTTGTTTCGAAATATTGTTTGAGACCCACTAAATTTAGCTTAATTTATGAATGGAAATGGATTGGGAACTCCTTCACTTGTCCTTGTTTCCTTCCTCATATTCCCTTTTTCTTTCCCATCCCCAACCCTATCCCTATTGGTTAATGTACTTAAGTCCCCATACCCAGCTCTGCTGGGTTGTGTGCCCACCAGATACCCATTACTCAATCAATCTTACTTGTCCCTAAAAATTATTTGGTATTGCATGGGACCCCTTGTGATTTGGGTCATTTGCATGGAGATTCCCTATGGTTGAAAAACGTCTCTGGAGGTCCATGTGGTTGCCTTTTTTCCTTGGACACCTTCTCCATTAATTTTTTCATAAAAATGTTAATTAAATCCAATTAGATTGAATTTAGTCTTAATCTGTCTTTAATAAAATAAAATAAACTAAAAGATAAAAAAAGAAAAGAAAAAAAAGAACGGATATCTTTTCTGTTCAAATTGAACTCTGTTCTACTTTTTGTGTTTTTTAAAAGGCAAAATAATGCCAAAAACACATTGACAAATAAATTAATTTTGAAGATTAAAAAAATATATATATATATATAATTGATAATGTATTGCAGGCTTATATTTTCCAATAAGAAAAGTAGATCTAAACAGTAAATAGATTTCATTTTGCTATACAAAATTCTTATTAGTGTGAGCCTTAGTAGCAACGTTAAGGTTTTTCCTTTGTGATCATAAGGTCCTGAATTTGAGTTATGGAAACAACCTCTTTGCAAAAAAACAAAGGGAAAGCTATGTGAAAAGATGACCATCCTTCAACCCTTGCAAAGTGAGGGGCCTTGTGCATTAGTGAACCCCCTTTTTAGACAAAAATCTTCTATCTAGATAAAAAAAAAAAAAACAAAATTATATACTTGAAATAAAATAATTTTTTAAAAACTGTGTGGGTTGGGGGACGGGTAGGAGGACGCCATACTCGTCTTCATGTGGGGCTTTTTTTTCTCGTTGGGTAAATTTTTTGTCCAAACTCATGGGCATTTGTTGAGGCGGGTATCCTTGCCATCCCTAAGTCATTTTTTTTCTTTCTGCTTCCTTCAATTTTGAGATCCAATAACAATTTTTGTTCTCTGTTGCAGTTCTCTACTTCTCTCTTGTTGAATTTCAGAATTTTGTTTCTGTTTATCTCAATTTCAAAATATTCAAAACTCCTTCCTGTTTCATGACTTTTAGAACACTACAACAGCAACAACATACCAAGCCTTATACCTTCATGTGAGGTTGGCTATGTTTCATGACTTCAAAATATTCTCAGTTTTTTGAAATTTGTTTAATTAATGTGTGCTTAAATTTTGTTTTTATTTCATTTTATCAAACAAGTCTGTTTAAATGTGTTTTCTGCTTCTTGTTGATGTTCTAGTATTTTTTTGAATAATACTAGTTGTTATAATAGTGTTCGTTATTTGTGATTCCAGATTTTATGATTTTACATTTATCTCTTTGTAGTTATAAATTGAAAATAATAGTATATAAAATATTTTATACACATTTTAAATAAACGTGCCTCATCCACTGGGGAAGCCTTTTTTTTTTTTGAATAAGTGTGTGCCTCACGTCTATGAGGCACACCTGCACTTTGTGCCTTGCAGCTTAGCTCCTCTTTGTGCTTTGAGCCTTTGACAACTATGGTTCTGAGAGGGTATTTTATTGTGTTGAACAAACACTTGTCAAATACTTCTGTATAAGTACTGGACTCTCACTAGAATGTGTCTTTTCATTCTTTCAACTTTTTTACAATTGGCCGTTTGTCTAGACACATTGTGCATATGCTATCCTTCCCCTCAACAAATCAGAACCACTTAACAAATTTAGAGAATAAGTTGGAAACCAATTATAAATTAAAACAATATGGATTTATATTTATCGTTCAATTCAGTTTTTAAATTTTTTATGTTAGAAGTTTGGGCCTGAAACTTTCAAGGTATTCATGAATAGTGTTTTCTAAACTAGAATTTTGTGACTTCTTGTTCATAAATTTTTTAATAATATGTAGAATGTGAAAATAATTTCTTAATATTTGATGTAATAAAACATGAATTTATTTTGAGGTGAGGAAAATGAAGATATAGTTTTTTGTTTGATATAAATAAATAAAATGTTACTGTCATTTAAATGCTAGGGGGTGAGCCTTGTACACATACACAAGAACTGCCAACCTATCCATCTCCAAAACAATCTTCATCATCAGAGAAAGCAAAGGAGGTCATACAAAATGGAGAGTCCTCCTTAACAGAATGTTGCTTTTATGTCATGATATCTGCTCTGCACTTCTGTTTTAAGAAGAGTATTACGTGTTCATGGTTCCTCTGATTTCTTACTCACGTTTAAACAATTTGTCATCTCTTCATAACTGTTCAAATGTTCACAGCTGGTTACTTGTAGAAGTTGCTTAGTTTGAGAAAGTCTGGTGACAATTTATTGTGTACAATATCTTAATGTTTCCTAATGTGTACATGTTGGTTTTTAGGTGGCAATCTCAAGGGTATTTCAAACCAAATTTTGACAGAGGAAGTGATCCTTTTGTGATTTCTATGCCACCCCCTAATGTTACTGGTTCACTGCACATGGGGCATGCTATGTTTGTTACTCTGGAGGTTGGGATAATGCTTGCTGAATACTTGTTTTCACAGTTTTTTTTTTTTTTTGTTTACTTGATTTTTGCATATGCATATTGAGTTGCACCTAGAACTTTTGTGAAATTGCTAGATTTACTAATTTGGAACAAGCTTATATAGTGTTCCATCTTTTGTTTATAATATGTACATGTACGTAAATATGCATGTGCCTAAGAAGACTCCTGTATGTGGACTTTGCTTTTCTGCTGTGCAAAGTGCATTCTTTTTCTTTCTGTAATGAAAAAGTAGCAGTTATTGTTGCCAACCAGTTATTCATCACATGTGTACTGGTGGATTATACTTTCTGCTTTTATAAGAATCACTTTCAAGGACAAGCAGTGTTGAGAAACACTTTCAGTGTTGTTATATATATGTGTTTGGTTTGTGATTGGAAAAAGTACTTTTAACAATAAAATTACTAGAAATGGTACTGCCAGAAGTGTTGATGTAATCTGTGAGAAAATAATTAGAAGAGAAAAACCTAAGAAACTGGCCTCTCTTAGCTTGTTATTTATAATAAGCATAATGAGCTTTAAACCTATGGGCTTAATCTAATTACAAATAAAACACACACATATAATAATTATAATATATACTAATAATTCTAACACTCTCCTCAAGCTGGAGCATAGATATCATATGCACCAAGTTTGTTACAAATATATTCCACTCGAGCACCAGTTAGAGACTTGGTGAAGACATCTGCAAGTTGATCATTAGAGTTTACAAACTCTGTAACAATAATACCTTCAACCAACTTTTCTCTAACAAAGTGACAGTCGATTTCAATATGCTTAGTTTGCTCATGGAACATTGGATTGGAAGCAATGTGTAAGGCAACCTAATTATCACAAATAAGCTTCATGGGAGACACTTCACAAAACTTGAGTTCCTACAGGAGTTGTTTAAGCCAGATGAGCTCACAAGTTGCATTAGCCATAGCCCGATACTCTACCTTTGCACTAGATTTAGGTACTACATTATGTTTCTTACTTTTCTAAGAAATCAAATTTCTTCCCACAAAAACACAATACCCAAAAGTTGACCGACGATCAGAAGGAGATTCTGCCCAATCTGCATTTGCATAACAACAAATATCTGTGTCCCTTATCCTTATAGAGTATCCCTTTACCTGACACTCTTTTGATATATCTCAGAATCGGATAACAGTATCCCAGTGAGAATCACATGGAGAACTGATGAACTAACTACACTCACAACAAAAGTAATGTCAGGACGAGTGACTGTGAGATAGTTCAACTTGCCTACCAGTCTCTTATACCTTCCAGGGTTTGAATAAAGCTCTTCCTTTCCCGGCAAGAGTCGGACATTCGGATCCATTGGGGTGTCAACTGGTTTGCAATTCACCATTAGCAGTCATAAAGATAGTAAATTGAGAAGAAAAATACTCAGGGGTATTATCACTACGTAAGACACGTATAGAAATCCAAATTGTGTTTTTATTTTAGCAGTAAATGTTTGAAAAATAGAAAACAACTCGGACTAACTCTTCATAATAAACAACCAAGTGCAACGAGAAATGTTATCAATGAAAGTAACGAAATATGAAAAACCAAGAGTAGAATTGACACGAATGAGCCCCCATACATCATCAGAGTGCACAAGGGAAAAGGGAGCCTCAGCCCTATTATTGACCCAATGAGAAAAAGAATTACGAACGTGTTTACCACGCTAACATGACTCACAATTAAACATGGACAATGACGACAAACTAGGAACTAATTTCTTCAGTTTGGAGAGGCTGGGATGACCGAGATGATAGTGGAGAAGATCTGGGGAAGCGGCACTAGTGCAAGCTACTGGTGAACTAGGCACAGTAAGATGATAGTGACCCTGTGACACACGCCCCGACGCCAATCGTCCGTCCCGTACCCTGGTGCTGACAACAAACAGATGTATGAGTAAAGATAACATAACAGTTAAGGGTTTTGGTGAGTTGGCTAACTGAAATCAAATTAAAAGAACTATCAGGAACATATAAAACAAAATTTAATGAGAAAAAAGAGGTGGGTGTGATTCGACCGATCTCTTTAACTGCAGTTTTGGTATCATAAGCCAGGGTAACAGTAGGTAAAGTATCAGAATAGGTAAGTGAGGAGAAAAGAAGTTCATTACCACACATATAGTCAGTGATGCCAGAATCTATAATCCAAGGACTAACAGATGAGTCTTGAGCAACATAAGTAACGAGATTACCAGGATAAGACTGCTGGGTGGCCTGGAACTTCAGGAAGGCATCATATTCACTTGTAGATGTAGGTACCAATTGTGAACTTGGTAGAGATTGAGCAAGGCTAGGATTGCTCTGAAATACATGAGCTGCACTGGTAGATGATGCAGGTGGAGTAGTTGGCCGACCATGTTTCTTTCAGCATTTGTCCTCAAGATGAGCCAGTTTCTTACAAATGGTACACTGTGGACGTGAGCGATTATTATTGCGTCATCTATTTCCTCCGATGGTGGAAGCCTGAGATACAAGACCTGAAGAGTTGGCTGGAGGAACAACATGAGAAAAAGAAGACATACCATGTGCACCTGTCATATTCAACAACCTTTTGAAAGAGTCCTCCATGGGTAGGGCTAGCGGAGTTGGTCAAGATTTGATGTTTGATGGCGTCAAACTTTGGTTTCAGACCGGAGAGAGCAATAACCATAAAAAACTTCTCTCGTTGAGCAATCTGTTCAGTGCAGGTCTTAGTAAGAGGAAGAAGAGCATGAAATTCTTGCATGAGAGCCCGAACATGCCTAGATAAGATTCCATGGACGACTCCTGCTTGAGATTCTTGATATTAGAGACCATAGTGTACAAACGTTGGATGTTGTTTGTATAACACTCTTCAGCTTCCTTCCACACATCAACACAAGTTTCAAAGGGGTGAAAGAGATACATGATGGATGGATCAATAGACTGCCATAGTAGGCTACATAAATGGGCATCAACTTGTTCTCATCTCGCCCGATTAGTTTCTGGCACACTTTTAGCTTTTGTGGTAAGATGATCTGCTTGATCTTGTCCTTTGAACCATATTTTGACAGAGGCTGTCCATAAGAGATAATTGACAGACCCTATCAACTTGATAGTGGTAATATTGGCTGTCCCAAGATTAGAGACAACAAAGAATTGAGAGGCATCAGGGGCAACGGCAAAAATCGAAGTGGGAGTAGCACCGATAGAAGCAACCATAGTTTTGAAAGGCGCGAGGCGCAAAGGGTCCTGAAGCCCGAGGTGCGAGGTGCGCCTTTGCGAAACGAGGCGCACTGTTTAGAAAAAAAACTCAAAATCTTGTAAAATCATAAAAAAACTATCAAATTATCAATAATAACACATGCATATCATTAATGATTCATTATCTTCAAATTCTAAACTAACATCATCAAAGTTGATTCATTCATCATACAAATTCTAAACTAGAAATATCATCAAAGTTCTAAACTTAAAGTCTCAAACTCAAACAAGTACCAATCATCATGCAAAGTTTTAAACAAACATATAAATACTACAAGTCCACAATCAAGAAAATGTTTTCATTTTGAAAAATGCTATTTTTCTAAGTTTGGAAGATTAGCTCATTATAAGAAGACATATAAGAAAATGTTTTCATTTTGAAAAACTATCTCCCGGTATTTTGATAGCTAATATTCATTGTTGTTAAAATGATTTTTAATGAATTTTTCAAGAAATAGTAGGTATGTATTTTGAGGGTGGTAAAATCGTTAAATCCCGAGTTTGTATTAAAGCCAAAATTCTATTTTCTTATTGTTATAGATTTTGATTTTTTAGATATTTTTATTGAATCCAAATGGGGGGTATTTTTTTATTTACATTTATGTATTAAAGTAAATGGAAGGTAAAATATAAATAAAAGAAAATGTGGACATTTACTTAAATTAAAGAAATGTAAATATGTTGTAATGTATACATGCTGGAACCGAGAAGAAGGGAGGAATTGGGCTGCCCAAGTTTTAATTAAAACCTAAGTTTCATTAAGTTTCATGAGGCCGCTTTGGTGCCTCACCGTGCAAGGCGAGGGCCTCACTGAAATCGCCTCGCCTCGGCCTAGGCGAGGCGCCGAACTGGCGCCTTGCGCTTAGGCGCGCCTTTAACAACTATGGAAATAGAGTCACTGAAATCAAACATGGCGAGGACTTTGACACTAGAAGTAGCTTTAGGGGTCGTTGGTGGTCAGATCTGGAGAATCCATAGAAAGAAGACTGGTGGACGCGTTGTCACGTGACGGCGCGTGGCTAGTTCGGCAGCGACGATTCTTCGGCAGTCGGCCGATCTAGTGGCGACGAACCCAGGGTGGCGGCAGGTGTGGGCAAGTTGTGGCCGGACAATGGGGTTTCCGTATGGGCAGTGATGATGATGATGACGGTGACAGCTAGGGTTTGAAGGTCGCTGGAAAACGATACACATTGACGGTTAGGGTTTTTGTCTCACCGATAGCTTTGATACAATGTGAGAAAATAATTAGGAGAGAAAAACCTAAGAGACTACCCTCTCTTAGTTTGTTATTTATAATAAGCATAATGGGCCTTAAACCTATGGGTTTAATCTAATTACAAATAAAACACACACATATAATAATTATAATATATACTAATAATTCTAACATAATTGATACTATTTGACGAGTGTAATGTTTGAAATTTTAATTGTTGGTTGGGAGCAATTTTGTCAAAAATAATTTATTTTCTACTTCTGCTTTTGCTTCATAGCGGAAATTCCAAATTTTTGCTTCATAGCAGAAAAATTGCTTTTCTTGCCGGTAAAAGTGCTTTTTAATCTTTGCTAAATACCATGAAAAACTCACAAAAGCACTTTTATAAAAAAAAAAAAATTTGGCTTCTCACTACATGGCCAAATGTACCCATAGATTCATCATCATTTACTGTACCTTATCCTAACCAATTTAGGGTTGGTGGTACGATATTCATAATGTCAATTGACTTCTAAGACATGGATATATAAATTCATGATAAAGAACAATGTGGTAAAATTTAACAGTGGATGCCTTTATTGATGCAACTCTCTAGCAAAGGAATGATGAAAACAGGCTCATGTATTCATAAGTATAAATTCTGGCAGAGGACTGGAGTTATTGAAGTTAAAATCATGTTCCAAATGGAAGCCATGGGAGTAGGATACGAGGCAAATTAAATACCTATAAGGATTTACATAATCTGGTATCCGTAGTGTTCCAAACTTAAAAGGAGGCAAAACTTAGGTGGTGCATTTATTGTGTCAAGCATGCATGAAAATATGTCAGTTGTTTTAGTGAAGCATGATGAATTTACCATAAATTATCTTATCAAGATGAAACATGGCATATCCTTGGAATTTTAGGATGTAATACCTTTTTTTCTTTTTTGAAATTCTTGAGCTGCAGAATTTTTGAAGTCTTGCATTACTGTATAGTATGTGCCGCTAATTGCATGTTGGTCTGACAGTTAGTTTTAGCTTTCTTACTTTGTCAGTAACCTTCGTTTGAACCTATTTACCTGTTTTAATTTGACAAGGTCTCGATTTTTCCAGCTGTTGCTTTACCTGGAATTCATTAATTTGTTCCAGAATATATATACTACTATCATTATCTCTATTTTTCTAGTGGTTAATTAAAGACTCTAATTCATGATCTAAAATCTAAATTTAATTTCAGAGATTCTAGCAGAGTGGGAAACATGGACAAACAGATTTGAGCCAAATACCTCCATTGGAACCAAAGCCCTTATATCACGTAGGTGACATCTTTTGCCAAAAACTTATACATTAAGGAGTGGCCCAATATTTTGTAGATCAGGCTCTCTCACAACTCATAAATATTTTTTCTCCCTGAAGTCACAATTAAATTAATTATTTAATGTGAGTATATGCTGTGGGCCTGCAAAGAAGGATAGCCTCTCTGATGACCTCTTTACTGATCCAATTAACAAATGATAATAATGTGGAATATGCTGTTGAGTTATCCTGTTTTAGTTATTCTCTTTTCAGTATTCTGATAATTATGAGTGCAATTAGGAATGCATTTACTTTTTGATGCACCACATTATGAATATCTTTGGAGGTGATACAGTTATCCTGATGTGTTTTTCTTTTTTGAGCTATCCCGTTTCCTTTTGAACTTTTATATATTTGCCAATATTTTTGTTTGCCAATCAAAATTATGAATCTATGTGCTTTGTGGCACCTGATATTTGGTAATATCATATATTGGAGGTTTACTCCAGTTTGGATGATGATTTTATTTTTATCTTTTTACTTCCCCTAGGATATTATGGTTAGATACCATCGAATGAAGGGACGACCTACACTCTGGCTTCCTGGAACTGATCATGCTGGTATTGCAACTCAGGTTTGACTATGGATCTGAGAGCTGTAATTTCTTATGAATCTATGTTTTGTCATTCTTATGAATCTAGCATGCCTGCCTTTTGCTCTGGGCGAACCAGTGTCATTATTAAACTTGCCTATTTGAGTGTTTAAATTGGAAAATTTTGTTCAATATTGCATTTGTTTTTCTTATTGCTTCAAGGCACATTTTCTAATGTGAATCCTTTGTTAACCTACCAGTGAGATCCATATTCCATACTTCACTGAATTTTGTCAACTGAATTTCAATGAGTTGTCAAGTAATATATTAGTTCTCCCTGCTTCACTGGATATTGTGACGGGAAGTATCTTGTGGAATATATGCTATGAAAGGAATTTCAATGAGTTGTCAAGTAATATATTAGTTCTCCCTGCTTCACTGGATATTGTGACGGGAAGTATCTTGTGGAATATATACTATGAAAGGAATTTGGTATAGTATGGGAAGATTATGGACGACTGTCAATGAGTGGGAAGAATCTTGGACAAGATTGAATCAGTTTGATTGATTGGCACTGAATATCAATTGTTTCCTAAATTAAGAATGAATCCTATAGATTTAATTTGCTGTACTTTTAATTAATTTTATCTTTCCATGGTTGTTCTTTCCATAAATTGCTGTATCCTAAAGTTGTATATGTTTCCTATTCTAGGATTAGAAACTTGCTGATTTAGCTTTTTGGTAACTTCCTAATTTAGAGAGGAAGCTTGTGTATATGATTCACCCGTAAGAGGGATTGTGAATAAGAAAGTCTATTTCTTCAAAGTCCTTTTTGACAACGACAAGTAAAATACTTGAGGAATTATAATACCATAACATATATGATTTCTGTTGAGTCTGACTTATATGATGAATTTTTCATTTTTTGGGGGGAATGTTTAATTTTGACTTGTAATGGTTTGATCTTTGTATTATTTTCTGTCATATGAAACAGGGATGGTTTTTGAATTATTTATGATTTTCAGTATCTATATTTTTAAGCATATGCCTTACTTTCAGTTGGTTGTAGAAAGAATGCTGGCATCTGAAGGAATAAAACGGGTTGAGCTGGGCAGAGATGAGTTCACAAATCGAGTTTGGGAGTGGAAAGAAAAGTATATCTATTCATCTTCCATACTTGATTTCTGTTGCCTGAATTTATTATCACTTTAATTATATTCTTATTTCCTTCTTGATATCGTGCAATTTTGAAATCTATGGATGCTACTGTTTTTGCTCCTCCATAATTATTGATGCTGCTGCTCCTTTTGATGCAACCTAATGAATTTATTCTGAACATTGTGCATCCAATTAGGAATGGACCCTTTTTTGTTTACCAGAAAGAATATTTAACACATAGAACTTGTTTTGTTTATATGGGGTTGCACTCCTTCAGCAGTGATAGTGTGCTATCGTGCATAATTATTCCATTTAAGATTTGATTAAATTATTTATCAACCTTATTTTTATTTTCTCTTTTTTAGGTATGGTGGAACCATTACCAATCAGATTAAGAGACTTGGTGCTTCTTGTGATTGGACCAGAGAACATTTCACCCTTGATGAGCAGCTAAGTCGTAAGACAGTTCTCTATCTAGCAAAAACTCAGCCAGTCTATAATGGGTTATGAAATTCACAATGATTTGGCACCTTTTGGTATCTATGGCACTGCACGATGTACATTATCCATTGTCTCAAGTGATCTTATCATTGACTTGATGGTTTACATTTCGTTATGTCTTGGCATGGTTGGCTACTGCCTACTAAATAGAATTTAATTTAGTGCCTGACTGACTTTTTGCTTTGAAGTGTATGCCAGTGACAAGGCTTTATGTTACAGGTTATTCTGCTTGTCCTGAATTCATTCTTTTAATTTTTGCAGGGGCTGTGATTGAGGCATTTGTTAGGCTTCATGAGAAAGGCCTAATTTATCAAGGTATAGGGGCTAATTTTATTTTCATTATTCTCATTGTTTTCAGTATTTAAAAATTCTTTACAACCTATCAAGAAAAAGAAACTGTTGCAACTTTGTTTTCCCTCTCCCTTCTCTTATTCTCTCTTCTTTCTCCCTCTTTGTGTCACACACACACAGGCACACGCAGGAGAATCATGAAATGCTAACTAATGTAGTAAATTCTTGGTTTTTGGCATCTTTTAGGCTATGTCTTTTAGTTTTGGGTTGTTCTCCATCCTCATCTTTTGCTCCTTCCTGGAGAAACGGGAAACTTAGCAAAAGGTATGCTTAGCAATTAACTTATAACTTAGATGCCACCAGATGGGGAATAAATTGTCCGTTCAGGATCACTGGGGAAGGATTCTGGTATTTTACCAACCTTATTGTGGGACCGTTCTCTGCTTTTCATGAGCATGTTTATCAATAAATGCATAATATTTCTTCCTTAAAACCTTTCTTGAGAAGTCCTCTTGATGGGCAATACAACTAGAGGAGACTCAACCTTGTTTTCTATGGTAACTAACAGTTAGGTCCATCAGTTGGATAACTGCAGCTCTCCACAAGAACTTATTTATTCGTTTAATTAGGTTGAAGATTAATACATTGGTAAATGCGTTAAGGGTTCAAACTTCTATAAAGCAAAACTAGGACATGTCTTCTAAGATTATAGTAATAGTAATCTATTTTATCTGAAAAAAGGCTAGAGAAACAGTACCAAAAAATAGAAAATCTGTTTTCTCCTAATTGCCTTCTCTTTTAGTCATTGATCTTATAAATTCATTAGTTCATCTCCCTTTATGAAATATCCTAGCAAATGTGAAGGAGGATGCAAATGCTGGATTACCTTATTGTGCAAAAGTCAGATGCCCTCATTGAGACATCAGTCTATTGACAACTTTATGTTTTCTATGAGACTTTGTTTTATATATTTGAGAGTATAAATAATGATATAAAATGAAATTACCCCTCCCTCTGGTAGCTTAAGTTTTTGGATGAGTTAAGGGCCAATAATTTGACAGTTGATAAATGTGCTACCACCATCAATGCCCCTCATGCACGAAACAATCATGATTAACCAGTAAGCTTCGTCAACTGGACAAATATTCACGCTACCTTTGAAACTCCAAGACATCTTTAGCATCTGGGGCTAGTTCATGAGCCACCATGGGAGTATGATACATTTTTTGGCCCATCACATGTGACATAGGAGATTAGGAAAATTGGGATAGTTGGCGGACCAATAAGGTAGAACAACTGTTTTTTTGCAAGAAGTATTCATTCCAATTTCTTATTGTATTTTTTCTTTTGCCACTTTCTTTATCTTTGTGGACTGGATATCTTTATGACTTTGTAGCAGTTAGTCATGCCCTATTTGTTTCGTTTGCATGTGTGCCTTTTGTTGCCTTTCAATATGGGAGAAAAGGTTTTTCTGGGGAGGAGGTGGTGTGAAAGCTTGATACACATTGTTTAGCCTACTCTTAAAGAGCTTAAGCTTTTGCAGCTAGCTGTCTAATGCACTGATGGCTAGTGTTCTCTTATGCTTTAATCAACTGTTTTCAGAAAGTTTTAGAGAGTAAAAGATGTTCTTCCTAAAATAATTAAACTCATGAATGGGTTGTAGCCTAAATGATGCATATGACCTTAATCAAATAAAGTTATTTTTGCCTTGTAGGATCTTACATGGTCAACTGGTCCCCTAACTTACAGACTGCAGTTTCAGACTTGGTATGTTGGATTATGTGTGCGCTGTCATTATGATGCTTTGACATGGACTCTTAACATTTGATATGAACATGTTGACTCTGGTTAGGAAGTTGAATATTCTGAAGAACCTGGTACCCTGTATTACATCAAATATCGTGTTGCTGGAGGCTCAAGGTATCAACACATGGTTATTTTCCATTGTTTGAAATTTATTAGTTCTTTACTTACCCCCCCCAAAAAAAAAAGATTTTTTTTTAGTTCTTTGCTTCACATAGTTATATCATGAAGCATCCCTTTCTGTTCGTACAGTGATAATAACTTGGTTAGTGAAATGAATCAAATATTATTTTCTGGTGTAACTTCACTGGCTTAATAGCTTTTCTTCTTTTTACCTTATTTTATCTTTTCCGAGAAGTATACATCTCAAAACTAATAGGGAAGTTATGACTCAAGTTTAGATTTTACTGGAGTAGAGTCCTGTAAAAAACTGGCCTAAG
Organism: Diospyros lotus; assembly: GCF_014633365.1. Classification (NCBI taxonomy): domain Eukaryota; kingdom Viridiplantae; phylum Streptophyta; class Magnoliopsida; order Ericales; family Ebenaceae; genus Diospyros; species Diospyros lotus. The sequence goes on along the minus strand of NC_068339.1, from coordinate 15,165,862 downwards.
CTTTTAACAGGTTAGGAAAGGAAGAAGAAAGTGAAGCGGCCTCTGTTTTACTTGAATAATGAAAGCAAAGCTGCAAATCTTATTGATGATGAGAGTATAAATAACAATACCAATTGCATAGTTACCACTCAATCTAACAAGGCTTGCCATTTTCTGTTTAGGAAACGGGTAGATATTTGTTGACTGTGAGATTTGAACAGCAGATCATTTAGTTATTCGATTGGTAGGCTTGCCATTTTCTGATTTCAGTTTGTGTTTGCATTATTTTGACAACGAAAAAGAAAATGGGTTTTCATTCTTCATTTTCATTTTTAAAAATTTTGAAAACTCTATAAAGATGTTTTCACAATTTTATTTTCATTTTCATTTCTTCCCCTGCCCACTTACTGCCAGTGATTCGATGTTGCTGGAAGGTAGCAGGCAAAATCCTCTGGCCATCTCCTCTAGTAGCTGATGATGTTAGGGGTAGGATAGAAAATAAAAAAATAAAATACAAAACTGACAATGAAACCAAAATTGTCAAACAACATGTTAAGTTTTCATTTTTTAAAATGAAAAAAAAAATCAAAAATCAAAAATGAAAATTGATGAAAATAGAAAACTAAAAGCTCTTTCAAATGACCTCTAATTACTTTCATGTGTTAAATTTATTTGAGAATATCTTGGATACTTGTAGATGGGTACATTAAAAGTACTATTGTTAGCTTGTTATGAATGATAAAAGTTATTCATTTAACAAACTTAAGCCTTTAGATAACTTGGTGGTTTATAAATTCACATCACTAAACATCTTGATTCCAATTCTGATGGAGTCACAACTTTAAGAACTAGGTGTTGTAACTCAGCAAGTAATGATGACTTCTCCAACACCTCCTTTGACTCATTACCCTTCCAGGATCCAAATTGTAGCAATCTTATGTCTCATAAGCATCTTCTTAGGAGGAACCAGTCACAAGTCTACACTGGTGATTTACTTTGTTTTGACATGTGTTTTTACTCCATGATACATGTCTTTAATGACCTGTATATAAGTTTCACTTTGCATGTATGCGATATTGTTTGAAACATTTGCTTTTTGAATTAAGGGGAAGGCAAAAGTGCACATAATCTTAAGAGTAAAAGGCTAAGAATCAAACGGTTATTGTGAACTAAGCAAATAACTTCTAGAAGGTAAAATACTAAAATGCCCGTGTCATTTGAAATTTTGTTAATGCTTTTAGACATATGCCTAATACCATAGGTGTCAAAGGCACACACCAAGGCGCTAAGGTGTGTTTGCCTTGAGCTTTTGAAAACTGTGCCTAGTACCCCATGGATGTGTCCCATTTCAAATGTTCCCCAATATAATCCAAACTATTGAACATCTCATGATGAAAACTTGACATTATCCGTGGGGCTGAAAAGTTCAAACATTTTTTGCATGCTTTGCAATATTCGGTAGGAACACAATGTGCAAACAAAGATATACTATAAGAAGAGTGAATGTGACACTTTGTAATTACCAAAATGGAACATGTTTATTTCATGTTCAGTATATATTTTGCTATTAAACAATGTTTTCTTAGGAGTATGATTTTTTTTTATTGTTTGTGACACTGCAATATATTGTCTATCATGTGATAGGCGGGGGTGCATCAGACCTACCAGAGACACATCAAGCACCAAGGGTAGAATAGTAATATAGCATGTGCTTGTGTAACAATCAGCATGTGCACCAAGGGTAGAATAGTAATATAGCTGTGCTTGTGTAACTATCAGCATGTGCACAACCAGATTCTGTTATAGAGAGCAGAAAAGGGATAGGAACAACATATAAATAGGAGGAAGAGGAGAGAGAAAGATCGGCAGAAATTGAGAGATAATCAAGGAGAGTTCAGGGCCTCTCGAATGCCCTTTTTCTTTCGTTCATTTTCATTGAATTTGTAGTTCTCGGATCAATACACAAGCAGTGTTCATCTTTACCTATTCAGTGGTCTTATCATCATGTTTCTCACTTTGTTTTGGATTGTTAAGGAGGTTATAGAAAGGATAAGGTTGAGCAATGGTTGATGGGATACTTTTATTCCGAAATGGTAGATTTAATGATCCAAGAAAATTTTCATATTTATTTTCGTAAAGGTTTTCTGTAAGGAGAAAAGATAAAATATATTTGAATTAAAATCTGGGGAGGGTGTAGTTTTGGGAAGGAAAAATATAAAGTTATCCATCATGTTTAGATAATGTACTTTTATTTGATTAACTAAAAAAATATTGTGTTGTATAATATTGTTAGATATCTAATTGTTAAAAGAGTTACTTTAAAAGTATCTAGTTTTAATACTAAACTACACAAATATTCTCTATCATATTACATTTTTTAATGTGTAGTTTACTGTGTTTCTGACTTTAAACCTTATAGTCCCTTAACCTTAATCCAGGTACATAAATATAAATATATATTTATTATGACGTCTACACTTAACATTCAATGGGCTAAACCATTTTGTTATTTATTTATGAGCATTTTATTTTCCTTGTAGGAGCGACTATTTGACAATTGCAACAACTCGTCCAGAGACTTTATTTGGTGATACAGCTGTTGCAGTGAACCCAGAGGTAGGATTGCTGGCTTCCAACCAGTTTGGAGACTGTTTGCCTTATGGTTTATGCTCATTTGCTTGCTTATCAAGCAAATTATTTGTGCTAGATTCCATATGAAATTGTTGAACTTTTTATCATATGGTGCAAATGTTTATTTTTATTTGCTTGCATTTGGGTCCTAGAGTAGTCACTATGGTTTACCTTCTCCTGCGGCCCCTATATACTTCATGAGACTATGTTCTATGCTAGTTAGAGACATTTTTTTACTTTTAATTTGTTACAGTTTGTGTTCAATCTAACCTATTGGTATTTTCTCTTCTACACTTTTTAAGGTTTTAAACTTTCAGTAGTTAATTTCATTAGATTTGTTCTTGCGTCCGTGTAGAGAACTTCTTACACTCGATGTATCCACAGGGAAGAGGTTATCTGATTTATGTCCATTTTATCTTTAAATGCATGTAACTTGGTTGAAGTTTTATAAAGGGGATCTTGAATTGATTAAGCAAAATAAAAATGGCCCTGCAGTCAATATATTAGCGCAAATGTTGGGAAAAGTGAACATTTATGAACTTGAAGGGGAAATTTGTCTAGACAATTAGATAAAATTATTTCCACCATGTTGTACCGTAATAATCATGTAGATTTGTATGAAGTCAGATATGGTCACAACAACTCGTTAAGGATGACCATATATCATATAATAACCACAAGATGTGTTAGCCAAAAAAATGATTTGATAAATGTTCGGACGATTTCATTTCTCACATTGCAGTTGTTGTACAACAAAGATTTTAGGCATTGAATTCTTTATATAGGCTGCATCAAGTCTCACACACCTGGGTGTGTGCTAACAAAGTGGGGTGCAATGCATAAAAGTAGTATGGACACTTCCAGGGGAAGCTGTTTATGTATTGCAAAGTGGAACACCAACTACTCCAAGACCTAGACAATGTGAAAACTTGCCTGATTTAGAGTGGAGAGTGGAATTTGATAATTGGATAGAAAACAACTTAATCAGAAATGGAAAAAAATGTACTTAGGATAAGAGTTGGAATTTGCATTTGTACAATATTTTTGGAGCTTTATCTTCTAGGTTTACAATTTTTAGCAGAATCAATTTTGTTTCTGGTGTAAGATGTGCAGAAAATATATTAAACATATTAATGTGTAATCATATCCTTGCCATATTAATTCCTACTTTTTAGGGCATGTAAGGTCAGCACCTCCTTGTGTTACATTCATGTTTATGCTACATGATGATGCATTCTGTTAACTTTGTTTCCGCTTTCTTCTAGTACCCATGCCAGTGCCTAATAGTATGGACTAATGAGGATATTCCTTCTGAATGATCTGGTTAAAAATTAAACTGTATTGAGAAAAAATAAGAATCAAACGATCTTTTCAAAAGATTTAATGTGTATCCCATCAATAATAATAATACGTAACTTGATGGACTTGTTTTCCTCTTTGTTAGAAGTCAGAACTCTCTTATAGTGTTCAAAGTAATTACAATAAGACATTTGCATTAATTAAATGATGTTGGTATCATGATGTTCAATCTCCATAGCAAGAACTTTCAGATGTTCCATCCTTATCCTTAATCCCAGCAGAGATGATGTTGAAAAAATTGACTAGCAAGTTTCTTTGGATAAGCATGTGTAGTTTCTGGGCTTCGAACCTAATTTCTAGGTAGATGTTGCTTTAGTTAGTATGTGCTTTCATTTGAAGAGCCTCAGTCTTCTCTTTGCCTGAATAGATTATAGAAGTATCACTTCATTTTCCCCAGCTCTCTTTTATTTTGTTCCCAGCACTTGCACAAGTAGCGCTGCTCTTTTTTAAATTTATTATTATTATTTTTGCTAAATAAGACTTCATCTTTTTTAAAAATGAATTTATGAATACTGCTATGCAGGATGAACGTTACTCTATGTATATTGGAAGGCAGGCTATTGTACCAATGACATTTGGTCGCCATGTCCCTATCATATCTGATAAGGTAATAGCCTCAAGTTGCCATCTCTCTCTCTCTCTCTCTCTTTTAATAATTTTCTTAGTTGTCAGAAAGTGCTGCTTTGCTGCAAACCAAATTTATATAGAAAATTGGGTTTTATGTTCCAACAATTTTATTGGTTGGCCTATCATATGCTGAAATGTTGCTATGGATGAAGTAAATGAGGCTTAAAAATATCTTAGTCGAGTTTTCATGATAGCTTTAAAGTAAATCACAATATTGGTTTTCATCTGTAGTTTTTTCATTTTAATTGGTATAGATACTGTTGCCAGACGGCTACTTTTTTCCTATTTGTTCTTCTTTCCTAATTTAGTGCACACTGATATTATGCACAATCAGTGTGTTTGATTTCCTTAGGTGCTCTTTCCTTATTTGCTTGATTGCTTTGTTAATATTCAATTGTATATTCCTTTCCTTTTGTATATATTTCCTAATGTAATCTAGAAATCATTTAATTAGGAAAATTCCTAATTAGACTTATGAATGTTGCCTATTATGATAGGCGTGTATGTGTATATATCGGCTGCTACTTTAGCCTTAAAGAAATGAGATTGGGGATTATTTTTTCATCCTTTTGACATGGTATCAGAGCCAGGTTCGATCTCCTAGCGTTTGAAACCAAAAATCGTGCCCTAATTTGTCTTCTATTGATCCAATCTCCTTCATTCAACTTGAGTCATGTCTGAAACCCTAGAGTTCGGAAGTTCTAGCAAGGCTTTTGCTACAAGCAATACCAATGGAGGGACTATATCCAGTGGCGAGTTGCAGAATGTTCAAGCTGCCTACTGGTTAAATGAGAAGAATTATCTCAAGTGGTCACAGCTAATCAAGACTTTTTTGAAAGGCAAAGGGAAGATCAACCACTTGCTTGGAACGGGACCAAAAAAAGGAAACCCTTCATACGCTTCTTGGGACGATGAAGACTCCCTTGTGATGTCCTGCCTGTGGAACTCAATGATTCCAGAGATCAATGACACAATTATGTTCCTTTCCACGGCCAAGGAAATCTGGGATGCTGTGAAGATGACATATTCTAAGGTAAATGATGCTGCCCAAATTTATGAAATTATGACTAAGGTAGTAGCCACTAAACAATGTACTCGATTTATAACCAAGTTTGCAAGTATTTTGCAAACCTTGTGGCAAGAATTGGATCGCTATCATTGTATCCAAATGAAGTGTAGTGAGGATGCTGCTATCCAAAAAAAATTTGTGGAAAATGAGAGGGCCTATGATTTCCTTGTAGGCCTCAATGTAGAATATGATGTTAGGGTCTAAATACTTGGCAAATCTGAGTTGCCATCATTAAATGAAGCCATTTCAATAGTCCGAGCAGAAGAAGGTAGAAGAAGAGTGATGTTGGAACCAAACTCTATGGAAAGTTCAGCATTGCTAACTTTGAAGGGGCTTGGTAAGGAGCGAGTGGTTTGAGAAGAAAGGAGGCCCTTGGATCCAATGAAACCATCTACCAAAGACAACTTATGGTGCTCCTACCATAAGAAGCCCAGACACACGGTGGACAAGTGCTGGAAGCTTCATGGCAAGCCAGCTAGAGGAGTACAGTCCAAAGGCCAAGCTTTTGCAACCAACAACCATCAGAGTGAGGAGGAGAAAACCTCTGAACAGCCTGATTCAATGGGGCTGAATCAAGAGGAAATTGAAAAATTAAGAAACTTGTTGGGATCTCTTGAAAAAATCCCAAGGATAGGTAGTTCAAATTTGGCTTTCATAGGTATCACTTCCAACTCATCTAACTTTCATGCTTCAGATTTATTTCTTAGGAAAACTTGGATTCTTGATTCTGGTGCTACGCATCACATGACACCCTTATCAACCAATTTTTTGTCCTATAAACCCAATCCTAGTACCAGAAAAATTGTTCTTGCTGATGGATCTTTAACAACAGTGGCTGGACAAGGGGACATATTGATCAACCCCTACCTAACCTTGAGAGATGTTTTACATGTTCTTAAGCTGTTCACCAATTTAATTTCCATCCGAAAGCTAACCAAGGATACTAATTGCTGGGTTGTCTTCTATCCCTTGTTTTGTGAATTTCAAGAAAAGGACTTGAGGAAAGATGATTGGGCGTGCTAGGGTTGAGGATGGTCTCTATTATCTTGAAGACTATAGTGGACAACTTGGAAAAGGAAAGTTCTCTCCTGTATCTTTTTTAGTTAAACCTAATAAAGACCTAATTTGGCTTCATCATCTCCGGTTAGGGCATCCATCTTTTAGAGTACTTCAGTTTATGCTTCCCTCTTTGTTCAAGGGATTTGATGTTAGAAATTTGAGATGTGATGTATGTGAACTTGCTAAACATAAAAAAGGCTTCATTCCCTGTTATTAATAAGAGAAGTTCCCTTCCTTTTGATCTTGTTCACTGTGATATATGGGACCCATATCCAATCCCTAATCTGGCTAGGGGTTAGATGGTTTGTGTTATTTGTGGATGATTGTACAAGAATAGTTTGGATTTATCTTCTAAAAGCTCAATCTGAAATATGTTCCATTTTTCCCAATTTTTGCAATATGATTAAAACTCAATTTGAGGCTGAAATTAAGAGGGTTAGAACTGATAATGCTAAGGAGTTCTTTATTTTAATCCTTTCTCATTTCTTTCTTCAAAAGGGAATAATTCATGAATCTTTGTGTGTATATACTCTTCAGTAAAATGGGCTGAGAGGAAAAATGGGAATATTCTTGGTGTCACAAGGGCATCGCTGTTCCACAATAATGTTTCTAAATAATATTGGGGAGAAACAACCTTAAGAGCAACTTATCTATTTAATAGGCTGCTGAACAAAGTAAGGTCCCTTAGGCAGGGAACCCGAGACCAAAAACTGAGTTTGAGAGAAATCAAACTCCTACTTTGATTAATCAAGAGATTTAACTTTATACATGATTCTATGCTATCTAATCCTAGTATTTAGGAGATAAGATGCAACAGAAATTTAAGATACACAAGATAAGATAACTAACACATCCTACTCCTATTATTTCTCCTGAAATTTAGGAACTTATCTAGATTATCTCTTTGGGTCTTCAATCCCTCCTTATCACTACTTATGGGGCCCATGTCTTCGTTTCTTGTGTAGACTCCTTAGCAATTACACTCTCTTTCCTCTCGGTGAGATTCCTTAGTAGCCTAGGACTCTCCAACACCCTCCCTCAAGCAAAGGAACAAATATCTCTCATTCCTAGCTTATTAATGAGATTCTCAAAACTTGGTATTGACAAGCACATCTACCACCTGATCTGCTTAGGAACATAGATTAGCTTTATACCTCCTTCTTCAATTTCCCTTTGGATGAAATTCCAATAAATCCTGACATGTTTCATTCTATCATGTTGCACCGGATTGTCAACATTGCTTATAGTTGACTTACTGTCACTATATAGCTTTGTTGGTTGGGTTAGAGGCATTTGTAGTTCCTCCATTAGTCTTACTAGCCAAATTAGCTCACAAATACTTCGGACAATTGCCCTAAATTCTGCTTCCGTGTTGCTTCTTGCTACCACCGATTGTTTTTTACTTTTTCATGTAACTAGGTTTCCCTACAATTTTGTACAAAACCCAGATGTTAACTGACTATCCATAACTGATTCTTCCCAATCTGCATCGGAAAAACCTTCAGCCCCTCTTTCACTATTCTTTTGAAACAAGAGTCCCTTACCTAGTGTTCCTTTCAAGTATCTCAAAATATGGTATACAACAACCAAATGTTGTTGAGTGGGAGTATGCATAAATTAGCTCACGATGCTCACTGCATAGGCTATATCTGGACGAGTTAGAGAGAGATAAATCAGCCTCCCAACTAGCCGTTGATACCTCTCTTTATCAACCAGTGGGTCACCATCATTTTTCACATATTTCCAATTTCTTTCTAAAGGAGTATATCTTGGTTTACATCCCAACATTCTAGTTTCTTTTAATAGATCAAGAATATATTTTCGTTGAGAGATTACTATACCTTGTTTGCTTCTAGCCACTTCCATTCTAAGGAAATACTTCATTGTGCCCAATTCCTTGACTTCAAACTCCTCTTTTAACTTCTGTTTTAAAGCTGCAATTTCATGAGTGTCATCTCTTGTAACAATTATGACGCAGCGTGTAGCGCGAGTGTGAAGAAAACACACCAAAATAAACCCTTGAAAGAGCAAACTTCAATGGCCGAAGCTTGGCTTTCAAGAAGACGCAAAAACAAGACTGTTTTGCTAAGAAAACCCAAATAGGTTGCTGAAATTTGATTAAGAAAAACTTGATTACAAACTCTAGATCCTAGGCATATTTATAGTATTTGGCTAATCTAAATCCATCTAATATTTGGAAAACAAAATCCAACTAGAATCCTAATAGAAATAAATCCTAATCCAACATGAAGTAGAATCCTAAATCAAGTAGAAACATGAAATTGAATCCTAAATCAAGTAAAATTCTAAAAACTTAAGAAGTATTAAAATAACATAAAGTAGAATCCTAAACCAAGTAGAATTCTAAAACTTAAGAAGTATTAAAATATTGTTCCGACGTGGTCGGGTTGGCTTTGGGCCGGGTCTTGATTGGTGACCGCATCAAATTATATCGTCTACGTACACGGTTAAGATGCATCTTTTTTCGTTAGTAGCATGTCTAGTAAATAGAGTATGATCAGCCTCACCTTGTTTGTAACTAAATTTAGTGAGAGTAGAGCTGAATTTCTTAAACCATGCCCTTGGAGATTGTTTTAACCCATAGAGAGACCTATGTAATTTGCATACCTTGCCACTTCTCTCTTCTTTCTCAAATCCGGGTGGAATCCTCATGTATACCTCTTCTTCTAACTCCCCATTTAGGAATGCATTTTTAATATTGAATTGGAACAATTCCCAATCTAGATTTACAGTAATGGATAACAACATTCTTATAGAATTTAACTTTGCTACCGAAGCAAAAGTTTCCTCATAGCTTTTCCCATAGGTTTGAGAGAATCCTTGGGCAACTAACCTGGCTTTATATCGGTCTATACCTCCATTTGATTTGCATTTGATCGTAAACACCCATTTGCACCCTATAATCTTCTTGTTCTTTGGGAAATCTACAATATCCCAAGTTTGATTACTGTTTAGTGCCCGCATTTCTTCCATCACTGCCTCCTTCCACTTAGGGTTATTTAATGCTTCCTGAATATTTTGAGGTATAGTGACTTCATCCATAGTGGTAGTGAATGCCTTGAATTGAGGGGATAACCTAGAATATGTAAAGAAGTTTGATATTGGATGCTTAACACACGACCCTTTTCTAAGCGCAATCGAGATGTTCAAATCTCCATTGGTTGTAGTGTTTTCCTCCTCATTTGTTAGACCTCCCCTTGATTCTAATGGTTGGCTAAGTTGAGGAGTTGGATGTTTAGCTTGTCTTGAGTAAACTTTTATTGGCTTTTCTAGGCACAGATCTTCCCCTGTATCAGTTACTTACCCTTGGTTCTATTGAGGGTTGAGGATCTTAAGGAGATGCTGAATTAAGATTGTTAGGTTCAAATGGTGTTGGCTGTGAATGATCAGCTGCAGTTGTTTGAATAGGATTATCATTGGGAGGAGGAGAAGAAATTGGTAATGTAATAGGCATTGGCACGGTAGGATCCCAATGATTTTCTTCCATTTGTAATGGAGTACTTGAGTGATAGAACTCATCTTCAACAAAGCTTACATCACAAGAAACAAAGAATTTTTGTGATGTAGAGCAAAAACACTTATATCCTTTTTGGGTAGGAGAATACCTAATAAATATGCACTTGATTGCCCTAGGTTATAGTTTATGACGATTAGGGTTGGTTTGATAGACGTATACCACACCTGAACACTTTAGGAGAGAGAGTGTTGAGAATTCGAACATGGGGAAAGATAGACATGAGGTTGTGCAATGGAGTTTGGTAATTTAGAACCTTGGAAGGCAACCTATTGATAAAATAAGATGCTGTTAGGACTGCTTCCCCCCAATACATGTTAGGAGTAGAACTAGTAAACATGAGAGATCTAGCTACCTCAAGCAAATGTCGGTTTTTCCTCTCAGCTATCCCATTTTGTTGAGGTGTATAGGGGTAAGTACTTTGATGAAAGATTCCATTGGTAGTAAGGTATTGAGTGAATGGGTAAGAAAAATATTCCCAGCCATTGTCAGTCCTAAGGATACAAATAGAGGACTAAAAAATGTTTAGAATGAGTTGATGAAAGTTCTGAAAAATTATACATACCTCAGATTTTTATTTCATTAGGTATACTCAACACACTTTTGTGTGGTCGTCAATGAAGGTTACAAACCATCTAGCACCATTCAAGTTTGGAACTCTAGCTGGTCTCCAAATATCATTATAGAGCAAGTGGAAAGGTTTAGGAGTGTATGGGTTCGGTTGATGAGTACTATTAGTTTGTTTGGCAAGAATACAATGATCACACTTAAGTACCAACTTCTCTTTATTGATAAATAAATTTGGATACAAGTGTTTCAAATATGAAAAACTAGGATGACCAAGATGTTTATGCCATAACAAAATTTCAGAATTTGAACTAACAGTAAGAGAAAACCAAGGAGGAAATTGACTAGGGAAAGCCTTGTTATTGGATAGCCAATAAAGTTCATGCTTCTCCTCAACACTACCAATCATCTTCCTCGTGGATTGGTCTTGAAAGATACAATACAATCCATATCCCTTGTTAGCTTGCTCACAAATAATAAATTGCATTTTAGGTTAGGCACATATAACACGGATTTGAGTTGTAAACCAGAACACAAACACTCTCTTTTCCCTTGACTAAGGATACTATACCATCTGCCATCAATATAGTTAAATCCTTGTCTCTAATTTGAAATTTCTCAGATATGACAATAGATCCGGTCATGTGGTCAGATGCCTCGATATCTACCACCTAATAACTTCTATTCATCCTCCTAGCAGTGAAGGAAAGAGGTTGGTTACCTTTTTGTGCCATAGGTGCTACTAAATCATCTGATTCCTTTGCAATGTGAGAGCCATTCAACAATTTATGTAAAAATTCAATATGGTCAGTTGTTAAACCCATACCTATACCTTTTTCATCGGTGGGGATACTGGCTGCTGCATAAGCTAGTTTCTCTTTTTCTCTCTTAGATATGGGTTTCCAGTTTGGTAGCTTCCTGTGTAACTTCCAACATGTGTTCTTTGTATGGTAGGGTTAGTTACAGTGATCACACTACTGTTTGTCCTTCGGATTGTCCTCTTTCTTGGTAGCAACAAGAGCAGACTCTGAATTTGGCTCTGTGGCTGGAAGCATGACCTTCTTTTTGCTTTCCTCCCGTCTAACCTCCGCAAATACCTCTCTGAGGGATGGTAATGGCTTGGTACCTAGGAGTCTTTCTCTCACTTCATCCAAATCTGGATTAAGCCCTTGGAGGAAATAAAAAATTAGCATCTTGTTGTATTTCCGGCTGTCAATCACACACTCCCAACTTGGATCATAAAATAGATCCATCTCTTGCCATAATTCCATTAGATTATTATAATATTCCGTAACTCCAAAACTACCCTACTTGGTAGTCCTAATTGCTGCTCTAATCTCTAAACACTGAGCCATGTTTTCTAGATCAGAGTAAATTTCTTGGACTGCATCCCATACCTCTTTTGCAGTCTTGTAGAACAGATAGGGTTGGCCTACTTTGGGCTCCATCGAGTTGATAGGCCAAGCCATCAAAATTGAGTTCTCTACCTCCCATCGTTGATACTCTCCAGAATCTTTTGGTGGAGTTGGAATAGCCCCGGTGAGACAGTCATATTTTCCCTTGCCTTTAATCACCAAGGTGATGGATTGAAACCACTCTTTGAAGTTTATTCTATTCAACCTATGTTGCGTGATTTGCAAGGTGTAATTGTCCATTGACAGGGTGTTAGTAGGTACTACGGCAACTGAAGTTGTTGTTTGTTGAAGAGTCGAACTAATGGATGACTCTGTAGCAGTAGAAACTGTATTCCCTCCATCTAAACGTTTTTTTATCTTACCGGATGTAAGTTTATGGAAGAAAAATCCTATTTCGGTGATTCTTATCCTCAAGGGGAGACTGGTTTCTTAGAAGAGGAAAATAGGGATTTGTCTCTTCCTCAAATCATTCTCCTGCTTCCTCTCTGGATATTCCTCACAGGTCACTAGAAATGATACATGGAGAACAACATCAGTCTCCTCCTTGTCCATTAAAGGTTTATTTAAGAAGAAAGACTCCAAATACTCAACCTACACATGCTAAATCACCGAAACTGAGTTCTGAATCTTGGAATTCTAATGATGAACCAGCTCAACAAGTGCAGCCTTCTAATCCAGCCATGACAGATTCTAACTCAGGTATTGACTCTCAATCTAAAACTGAGTTTAATGGCCTAGATATCCCTATTGCCTATAGAAAAGGAACCTGGAATTGTACCAAGCATCCTCTCCATTTGTTTATGACCTATTCTCATTTATCTCCTAAACATAAAGCCTTCTTAACCAGCCTTGATGCCATACCTATATCTGTCTGAAGCTTTAAGTAATGAGAATCGGAAGGATGCCATGAAAGTGGTGATGACAGCTCTTGAGAAAAATCAGTGTTATGATTAGGAGCTCTTTTAACAATTCAATCAATGTTTCCTAATGCCAATTCTCTCAACTCCTCACCCGAAATCATTCCAATACAACAGAAATAATAAACAGAAAACAAGAACAGAATTTAAATGAAAGAAAAATAGAAAAGATCAAACCACAAACAAGAGACAATAGTTTATCCTGGTTCGGATTGCTTGAAAGCAACCCTACAACCAGCCTTGAAATCACCCCGAGAGCAGCCTTTATTTTATTCAAAAACCGATCAGTACAAGAGCATGATTGCTCTTTCCTCTCTATCCCACCTGAATACAATCTTCTTGGAGATTACAAAGAACTTCTTGGACACAAGCCTTTCCTCTCACACACTGCATTCGAACATAGAGAATGAGAGTGAAATCTAATTCACACACACCCCATGCCCTCTATTTATAATAGTGGGCGAATATTCTAATGAAGACTTTTAGATAATTACAGTTTAACCCCCAAACTATAACTAATTACAGATTGGAATATAAACTTCTATTTAATTTTTCATTGGCCCTAAAAATGCACTACTTTCACTGATCTTCTTATCCTATACTCTAGACAACTTTTAACAATCAAACCTGGGAGTTGGTTGATTTGCCAAAATGAAAGCGGCCAGTAGGATGCAAATGGGTATTCACAGCCAAGTACTAATTTGATGGGCCTTTAGAGAGGTATAAGGCTAGGTTGGTGGCTAAGCGGTATACCCAAACCTATGGGGTGGACTACTTAGAAACTTTTGCCCCTGTAGTAAAAATGAATACTGTCAGGATTCTATTGTCCTTAGCAGCTCACTACGAATGGTCATTACATCAATTTGATGTAAAAAATGCCTTCCTACATGGGGAGTTAGAGGAAGAGATATATATGGAGGTTCCCTCTGGGTTTGGGCTACAAATTGAAGGAAAAAATGTTGTATGTAGATTGAAAAAGGCCCCTTATGAACTGAAGCAGTCACTTAGGGCCTGGTTTGGGAGATTTACCAAAGTCATGCTCGAGTTAGGCTTCAAGCAAAGTCAAGGTGACCACACCTTGTTTATCCATCACTCAGTTATAGGTATAATAATAGTGCTTCTTGTGTATGTTGATTACATTATTGTAATTGGAAGCAACCTAGAAGGGATGGATCGGTTAAGAGTGTGTTTGGCAAAGGAGTTTGAAATCAAGGAGCTGGGAAAATTAAAGTACTTCCCACAAATATGTACTTGACCTATTGAAAGAAACCGACTTACTTGGAGGAAGGACTATTGATACTCCTACTGAACAAAACCATAGGATTGGGGCAGATCTTGACACGGGTACAGTTGACAAGGGCTCTTATCAAAGGCTGGTCGGGAGGCTTATGTATTTGTCAGATACTAGGACAGACATTGCCTATGCCGTAAGTGTGGCCAGCCAATTCATGCATGATCCTAGGGAGAGTCATGTAAAGGCAGTACAAAGGATCCTTCACTATCTAAAGGGCATACTAGGTAAAGGAATTTTGTTTAAGAAGTAGGAAACCTTAACTTTGGTAGCCTACACTGATGTAGATTATACTGGGTCTCTTGTGGATAGAAGATTCACTTTCGGTTATTGCATATTCTTAGGAGGGAATCTTATCACTTGGAGAAGTAAAAAACAAAATGTGGTTGTAAGATCAAGTGCTGAGGTTGAGTTTAGAGCTATGGCTCTAGGTGTTTGTGAGCTATTGTGGTTTAAAATCGTGTTGAATGATCTGCAGGTTAAGTGGACAACTCCTATGCGGCTTTATTGTGACAATAAGTCTGCAATTAGCATTGCCCATAACCCGGTTCAACATGACCGGACCAAACATGTGGAAATAGACCGACATTTTATCAAAGAAAAGCTTGAAAGTGGTATGATATGTACTCCATTTGTCCCTACAGGAGAATAGCTGGCCGACATTTTGACCAAAGGATTCTCAAGCCAAGTGTTTCACAAACTCTTGAGCAAGTTGGAAATGTATGACCTACTCTCACCAGTTTGAGGGGGAGTTGGCGGACGGCTACTTCTTTCCTATTTGTTCTTCTTTCCTAATTTAGTGCACACTAATATTATGCACAATCAGTGTGATTGATTTCCTTAGGTGCTCTTTCCTTATTTGCTTGATTGCTTTGTTAATATTCAATTGTATATTCCTTTCCTTTTGTATATATTTCCTAATGTAATCTAGAAATCATCTAATTAGGAAAATTCCTAATTAGACTTAGGAATGTTGCCTATTATGACAGGCGTGTGTGTGTATATATTAGCTGCTGCTTTAGCCTTAAAGAAATGAGATTGGAGATTATTTTTTCATCCTTTTGACAGATACTGACATGTAGACAAATCTTGCCTTCATATTGTAACCCTTGTATGTGTAAAAAAGAAGTGGAAGAAAAGAATGGATGAGTGTCTCAGCAAGTAGCTTTTTCCACATGCATAGTTGAGATCAACTGTGGTGGGGATCTGTACTGTTTATTTGTCTAAATGCTTAGAAATAAATGCTTAGAAATTGCATACACTAATGGATTCTCATTTGTGTCTGGAAGGTGTATCAATTAACACTTTCCCCTTGGATCCTTATTAGTATGCAGTAATTTTCTGAAACTGTTGTTTGATGTTGCTTCTATTTTCTTTTTTCCACCTTATTCCCTGCTTCTTTCCAAGTGGTAATACCTCGAAGCTATTGCCAGTCACCTGACAAATAGCCTGATTCTGAATGTAATGTTTTGCTAATTTGCAGTATGTTGATAAAGACTTTGGAACTGGTGTGTTGAAGATAAGTCCTGGGCATGATCACAATGACTACCTTCTTGCTCGGAAACTTGGTCTTCCTATACTTAATGTGATGAATAAGGATGGTACACTTAATGAAGTTGCTGGATTGTATTGGTAATGTGGTTGAATGGTGTTATTAGACCTTTTTGACATTGATTGGGGATTAACTTCTGTATTTTACCTAATATATGTGCCTTCATAAAATCAGTGGCCTTGATCGCTTTGAGGCACGAAAAAGGCTATGGAAAGAACTTGAGGAGACAGGCTTAGCTGTCAAAAAGGAACCACACATTTTACGGGTTCCCAGATCACAGCGTGGTGGTGAAGTAGGTTTCTGTTGCTATTCATATTGCCCTTTTCAGTTTAAGCTAATAAGTATTCTAAAGTAAACATGTACAACTGAGTTTGGTTAATACCTAATATTTCTCTTATCAGATAATAGAGCCACTAGTTAGTAAGCAATGGTTCGTAACCATGGAGCCCCTAGCTGACAAGGCCCTTAAAGCTGTTGAGAGAGGAGAATTAACTATTATGCCCGAAAGATTTGAGAAGGTATGACACATGCATGAGTGCATATATGTTCCTGCAGCTTATTTACTAAATCTTATAATTTCCTTTTGGTATCTTTTCCTGTTATCTTCTTATTTTTGCCATGTTGTTAGCGTCAGACTTTCAGTGACTTAGAACTGCAGAATTGCCATCTTTTCCTTTTTCTTTACTGTCTTGCAATCTTTTGATTTTCTTTTCATTCTTCTTCACACCACATCAATGGTAATATGAATTTTGTCATCTTGAAGTGTTAACATGACACTATTATGCCGTGCATCATAATCATATCTATCTACTTTGTCCACTGGGGACAACCCATCGGCTTTTTGGCTGCATATTAAGTTACCTCTTGGGGGAAAATTTTTTCTAGCTACCTTTAGTTGTCTGTTCTACCTAATTCCTTTGTACTTGCATTGATTGCTTACTGCTCCAGGAAGCATTTATGTTTTGGTTTTGACTACAGATTTACAATCATTGGCTATCAAATATCAAAGACTGGTGCATAAGCAGACAACTGTGGTGGGGACACCGTATACCAGTCTGGTACATTGAAGGAAAAGACTGTGAAGAAGAATATATAGTTGCTAGAAGGGCTGAAGAAGCTCTTCAGAAAGCTCGTGAGAAGTATGGACAAAATGTTGAGATATATCAAGATCCAGATGTTCTTGACACTTGGTTCTCAAGGTTGATGAATACAAACCCCATTAGCCCATCCATGTACTTCAACTTATATATATATATATATGAGCTTCTAAAGAGATTAGCTAGGTTACATTTTCCTATCTATGGATATTTCTCGACTCACAAATTGATAACTTGATTGCCCTCCTATTGGATTTGAAATAAAGCTGGAATTTGAATTTTTAGGGTGCATCATGGGACTAAGTTGGACTAGACTAATAATCCAACCTCATCCCACATTTGGTGGCTAAAATGTGTCAAACTATTTGCCTCCCAGCCCTTGGCCCCACTCTCCCAACACCCCCCCCCCCCCCCCCCCCCTCCTCCCCCCCCAAAAAAAGAAAACTTGTGAGACAATGCTATAGGCAAGGGGTGGAATAGGTAGTCTGAGAATTGGGACTTCACTAGACTATCACATTGACAAAATAGCCTTAGACTTAACTTATTTATAATATATATTATATTATAAAGTAATAACAATAATTGTTGTTGTTGTTGTTGTCGTTGCCTCCCCCGTTGCTGTTATCATCATCATCATAATTACTAGTGGTCTCATACGGAGATGATTTGTGAGTTAGAATTCATACAACCGCCCCCACTTAGTGGGATTAAGGTTTTGGTTTGTTGTTGTATAATTAATAGTATATATTGACATAATGCTTAACATAAAATATTACATATGTTATGTAATATTGCAATCACATGTAAAGAATATGTTATTTCATTGATATTAAAGGGTATCGCATTAATATCGTGATTATTTTAATACATATTGTTAATATTAAACTAATACAATATCCATGTTAATAACATATTCATATGTATTACTATCAATATTGTAACACCATGAGCCATCCCTCAGTAGTGCTACCTAAAGGTGATTTATGGGTGTTAGAATTATTAGTATAATTGTGATTATTATATGTTTGTGTTTTATTTTGTAATTAGGATAAGCCCATAGAATTAAGGCAGGTGATTTATGGTGGTGACACAAGAGTTAGGTTGGGACATCTTAATAACTCCGAAGGGAATGTGAGCTACACATTCTATCGACGCATAAGTTCAAATGAAATAAGGCAAGTATTAAAAAAGATGAAAAATCATAAGGCAGTGGGACCAGATAATATACTAATAGAAGCATGGAAATGCATAGGAGAATAGGGCATCTCCTGACTAACGCAACTATTTAATGCCATCCTTAAATAAAAAAAGATGCCAGATGAGTGGAGGAAGAGTACTTTGGTTCCTATATACAAGAACAAAGGAGATGTTCAAAACTGTGAAAATTATAGAGGAATTAAGTTAATGAGTCATACCATGAAACTCTGGGAGAGAGTAATAGAGCAGAGGCTCAGAAAGGAAACAAATGTGTCAGAAAATCAGTTTGGTTTCATGCCTGGTAGGTCAACAATGAAAGCTATATATTTACTGAGGCGTCTAATGGAAAGGTATCGAGATCATCAGAAGGACCTACACATGGTGTTTATAGATCTAGAAAAGGCCTATGATAGGGTCCCTAGAGAAGTATTATGGAGGGTTTTAGAGAAGAAATGAGTCAAAATAGCCTATATACAAGCTCTTAAGGACATGTATCATGGTGTAGAGACAAGGGTCAGAACATGCGGAGGGGATACTGAACCATTTACAACTACAATAGGACTGCATCAAGGTTCTGCACTAAGTTCATACTTATTTGCCCTAGTAATGGATGAACTCACTAAAGATATTCAGACAAATGTGCCATGGTGTATGCTATTTGCAAACGACATAGTGTTGGTGGATGAAACAAAAGAAGGAGTGAACACTAAGCTTGAGTTGTGGAGAAACAATTTAGAATTTAAGGGATTTAAATTAAGTAGAAAGAAAACAGAATATATGGAATGCAAATTTAGTAAAAATGCAAGAGTGGATGATGTTATAATAAAATTAGAAGACCAAATCTTACAAAGAAAAGACCATTTTCGATATTTGGGATCAGTGATTCAAAAAGATGGAGAAATCCACGAGGATCTCGCACATAGAATTAAGGCAGGTTGGCTAAAATGGAGAAATGCATCGGGGGTGTTATGTGATGGTAAAATCCTATTAAAATTAAAAGAAAAATTTTATAGGACAGCTATAAGACTAGTCTTGCTGTATGGCTCAGAATGTTGGGCAGTTAAATACCAGCATGAGCAAAAGACGAGTGTAGCGGAGATGAGGATGTTAAGATGGATGTGCGGACATACAAGAAAGGATAAAATTAGAAATGAAGTTATTCGTAATAAGGTATGAGTAGTGCAATCGAGGAGAAGATGAGAGAGACTAGACTAAGATGGTTTGGTCATGTGAGAAGGAGACTGAGAGACGCTCCTGTGAGGAGAGTTGATGGAATGGAACAATTAGTCACAAAAAGAGGTAGAGGTAGACCCAAGAAGACTTTGGGAGAGACATTAAAATTTGATATGAAATATATGGATCTAAATGAGGATATGACAAAAGACAGAAATACATGAAAGTCTAGAATTCATGTAGCCGACCCCACATAGTGGGATAAAGGCTGGATATGTTGTTGTTGTTTTAGGATAAGCCCATAGGTGTTTAAGATTTGGTATGCCTATTATAAATAACAAAATAAGAGAAGCTAATCTCTTAGGTTTTCTCTTATAATTATTTTCTCATATGGTATTAGAGCCACTGGTGAGAAAAAACCCTAGCCGTTGCTGTGTATCTTTTTCCAGCGACCGTCAAACCCTAATTGTCACTTGCCCTATACCAGAACCCTACTGTCCGACCACCATTGGATAACACCGCCACCACCATCGGGTTCGTCGCCACTAGATCGATCGATCGCTGAAGACTCGCCGCTATCGAACCACCCACGTGCTGCCGCCACTTGCTGCCTCCGTCTCCACGCGTCAGTGTGTCTGCCGGCCAATCTTTTTTGGCTTCTCTAGATCTGATCGTCGGTGACCCCTTAAGCCACTTCTGGTGTCGAAACCCTCGCCATGTTTGATTTCAGTGACGCCGTTTCTGCCGGTGCTATTCCCGCTTCGACACCTATTGCCCCTGCTGCCTCTCAATCCTTTACTGTCTCCAATCTTGGGACAACCAATATTACCACTATCAAGTTGATAGGGTCGGCCAATTATCTCTCATGGGTAACTTCTGTCAAAATGTGGTTCAAAAGGCAAGGCCAAGCGGATCATCTTACCACAAAGGCTGAAAGTGTGCCAGAAGCGAATCGGGCTAGATGAGAACAAGTTGATGCCCAGTTATGTAGCCTCTTATGGCAGTCTATTGATCCTTTCATCATGCAGCTCTTTCGCCCCTTTGAAACTTGTGTTGATGTGTTGAAGGAAGTTGAAGAGTGTTATACAAACGACATCCAACGTTTGTACACTGTGGTTTCTAATATCAAGAATCTCAAGCAGGAGTTGTCCATGGAATCTTATCTGGGGCAGGTTCGGGCTCTTATGCAAGAACTTGATGCTCTTCTTCCTCTCACTACGACCCGCATTGAATAGATTGTTCAACGAAAGAAGTTTTTTATGGTTATTGCTCTATCCGGTCTGAAACCAGAGTTTGACGCCATCATACATCAAATCTTGACTAGCTCTGCTAGCCCTACCATGAAGGACTCTTTCAAAAGGTTGTTGAATATGACAGGTGCACATGGTATGTCCTCTTCTTCTCATGTTGTTCCTCCAGCCGAATCTTCAACTCTTGTGTCTCAGGCTTCCACCGTAGGAGGAAATAAAGGACGCAATAATAATCACTCACGTCCACAGTGTACCTTTTGTAAGAAACTGGGTCATCTTGAGGACAAATGTTGGAAGAAACATGGTCGGCTAGTTGCTCCACCTGTATCATTTATCAGTGTAACTTATGTATTTGAGAGCGATCCTAGTCCTGCTCAATCTCCACCAGGTTCGCAATTGGTACCTATGTCTGCAGCTGAGTATGATGCCTTCCTGAAGTTCCAGGCCACCCAGTAGTCTCATCCTGGTAATCCCGTTGCTTGTGTTGCTCAAGGCTCATCTGTTAGTCCTTGGATTATAGATTCTGGCGCCACTGACCATATGTGTGGTAATGAACTTCTTTTCTTCTCACTTATCTATTTTGATACTTTGCCTACTGTTACCCTGGCTGATGGCACCAAAATTGCAGTTAAAGGAATCGGCCAAACACACACACACCTCTTCTTTCTCATTAAATTATGTTTTATATGTTCCTGATAATCCTTTTAATTTGATTTTAGTTAGCCAACTCACCAAAACCCTTAACTATTCTGTTATCTTTACTCCTACCTCTATTTGTGTTCAAGACTAGGGTATGAGGTGGACAATTGGCGTCGGGCGCGAGTCACAAGGTCACTATCATCTTGTTGTGCCTAGTTCGCTGGTAGCTTGCACCAATGCCGCTTCCCTAGATCTTCTCCACTATCGTCTTGGTTATCCCAATCGCTCCAAACTGAAGAAATCAATTCCTAGTGTGTCGTCATTGTCCATGTTTAATTGTGAGTCGTGTCAACGTGGTAAACACGCTCGTAATTCTTTTTCTCGTCGAGTTCATAATAGGGCTGAGGCTCCCTTTTCCCTTGTGCACTCTGATGTATGGGGGACCAGTCGCGTCAATTCTACTCTTGGTCTTTCATATTTCGTTACTTTTATTGATGACTTTTTTCGTTACACTTGGTTGTTTCTTATGAAGAGTCGGTCTGAGTTGTTTTCTATCTTTCAGACATTTACTGCTGAAATAAAAACACAGTTTGAATTTCTATACATACCTTACGTAGTGATAATGCCTCTGAGTATTTTTCTTCTCAATTTACTATCTTTATGACTGCTAACGGCATCCTGTGTAATTCATCTTGTCCTTACACACCTCAACAAAATGGTGTTGCTGAGCGTAAGAATCGCCATCTTATTGAGACTGCCCGGACGCTCCTTTTATATGGCAATTTCCCACCGAATTTTGGGGAGATGCTATTCTAACTACATTTTATCTAATCAATCGCATGCCATCTTTAGCGTTACAAGACCAAATCCGTCATTCCCTTTTGTTCCCTACACAGCCGCTTTATTTTGTTCCTTTTCGTGTTTTTGGTTGTATCTGTTTTGTGCATTCTTTTTCACCTGGATAGGATAAGCTTGCTACAAAATCTCTCAAGTGTATCATTTTCGACTATTGTCGGTTGCAGAAAGGCTATAAGTGTTACTCTCCTGAGCTGAACTGCTATCTTTTGTCTACTGATGTCACATTCTTTGAACAAGTCTTTCTTTTTGGTTGCTCAGTTTGATTCACAGAGTCTTCACTAGGTTTTGCCCGTTCCTTTTTCTTTTCTTCCGCTGTCCTCATCAAGTCCGTTTGTCTCCTTTGTGGCGCCTACCTTACCATTTTCTGGTCCACCTTCCACGGCTCCTCCACTTCTTACATATCATCGTCGTCCTTATCCCGCTACTGGCACCAGCATTCCTCCACCCAATGACTCTCCTGACTCACTCTCTCCGTCTGTGGTTCCTCTTGCTCTCCCCGTTGCTCTTCGCAAAAGCACACGATCTACTCATAATCCCTATCCTATTTATAACTTTTTATGCTTTGACCGTTTGTCGCCTTCTTATACTGCTTTGTTTCGAGTCTTTCCTCTGTTGCTATTCCTAAAACCACAAGTGAAGCTATGTCCCATCCTGGTTGACGTCAGGCTATGTTAGATGAGATTAACGCCTTACGTTCGAATGGTACTTGGGATTTAGTGCATTTACCACCAGGAAAGACTCCCATTGGTTGCCGGTGGGTATTCACTCCCAAAGTGGGTCCTGATGGCCAGGTGGAACGTCTTAAGGCCTGCTTGGTTGCCAAAGGTTTTACACAGATCTATGGGCTGGATTATAGTGATACATTCTCTCATGTTGTAAAAATGGCCTTTGTTTGTCTCTTTCTCTCTCTGGCTGCCACGCATCATTGGCCACTCTATCAGCTTGATATTAAAAATATCTTTCTTCATGGTGATTTGTAGGAAGTGGTCTATATGGAGCAACCACCTGGTTTTATTGCTTAGGGGGAGTCTAATGTAGTTTGCAAACTCAAGAAGTCTCTCTATGGTCTGAAACAATCTCCACGGGTGTGGTTTGGTAAGTTCAGCACTGTGGTTCAAGCATTTGGTCTCACTCGAAGTGAAGCTGATCATTCAGTTTTCTATCGCCATTCTTCTTCCTTATGTATCTACCTTGTTGTTTATGTAGATGATGTTGTTATTACATGGAGTGATCAGGTTGGAATATAGAAGCTGAAGAAACATCTACATTAGCACTTTCAGACCAAAGACCTTGGCCGACTTTAGTATTTCTTGGGTATTGAAGTTGCTCAGTCAGGAGGTGGTATCTCAATTTCTCAGAGGAAGTATGCCATTGACATCCCAGAAGAAACTGGTATGGTGAATTGCAAACCAGTTGACACCCCAATGGATCTGAATGTTCGACTTATACCGGGACATGGGGAACTTTATTCAGATCTTAGTAGGTATGGGAGACTGGTAGGCAAGTTGAACTATCTCATAGTCACCCGTCTCGACATTGCTTTTGCTGTGAATGTAGTTAGTCAGTTCCTCAGTTCTCCATGTGATTTCATTGTGATGCTATTGTTCAAATTTTGAGATATACCAAAAGAGCGTCAGGTAAATGGTTACTCTATGAGGATAAGGGACACACAAATATTTGTTGTTATGCAGATGCAGATTGAGCAGGATCTCCTTCTGATCGTCGGTTAACCTCTGGATATTGTGTTCTTGTGGGAGGAAATTTGGTTTCTTGGAAAAGTAAGAAATAGAATGTAGTAGCTAGATCTAGTGTAGAGGCAGAGTATCGGGTTATGGCTAATGCAACTTGTGAGCTCATTTGACTTAAACAACTCCTGTAGGAACTCAAGTTTTGTGGAGTGTCCCCTATGAAGCTTATTTGTGATAATCAAGTTGCCTTACACATTGCTTCCAATCCAGTGTTCCATGAGCGGACTAAGCATATTGAAATCGACTATCACTTTATTAGAGAAAAGCTAGTTGAATGTGTTATTGTTACAGAATTTGTTAACTCCAATGATCAACTTATAGATATCTTCACCAACTCTCTAAAGGGTCATCGAGTGGAATATATTTGTAATAAGGTTGGTGCATATGATATCTATGCTTCAGCTTGAGAGGGGAGTGTTAGAATTATTAGTATAATTATGATTATTATATGTTTGTGTTTTATTTTGTAATTAGGATAAGCCCATAGGTGTTTAAGGCCTGTTATGCCTATTATAAATAACAAGTTAAGAGAGACTAATCTTTTAGGTTTTCTCTCATAATTATTTTCTCATGATAGGTTTACAAGACCAAAGTAATATACCCAAGACCTCCCCATTAGGCTACTATTGTGGGATTAGGTTGTGGCAAACTCCTTCCTTTTAATTCCAATTGTCCTCGCTAAGCCATAAATCTCAGATCCATGTTTGCTACAACCCATTCCCACCTCAGTAGCCTATTCGGTTTGGGAATATTACCTGGAGGGTGTTCTTGCCAGCATTATTGATGGCCACTACCTATGTATCGATATTGTATCCCATGAAAATCAAATACGGAAGGAATGAATTAACAGTCCAACAGACTAAGCCTATCCAATAGTGAAAAAACATGCCCATTTGCTTAATTATGCCTTTATGAGGATGAGCCTTGGTAGCAAGATAAGGTTGCTCCATTGTGACTTGGAAGATTTTGGGTTTGAGTTGTGTAAACAACCTCTTTGCAGGGTAAGGCTACATAAAAAAACAACTGCTCCTTGACCTTCTCAAAGCTGAGAGTCTTGTGCACCAGGGACACCCCTTTATGCCTTTATGAGGGCGCATTCTGGGGCAGTGGTAAGGGTGCTCCGTTCTGATCTAAATGTCTTGTTAGGATCCTTGGAACAGCTTCCTTGGATGCAGGGGGGTAAGGCTGTAGGCATTTAGCAGTTTCTAGGTCAAGCAGTGGCATGAACCTTGTCTTCTAGGCTTTTATTTGGGTCTTGATCTAGCTGATACTTGTATTGGTGAGTAGGCAGTAAAGTTATTGATCCTCTGATATGTTTTATTTCTTCACCATAGTAAGTTGTATATGGTCATTCCATGCGCTGGTAGGGGTAAGAGTTTTTTATTTATGTATATTGTAGTAAAATTGATTGTCATTAGATCATATACCACAGTGGAGAAAAGATTAGCAAGTCAATTGATGTACAAATATAAATACATAAATGTTCCCTCATTTTGTAAGCTTTTTGTTTCAGCTTTTCCTTGCTTAATGGATTATGTTATCCTCTTACCCTGTGAAAATTTTCTTTGCATGATCTGAAACTTTTCTTAACTACTGGTGTTAAATCTTATGATTTTGGGAAATTACATAACAATATCTTTATTGGACTTTCAGAACCATTCAAATATCAATAATGTTGGCGAGAATGCGTATAAAACTTATAATGAAAATAACTGGTATTTTCTTTCAACTTCCATCTAAATGGAGATATTAATGTTCAACCAAAGTGTTCATTATTAGTTTCCATTGGTAACTGCCAAAATGTGGTTTTTAAACTTTTACTTCCAAACATATTTTGTAGGGTTGACATTATTGAAGTTATGACTCTACACATTCCCCCCCTCCCCCTCTTTTCTTCTTCTGCCATAAAAAGGGTGCACCAAAAATGGGTGCTATGGAAGGAAATGGAAATATAAAATGAGATAGTCTAGCAATTCAATATATTTTAGATGAAGTTTTGAATTACAGGGAGAATCCTGAAAAATATTTCTTTACTAAGATTGTGAATATTTTGACCATTATTTTAGATATAAGAGTTGCTTGTTGTTGATAATTTTTTCTAGTATTTCGTGGAGCTGCATGTGGACACAAATTTAACTCACCTCTAATTCATTTATTTGGTGATGTGGAAAGCTGCATAGGCATTCTGTAGTTCTGCACATGCATAATTGCACTGCATACACAGTTGTACATACACATATCTATGTATTTACCGTACTGTTTGACTGAATCCATCTTGCTTTATTCTGTCTATAGTGCATTATGGCCTTTCAGTACATTGGGATGGCCAGATGTTTCGTCAGAGGATTTCAAGCACTTCTATCCCACCACAGTACTTGAAACTGGGTATTCTATATTCTACTTCGTAAATTCTTTGTTTTTTTAATGCTTTTCTGCTGCTTGTACCTTCATTTCAGTGCAGTGATGTGAAAGATTTGAGGGCACATGTCATAGGATCAGGATAAACTAGAACTGGATACAGAATCCAATCATGCCAGGAATGTGTCTGAAGAAAAAATAATTAGTAAACAAATTTTAACGTGTGCTAAGGTGTGCCAGACTGGTGTTTGTGCATGTTCCTGCCCGAGCGATGTAGCATGGCCATGCCCCACACGTGGAGTGTCCATGCTTCCTGGGCTCATGCAATAGAGCATATGCATCTCTCTCTCTCTCTCTCACGCACACACACACACACATCTGCAACCCAAGAGCCATGCCCAATTGCAGCTTGTCAGATGATATCACCTGATGCAGTTCAATGGGGGAATGGAGCGCCATGGTCTATAACTTTCTGACAAAAACTTTTGTTGGTCAACTGAGGTTTATAAGTTCAGAATATCAGAAATTTGGTAATCTGGCTTCTTGACCCTGCTTCTGAATGGCCAGTCATTATCATGCAGGGCCTTTAGGGCAATGGATCTAAACTCTGTTGTGTTTGATAATATTTATTAATTCAACTCCTCTCTTTCTTCAACTTTTTAAGTGGTGAATAAGATACGTGGTTAACTGTTGCTTGTAGGTTGGTAGCTTCTGAGTGCCCAATCTTTGTTATAGAGTACCTTTAGGTTAATGGATCTAAACGGTACATTGTTCTTGATAATATTTATTAATACTGTTACTTTCTTCCTTCACCTCTTTAATTGGTGAATTATCTAAAATTACATACTTAGCTGTTGCTTGAAGGTTGAGCTTCTGAGTGCTCAGTCTTTATCATGCAGGACCTTTAGGTTAAACAGGTCTAAACTGTGCATGGTGCTTGATAATATTTATAAATTTGGCTTTGTTTATTCTCATCTTTAAGTTGTGAAAAAGTTACATAGTTAGCTGATGCTCGAAGGTTGAATATCATAAGCTATATTTAAACAGGAAAATTATGCACTTGCTGCCTTGGGCTAATGTTGTTTCCCATAATTGTTCAGGCATGACATATTGTTCTTTTGGGTGGCACGCATGGTGATGATGGGGATTGAATTCACCGGGACTGTTCCTTTTTCGAATGTTTATCTGCATGGACTTATTCGGGATTCACAAGTGAGTAGAATGCTCAAGTCATGCTACTACTAGTGTCATGATGATCCAGGGTTGAGTTAACAAAAGTGACTTTTTTTTATATGAAGGAAAAAGAGAACTACTGTTTGGGAAGTCATACATGTATATGATCACCTCAGGATCTTTTCCTTTAATGCCTTTACTTTCTTGCTTGCTTGCTTTCTTTATGATGACAGTTTACTTAGCCTTTCAGTTAAAAGCTTGCTTGGGGTGTTTTAACCATCCTGATTAAGAGATAACATGTGTATGTTCTTTTTGGAAGTGATGGATTGGAGCATGGGTTCCTAATAGCTGAATGAGGGAGGGAGGGAGGGAGGGAGGGCTGACTTTGAAATTCTTCAAATCAAAGAACCCAGCTAGATCGAAGATTGGAAGAAAGAAGGGGGAGGGAGGGAGGAAAGGGAGCAGCATGTCACTGCTGTCAATGCTGGAGAAGGAGCAGAGAAGGTTTTTTTTTTTTTTTTTTTTTGGGGGGGGGGGGGGGAGGTGAGACAGATTGAAGGGTGACGGCAATTTTGGCATTTAAAAAAAATAGCTGTCATTGTTAATAAAACCTCTCTGTTTGCTTAAGCTTTTAGATGATGGTGTTTAACAATTTAATGAGGTACTTTTGGTACCATGCAGAACATGATATGTGTTGGTGATGGAGAGAGGTAGAGGAGTGAGGCAGTTGATAAAACCTTTTGTATTGAAATGTTGGTGTATGAAACCGATTAGTTGATTCTTCACATGGAATTTTGGTGTTTTGGGATGTTTATTTGGGGATCTTGTCGCTTAAGATAGAGGTTTGCAGTATGTTCTTATTTGAGTGGGTGCTAAGTGCTAGGAGGCTACTTAGACACAAAGAAGGAGACTGTCTTGTTCTCTAAACCTAATGCAGTGTTACTCTTTCTTGAATGACGCTTTGTTTGACAAGGCTCATTTATTTGGAAGTTAAGCCTATTTGGGCTCTAGCTTAACCTGTATAGGTGCATGGCTGTTTAGGATTATCTTTATCCTCAATAGAACAAGACCTTGGAATATTCCAGTACAGTTCGTTATTTGCTGATGGTCTCTATTCCAGTTAAGGTTCAAACAATTATATTTAGCAGCACCATATATATGCTTCTACTTCAATTGTTGGACTATCGTCTTCCTCTTACCTTTTTGGGTGCTTAACATGATTTGAATAGCTCTTTCCCTTGGAGCTCTAGTTAGGTGAGACTAGCCTAAGATCGTCTCTGAGGGTGGCTAAAGCCATTGTAGGCATTGCCTCTACCAGTTGTAGTGGTTATTTGGGGTGTGTGTCACAAGTTGCCCCTCACTGTATCTGAACTCCGTAAGTGCCAATTTCATCTCTGAAGTTGGCACTAATCATGGCCAAGGATGGTGGTTCTTTAGGAAGAGTCATATTCCGTTGCTGATATGGTGGGATTTTTTGAAATTTTGCTTGGTTGAAATTATTATAGCTAGGAGGGAGGAGGTCTCTATAGATGCCACCAATATGAAAGCCTGGGCCAACAACAGGTGGTGAAGGATCTCAACGTGGGTCCTATTATCTTTGCATATTCCACTTTGAGGCAGATTGTATCAGAGATAGGAGGTGGAGCTTTGGAGGGCATAAGGTACTTCTGCAATGCTGGAGTCCTCGCGGGATGTTTGTGAGTAGAGGATTAAGCCAGAGTGGTCTTTTGGATCAGGGTCTTTGGTTTGTTAAGAGTTGTTTCTGGCAATAGGAGATTTCTAAGTGGGTGGTCCTATCATCTTTGCATCTTCAACTTAGTGGCAAACGCTATCAAAGATTAGGTGGACCTTTGGAGGACATGAAGTACTACTGCAATGTAGGAGTCCTGGGTGGGCTGTTTATGATTGGAAGATTAAGCCAGAGAAGGTTTTGTATCAGGGTATTTTGTTTTAAGAATTGTTTCTGGCAGTAAGATATTCATATGTGGATCCTCTTATCTTTGCATCTTCCACGTCAAGGAAAACTGTATGAGAGATAGGAAGTGGAGTTTTGGAGGGCATGGGATACTGCTGGAGTCTCTGGGGGGGCTGTTTGTGGTCTGAGGATTAAGCCAGAGGGGGTGTTCTGGATCCTCATATTTGGTTTGGTAAGCATTGTTTCTGGATTTGTATGTGGGTTCTATTATCTTTGCATCTTCCACTTTGAGGCAAACTGTATCAAGGATAGGAGGTGGAGCTTTGGAGCGAATGAGGTATTACTGGAATGCCGGAGTCCTGGGGAATGTTTGTGAGCAGAAGAGTAAGGTAGAGGGGGTGTTACGGATCAGGGTCTTTGGTTTGTTAAATAGTTTTTTCTGGTAATACAAGATTTGTAAGTGGGTCCTATCATCTTTGCATCTTCAACTTAGTGGCAAAAACAGTATCAAAGATTAGGAGATGGAGCGTTGTAGGGCATGAGGTACTACTGGCATCTGGAGTCCTGGGGGAATGTTTATGGGCAGAGAATTAAGCCAGAGGGGTGTTTTGGATCAGGGTCTTTGGTTTGTTAAGAGTTTTTTCTGGGAAGAGGATTAAGTGAGTCCTATGATCTTTGTATCTTCAACTTAGTGGAAAACTCTATTACAGATTAGGAGGTGGAGCTTTATAGGACATTAGGTGCTACTAGAATGCTGGTGGTGTCTTGTGGGGTGGTTTGTGATCATAGAGAATTAAGCTGGAGGGGATGCATGGATCTCTTAAGAGTTGTTGGCACTAGGAGACTCATATGGTGGCTTTGTCATTGCAGATGAGGGAATCATTATCATCAATTGCACGTTATCCTAACCAAATTAGGTTGGTGGCATGACATTTATATTGTCAATTGACTTCTAGAAGTCACATTGACAAAACAAATCCATACAAAAGAACAATATAACAAATTTTATGCTGGATGCTCTTTCTAGCACAACCCTATAAACAAGGGAATGAGGAGATAAAGTTCCAACACTAGCTCCATATGGAAAAGTTTAATGAGGGAATGATCAATCAAATTCATCTTCAGTGGGCAGGTGATGTGCAAAGTAAAAGAACTGGAATTCCTGTCACAGTGAAGGCTGGGATGGTAACTGTTGGAGAACTCGGAAAAATGATAAGAAGAATCGGGAGATCATCTAGATGCGGTTCCAGTTTAAAAAATAGATAATTCTAGAGTTTAAATGTTGTATTTTTAAATTCTAGATATTGTTGTATAAGTTTAAATTTATTTCCTAAGTTTTAGGAGATAAATTTTCCTAGTTTCTAGGAAGTAGATAGTTTATATTTTCTCCTAAATTGTAGGAGAATTATTAGCAGCTAGGGTGTATATATTTTCTTTCGTACCTCTAGAATTAATTATTCAAGCTTTTCAGCTATCTCAAAGCTTGTTTCAGTAACAAATTAAAATAATGCTTTATTCCAAATAATACCTCAAAATATTTTTATTGTTCCAAAACATTGACAAAAAATGTAAGTTAAAATTTAAAATGTGCAAAAAATTAGATTATTACATGAGCAACAATCCAATTTTGGATGTTGGGGGCGCATGTTGTGGACCCTCTGTATGTCTCATTTCTGGCCTTCTTCCCTATATAGTTATTGCTAAGTTTTTCTTACAACTTGTCTTTTTTGTAATGAAAAGCTTCAATTACTTTAGAAATGAAAACCTTTCTTGGGATGCCCACCCTCGCGGGGGCCCCGCCGCTCGGTCCCACAAATGAAGAGTGTGTTAAAATTTTCAATTTGACTCTTCCCCTTCATAAATTTGCATGATGTGGTATAAGGCATCCCACTGCTGTTTGCTAATAATGGCTAATATTTAAATTTTGTTCATTTAATAAATCTTATTCAGTCCCTGCTATCGGAAATGATATGTAGTTGACATCAGATTTGCTTCTTAAATGAACTTGAGAAGGCCATTATTGATTCCTGTATTAGTAAGAAGGCTGTTATCTTCTTTTAGAATTGTTTCCAACCTTCATTCAATTTTGCAGCTACTAGATACTATTCCACCATGCTTTTTGTGGTTTACTTTCTCCTTTTTGCTGAACTGGTTATTTGACAACTAATGTTAGGGGCGGAAAATGTCTAAAACGTTGGGAAATGTCATAGATCCAATTGATACAATCAAGGAATATGGCACCGATGCTTTACGTTTCACCCTTGCTTTAGGAACTGCTGGTCAGGTTTGTTTTTGTCTCTTAGACTGTCACTGGTACACCTTAGTTTTGGTATTTTATTATCTTAAAATTGGCTACATTCATGTGGTTTTCTGTTTGTGTATGTTCTGGTTTCTTACCCGAATTACGCCACTTCTTGCAGGATCTAAATTTATCAATGGAGAGATTGACAGCTAACAAGGCATTCACGAACAAATTATGGAATGCTGGCAAATTTCTGTTGCAGAATCTGCCAAGTCTAACTGATACTTCTGCTTGGGAAACTTTGTTGACACATAAGGTTTGTTAATTGTCCCCTGTTATTGGTTAGTAAAATGTTTGTAGTTGGAAATAATGCTAGTTTAGTACTCCTACAACTTTCAACCTTTTATGTAGAGGACAAGGGAATCTTACGTTGGAATTGCAGGGCAAGATAATAGCGATGTAAAGTGGCTTATCTAGTAAATATGCTTTTATACAACTTTATCCCACTAGATGCATTGGCTACATGAAATGTAGCTCTACATCCATCTAATAATTATGTATATTTGCGAATATTCTCTCTCAGCACGTCTATGTGGGATTACTAATGATTTTTTCATTATGAGATTCCTTGCTTATCTTTCTGTTTCTGAAGCTGAATTACACCAGCAATTTACTGTAAAAGTGACAAACAGCTTAAAATAGGAGTTCCAATTTCCTATTGCCCATGTTGCATTTGCTTGGGAAAGTGAGGCATCGCTTTATCATGCTGAATTTAAAATTGTCTTTTCCAGTTTCATCAAGAGGAATCTCTGCTTTGTCTACCTTTACCAGAGTGTTGGGTGGTAAGAAAATACTTATAATTCATTTTAGGTGTGCCATCCTTTCTTCCCCTAAGCTAACTATATAAGTTTGTTGGACATTCAGGTCTCAAAACTTCATGTGCTTGTTGACACAGTCACCACAAGTTATGACAAGTACTTCTTTGGAGATGTTGGAAGAGAAATATATGATTTCTTCTGGGGTGATTTTGCTGATTGGTATGATCATTTACCATCTCAGCAGCTTTCTTTAGTAATACATGCAAATGCAATTATATTGTGCAATTGCCTGCATTTATACAACTAAAAATGTATAATTGTCTTGTTTACAGTTATGTACTGGCTATAGCAAATTGTTTAGTCATGGAAACTACTACTTTTGAAAGGATGAGATCTCCAAGCATACATTTTATTTATCATGCTTGTATGTCTTGATGTGATTGGAATGTGTGAACAAGTCAAAGGTAGAATTCCAACCTGAAAAGCCAGCTTGACAGGTGGAGGGATCCTCATTATATAGAGCCCAAATCTCCTTTATCGAGGGGATGTGGGATGCTCGCACACATCGCCCCCCCTCTCCCTTCAATGCCGAAGTATCTTCTAGTACTCGGTACATGCCCATATAAGACGACAACATGACCGTATATGACTGCAGGGTACTGGGCACGACCACAACAGAGGGTAGTCCCCCAGCCAAGGGATACCATATAAGTTAAGAGAAGAAGGGATTGGAGCCAATCCCCACTATTCAAGGGATTTGTCTCCTTTCCATTTCAACAGGATGTCATGTAGAAAATCTTCAAGCTTGTGTGACAATAAAAAGAAATAACACATCTAATCGTTATAAAGTTTGATGTTAATAAACCTCTCATATTAAAATAGAGGTGTATATTTTGGTGATCTTCAACATTTACGTCTCAACCTTAATTGAGTGTCCACATTGGATCTTTAAAGAAAATTCCAACTTCAAAGCTCTCTTCTCATTAGGAAGAGTGATGAAAGATCAGTTCGGAACTACAATATTTCATATTACTACATACAACAACATATCATATCAAGCCTTAATCCTCCTAGGTGGGGTTGGCTACGTGAGTTCTAACTTGCCAATCATTTCTATGTATGGCCATATCTTCTATAAAGCTATATCTCATATTATACCTAAGAGTCTTCCACCAAGTTTTTCTTGGTCTTCCTCTACCTCCTTTGCCACAATGTTTCTGATTATTGGGGGATATTTGAAATAGATTACTCACACACTTACCCTTTAGGGCTTTGGAGAATATTCTAGTTACTACAATATTCTATTTAAATGCTCCTAAAAGTAAGTTCACGATCAAGTCTGAAGTTGTATCATGAGAACCATAAATTTTGAAACTGTGATTCAATCACATAAAAGTTTGACACATTTTCAAAGGGCTTAAGCTTGCCTTCAATCACATAAAAGTTTGACACATTTTCAAAGGGCTTAAGCTTTTGAGGCAAATCTTTGTTTTAGCATGATTTTAGAGCTTTAGTTTCTAGTGGTCTCTGAATCAAATATCTGATGTGTATTGATTTCTCATTATGTTCATCTATGTTTGGTGTGCAAAATATCAAAAAGACCTTCAAGCTGAATTGAACTGACTTCATAGGTTGTTTTTGGTGTTTTGTTAATCTGATTATTGGTTGCAAATGAGTACTATGGTGCATCTGATCATACTGAATCACAAATGTTTCATCAGGTAACTTTCAAAGACAAAAAGCATTACTTCTCTTCTCTCTTGGTTGTGCTCTCATCTCTAGTACTGCTGATGCCAAATGAAGTAAATACTTTTTTCACAAGCCCCTCTCAGCACTTTCTGTCTCTAACTATATGGCAATATGAATGTACCATAGCATTCCATTGGCATCAAGTCTAAGGCCAATTTTGAACCTGATCTTGCTATTGTGATTAATGACGATAAAATGGCTTTCTGTTCCAACAACAGCATGCAACCAAGACAAGGCCCTCTCATTGTTGTTTGTTGGCATTCAAACAATGTCAATAAACTAGACACGTTAGAAATGAAGTACTTCCCCCCTCTAAACTACACGTGAAGTTTCAATGCCAGTAATATGGCCACTTACCAATTCTATTATCTTCACTGTCTGTCTGGGAAAAATCTTTTGTCATTTGCGTTGATTATGAAGATTTAATCACTTAGATAAAATCAAATATTGCAACAGAAAACTAAATCAAACAAACTCAATCTACTTTGAATTGGTTTATTTTGTTTCATCCCATTATTGGTTTTGGGCCAAAAACTATGGAATTGATCTACGTCCGTTGGGTTCTAGGTCCAAAGTGAA
Organism: Diospyros lotus; assembly: GCF_014633365.1. NCBI lineage: Eukaryota > Viridiplantae > Streptophyta > Magnoliopsida > Ericales > Ebenaceae > Diospyros > Diospyros lotus. Next base: position 15,131,065 of record NC_068339.1, on the reverse strand, counting down.
CTTGAACTGAACATGCCCGTGAACATCACTAGTATATGTATAATCTTCATTGTTCTGATTAATTGTTTCCTGTTTTTGTCAGGTATATTGAAGCTAGTAAAGCTCGTCTGTACCACTCAGAAGGTCAATCAGTCGCTTCAATATCACAAGCAGTTCTGTTATATGTTTTTGAGAATATTCTAAAAATGCTACATCCATTCATGCCATTTGTTACTGAAGAACTGTGGCAGGTAATTTGTTGATTCTAGTTGTAAGAATTGAAGTTTGACCAGCTGTTCCTTTTTAACCTACTCTCTGAATATTTTGGAACCTCTTCTGAAACTTGATCTTTATATCTCTACAAATAACAATTTCATGATTACTATTTCTATCCAATAATTTACCATTATTATTGCTAGTAAAATTCTCTTCAACAATGTTTGCTGATAAATTATACAGAGCAAAGACAAACTAACAATCTTCTCTTTACTTTGGAATTAACATTTGGCTAAATGGAAGTTGGTTTTTCATCATGTACTATTGAAGCTACCCTGCACATTATAAAGAAAATTTTTAAGATACCTGGGAGCCATTTGGAAGACATTGTTGTGCAAAATTTAGATTGTATTTTAATTGTTGATGAGCTCCTAAGTTATGCAGGGATACCACTAATTCAGCTATTGGAAAGTGCTGCTACTGTGACATGTGACTTACTAGAAAACAGTATTATAAGGACTTGAGAGGGAAAGGAAGAAATGAAGAGCCATATATTAATATATTTTCCTTCCAGTACTCCATGCTGCATGAGTAGAGGCTCATTTATTGTTTTTCCCCAGTCTTGGGTTTCTTAAAAAGTATCTTGATGAGTGGCAGTAATTATTTGTTCTATCATGGTACTTACGGTCTATGCTTTGTGCTTCCATATTTATCCAGCTTGCATAAATAACTTGTGGATGAAGAAAAGAAGCAAAACTAAGCAGAGTTTTGGAGAGAAAACTAGTTGTATGAAGACCTTGAAGCACCTGACCTTTTCTTCTGTTTCCAATCAAAATTTTCTATATCACATTAGGTCATATAGTCTCTTAGTTGGCTTCCAATGCTTCTCGCCGATTCCCTTGGAATTTTCTACCTTTATGTAGTACTTTTTTTCCTGTTTTATTTATTTGATTTCCCCTCTTTGGATGTTTTTATGATTTCTGAGTTCTTCAACCATCTATAGGCACTCCCAAGTAGGAAAGAGGCTCTTGTTGTATCATGTTGGCCACAGACTTCTCTTCCGAGGGATGCCAACTCAATAAGAAGATTTGAAAATTTACAAGTTCTTGTGAGTTCAGAATCAGATTTCTTCTATCTCTGCTGTCAGGTTACTTGTGGATGCATCATTTTACAAGTTTTTTAATCAATGTCTGTTCTTTCTGTGAGGCGTAGATAAGAGCAATTCGCAATGCTCGAGCAGAATATTCTGTTGAGCCATCAAAGCGTATATCTGCATCTATAGTGGCAAATTCTGAAGTCATACAGTATATTTCTGTAAGTGTTCTTTTTGTTTTGCTGGCATTACTTACAGTATCAGAAGCACTTGTTTTGGGTGAGATTATTGAGCTTGTTTTATTTTGTCAATTTATTAGCTCTTAGGCATGATATGATGGGTTTACATAAATTGAGATGATTGACAAGCTAACATTCATATAGTTGATCCCATCTAATAGAATTAAGGCTTTTTTTTTTTCTTTTAGGGGGGTGGGGGGAGAAGAGTCCTTGTGGTTGTGGCCTTGAAATCTCTCTTAAGTGTGGTTGAGATTACACAATGCATATTTCTTCATGGTCTGCGTGGTGAGGCAAGATGGGTAAAATTTGCATCTATGTAACTTAGAATATAATTAAGATGGCATCAGCAGATTTCATACTTCTCTATCATGTTCGGTAATGGCATCTAAACTGCTGGGGAATCTGGTAAGCAGAAGGGATGTGTATCCTTTTACATATTAGTTTTTGTTCATGAAGCTTTACATTTTCATCTAAATATGCTGTCTCATCTAACTAGCTATGAGATTCATTTCAGAAAATAATATATACATTTGCACGAAGCATGTATAAAATTTAGATTAGATTTTTGCAATCATAATATTTCTTCTTTCTTTATGGTATTTGTTAAGTTGTATAAAGAGATGGTATGATGTCATGGCTTATGTCATGATGATGTCATGGTATTTGTATATATGTGTTTCATCTCTTAGTTTGTAACTAATAGAAAACTCTTCAACCCATCTCTCTCTCTCTCTAAATTCTCACATGGTATCAAAGCCACCGGTGAGAAAATTAGAAGTCTTTGCTGTGTATCCTTCTCCAGCAATCTCCAAATCCTAAACTTCTTCTCTCTCCTCGCCACCTCTGTCAAAACCAAACCTCCACTATCCGGCCCTCATTTGCTAGTACCACTGCCACCATAGTGTTCACCATCATCAGATCGGTTGACTACCGGAGACCCATCGCCGTTGCCGCAGCCATGCGCCGTCACGACGTTTTCTGCCCATCTGCCACGCGTTGCCCGTCGGCCCACTTTTCAGCCACCAATAGCTTGTGCCAACCTCAAATCGTCCCAATCCTGGAGCCCTATCGCTGCCACATGCCGCCCATCAGATCTGCCAGATTTGAACCGTCGGTTGACGCACCGAATATCAAACTCTTGCCAGGATAGGAGGAGCCCTTTTCAGATCTTGGAAGGTATCGAAGACTGGTAGGCAAGTTGAACTATCTCATCGTTACTCGTCCTGATATTACTTTTGTTATGAGTGTAGTTAGTTAGGTTCTCAGTTTTCCATGTGATTCTCACTGGGATGCTATTATTCGGATTCTGAGATACATCAAAAGAGCACCAGGTAAAGGGCTACTCTAAGAGGATAAGGAACACATATATTTGTTGTTATGCAGATGCAGATTGGGCAAGATCTCCTTCTAATTGTAGGTCAACCTCTAGGTTTTGTGTTCTTATGGGATTGTTCTTATGTATCGGGCTATGGCTAATGCAACTTGTGAGCTCATCTAACTTAAACAACTCTTGCAAGAACTTAAGTTCTGTGAAGTGTCCCCTATGAAGCTTGTTTGTGATAATCAGGTTGTCTTTCACATTGCTTCTAATCAAATGTTCCATGAACGGACCAAGCATATTGAAATCTATTGTCACTTTATTAGAGCAGGAACTTAAGTTCTATGAAGTGTCCCCTATGACGCTTGTTTGTGATAATCAGGTTGCCTTGCACATTGCTTCTAATCCAATGTTCTATGAACGGACCAAGCATATTGAAATCTATTGTCACTTTATTAGAGAAAAGTTGGTTGAAGATATTATTATTACAGAGTTTGTTAACTACAATGATTAACTTGCAAATGTTTTCACCAAGTCTCTAAAGAGTCCTCAGGTAGAATATATTTGTATCAAACTTGGTGCATATGATATCTATGCTCCAATTTGAGGAGAGGTGTTAAGTTGTATATAAAGATAGTTAGCATGATGTCATGGCTTATGTCATGGTATTTGTATATATATGTGTTCCATCTCTTAGTTTGTAACTAATAGACAAACTCTTCAAACCATCTCTCTCTCTAAATTCTCACAGTATTGATATGGTATTATCTTTTTATTAGTCGGACCTTTTTCCCTGGCCCTTTGCTGAATTTCATGCCTGCTCTCTGCCAACTACGTGGGGGCTATTGGGCATGCACATACAGCACATGGAATTGCAGCCAATTCTTATGTAATTTGTTTATTTTTAGTCTTTACCTATTAAGTGGTAAGATCTTTAGAGCTGTGTCAGTCGCTCTGCTACCTACCTTTTGTAGGTCTAACAGAGAATGGCATTCTTGTCCTCTTTGGGTGCAAGGATGTGATACATAATTGGATAATAATTATTAAGTCCTAACTCATACCATCTCTGGAGTCTCCACTTTCAACTCCAAGCATCACAAAGCATAACGATTAAGGAACCATTTATGACTGCTTGGCTGGAACCTTCAAGTAGCAAGTCTTATAGCTTTCTTGTTGATTGTTTAGAGACACTTACCCGAATGTTTTATGCCATTAAAAGGACCTCAATTGATTGATTTGCTTGGTGCAGAAAGAAAAGGAAGTTTTAGCTCTTCTTTCCAGGCTTGATTTGCAAAATGTCCATTTTACAGATTCTCTACCAGGTGAGCTCACCTATAATAGTTCATCTCTCTGTGTAATGGACCAGATATCTCCTCCTTGACTTATTTAATTTATTTCTTGATTCATTTTATAATATTTTAAAATGTACCCACTTATGCATGTAAAAACACCACCAAAAATGCTTCAGGTGATGCAAATCAGTCTGTCCATCTTGTTGCTGGCGAATCCTTGGAGGCATATCTTCCTCTTGCTGATATGGTCGATATCTCAGCTGAAGTCCAGCGCCTTACCAAACGCCTCTCCAAGATGCAAGCAGAGTACAATGGGCTTGTTGCTCGTCTCAATTCTCCTAAAGTATGAAATGCATTGATTTATATCCATGGAATTATCTTTTGCAAATACAGTTGGATCATATGCTGGTCTATAACCTGGTTGAGTGAATAAGAGTGAATAACCTGTAGCATTTAGAATAAGATTGAGGTGCCCTGATCACTTCTGAGGATACTTCAAGTAATAATAGTATAGCACGTTAACAGGGGATCATTCCTAGAGAAAAGATCTCCTCTTGGCAAAGATGACTTATACCTCCAGAATCTCAAAATCTGCACTACTTTTCATGAACTTCCTGAGCTTGAGGGGTGGGTATGTGCTTCAAGGCTTCAGGACTGAACGACATTTTACTTTCTTAATTTATTACAGCTTCGTTTCTCTTGGGAAAAAGATTTGACACAATAAACAATGTCTATATGATCAGTTCCTTGCCCTTTCATGTTTTCAGTACCGACATTCACCCATCATGAAGACTCTCACAATCTCTTTGTTATCCTGCAGTTTGTGGAGAAAGCTCCAGAGGAAATTGTACGTGGAGTTCAAGAAAAGGCAGCAGAAGCAAAAGACAAATTAACTCTCACTAAAAACCGATTAGCTTTCCTCAAATCAACAGTTTCGGTGTAAAAATAGGTTCCAGTGATTTTTATTTCATTTTCTGGGAAATCCACATTTCCACCAGATCGCCTGCCCATGATCTAATTCCTGAGAGTAAGCCTTTTGGGTCTCTGCAAATATCCTACACATTTTTGGCGGCAAGTCCTCATCCATTTGAACGGCAGGTTTTGCCATGGATTCAGCACAAGATAGAGAGCTGCATTATATCAAATCTTCCCTGCCTGTCTTGTTTATTTCAGTTCATGGTCTCAGGGCCCAAGGACTGTGAACATGTATTCTGGGTCAAGCCCTGTATTTTGTTATTGTTTCAAGTGAATCTGCTGATAGTTGCCATGGCTATGCTGATGCACCCTTAACTTGAAAATGCATTTGATATGCTATCTTGATCTGCTGCCACGGCTTAGCTGGATATTCATTGTAACTATATATATACTTCGTGTAGTGCCATTTTGATTGTTTTCCACTTTGGTCAGTTTGACTTTATAAATAGGTTTCTTCCATGTTTCACTCTATTCAAAAATTCGTGTTTCTACCTCTTTACTCATTCATAATCAAGCCCAGCACATCCTCAATGCTTTTCTCCTCACTTTAATTCCTTTCGCAAATCTTGAGGCAATTTGTTGTTTTGCCAAGCTTGAAGTATCACCACTGGAAAAGGCTGTGGATTTGTCGAACTTGAATATTCAACTTTCCAAACCCATAATCTGTTGAGGCGCAACATATATCCGGATGATTAGTTGTCAAAAACATTAAATCTAGCTCAAATTTATTGATAATGGATTTGAAATTCAAGCAGCACGTTACACCTCTGTTGCCCTACAAAAAATCACTTTGAATGAGATGCTAAAAAAATGGATAGTGCTCGTCAAGCTTTAATACACAATGAAGGATGTTATGGGTTCTGAAAAATATTACAAACGCGATTGAGAGAAGGCCGTCTCCTGTGTCCAAGCAGCCAAAATCTTTGCAATTTTCACTCGGGAGGGCTTTACAAAAATTCTTATAGAATTACGAGTCAATAGCATCTTTACAATTATAAAACGAATCTAGATTATCTTTATGAAAAGCAGGATTGTGACCCCTAATTATTAGCGTAAGATTGATGTCCTGGAGCTGTTGGACAATTCTTCTCTCTATTCATTGGAGCAACCAGAGTTGGCGTTAGCCAGAGTATGCATAAAACTGTAAATCTTGAGCTAAGACAAGACAAACTAGCTAGTGAAAAACAAAACAAAACATCTCAACCAAAACACTGGCAACTTTTTCCAGGTACCCATGCACTAGCCCAGGCACCATATAATCAACACATCTTCCTTGACAAGTTAAACCTTAAAGGAGACAGTCTGAATGGTGAGACTTAGAGACTACATGGGAAGGAGATGAGATTTGGGGCCTTGAAGAAGAAAGACGTCACAATGTTCATGGCTCCAGAAGAGTGTTATTATGAGGGGGCACCTAGATATGAAGCAAGCCGCAAGATGTCGCTGAAGACTCCACCGGCTGTGACTTGGGCGCCTGCACCTGGTCCTCGGATTATCAGAGGCTGTTGCTTGTACCTTTCGGTAGTGAAAGCAATGATGTTGTCAGAGCCCGAAAGCTGTGCAAAAGGATGATCTTTCTTGTATCTTCCCAATTCAACTGCTCCTTTCTGATTAACCACATCCACCACTCCAACATATCTCAAGACCTTCAATATCACAATCTCATGAGAACACAAAAATAAAAATGAAGGAAAAACACAATGCATAGTGTGAAACAGCTTGTGCCATTAAAAGTGAAACTGCTATTTAAATTGTGCAGCCATGATCCTTGTTTATTTATTTTTATTTGGTGTCTAAAAGTTTTCAATTTAATGTATTGGAGGCATTCCAATATGTTGGGACAACAGAAAAACCCTCATAACTTGTGGATAATTAATATTTTAAGTAGCATTATAGTTTCTCCTAAGTAAAACAAACAAATCTGTATAATAGTTTTTTGACTAGCAGTTTATTTACCTTTTCTCTATAATAAAGTTTGGAAATCCAAAGGTCAGTCACTCTTTTATGCTCAAGGAATGTTTGTTTTCCCACAATCCCTTTAAACAATTAGGCACCATATAAGAAAGGAGCCACCATTGCAGAAAATTACGGATATACATATTCTAATATACACCCCAAGCCAAATGTCATACAATCTCTAATGGTGTCCCCTTTCACCAGCCCCATCTCAAATGACACGCACCCATTGACTCCTTTTCTTCTCCCCTACTTTGTTGTGTAGATAAGTATATATTAATTAGATCGAGGAGGTACTTCAACCACAGCGATCAGTTGCCCCCCCCCCCCCCCCCCCCCCCCTCTCTCTCTCTCTCTCTCTCTCTCTCTCTCTCTCTCTGGTTTTTTTCTCTCTTTTGGAGGGGGATGGACTCTAATTAGGATACTACTGTTGCTTTCTGTAATAATATGACAAGTGTCAAAAATACTAACTTCCCCGGCATCATCTGCATCCTGACGCTTCTTAGCAATGTCTTGGTCATATTGCGGCAGTTGCTGGAGAAACTCCTTAGTTGAAGCATTACCCTGAAAAGAAATCATCAGAAAGTCAAATCAAAGACAAGCTCTGTCTCCAGCTAACTAACATGCTGTTGAAAATATTCAAAAACTTACCCTCAATGGTTCTGGCACCAGACTCTCAATAGGGATATCTGAAAGTTCAAGCTTTAAACCTGATTCTCTGGCAAGAATTATCACCTGAAACACAAAAAAATCCAGTATGACGATGAACTTATCTCAGATACTGTGGTTACGTCCAATATGATATCTGGTTGCAGTCAGTCAACGTCGGGCTGTGTTTGCCATAAAAATCAGGATTAAAGTAGTGTCAAGCATAAATAAGCTTGTAGAATTCTGCCGTAATTTATTCCACACCAGTGTAGTATGTTTTTATGCTCATGTTTTGTAGTAAGCAGATCAGGTACAGAATAGCTCCCAATCATTGCTGCGAATTTATTTGCACCAACATGATAATAAACATAAACAATCTTGTCTCTTTCTGGAGTGCCAACTTATCCCAAGATTATGTTAGTGTATGCCCTACAACTTAAGTGTTAAGTTGTACTTGATACACTAAGATATGATATTGTTAGTGTATGGCCTACAACTTAAGTGTTAAGTTGTACATGATACATTCAGGTTTGACATATTATGAGTAATATATCTATTTGTTTCATGTTCATGATATTCAATTGGCACATCTTTGTCTTTTATCTTTAATTATATTGGATGCCTAAAGACAAAGTCTCTAGAGATACTCTATGTAGAAAAAAATTAAAGTGACTTTAATTGTAAGGTCTTTGATACACACAAGAGTATACCTTAAAATGTCATTGACCAAAAGTGTCATTGAGATGGGACATCAATAACGAAAAGAGATCGGTGTGCGCTATGTTGTCACCTTAGGGAATGTGGCAGTTGATCTTACAGACTATGGTCATTCGATGCCTAAATTAGTACATGGCTGCTTGTTAGAGAACAAGTTCATTGGACAGTGACTCGACTCAAGGATTCCAAATGAATCTTACAAAGAGTGTCTAAGGAAACCTATTGTGGTAGTTGTGCAAGTGATCCTTCGACTTGAGATCACCATGGTACCTTGCATATGGATTCATATACTTTGATATTATTATGGAAGCATCTCGGTAAGGGATGTGAGTGCGACAGTGATTGGGTATGCCATGAAGCATGTGAAGGCTATGAGTGGTCAAGATAGGATTCATAGACCCCAATTAAGTGGAGATATGTCTCATGAGCCCTTTGGTGAAAGATGACTTGAAGTTTGTGGCCACAGCTGGATGTTGATTCAAAGAAAGTCATCCTTTAGGAGATCAAAGAATATCATGATCAAACTGAAAAAGGATTGACACTCTTTCCATATCCTTGTTTGATCGAGACACTTTAAACCGATAAAAGAATTGAATTGCATGGGAAGACCACCATTGAAAGGTAGCGATCACAACTTGATCCTTCTATCAATTGGGAGCCATGATGGGTTGCTAGACTCCGCTCTTGGTCTATGGCCTTTGAGAAAGGTCATTGCCAACATAAGTAGAAGCCTAATGGGTCACACACAAACATCACTAGGTAATGGCGAGCTTGTTTAGGGTTTGAGAAAACCCCTGTGAAAAGCTAAGATAAATAGAATCCATAGATTAGGTTTGCCAAATTCCACCTAAAATCCTAGTTGGACTAGGTTACCTAATTGGGCCTTAGGTTTTGGTGGAAATTGGTACCTAATTAATTAGGATTTTATTTATGGACTAACCTAAGGCTATTGGGGTGATTTAAGGAGCTTAATGGGTTATTTTAAAGTGTTTAAAACTAAGGCCCAAATGGGTTATTTTAAAATGCTTAAAACATAAAGTCCAAAAGGACAATGGAAAGAAAAGCCCAATATCATGTTTTAAAGTGTTTAAAACATGGGCTTAAAGACCATTCTGCCCAAACCCTTCAATTAGGGTTTTGTGCCTAAGGGTTATAAATAGCCCTTGTGTGGTTCTTTTTGTTGAAGAGATTACTTGAGTGCCTATTATGTTAGAATAATTAGTTGTTATTCTGTTATGCTTTTATACCGCTTGCTGTATTAATTGTTCTATTAGTAGTTAGATGCGTTTGTATATAAGCTCAGCGAGCTTCATTATAAGTTGCTGGAAATATTATTCATCTTGGAGATTGTTCTTTTATTTCTCTTGTGCCCTAGATCTCTCTAAATCTTCTCATCTTTACATGGTATCAGAGCCTGCAACTTGCGTCAATGGCTTCGAATCTGGATCAAAATTCTTCTTCCTCACTTCCAATACCTTCTTCCACCTCGCTATCTTCATCTTTGCAATCGGACTTCCCGTATGTAGCGAAGGCGTTTAGCTTTATACCTATCAAGCTAGACTCGAGTAACTATATTTTTTGGAAAGCACAGATTCTTACAACGATTCGAGCCTTTGACTTGTTGCCGTTCTTGAACAAGTCGCCGCCTCCTCCTAAATATGTGTCAGATCTGACTGGTGATGGTGATGCTCCGGTGGTTAACGTGGACTATATGAATTGGATGCGGTCAGACCAATTGCTCCTCGACTGGTTGTTCTCTACTATTGACAAGCAGGGCCGGCCTTGAGAAGTTAGGGGCCCTAAGCGAAATTTTATATGGGCCCCCTAACATCTCAGGCCCCTAATATTATTTAATATTATATATATATAATATGAAATGGGCCCATGCCTATAAGGCCAACTGGCCCATGCCAACAAAGCCAAAACTGGCCTTAGTGGGGGGGCCCAAGGCACTTGCCTTGGTTGCCTACCCTCAGGGCCGGCCCTATTGACAAGGAGGTGCTTGCGCAAGTGATTCAATGTGAATCATCTGCCGAGGTATGGTCTGCTCTTGAGAGTTTATATTCTCGCCAAACCATAGCAAAATCTTTCCAATTAAAACAGCAGTTAAGGTCTGTTAAGAAGGACTCTATGTCTATTAATGATTACATACTGAAAATTAAGACAATTGGTCATTCATTGGCTGCTATTGGTGAATCCTTGAGTGATAAAAGATCTATTACTTGCAATCCTAAATGGATTAGATCATGAGTATGAAACCGTTGTAAGCTTGATCACCTATCAAATGGATGAAATCAACTTAGAAAAAGTGCAGTACCTATTGTTAATGCATGAGCAGCGACTATCCTCTAAAAATACTGCACAGTCTATGGTGAATTTTGAGTCGGTTATGCATGCTCCTGTTAGTGTACACATGACTTCAGTTGCAGCACAAAATGGTAATAATACTAGAGGAGGTTTTGGACAAAGAGAAGGTGGATATAGAGGTGGAAGAGGTCGTGGTAGATCAAATAGACGGATCTATTGTCAATTGTGTGGAAAACCAGGGTACTTTGTTGATAAATGCTATCATAGATTTGACAAAAACTTTCAGAGGAATGCTGGTGGTCAAAGTTTTAAGAATCCTCTTCAGAATTCTCAAAACTTTCAGAAGTTTCCAGCAGCTGATTCTAGGGCATAGGTAGCTACCTTTTCTGATTCTAATGAGCCCTACATGACTGATATAGGTTCTTCTCAAGGAGTCACCTCGTATGGCCATTTTTCTCAACCTCCAGAAAATTTGTCTCCCTCACAATTGCCTGATCATTCATGGTTTGTGGATTCTGGAGCCATAAATCATATCAGTTCAAATCTCAATAACCTGACATTGCATGCACCTTACAATGGAGGAGACAAGGTCTCTGTTAGAAATGGTAAGCAATTGTCTATTTCTGATGTTGGTCTTGGACATCTATATACTAACACTAAGCCTTTTTCTGTTATCTCATTACCTAGAGTTCTTCATGTTCCTCATATGAAGAAAAGTTTAATCAGTGTATCACAACTTACTAATGATCACAATGTAATTGCTGAATTTCATTCCAATGTTTGTTTGATTAAGGACAAGAATACAGGTCGTGTGCTACTTCGAGGACAACTTAGGGATGGTCTTTATCAATTGGTTCCTGCTTTTGATCAAGCTGCCAGCATCCCTGAGAAATCTATCAATTCTTCTCATTCAGTGTCGTTTACAGCTGCTGCTAATTCGTTGTCTATGAATAAATGTACTGAATTTTCCTCCAATTGTTGTAAACCACAGCTTCCATTTAGTCATGGATTGTCACCTAATGTTTGTTTAGTTCAATACAATAAGACATGTCAATAGTGGCATGCTCGATTGGGTCATCCTACTTACAATGTATTGAAATTGATTCTTAATAAAATTCAAATTCCATGTTCCTCTTCAGCTCTTTCATTCTGTGATTCCTATAAACTTGACAAACATCATCAACTTCCATTTGTTTCTCATAATATTACTGCAAAAAGGCCATTAGAGTTGATATATTCAGATGTTTGGGGTCCTTCTCCTACTATTTCTGTTAAAGGATTCAGAAATTACATTATCTTTGTTGATGCTTACTCAAGGTTCACATGGCTATATCCATTGAAATTAAAATCAGATGCTTTACCTACCTTCATTAGTTTTCATAAACTTGTTGAAAATCAACACCAAACCAAGCTTAAAGCTATCCAAACTGATAATGGGGGGGAATTTCGAGCCTTTTTACCTTACCTACAAAGTCATGAAATACAACCTAGGTTTTCATGTCCTTATACTCACCAACAAAATAGTGTAGCTGAAAGGAAACATAGGCATGTAGCTGAAATGGGTCTTACTCTACTTGCTCATGCTCATATGCCATTAAAATTCTGGGAAGAAGCCTTTCAAACTACAGCTTTTATTATTAATTTGTTGCCTTCCTCTTCATTACAGTTTCATACCCCATTTGAGCTTCTCTATAAGAAAACACCAAATTATCTGTTACTTCAACCCTTTGGATGTGCTTGCTTTCCTTATTTAAGACCTTATAACAAGCACAAGTTTGATTTTCACACAATCAAGTGCATATTTCTTGGATATAGCCATACTCAAGGAGGATATATTTGTTTGCATCCTTCTGGAAAAATCTATGTTTCTAGGCATGTAAGTTTCAATCCTGATGAATTTCCGTTTCCAGGTCTTTTCTCTTCATCTTCCCTGTCATCTAAATCAAATTCAAACAATTCTTCTACTTTGATTTTTCAATCGCTTCCTAATTCTTCTTCTTCTCCTGTTGCTTGTCCTCGGGTAGCACAGGCCTCTAATTGTCTAGAATCTGTCCGCAACTCTGTAAATTCTACTAATTCTTCAAGTCAATCAGTGACCTCATCTCAACCTATTCATTCTTCTCCCAGCACATTAATTCCAGTTTCTAAGTTTACAACTGTTCCAGTTCCATCTATTCATCCTATGGTCACAAGGTCCAAGACTAAACAACTTTTAACCACCTCTCCTCAAGCCTTGGTGAGTTCCCTAGAACCTAATACAGTCCATGAGGCCTTATTAGACTCAAGATGGGTTAAAGCTATGAAGGAGGAGTTTGGAGCTTTGCAGAAAAATGATACATGGGAACTTGTTCCATTTTCTAATGCTATGAATCTAATTGGATGTAAATGGGTGTTCAGAATTAAATATAATTCTGATGGAACTGTTCTGAAGTTTAAAGCTAGGCTGGTGGCAAAAGGTTTTCTTCAAAATCCGGGTGTCGATTATGCTAAAACGTTTAGTCCTGTTGTTAAAGCACCTACTATTAGAGTTTTATTCTCTTTAGCGGTAACTTTTGGATGGGATATACAACAAGTTGATGTAAACGATGCATTTTTAAATGGTGATCTTGAAGAAGAAGTATTCATGTCGCAGCTGGAAGGTTTTGTCAATCCTAAATGTCCTTCTCATGTGTGTAGACTGAAAAAGTCTCTTTATGGACTTAAACAAGCTCCTAGAGCTTGGTACACCAAGTTAAGACATGTTCTTCAGTCTTGGGGTTTCTTAAGGGCTGTTTCGGATGCTTCCCTGTTTATTAAAAGAACTTCAGCCTTTGTCATTTTTATTTTGGTGTATGTTGATGATATATTGATTACTGGTTCAGATTCAGCTGCTATCCAAGATTGTATTCATAATCTTGACACTCATTTTGCTCTAAAAACCCTAGGATCTGTTAATTATTTTCTAGGGTTTGAAACATATAGAGATAGCAATGGTCTCTATCTTACTCAGTCCAAATATGTGCTAGATCTGTTAAAGAAGGCTGCTATGTCCGATTGTAATCCACGTGATACTCCAATTAATTCAGCTGTTTCTCTAATTGATGAAGGTGAAGTATTTGCTAATCCAGCCTTGTATCAAACACTAATCGGATCATTACAATATCTTACTTATATAAGACCTAATATAGCCTTTGGAGTGAATAAACTTAGTTAGTTTCTCGCTAATCCTAAGGAGCAGCACTGGTTGGCTTGTAAAAGGTTGTTGAGATATCTTAAGGGCACAATTGGTCTTGGTCTTTTCTTTTCACCATCTTCAACAGATTTATCTCTTAATGTTTATACGGATGCTGACTTTGCCAGGTTGTAAAGTCTCTAGACGGTCAACTAGTGGGCTATGTGTCTTTCTTGGTAACAATCTAATCATTTGGAGTTCAAAGAAACAATCAGTGGTTGCTAGATCTGTTGGGGAGGCTGAATATAGAGCCATTGCTCAAGGGGTGACTGAAGTTATGTGGCTGATATCTTTGTTTGGTGAGCTGGGTTATTCATGTGTGCATACTCCAATTATTTGGAGTGACAATCAAGCAGCCAAAAGCATGGCTGAAAATCCAGTTTTTCATGCTCGTACAAAACATATTGAGATTGATATCCATTTTGTTCGTGAAAAGGTGGAGAAGAATCAAGTTGAGATTAGATATGTGCCTACTACTCATCAAATTGTAGATGTATTCACTAAAGGATTACCACGGAGCAGATTTAAAGAATTGGTAGACAAGCTATGTTTACATCAGTCTCCCATGGTTACTGTGATGACTGTTACTAAATCTGATTCTAAAGAATTAATTGCTAGACGAAGTCTCCAAAAGAAGTCTACTTTGAGGGAAAATGTTGAAGAGATTACTTGAGCGCCTATTATGTTAGAATAATTAGTTGTTATTCTGTTATGCTTTTATACTGCTTGCTGTATTAATTGTTCTGTTAGTAGTTAGATGCGTTTGTATATAAGCTCAGCGAGCTTCATTATAAATTGCTGGAAATATTATTCATCTTGGAGATTGTTCTTTTATTTCTCTTGTGCCCTAGATCTCTCTAAATCTTCTCATCTTTACACTTTTCATTGAAGCCATGAGATGCATGGAAAACGGTGTGCCTCTAAGCCATATAGGCCGTGTGATGTGCATGTTAGAAAGCTCCCACGCCGCCCCTTTTAGAGCTAGCACTCTTCAAGCTTTAGGAAGCCGCCCCCTTGGAGGTTCTTAGTGTTGCTTGCTCGCGTGGATACTGCTAGAGCCCAGACGCTTGAACAACTTCGTGATCGCCTCCATCAAGTGTTGGTTCTGAATCTTCACTTCCAGAGGTAATCCTTGGCCCTCTCCTCCATAATCTATTCCCTTGGAGATATCCTAGAAGAATTTACGGTTAAAAATTTTTATTTTCCCGTTGTGCTTATGATCCATAAATTCCTTTAGATTAGCTAGCATAAAGTTTCCCCCAACACATTTTAGTCACAAAAAGGTCATTATATGAAAACCAGGAGATAGATTTTCTTTAAAGAGGTCTCTGAAATTTGCACACTCATGGACTACTATAAAATTCAATGAGAAAGAATCCATTACCTTTCTGGCCACATCCTTTCCAGATAAATCATCCCTTGGATCTGGTTCAGTGTAACCTGCCTCTTTTGCCTCCATAACCACCTCACTGAAAGCTCGTGTGCCTAAAAAGTTGTTGAAAATGTAACTCAAAGTCCCACTGCATCAACAAACACTGGTGTAAATAAATTATTCTATAACCTTACATGAGCCTTTTTTTTTTTTTTGCAAGTAAACAAAAATAACAACGCACCAAGCCTAATCCCATTAGGTGGGCTTAGCTTTTCTTTCATAAGCAACATTAATTTAATATCATGAGGATACAAATAAGCTAAAATATTTTAGATACTTGGTTAACCATTGTTGATCATGATCACATCAGTAACTTTTCAGGTATGTTTAGGAAGATAGAAGAAGTAGAAAATTTTCCTTCCTCTGTTTGGTTTCTTTTCTGAGGGAAAAGGCATACATAAGCTTATACGTCTAAAAGAAAAAGTGAAAAAATAAAGGAGATGAGCCTAACTATAAAGGCATCTCAAATGGATAGAAGTTTTATTAAGAGATTGCTGTACATTCTGCAGAGTTCCTTCCCTTCACAAGGTTTCAAAACCAGCCTTTTTATGTTACTTAAGAAAGCCAGTACACTAACCTGAAAATGCCTTCAATCCGCAATATCTTGTCCCCAGTTTCAAGGAGACCCTGTAAAGTGCTGATGATTGGAAGACCAGCTCCAACAGTACCTTCATAGAAGTAATGTGTGTAGGACTGTCGCTGAAGTGCTCTCAACCTCAAATACTAGGATTGGACAAATATCATGACATGAAAGCCCCAAGAAGAGTGTATCATTATAATAAGCAGAGAGAGAGATGCAATACAGATTTTCATTTAAATATATATATTGTTTACTAACAAGGGTACATCAATGGTGGGCAGAGAAATAGTGCATGTGTTAATTTATCAAAATATAAGAAAATGACATTCTAAACTTACAACCATTTCATCAATCAAATCACAACCAGCATTCTATAAATATGGCGACCACAATGGTACCTGATCAAGTGGTCCTGAATTTGCCTTCTTATTTGGAGTAATTATGTGAATTCCTCTCCGCAACCAGTCATAGTAATGGCTTGCAATACCAGAGTCTGCTGTACAATCAACCAGCATAGTATTTGGAATAAAATGATTTCCATGCACATGTTGAACAAATTGCTCCACGTCAGCCGCTTCTCCTTTGTCCCTTAGAAGGTCTCTCCAATTAGACAAGTCAATACCCCTGTATCCGGAGATGAAATTGTTAAGGATTATAATCAAAGAGTGTCCCTATTTTGTTCTACACTCCCTATGGGAGTAACAATTCAACAAAAATAAAATATAAAAAATAAGCAGGCTAGACTTGACCTCAGAGAATAAACCACTGATATAGAAAGCTGTTGGAAACTTGAGAAAAGGAGCACTAGGAAGATGAAAAAGAAAATATTTATTTCTCAAATTTCATAAAGGTGTGAGTTGCTGCTTCTTGTTCTCCATTTAATTTTGATAAGAATTGTTGTATCAGTTGCTCTTCATTATTTCAACTCAGAAATAGCTTGAAAAAAATAAATTATTATAAGCACCTCACAGTGACCACCTCTCTTTACATACTACTCTCTTTAGTTTAGTTATATAAGAACAATCTTTTCAGTACTAATTCTGCTTACTCATTTCAGGAGTTCAATAACTTTTGTTTTATCTTATATCTTTGGCATTATTATCACTAAAAAAGAAAATTTTCCTTTTATGGATCAGTTCTTCCATTCCAAAGATAGAAAAATAAAGCATTAACTTCTTATGATTATTGGAACCATTTTACTACTAGTGTTCATTCTACTATTCATAAATTTTTCAAAAAAATATGCATGCTCCACGAGTCAACCTGCCTAGGTAGGAGATCAGAACTTTCTTTTTCTCATTAACTTTGTCTATTTCATCTCGGTAATGAGGGAGGCATTCTATTATCTCAATGAATTAGACTTCACAAGTGGTAAATGAATTCTTAATTAGATTGTGATCCATCAATTAAAAAGCACCATATAGAAATAGAAGAGGAAATAACAGCATGATGAAGAAAAGTAATCAACAGACCTAAAACAAATTATTTAGCACTAGGCACTAGCCATGAAGGAGAACGCAGTGATAACCACGGGAAGCCATTTTCTTGGACTATGTAAGGTTCTACAGTAAGTCTTGTTTATATGGTCCAAATGAAGAACACCAAGCACATGCATTGAAAATTCTTATACATCTCTTGTTCTTCAAAGAGATTCAGCAAGAAAAAAAAAAAAAAACTTAACACCTGAAAGTAAACTACTGATGCAATGACATTAAGCATAAACCAACTATATAGGCTTTAATGGGATATGGAACCTTTTCTAAACTAAATGATCAAGAGTTCAGGTCATATGAAACAATATTACTGCAAACCAGAACCAAAAAAGAAAAATAAAATGAAGAATAAATGCTTTGCTCCTGGAAAAGGAAAAATATAGTAAAAATTTCACGTATAAACAAGATTGACTTTTCACCAAATGGGGGTAAAACTCAAATCAGTCATTATATACACATAATAAGCAAAAAAGCAACCATAATCCTCAACATTAACTACAAAAGCACAAATTCCATGCATCAATTTAGCAGGTGGAAAGAAGTTCAATTGAAGTAAATGTTCCAGGAAGATCCATATTAGAAGTTTCTGCAAAATATTCCTTCAATTCCCTCCTACAACAGATGGCTAAGCCCTGCCAATGGAGCTGGCAAAACTGCTAGTAAATATATTGGGAATGCTACCAATCAACCAATGCTGGTTATCCTCTGTCTTAGCAATGTTAGCACTTACCACTTTACCTATCCATGATGAGGAACACTCCCTAATCAATCCCAGTCTCTCTTCAACATCATCTGATATTTTAGCATGCATTCCTGTTTCTCCTTAACTAGAATGATTGTTGCAAGAGCATAAGTATAAGGAACATCTGAAACCAGAGTTCTGCCACTGATATTGAGCACTTTTGCTCACTTCTAAGTAGCTATAACGCATCGAGTAATGTCCCTAGTCATGTGGTCAGAGCTTAAGATGCACTTGTAACACAACAATAAAAAAAAAAAAAAATATCCCAATCATAGAAGAGTAGCAGCAGTTCATTTATTCAGTGTCATTTCCCTTCATTCCTTTTTTTTTCTTTTTTATGGTTACAAGGTACATTCCAATCATCAATCAATTACTCAGCTAAATACAAACAAGTGAAACATCAAATTACATCAAACACAAATCAAATGAAGCCAACAATAAGTTGGAGAAAATCCGGCACACAGCAGGAGATAGTAATACACCATTTTTTTCATTACTATTTTAATAAAGGGCTGGTGTAGATAGTAATACGCCAAAACTGGCAGGAAAAAAATCAAACTCTAGTATCAGGAATAATTGTTCATCTCATCAGAGACGAACTCCAAAATAATACAATTTTTTTGTCTTGCCCCAATTAAAGAAACACAGAATTCTACTATGGCCATCACCCATTATAACAGAACATGCACCAGGACACAACTTTAAGGAAATACCATCTTTGATACAGTGAAATGGTTTTCTTTGCTTAACTTTTCCCCCAACTAAAGAAAAAAGGAACTATACTATGTGCCTTGCCCATTCTAACAGAACATGCTCCAAGACACTGACTTTGCTTAAGAGAAAGATCTTATGAATTTTGAACTTACATGTCACTCAAAAGCATTCTCCTAGAGCCAGTGATGCCCATTACACGCAAGTCAATGTTAAACTTTTCCTTGAGGACTGCTGCCTATCACAGAAAATTTTAAATAAGATAGTCAGCTTTAAGATGTGTTAGCGATTAGCTTTATGAACTTAAAATAAGAAGTTGCATACTAAGAACAAAACCAATATAGAAAGAAAAGAAAGAACCTCCATTATTGAATTCCATGCTCACTCCAGAAATACTATATGGTTAACTATGCCATCTTTCCTTAAAAGTATCAATTTTAAGGATAGGAAGCCTTTATCTAATATTTTAAATGCATTAGTTGTGTAAAATTTGGACTCAACAAAGACGCTTTCTTCGTCTGGACAACACAATCTATCCAGCGTGGAGACTCAAGCTACAAAGAATATGAGCCTGCAATATCACTTGCAGCAACTTTCAGTAGCATTGCCATGCATGCAGATTGTCATCCATGGACCTCAGTCATCACAAAGTGAAGAAAAGTAAAAAGATGTATTATCTAGGCTCCATATATTCTGCCAACTAAAATTCATATGATAAAAGTTGAGTGGTGAAGACAACATCAAATACCTGATCTCTGAGCTGGTCAAGCAAGGTCCCACCAATCAATCCAGCTCCAACAATACCCATTGCTACTGTTGTTCTCGAGAGATAAAATCTTGAGTGCACAGCTCTTAAGGCCCTCACACAGTCTTCTCGTTTGAGAACCACAGTGATATTATACTCTGAACAACCTTGGGCTATGGCACGGACATTAATGTTAGCCTGCAGTATATTAACTACATGTAAACTTTTCACGGAATTTACGAGAAACGTCCACAAACCTAGACAGTAAATTATTTCTGCACAAGCATCTCTCATAGAATATACAAGCAGTTCCCAAGGAAAATTGTATGTCTATTAAATGGTAGAATGAACAATGAGGAGTGCCCTATTGACACACCATCATTCGCTCACCGCACTCTAATTGTCATATATTTGATTTTCCAGGCAGTCATAACATGGAATGCTTGAATCCGAAAGAGGTTAAAATTGCCCTCCACACGTGAATGTGGCAAAATATGATAATAATTCACGTGATCATCACTAACCTTTGCAAGTGCATTGAAAAGTGTAGCACTGACTCCAGGAGTGCTTGCCATTTTCTGGCCCACTGCTGCCAAAATACTACAGTTTGGGATGACTGCAACCTGATAGGAACTGAAATCAGTAATAATGGGAACTGAAGAGGTAGACAAATAATATCTTATTAAAAAAATGTGAAAGAAAGATTATTATGTGCACTAAAATACCAAAGAAGTAAATGGAGAACCAAATGTTTGAGATTGTGGGTTATTTTTAAAGCAGTAAGCTAATAGCACTTGCCTAGGAGAGATTTCAACTCTGTGGATAAGTTTGAAACTGAATTCTTGCTCATATGATATTGGCATCTGACAGGACCATAACCAGAATTATATTATAAAATTGAAAGGCCCATTCAAACACATTATACCAGTGGATAGGGTGCACTGGAATCAACCTCAACAATCATATAATGGTTTAAAATGCCCTTAGAGCACTATCTTGGACAGGTTGACACCAAAGGCATGGGAACTGATGTATTTCTCATCTTCATTAATTAGTTTTTACCACATTCATAACCTTTCCACTAGTCCTGTTACTTCATTAACTCTAGCTTTGTCAATAAGACTTCATATACTAGGTAACTGGTGTTGGTTAATCACATCATATCTGATGCATTAAAATGAGTACCCGAAACTTTTCTTTCACCTGTCACAACCAGGCCACAGACACAGTTATATGGGATGATGCAAGAATGATTTTTCCACAGTTGAAGGCCCTATTAAAACCGAAATCTCAATACCTGTAACCATCACCGTAATCTTCCTTTCTTTTCTTTTTTCGTTTTATTTTTCCCTTTTAAGGGACAGGGGGGAGCACCATCCAAGGTAAAATTTTCCTTTTTTTTAGCAACAGAGAGATGAGCAACACCAAAACCACCAGGCTGTGAGGCTCTTGAAATGTTAGACCATGTTTCCATTATAGAATCCTCCCGGCTTTCTTATCTGTTTCCTAATTCAGGAACTCTGATTTTCTGATCCTATGGAATTAATGATTCTTTTTGGCAGTTTCCTAAGCTGTATTTAGTAATTTCCTAAGCTGTATTTAGAAGTTTCCTAATATGTCTTTAGTAGTTTCCAAAGCTGTACTTGGAAGTTCCTGCTTCTATATAATTGTACTTCTCGATCAAAGGAAGTAGAGAAATTCATTATTCTCCAAATTCTTCATGACATCGGAGCAGTTTAATCAGAACCATTAATGCTGTCCGAATAAGCCACCATGGCTAGTGGAGGCAAGAACTCGGTCTCTGAAGTATCATCCGGATCTGGAGGAGCAGCAACACCAGTTTCTAGTCTTCCTAGAGGCTCTATTTTTCAAATTACTGGACACAAGTTGAACGGCCAGAACTTCATTCAATGGTCGCAATTTGTCATGTTGTTCGTCTGTGGGAGAGGCAAGGAGGATTACATCACCAGACTTGCTGTACAACCTCGAGAAACCAATCCTACCTTCAAGATCTGGAGGGTAGAAAATAGTATGGTCATGCCATGGCTGATAATCCATGACAAATGAAACATGTGAGAATTTTATGTATTACAAAGCGACAAAGGAAATATAGAATATAGTTAAGGAGACTTATTCCAATGTTGACAACACCTTGAAGATCTTCAGAATAAAAAGCGTGCTGCGGAAAAGAGAGCAATCCGTGACAGACTACTTCAATGCCTTGACTCAACAATGGCAGCAATTGGATATCCTTGAAGAGAAGGTTTGGAAGTGCTCGGAAGATGGTCAACAATACAAGAAAATTGTTGAAAAAAGACTAGGTCTACCAATTCCTTCTCGAGCTCAACAAGGATCTAGACAATGTGAGAGGAAGAATTCTAAGTATCAAGCCCCTTCCCAATGTCTAGGAAGCCTTGTCAAAAGTTGGCCAGGAGGAAAGCCAGAAGAAAGTATTGTTAGGCACACAACATTCTTTCTCTCCTACTGAAAACTCTACACTGGCAATTTAAGGAGCTCAGTCTAACCGTGACAAGATGCAAAGGAATAAATCAGTATGCAAGCACTATCGAAAAATCAACCACACAAAGGACACATGCTGATACATGGCACACCAGCAAATTGGAAGTCAGCCCGAGAAAGAGAGGGTCATGGAAACATGGTTGAGTCTCAAAACACTTCAGAAACTAACCCATTCAACAAAGAACAACTTGAAGTCCTCCAAAAGATGCTACAACAAACCCTCCAGAGCACTTCTGCCCCCATGGGAACTGGTTCACTCGCCCTAAAAAGTAACTCCTTGCATGCACTAAGCGTCTAATGGGAAAATCCAAAATCTTGGATAGTTGACTTCAACAGACCATATGATAGGAGATCTGTCTTTGTTTAGGAATTATAGCCCTTGTCATGGTAACTACACTATTTGTATAGCTGATGGATCTCTATTATGATTTCTGAAAACATCGACCTTGAATCGATTCTTTATGTCCCTAACCTCAATTGTAACTTGCTTTCAGTGAGCAAATTTACAAAAGAGAGAAACTACATCACTAAATTCTCTTCCAACCTGTATGAATTTCAGGAATCAGGCTCAGAGAAGATGATTGGCAATGCTAGGTTGTGTGCAGGACTCTACCTTCTTCTAGCCGAAGATGCTAGCAAACCCCAACCACCACAAAGACCATGTATGGCCTTGAACTCTAGCATTAATATTGAAAACCCAGTTATGTTGTAGCACTATCGATTAGGGCATCGAAACTTTATGTATCTTAGAGAATTATTTCCCTCTTTATTCAATGAGAAAGCATAAACCTTTCAATGTGAGATTTGTCAACTTTCCAAGCATACTCATGCCTCATATTCTAGCTTTCCTTACAAGTCTTCTCACCCTTTTTTCCATGATACACAGTGATATTTGGGGACCCTCTAGAACTCATAATATCACTAGTTCTAAGTGGTTTGTCACATTCATTGATGACCATATTAGATTCTTTCACAACATGATTATTAATCAATTTCAAGGAAAAATCCAAGTCCTCAAAACTGATAATGGAGGAGAATATTTTCATTCTACCCTCAGTGCCTATTTATCCAACCATGGTATTATCCACCAAACCTCTTGTGTTGACACTTCACAACAAAATGGAGTTGCCAAGTGGAAAAACAGACACCTCCTGGAAGTTACTCGATCTCTTATGTTGGCATCCAATGTCCCTAAACATTTTTGGGGTGAAGTTGTCCTTACTGCTAGGGGTGTGCAAACGGTCGATTCGGTAACTAAACGAACTGAAATCCATTAACCAATTAAACCAAATCGGGGAGCAAAACCAAACCAAACCAACCGATTAACCCGAAAAATTGAACTAACTAACAATTGAAAAAACCGAACCCAAATCATATAAACCGAACTAAACTGATTAGACCGAAAAAACGCAAAAAAAAAACTAAAGAAAACCAAATTAACCGATAGACTGATGTCATTTTAAACCGAATTAACCAGTAGAAATCCAAAAAAATAGAAAAAAGAAGACATTGTTTTAAAGTTTGGTTGGTTCAGTTAGTTAGGTTATTTCGACCAAAAGAATTGAACCGAAAACTGAATTTTTGAGAAAAATTAACCAAACTAAACCGATGCAAGAAAAAAACTGAACCAAACCGACAAGTTCAGTCGGTTCAGTTCAGCTAGTTCAAGTAAACCGAACTTTTGCTCTTCCTACTTACTGCCACCTATCTTGTAAATAGAATACCTTCCCGAATTCTAAATTTCAAAACTCCATATCAGATCTTTCATGAAATTGACCCACTAACCAAAATATTCTCCTCCATTCCCCAAAAGGTCTTTGGTTGTACTGTATTTGTTCACATTAGTCAGCCACACCAAGCAGGCTTGATCCCAAATCTCTTAAATGTGTTTTCCTTGGCTACTCATCAAATCAAAAGGGATACCAGTGCTATCCACCAATTACCAAGAAATTTTACAGCTCCATGAATGTCACCTTTTTCGAAAACCAGCCCTTCTATACCAAAAATGATATTTAGGGGGAGAATCATACTCACAAAGAATATCATTTTTTTGTCCTTCAACCAACTACTGCAGTCTCTCAAAATCAGCCAGCTGATCCTAAGGAGTTACTTGTGTACTCGAGGTGCCAAAAACTCAAAAGCAAGTAGAGGATTGCACACATCTGTCATAACCCAAGGATCCATAAAAGGGCAATATAATAATAGGTTGATAATAGTTGTTAGAAGATATTTCAGATATTTTAGTATTTGGTTAGAACTTAGAAGCACATGGGTGCTGTTATGCAGTTAGTTAGGAGCAAATATGCCTATATAAGACTATGTAAACGGATGGGATTTTCATACTTGAATTAATGAATTGAAATCTTCAGTTTCTCTCTCTACAATTCTCTCCATTCTCCCTCTCGTTTCTTCTCTGCATCTCGCCCTCATTTCTTTCTAAATTATTCCCCCATTTCTGTCCAATTTCCCCCTAATTCCTTCTGTTCTTTATTCTATTTAATCGAATCTTTTCGATTGCCAATCGTACCCTAGGCTAAACCCTAGGTACATGACAATTAGTATCAAAACAGTCCATCCTTGACTGTGATTTTGATTCAAGTTGAAGATCAATGAAATTAATTCCGGTGATTAAGGCCCAAATCGAGGAGGCTGGAGACGATTCTATTGATTCAAACTTGACGGAGTCACATAGCAGATCAGGGCGAATTGTGGCGGTTGTGTCCCTAGAGACTGGATCCAAGTTGCTGCATAAAAGACAACTCAGGCCAGACAATTCCAGTGGCCTGGTGAATTCAACGGAATCAAAGTTCTAACAATTGAATAAGCCAACTTCCAGAAATGATCTAGGTAAAGCGCTTAAATTCCGTCAAATCCTATTAACTATTCAACGAGCAGGGTCAATGAATCCAAACCTAAGGGAGAGATAAGCTAATTACAGTGGTCCTCGGCCTGTCGTTAAGATTGCAATGAGTAAGGAGTTGATTCCTTCAGGTTGGTCAGAAATTACAGTCAAATCGGACCAGAAGATTTCCAGCCGTCGAATCCATTGTGACTAGCCCTTCCAAACACCGAAGCAGATTTGACGGATTTGGAACCATTTGTTTGGAGGCTGAACTGAGCCTGAGATCCACAACCATGGAATCTAAGAATTGATTCTGACGCACGAGGAAGGGAATGCTAGCTCGGATGTGGAAGAGAAGCAGGAGATTGGCTTTTGGCAATGAGTTCTGGTGATTTTGGAATTAGAGGTGATCGTAATTGGGCTGCGAGCCTTGGACAGTGATTGGGTTGAGAAGAACCGCCATTAATTTCTGTGGGGGTTCAATTGATTGATTTGGATTGAGTGAGACGAAGATGGTGGAATAGGTCTAGGTCTCGGCTAAGAAGTGCGGCAATTTCGGTATCTAATCCCAGCAAAGCTCGTAGAAGCTGGGCGTGGAGTTTTGAAGGCAATCCTAAGCCGGTGATCCTCAGCCATTGAGTTGCGGAAGTGTGACAGAGCAACGGAAGTGTGGTGAACCCTGTCGAAGTGACCGAGCAGTGAATTTTTCGCGTTTCAGATTTAAGTTGGAAGGAATACATGTGAATTCTAGCAAATTCCAACTATCTTGGCAGCGGAATTCAGGGACAGATCAACCATGTTCGTTGATCCAAAGTGGAGCAAATCTTGAGCAATAACTGATCCATAGTGGTCCGTTGCAGTGAATTTCAGCGATCAGCTTGGATTGGGTAATTGTTTAGTTGCGGCTGCTGGCAATCCTGGACTCTTGATCAGCGATTAAATAGTTGTGGATTGGACAGGCAACACAGTATAAATCAAAGGGAGATTGGAAATCAGGAAACAATACCATAAGGTGACTGATGTGAAGTAGATATAGAGGGGAAGTAAACTCATAGGCGAATTTCGTTTGAGAAGCAGATTCTTCCAACTTATCTTGCTTGTTAATTGTTGGAGCTGTGGGCTATGAGTAAAAGGAAAACAAGAGGTAGATTTTGGCTATAAATTTTTTGCTAACTTGGGTCAAAGTGGAAAGGCAAAGAAGAACGGGTGCCCTAACTATTGAGTTGCAATTGACGCGAGTATAGGAACTGTTATAATAGGAAAAACAGAAGCATGTACAGAACTCCCATTCCTTAGCCGTCAAATTATGCTATTGGTGAAAAGTCGACCATGGGGAGCAGTGCATATATGAGACCATTGGAGTCTCAATTGCAGCAGAAGAATGCTACATTTTCAGTGGGAAATTTTGCTCCTGAATCCATGGGAAGCAATGGAAGCATGAGGCAATTGGAGCCTCAATGGCAGCAGAAGAAGGCTGCAATTTCAGCTGGCAACAACAAGAATCAGGAGCAGTATATTCAAAAGAATCAGGCTTGAGAAAGGTTGGATAATGTGTCTAGCCGAATTGACAAGAGAGCAAGCAATGGGATTCACGAAACGTCCGAGAAATTCGGTCGTATGTTCCGCAATAAGCTGCAAGAGTTTGCGATAATACTAACTAAGAAGTATCATTACAACTTCCCGGTGGAATATTTCGATAATTATCACAAAAGTTTTAACAAAGAGGACTTCCGAAAAATGGAGCAACCAAGGCAAGAGTTAATACACTTGAATGTGCCGAATGAGAGCTAGCAGGAAAGAAATGAAGGGTCAATGAAGGGATTTACAGAAGAAGCAAGGCCCCTTGCATTACCGCGAGTAACGACCCCATTATATGGAGAATCGGCTAATGTGGGGAATGCGATAGCGGGGAAAGCTAAGGATTCCTTAGCTTGGGTTAAAATAGGCAGCGAGAAGGTGGAGACAACACTAGTTGGAGGATATCTTACCATCAACATAAAAGACTCTAGCATTGAACAACACAATGGTGTTGCTGCCATTTCAGAAGGGTCAAGCCAGATTGCAAAAGATGCTAATTTCTCTTCCAGCCAAGGGAAGTTTTCTGTGAATTATGACCTTGATAGTAGTTCTATCCACCAGCAACAGATTCAAAGTGGTGAGGAATTCTTGAAACTGGTTGTAGCTGGGGGAAAGCTAAAGGAGGTAGCTGAAGAAGTCAAAGGTTTTGTCAAAGGGAACAAAACTCTCAATGCTGTGTTGGTTCTTCCTCCAGTTGGCAAATCCAAATGCTTGTCTATTACATTGAAGGACGAACAGATGGCTAGAGAACTAGTTAGTCAACCCTCTATATTCAAAACAACACACAACGAAGATGATGAGAAGAGGGGAACATATGTGGTAGCTGGTTGGTTGTGTGAGTTTCGGAATGATCGACATTTGAAGGCTGTAGGGTTGCAGATTTCAGCTGCTACCTACGACAAGGAGCGGCTAAATTCATTGAAGGCATTTGATGTGGACACATTGACAGGTTTTGGCATTATATTGGATCTCCAGACTACGGGAACTAACAACCTTAATTTGGTAGCTATTGCAAACCCAAGGGAAATAGTATGTTACTCTTTGGAGGAAGATGCAGCCTTGTCTACAATGATTGTCATTTTTGTTTCAATTGAGAACCTAAAAATGAAGAAGAATAGACCTAGAAGGAGGAAGAAGGAAAGAAGGATAGAAGGATGAACTGAGAAGGTTAGAATTGGATGAAAAGTCATGGCTACTTGTTGCAAGTTCTTGGGGACAAGTACTATCTCAAGAAAGAGGGAATTGTCATGACCCAAGGATTCATAGAAGGGCAATATAGTAATAGGTTGATAATAGTTGTTAGAAGATATTTTAAATATTTTAGCATTTGGTTAGAAGCGCATGGGTGCTGTTATGCAGTTAGTTAGGAGCAAATATGCCTATATAAGGCTATGTAAACGGATGGGATTTTCATACTTGAATTAATGAAATGAAATGAAATCTTCAGTTTTTCTCTCTACAATTCTCTCCATTCTCCCTCTCGTTTCTTCTCTGCATCTCACCCTCATTTCTCTCTAAATTACTCCCCCATTTTTGTCCAATTTCCCCTTAATTCCTTCTGTTCTTTATTCTATTCAATCGGATCTTTCCGATTGCCAATCGTACCCTAGGCTAAACCCTCGGTACATGACAACCTTCGAACAGTGACCAAGAATCAGATCCAAATCCCAAGGAACATGAAATTGACATAGATAAGACCTCTCTTGAACTTAAAACTTGTGAATCTAAACTTGAAGCTAAAGTATGTGAGCCTCCTACTGATCTAGACATTCCTATTGCCCTAAGGAAAGGAATAAGGTCTTGTACTCGATATCCAATTGCCAAATTTGTCTCCTATGAAAAGTTGTCACCAAACTTTCATGCATTTGCTACTCAACTTGACAATGTGTAGATTTCAAAAAATATTCACTAAGCCCTCAAGGAACCCAAGTGGAAGTCAACAATGTTATATGAAATTACAGCACTTGAAAATAATGGAACTTGGGTAATCACTGATCTTCCCAAAGGAAAACATCCGGTTGGGTGCAAGTGGATTTTTACAGTAAAATACAATGCAGATGGAAGCTTAAATAGGTTCAAAGCCCGCCTGGTTGCAAAAGGATTCACCCAATTCTATGGCATAAACTATGAGGAGACGTTTGCACCTGTAGCCAAACTGAATTCAATACAAGTCCTACTGACTTTGGCAGCAAACTTAGACTGGCCTCTTCACCAATTCGACATCAAGAATGCTTTTTTGAATGGTGACTTGGAAGAGGATGTTTATATGAAAATCCCTTCAGGATTTGAAAATCAAGGCAGCAGTGGGAAAGTCTGCAAGCTTAAAAAATCTCTATATGGACTTAAACAATCTCTTAGAGCATGGTTCGGTCATCTCACCAAAGTTTTAAAAAGGTATGAATTTCTGCAATGTCAATCTAATCATACCTTACTTGTGATATTTTCGACAGAGGGGAAAAGGACGATCATCATTGTGTATGTGGATGATATCATCATCACAGGAGATTCTAGTGAAGAAACTAGTAATGCAAAGAAGCTCCTAGCCAACAAGTTTGAAGCAAAGGACTTGGGATTCCTCAAGTACTTCCTTGGGTGGAAGTAGCTCACTCAAGAAAGGGAATTTATATTTCTCAATGGAAGTATATAATGGACTTATTAAAAGAGACAAGAATGATTGGGTGCAAACCGACAGATACTCCAATGGACTCAACAAACAAATTGGGTGAAATCGAAAGAGACTCACTCACAGACAAAGGAAGATACTAGCGGCTTGTGGAGAAACTCATCTACATTTCCCAGACCCAACCCGATATCGAATTTGCAATAGGTATGGTAAGCAAAAATATGAATAATCCTCCAAAACTTCACCTTAAAGTTGTCCATCGCATCCTCCAGTATCTAAAAAAGAACTCAGGAGAGGGCCTTTACTTCAAGAAAACTACAAATAGAGATGTAGAAGTGTACACTAATGCAAACTGGGCCAGGTCTATAACAAATCGGTGATCAACCACAAGGTATTGTTCCTATGTTTGTGGAAATCTTGTTACATGGAGGACTAAAAACCAAACAGCGGTCACTAGAAGCAGCACAAAAGCAAAGTTTCATGCTATGTCCCATGGAATTTGTGAAGGTATATGGCTTATGAGATTACTTGGGGAATTGAAGGTTCAATCCAGCACCTCTATGAGACTACTCTGCGACAACGAGACCACCATAAGCATTGCTAAGAATCCGGTTCATCACAACCAAACCAAGCATATAGAATTGGATCGACACTTCATAACAGAAAAGGTGGAAGGAGGGATTGTCAAACTGATCTATACTCCAACTATTTTTCAGATTGTTGACATCCTAACAAAGGCTCTCCCGCAAAATACATTCGAAAATTTGAAGTCCAAGCTAGGTATGCTTGACATACATAACCCAGCTTGAGGGGGAGTGTAGAATCCCAGCTTTCTTATCTGTTTCCTAATTCAAGAACCCTGATTTTCTGATCCTATGGAATTAATGATTCTTTTTTGGCAGTCTTCTAAGTGGTATAGTTTCCTAAACAGTATTTAGTAGTTTCCTAAGCTGTATTTAGTAGTTTCCAAAGCTGTATGGTTTCCTAAGCTGTATTTGGAAGTTCCTACTTCTATATAATTGTACTTCTCGATCAAAGGAAGTAGAGAAATTCATTATTCTCCAAATTCTTCAACCATATTGTCAATCTAAACTCTCTAGAGTCTTGTGCAATTCAAAGAAAGCACAAACTTTCAAGTTCTAGTAGAAGTTTTCTGGTTTAAGAGCACTCCATATAAAATTCAAGGAACATAAAATCAGAAAGAGTCTTGAAAATGATGACCAATAAATTTTAATGATTTAGAAGATTCAAGCGCAAAGAACAGAATGAACTCTTAGATTTCTATCAAATAAAAGTATGAAACCTGAGAAAGACGCCCTGCGTCCAGAGCTTGACGAAATGTGGACTGTAAAGCCTCAGCAACAGCTTTTACTTCCTTCTCAGGGACGGCAAAGCACACAGAATGCTCACTGCTAGCCTGCATTAGACCCAGTCACATACTTTGTATTATATAGTATTCAAAATTATAGAATGCACATCAGAGGTGAAGATACCTGGGATATCATGATAACATTAGCTCCTACATCCTTCACTGCACCAAAAATGGCACTAGCTGTACCAGGAACACCAGCCATCCCAGTTCTGCAAAGAGAAATGTGGAAGGTGCAGTTTAAATGTCCTGCATATTACAACTACAAAGAACAGGAGCAGAATTATCATTGCAATACACGTTTACCCCTCAACATTTACAAGAGCCAAATTATCTATTGTTGCAAACCCTTTGACCACAGGTTCCAAATGTGTCCTGTCTTCAAACTCATTGACAGAAGTACGGCAGATCATAGTTCCAGGGGCTGAGAGGTTGAAGATATTTCTTATAATAATTGGAATATCATATTGCATCACGGGAATGATGGTCCGAGGATGTAAAACATTTGCCCCAAAATACGACTGCAATAGCATCAAAAATTGTTGTTAGGAATTTGAAATAGTAAGTGCCAACAATTATGACAAGTGCACGAAGAGGTACAAGTTCACCATTTCCCAGGCTTCTTGATAAGTCAATGTCTTCAGTACCACAGCTTCACTTACTGCAGAAAGAATTTTCTTTAGCATTTCCATCAAACCCCAAATAGTTTTTGTATTAAAAAACAGCAGTCCAGAAATTTAACTTCCTATATCAGAATGATAAAACAAACATGTCAAGCATATTTTCATGTGGTAAGTTGGACACTGGAGAAGTTCTTAGCAAACATTTCAAGAGAGAAAGCATTTAAGTGATTCCAACACACCAAAAAAGTGATCTGCACAAACCTTTTCTGGGATCAGCACTATAAACACCATCAACATCTGTCCAGATTGTGACTTGGCGTGCCCTGAATAAAGCACCCATTATTGCAGCAGAGAAGTCACTTCCATCTCTTTTCAAAGTTGTCGGAATATTTTGAGGAGTGCTAGCTATAAAACCAGTGGCAATGATTGCCTTCGATGAATTTTGCAAAAACCACTTCTCAAGTCTTTTTTCAGATTCTGAGTAATCTGGATCAACTTGATTAGAACTAGTCGGGTTTACAACAAGGACATCCCTTGTATCCATCCAATTACAATCCATCCCCCTCTGCAGCACCGAAAAAATAAAATAAGAATAAAAAAATATAATTCTCACTCCACATTATAAAAGGCAACAAACCACAGCACACCTTTCTGACAAGAGATGCCAACATCTGAGCAGACCATAACTCTCCATGCCCTACAACAAAGTCTGCAAAGGACTCTGTTGCATGACCAGCTGCAGTAGCAAATTAAGGTAATATGTAAAATTATCTGTCAGTAAAGAACTAAAGGTAGTAAGAAAAAAGGCAATAATGGCGATGATGTAGGTTTCGGATAATTAAAGTAATAAGTGGAACCAACCTCATTCATATAATTGATTAGAAAAGGAAAAGGTACATTTCTTGTCATAAGACCAATAGAGAGCATATCACAGCACCATCAACACAATATTTTGCAGAATTTTAGCAAAAGTTATGCAATGCGGATCCTTTTGGGGAAGGGGGAGGAGAAAAGGTGATAATCATAAGAACAAATTATTTGCATTCTTGATATAGAAATTTATGAATATTGATTGTAAAACTTTCTGCTTACATTCCATTTTGTCTCAAAAAGACTCAGTGCCTGGAAAGTATTTTCCCTTATTCTCTTGTTTCATGTGTACCATCTTCATTTCTGATGTAAATCTTGAACATTTTCTATGCCTAGCACTTGCACACCTTAAGTTATTCTCAGAACAAAAAGAAATTACCAGTGTCACAATCAACCATCAATGGAATGATCACAGGTCCCAAAGATACAATGAACGAAAACTGATAGCAGTCAGCCAGTCACAACTTAAAACATCTCATATTACAAGTAACAAGTAAAGTTC
The DNA here is from genome assembly GCF_014633365.1 of Diospyros lotus. NCBI lineage: Eukaryota > Viridiplantae > Streptophyta > Magnoliopsida > Ericales > Ebenaceae > Diospyros > Diospyros lotus. The sequence continues at coordinate 15,098,484 of NC_068339.1, read as the reverse complement.
TTATTGTAGCAAACTGAATAACTTTCACAACCTGTATGGCCAGTGTCAATTTAAGTCACCTAATCAATGTAGATATGGTGTCATTCCCCAATCTAGCTTTTTTTTTTTTTTTAGCAAGTACTCTAAATATCTAATTTGTGGTTCTCAGTCCAATGTGAATTTGCATTGAATTGGCAAACTGATTTCATTGGCTCGTAAATTAGGAAATGTGCCAAACAAATTCCACACCTACACATAAATTTCTTGTTCTTTTGATAGATCTTTCAGCATCTTTTCAATTCACTTCTGTTTCCAAGTTATATCATCATTGCACCGGTCACACATTGCCCATCAGACCATACTTTTAGCATATTTATAAATTATTTTCATGACGGGGTGCCATCTCATCCCACAGCAATTTTTGTTCGTTTGATAGAGCTTTCAGCATTCTTTTCAATTCACCTCTATTTTCAACACACGTCATCATTTCATCTGTCACACATCAACAATAACCAAACTTTCAGTCTATATATGTGTTAATTTTCATGACAGAGTTGCATCTCACCTCACAGCAATCAGCTTTGAATTTAAGCACTAAACCAATTTTTGGAAAGCATGATATGTGTTATTGGGTTAATTTCCTAGCAGCTTAAACTTCTGGATAAGTGGTAAGATAACATGGTATCAGAGCTTTAGTTCTGGCAGGTCCAGAGTTCAAGTGTTGCTATGTGAGTTTGTCCCCCTATGTGTTTGTTTTGCTCATTGTGTGTTAGCACAACTGTGTTCATGTTCAGGTTGCATTTTTGGAACAACTGGTAACTTAAACACAAATAAATTGAAGAAACATAAAGAATGAACTGTCTTCTGGTCAATGCAAATAATCAATGCATGTATTATTACTATAATCTTTTGCAGCGTACTTTAACTATAATTATTTAAAGAAACATAAAGAATGAACTGTCTTGTGGTCAATGCAAATAATCAATGCATGTATTATTACTATAATCTTTTGCTGTATACTTTAACTACAATTATTTAGTTGTACGCTAGTAGTTAACTTTAATAACTATAGAAACACCATTAATTTGTATGAAATAATTACTTATTTTATATTGGTACATTATATGTACCTATATACCAAGTAGTTGACACTAGCCATTAGTATCTTCATATTAGATGATTTGCTCCCACATGACAAACTGGTAATCAAAGTGTCAATGCATTTCAACCACTAGAGCAAATGTTAGGCTGCCCAATTTCTGATTCACTAATGTGATTCACTCATTATGTCAATGCGTTTTACCAAAAAAATGAGGTTGAACTAATAGAGGAAAATGTAAATAGCTATACCACCTCCCAGTCGTTTCAAATTCAAGGGGTAAAAGGTTTTCCTTTTCCTTTTCCTTTTCCTTTTCTTTTTCTTTTGCATGGGGGAACATGTAATACCAAGATAATGTCATGTAGTTTAAGGTTGAATCATGTGACATCCACAGAATTGATGGTGACCTTAATGAAGTTTAATTACCATCCACGCACTTGCCCTTGAAGTGGATGGATATGATGTCTAGAGTTGGAACCTGTCACCTAAGACAACAGACCTTCCTAATTACTTGTCAGACAAAAAGACTATAATAACTAAATATTCATACTTTGTACCTATATATATTGCACGAAGCATAGCTTTAAGGTTATTGATGTCATCATGCAACTGTGATAAGAAATGAGTAAGTTCGTCCCCCTCAAGTAGATCGAGTGCTGTTAACTTGTGCTTTTCTAGAACAGCATCCAATGCACCTATATAAGCATCATCCCGCGACTGTGCCTTGTCAATCAGATCATACATCATATCTGTCACCTTTGACATGGCAGACACAACAATCAACTTCCTTTCTGAGTCATCACTAACAATTATCTCTGCAACATTTCGAATTCTTTCGGAGCTTCCCACACAGGTACCTCCAAATTTATGAACCGACCAGATGTCACCTTTGGCAAGCTGATTTTCCTCTGAAGATGTTTCACGTACAACATCTGCCAAAAAATATAAGGGGGTACATAAACCTCAATTGTGAAATTATTTCTAACATATGGAATGATGAAATTTCCTCAAAACTTAAGTAGAAACCCATGGCATGTAATAAACCTGCAACTGAAGCACAAATACGAAAGGGCAATGACTTTCTCTGGCTCCATTGACAGGTCAAATCCAGTCTGTAACAAGAAACAAAGCCCAACACCTTCAGTAGTTAAAAACAACAGAGGGGGGAAAAAAGATGATGACGAAGAAAAAAGGAAGAAAGAAAAGGAAAGGAAAGAAAAGTGCTTGTCAGTTTAATCCATGACAAAGAACCTAGAGTAGAGATTCTCTGACTTTGGATTGCAATTTACAGATTAGCATTTTGAATTAATTGGAAAAAAAATGCCAACAAAAATGTCATCTCCTCAAGAAAAAATTGTATAAACATCCAACATGCAAATAGATTTCAGAAATGCAAATGCACATAACTGGAGAGGTAAGGACCAGCCAAAAATGCAAGTATGATACAGACAGGCATAAAGAAATTTGCAGACCTCCCAGAGAGTAGAAGGGAGATAACCAAGGCAAACAAGAGAGAGAGGAGGCAAAATTACAGTCCTAGTGTAATATTTTATCCTTGGTGTGGAGCACAAACTCATAGGAGAGCAGACAGGAGAATAACTTTTGTAGTAAAGAGGCAGAACCCCTTAAAATAGGCTAAAAATCCTTAGTGGATTCGTCTGACTGATTTTAGGTGGAAGCGATAGGGATAATTGACAAGAAATTATAATTACTAAATTAATTTCTGATATTCGAATGTAGGTTTTATTTAAATTTTGAAATTAGATTTTAGATTTCAACTTGTTTATTTATAGTAAGATTTCATTAGAATTTAGCTTTATTTTTAATATGATTTGTTTAGAAAATTGATTTTTCTCTAGCCTATAAATAGGCAACATGGATGTAATCAAGGTGATTGATTTGGAATACACATTGAGGTTTCTTCCCTGCTGAATTCTTTTTCCCCTTCTTCTTTTTCTTCTCCAACTCTCTTCTATCTCTCTCTGCAACCTTCTACAACTTCTTCTTGCTGTCCCATATCTATCTAAAGGCGTCTAATAGAAAAGTCTAGAGATAGAAGGATTTGCTGGGGCAAGTCACAGACTTGAAAAAGCCTAAGAATCCTTAAAGAAGTCATGTGGAAGGTTTTAGAGCAAAAAAAAAAGGTTTGGATGGCTTATATACAAGTTATTGAGGACATTACTAGAGAGTAGAAACATGAACTAGGATTTGTGGAAGAGACACTGAGGCTTTTCCAATTACAACTGAATTACATCAATGATCTCTATTGAGCTCCAACCTCTTTGCTATCAACAAACACATTCAAGAAGAGGAGGCTTTAAGTATAGTTGTAAATAATATTCTCATAGTGGATGAGACAAAGGAATACATGAATATTAAGCTTGAATTATGGAGGGGACACTTCAAAATCTAAAAGTTTCAAGTTGAGCAGGCTGAAAATCGAATATGCAGAATGTAAGTTTAGCAAAAATACAAGTGTGCGTGGTTTCGTAGCAAGACTTGGAGATGAAATTATTTCTAAAAATCAGTTTAGATATCTCAAACCAATTGTTTAAAAGAGAGACATTATTGAAAATGTTACTCATAAAATCAAGGCAAAATAGTTAAAGTGGAGAAAATGCATCTAACATCTTATACTATCCTAAAACCCTTCAAAGCTAAAAGGAAAATTCAGAACTTTGATGGTTGTTTGTCAATCTCCAAAATCACTCTAATTCCACCAAACTCATTTCTTTGCAATTATCGGGTTTCACCAATAACCTCGTTAGCTTCTCCAACCAATCAAGATCATGTTTTGCATTAGAACATACCCTAGCTTAAAAAAAAAAAATAGTTCAAACTTGAGGCCTATGCAACAATAAGCAAGCAAATTATAGCAGAGTGAGAAAATTCATTTCAGCCGCCAACTAACAGATTGTAGAAAAGCAATGTCAAACGAACAGTAAACCCCAGTTCTTTCTCTAGTCTTTGAATGAGATGGAGATAGTAACAAAATCCGATCAGCTGAACTTGCCAAAGTAAACTCGGGGTCCCAGTAATTTTATCAAAAACACAAATATCGCGTAAAAGATTAACATATTGCTCTTCTCTTCCAATTTGAATCCATTTTCTCTAAAACCAACTTGAAAAGGGAAACGAATGAAAGGAAAAGAATAAGAGCGAAAACTTTACTTGGAGACAGGACCAGAGGATTGAGGTAGAGAGAGAGGTGAAGAGCAGATCCTCGATGCGGTATAGCTTTCGCGGGATAGTGTATTGGACGAGAGCCCATGCAAGGAAGCAGTGATTGAAGACGCAAACGCCATTGCCAGCAACCGAGAGAGAGAGAGAGAGAGGGGCTGCGCCTGGTAATTGTTGCAGCCGCCGAGCATTCGTTCTAAGCCGAAGCGGCTCCAGATTGGGTACGACCGAATTCGCGAAAAATATATACTGAAAAGGAAAGTAATTGATCAAAAAAGAAGAAAAATAAAACAAAAAATATAAAGATGATATTAAATAAAAGTATTTTTAATTTAAAAAAATATATTTTTCCTATATTTTTATGCTACGCATTATTGTTATTTATTATGCACTATGCATTCATATGCTTTATATAATAGAAAATTAAAAAAAAAATAATACATTATTATATCACTTCAAAATACATTTGGTACAAGAATTAAATAATATTAATAACATAATATAACAATCGAAACTTGTTTATTTTAAATAAGTTCAACAAAAACTCGACAAGGCCAAGTGAAAGGGCCAGGTTTGCTCAAAACAGATTATCCAAAGAAATCATGCGAAATGGTGACTACGAAAAGGTCTTTAGGTATTTGAAGCTACGAAAGGATCTTCTATGGGAGTTGCAAAAAAGTATTCTAAATAGGTATTTGGGAGAGCTTTAAGACTTTTGATCTTCTGATTTGTAAGATAAAAGACACACTAAAATCTCTTTCGCATGGGCCATTAGATACCTAAATCATATACAATCATGGTGTAGAAAAGATTATGCAGTGCAATGTGGATAGTGCATTTGAAAGAGTATGGACTATTCAAAATAGATGTGTGTAGAAGAGTCGAAAAAAGATATTCGAATTTGGGAGAAAGGTCTGAAAAGTAAAGGGTCCGAAAGTATTTATACCACTCAAAGGATTGGGACGCATGGCAAGCTTGGATATGTGACATACAAACACATGGCACAACTTTTCGGGTAAGGGCGTTTGGTTGTCATTAGGTTATGCTTCAAAATGACAAAGCCTTCGCAGGAGTTAGCCTCCGCAAGGTCTTCAAAAGACTAGTTAGGTTTTCGGGTAAGTAGTCCTTGAAAGGTCTTTAGAAAGGCACTTGAGTTTTCAAGAAACAAAACCCCCAAAAACTTTTTCGAGAGAAGGTATTCTCCGGAGCCCAAACTAACTTTTCTATGAGACCTCATCTAGAGGAAACCTCACCAAGCTTATATTATAATAAATAATAATATAATAAAATTAATAATTAAATAGTAATAAAATAAAATTAATGATGAGATAAATTAATAATTGTTTATTTAGCAAATAAAATATAACTTAAAAGTATAAACTATTTTGTATTTAACATGTGAAAAATATAAAAGTTCAAATTATCAAAAATATTACAGTTTAAATTATCAAAAGTATAAACAAAGTTTATATTTACTTTGTTTTTATTATCAAAAGTTCAAATTATCCCACAATAAAATTTGATAAATGAGAGCCGTAGAGTGCGATTGTGGCTTTTATAATAAAGGGGTAAATTGGTTAAATTACTAGTTGCCTCAAAATTTACGTCAAGAGGTGGGTGGAATTTATTTATCTCACCATTATTTGATTCCATGATTAATTAAGTCTAATTCTAAATTGAATTAAATAAGAAATTGTTCCTTTCGAGCCAAATAAATGGTTGGATGTGGGCCTGCAGCGACAAGGAATGGGCTCCGGTGATCGGTTCATACAGTGAGTAAAAGAGTAAATTAACAAAGTATCGATAGGTTAAAAAAAACATATCCTGGCTCTTGATAGTGCTGGTTTATATTGAAGGAGGAGATATCCTCCTGCATGTATGCTTACATCTAGCGTTACAGGGTGATAGGACCGAATATCCGACATCGACGAGATCTTCATTAAATAAGGATGGGATCTGTCATTAATAATGATGGAATCCTCATTAATGAAGATGAGATCTGGAGTATGTGCGAAAGTGCTTAGCGTGTGACGGTAATGATGCTGCTACAGATTGGTACAGGGCCAAAATTGGGTCAATACTGAGTTGAGATTGGATCGTGGGCTGAGGGTCGAGAGATTGGGTCGTGGGTCAAAATTGGGTCGGTACGGTTCAAAAATAATGTTACGAGTAGGTGGTTCTATTCATAGAAATAAAAAATGACCTTTGTACCTATTAAAGGTGTCAAAAGGGTCGAGATGGGTCAGGCCAAAGAATTTGGGCCCGTGGCCTACTGGGCCCAACCCGTTGGGACCCTATGAGCAGAGCCCATGAGGCCCTTATGGGCCCAGTCAATTAGGCTCTTATGGGTCGACTCGTTGGGCCCTTGCTCATTTATTTTGGAAATTATATTATTTTTTATTAATTATTGATATTAAATGCTAAAATTTTTTTATTTCGCAATATATATAAATAATAACCATAAATATATTTAAAATTTTCAAGCTAAATTTTGTATATATGTAAATTATAAATAAACATTCTTCTTTTTATATGTGCATTATTTTTTATATCTATGTATATATTATATATATTATTTAAAAATATATATATTTAAAAAAAAGGGTCGGGCCCACTAGGCCCTATGGGCTAAGGGCCCGGCCTGGCCCATTTAAAAAGCCCATGGGCTGGGCCGGCTGGCCTTTTTGACATCTCTAGTGTCCATGCTATTAAAATAATTTAATGGTATGCCATTTATTTTGAAATACATATAAATACTATAATATATTTATAAAACATTAGCTCTCATTTTATTATTCAAAATTTTATACTTTATTTTTTATATTACAAAAAAATAAATATTTAGCATATTATTTAATAATAATAACAATTTAATTTATTTTTTATTTTCATTCTCTATCTTTTAAGCTTTGAGTGACAAATAAATGCATAGAGTGTAGATCAACCGTCTTATCCTCCTCTCCCACCAATAAAAATAAGTTACCTGGTCAAATTTGTACACATTACTAAACAGTGATTATCCCAAACTAATCACAAAAATTTTAACGTTCTTTTATCAAAATTTATTCTGTAATTAACAGAAAAAAACGCATATTTTCCAAATGAAAAGATGAATGTTTTCCAAACATAATACTTCTAAATAGAATATTTTCAAACAGAATAGATGAGTTTTTTCATCTGAAAAAAATGATTTTTTTTATTACTTACAGAATGAATTTTGAAAGAAGAAATTTAAATTATTTACTATTTGATGATTTGAATAAATTTAGTAAAATGACTCATTTTTATTGATGGGACCAACAAAGAGACGGAAAGAGGAGACAACAGATCTTGGCTTGCATGAGAGTGTCAATGAACATGTCGACCAGAGGTGGTGATTCTCCACATGTAAAAAATAATAATAATAATTGTAATATCTCAATTAATTTTAAATAATTATATATAATTTTATTATTATAAATTAATTAAAAATAAAGCATTAAAGTTATTCATAAATGGAAAAAGGTAGCGTCAGTTATTGATTTGAGAAAGAAAAAAGTAAAAAAAAATAGATAATCGTACAAAAATTATATTATTTATTTTTATTTTTTCTTTCATTAAAGTTTTCTCATTTAGTCGACTTTGTGTTCTCAATTCTATTATTTTAGAAACAAAAAATAGAAAATAACATTATTTGATTATTTGTTTCCGCTTTAAAAATTTTGGAACAAATAATGAAAACAATAGATAATTACTTCAAGGAAATGAAAAATTATTTTTTTAAATATTATGATTGTTTGACACAGTTTGTGGTAATGAGTTTATAGCAAATTTTGAATATGTTTATTACTAATAAATAAAATAATTGCCAATTTTTAAAATTAAAAGTATAAATATAATCTTTGAATATTCAATCAAAAATCATATATACTTATGAAAAAACAAGAAAATTTAATCAAAATCTCAATTATTTAGAGGTTACTTTGTTTTTACAATTCAAAAATAAATTAAAAACTACATTGTTTTTTCTATTCAAATATGAATTGGATTTCGTTTAAATTATGAATTCACAAATTTTTATATTCTTTGAAAATAAATTAAAATTTTATTAGAATTTAAGGACTAAGTATCGGTTACATTTTCTAGTTTTTTTTTTTTCAATTTATTCCTTTTAAATTATTAATTAAAGTAATTTCTTTAACTTAAAAAGCAAATTTTGTATTTTTAACTTTAATTTATTTATAATCATAGAATTAGATATAATTATTTAAAATAAATTGAGACGTTGTTATTATTTTGGTTTTTTAGCATGTAAATATATATAATATTTCTAACTAAAAAATAGTATTAAAAGAATAATATAATTTGAACGAATTTTATGAATTATTGGCCGTCAATAATTTGTCTCACCTGGCTTCTAGAAGTCATGGCCGCTGGCTGTGCGTTGGAATAAACCAAGCAGAAAGAACCAGATCTCACTCCTCAGAGTCTTCACCGTCCTGCAAAAAGGTCAAAAGTTTATGCTCCAAATCATTGCTCTGCTTTATCGACGATTTATACATATCATACGCGGGTGTGTCGATGTGCCTAAATTTATTGATTGTAACAATATTGTTAAACTGCTGGCTTTTCTCTCTTTCTCTCACCATGAATCCTCAAGAACAGGAAGATCCAGAGAAAGCAGTCTCCTCCAGAGATTTTCCGGTATTCACCGACCGTAATTTGTTCAACGATCACAGATCCGGCATGCCTCAGCCAGACGACATCGTTTTCTCCGATCAGCAGAGAGAACAATCTCTCTTAGTTCCGTCAGAAAACGCGCATGATAAACTGAAAAGTTGCGATCGTTGGCGATCCAGAACTACTCGGTTTACAAGGAGCAGCACTAGGCCGCTGAATTACCAGAAGCTGCGTCGGACTTTGAGCACCATCTCCGAGTCTCCGGAAACTCAGAGGAAGGACAGATCTTGTGGAGGCTCCGGCAAGTGTGATAATCTAGGGCAGAAGGCGTCCAGTTCCCGGTGGAACGTTTTGATGTTTGGATTGGCAAGGTTTCCAGCGCCGGAGATGGAGCTGAAGGACATTAAAAGCCGGCAGGTTCGCCACATTCCGGCGACGATGTTTCATCCGATGGAGGCTGTCAGGGGAGGTCCGGTGAAGCAGAGCCGCCGGAGAGGGTCTGGCTGCCTGCTTAGGGCACTGAGCTGCAGTGACGACGAGAGTGTGGGCGCAACTCCGCCGTTTGGTGTCGTCCCAGAGGTCTGACCTCATCTCTCGTCACGTGCGAATTCACGTGACTCTCGTAAAGTCGATCTTTGCCTGAACTGCCCTTTCCGTTAAAGGGTAATAGCAAATCGGGGATGAAATAGTAATTAGAGACAGGTTCTTTCTTTATAGGAATAGGAACCAAAAAAACATTCATTATTGTCTCTACTCCGAAATCACGTCGTTTCAATTGAGGATCGTGCACTTATGACTGTGCATTGTTCAAATTATTTTGGGTTTGCACAAAGAAAATTTAACTTTTAACTTTTATTTTAATTTTAGATTAAAATTTTAGGCTTCATTTGGCTAAGCAGTTTGACTGCTTATAAAGTATTAGTGTAGCGTAAAAATTGTCAAATATTTTTAGTTAAGTGTTTGACTAACTCAAATAATTTAAAAGTTATATAGTTTAAACGATATTTCAATACCTTTTTAAAAAGCTTATTCCCCTCAACTTTTGCAAATCACTCCCAAAGAAAAAGCTTCATTGATTGCAAACATTACATATTTATCCTCATCCAAAACACCAATCTCCAACCCATATACCTTGTTTTCGCCCCAGCTATCGCCTCCACCGTCGTCTCCAGCTCCTCCGTTGTCTTCAACTACTGTCTCCAGCTTTACCGTTGTTGGTAGTCACCACCTCAAATCCATCCCCATCCCCATTAACTGTAGCCTCAAGCTTGAATCGTCATCGGCCACAGCCTTAATAGCCGTCCATGCCTCCATCCTTAGCGGTTGTCCAATCGCTGCCTGCTCCTAATCGCTATGTTTATATTATATATATATATATTAATCTAACGGTAATATATTGAAAGGAAAAAATAAAATGTCTATATATATTATATTAATATTTTTTTAATAATTATGTATAATTTATCAACGTTTAATGATAAAATTTTACATTATTTAACATGTCCATTTTAGTCTTTTTATTAAGTTTTAACAAATTTTACAAATCAAACACATAACTTTTAACTAATACTTTAAAAATACATTTATCCAAACACATTATCAGTTTAAACCCTACCTAACTTAAACGTTATTATACAACTTAAACACTACCCAACTTAAAATCTCTAAAATAAAAGTCTAGCCAAACTAAGCCTTAATAATATTATATAATATTAATTTTTATCGATCTCTTATTTTTCAATAACAGTATATAACTTTAATTTTGTTTTAATTTTAAATCAACGTTAATCTTTCCTTGGTAAAAAGCCATTAAATGCTTATGTGGCTTACTAATATGGTTAAGGTGACTTTCATTTCAATAATTTTTGCCACATCAACTTATTCTTATAAAAGAATATATATTTGTATAAACTAAATAATTATAAATGTCCAATATATGCATATATATATATATCTATAGTACTATTATATAATAAAAAAATATATTATTGTGTTACGAAACTGTATCAATAAAATGAATTCTCAAATTATCCTTTCTAATTTTTTATTAAAATAATAAAATTAAAACTTAATAATCAAGATTCATTCTCATGAACTTGAAAGAATAAAGCATTTAATTTTACTATTTTGTTAACTTTAACTTTTACTTAAATTTTATCTTAAAAAATATAAAAACTTGATCACAATTACCGATGGTTGAGTAATAAATTATTTATAAAATATTTTATTTTTTTGATTTATACATACACGGCACGACTCATACTTTTGGGAGTACAATTTTGTGCACCCCCGTTTAACGGGGATGAACTAACTCCATGTTAGTTTGAGGGAGTAAAAAAGTCATTTTGAGGAAGGGGGAGTTTTTTCCCCCAATAAACTCACTCCATTTTTCACATTCTCTTTCTTTTCTCTTATTCTTGTTGCCTTCCTCCCATTGTTGTCTCACCGTTACATCCTTGCTGCATTCTCACCAACCGTTGCTACATTATCCTTCTCTACGACAATCAGCAAGGATGCAACTATAACGACTCGCCCTTTTAAGGCGTATCACTATTTTGGGATTTTTGGATGTATTTTTTTTGTAACATCCCAAAATATCATATTTTATAAAAATTTGAAATCCCCTGATACTTACTTAGCATTCCAAGTATTAAGCTGAGTAAGATAATTTAAATACTTGCAAAAGCAAAATCAAAACCTGATGGGATATTATAATTGTAAATAAATTCAAACCATACAAAATTCTTCTCAATCTTTATATATATAAAAGTATGATAGTCTAGAAAAAAGAAATTTATCCCCAAAACTTGCATTAATGATTTGCAATTAATACTTATTGCATTAATAATTTGTATTTTGTAATTTACATTAATAATTTAAATCTTTCAATTGCTTTGAAATAATAAGTAGTAATAAAATTTTCCCCAAAAACTTGCATCAATGATTTGCATTTAGTACTTATTGTATTAATAATTTACATTTTATAATTTGCATTAATAATTTAAATCTTTCAATTATTTTGTAATAATATGTACTAATTATTGTAAAATTAATAATAAATTTTAAATACACGAGTTTTTCAATACTAATTATCTTTATATATATAAAAGTAGAATAGTCTTGAAAAAAGAAATTTCCTCCCAAAACTTGTATTAATGATTTGCAATTAATACTTATTGCATTAATAATTTATATTTTGTAATTTACATTAATAATTTAAATCTTTCAATTACTTTAAAATAATAAGTAGTAATAAAATTTTCTCCAAAAACTTGTATCAATGATTTGCATTTAGTACTTATTGCATTAATAATTTGCATTTTGTAATTTGCATTAATAATTTAAAATTTTCAATTGTTTTGAAATAATATGTGCTAATTATTATAAAATTAATAATAAATTTTAAATACACGAGTTTTTTAATGCTAATCATCGGTTTTCCAATACATTATTATTTGAATATTAAATATTTAATTAATCCGTCAATCAATCAAAAATAAATACTATTTATGAGTAATATGAATAGACATTTAAACTATTAATTAAGTCACAGAAAATTATTCATTTATATAAAATTCGATCTTTATATAATATAATATAAATATTATATATTATATATAGTAGAATAGTATGCAAATATTTTTTCCCTCCAAAAATCTATCAAACTATTTTTTACATCTAAAATTTGTATTAAATTTGCATGAATTTTTCAATGCTATTAATTAATCAAAAATAAATATTTTATGTTAGATCTTCTCATCAATTAATCCGTCAATCAATCAAAAATAAATACTATTTATGAGAAATATCAATAGACACTTAAATTATTAACTAAGTCACAGAAAATTATTCATTAAATAAAATCTTATCTTTGTATAATATAATAATATATAATATATTATATTAAAGTAGAATAGTTTGCAAATTTTTGTTCCCTCCAAACATCTGCCAAACTGTTTTTTGCCTCTAAAATTTGTATTAAATTTGCATGGATTTTATGAGAAATATTAATAGATAACTTAAACTAATTAAGTCATAGAAAATTGTCCATTTATTTAAAACATTATCTTTGTATCTTTATTCTATATATATTTATATAATAATATTAAAATATGATAGTCAAATAAAGTATTTTGCCAGAAGTCAATCAATAGTGAATTTTTTTTCTCAAAAACTTGCATTAAATTAAATGTAGTGATTAATTAATTATTAATTACTTTAATAATTATATTATAGTCTTGAAAATGTTATATCTTAACAAATTCATAAAAAAATATTTAAGGTTGTCAAATGCTAAGGTTTTTCAATGCTAATTAATATTTAAGGTATCACATTTTTAAGACTATGGATGAAATCAAAATTTATATTTTTAAAATTTTGTTATTATCAAAAAAACTAATTCTTACTCATATTTAAGAGTTTTAATTTATATTTATAACTATAATATAATAAATAGAAAATAATGAACGTCTTTGAATGGATATATTATTATAGATTTTATAATATTTATTTATAAATAAATATAATATAATAAATAAAAAAATTTATAAGTATTTTGTCAAATGACCTACTTAATGAGTTAATTATTCTTTAACACATTGAATGATAGTATATTGAATTAAAAGTGTTCTCTATTAGCATATTGAATAGCGAATAATTAATTAAACTTAAAATTTGATAAATGATTAAAGATTAAAAAAAATTATAATTATCAATTCTGTTAAAATTATTTAAAATAACAAGTTTATTTTTTTATTTTTAAATTAAACTCTCCCGTGTATCACACGGGTTCATCACTAGTAATTATAAAAATTACAATATCTGATAGATAAATCAACATATAATAATATGCATAATATCATCAAAAATCTCATAACTTGTCTTGTTATGGGTGTAGGATAGAAATACAATTAAAATCATATATCAACAATCTCCGTTCCTTTTCTACTGTTCATCTCACCTGAAACATTGAATATTTTAGAGACAAATTCCAAATTAGAAGACGAATATTCTAAGTGAGGGTTTAAAATAATTTTCATGAATGTATGATCCATGAATATGAATTAACCAACGCTCTAGAGTAGCTTTTGTTTGCATTTTAACCTCGGCATAAAACCCTCGACAATCATCCCAGCAATCACACATGACACGGGATATTTTTACGGTCATTCCGATAAAACTCACTTGTGGAAATGCAAGTCACACTACTAGGGCAGCATCCCATCCTATCATGGTCAACATGAATGACACAATTATCGATATGTCAATAATTTCATACTCAATGCTATATTACAAATATTGAGGCAATTCAAAACAGTGGCGGAGCCACGTTATGGCCAGCTGGGGCCTTGGCCCAAGTTGACTTTTCTGTTTTCTCGATTTTTTATATATATTAATATAGATAATTATAATTTGAGAAGGTCTAAAATTATAATTTGGCCCGAACTAAAAATCTTTTTTGGCTCGGCCACTGATTCAGAATGAATATGCATATGTATAACAAGATACACATAAATCACATAAACTTGGCGAACCCATTGCGAATTTTATGCTCATTTAGGCAAAACATGCCACATATAAATTTTTGAGAAAAATCACTCACCTTGATCTAGCTATTTAAGTTTTCTCAAAATTCGTGCCTTGGCTCGAGACTCGTGTTCTGATACTTTTTTGACCAAATTTCAAAAAAAATTAAAAAAATTAAATTCCCTATTTTTTTAAAAAAAAAAATTCACCCATGCACATTCTCCGATCGTTTTTTCCGATCTTTCCTTCATCGATCGGCCATTGGTTTTGCCTCAATTTCTTGGTTTTTCTTCTTCTTTCTTGCTTTATTCTTCATTTCGAACACAATGGAATCACTTGTGGCTTGAAAATTTGGCCAAAACACCCTCACATCAGTCGATTACAGTGCGTCTCCGGTAAAGCTTCGAAACACCCTCAAACCTACACCAAAATCTCTCAAATTCTCCAAAAAATTTCTCCTTCACTTGAAAAACAAAAGCTCTCTATCCATTTCCCTCAATTTCTCCCCAAATGCTCATATTCTTTGAATGAAAATCAATGAAACTCTTGGGCAAAAACTCAGTTATTTATAGGCATTTTTGGCCGGCACATTAGCCAATCAAATTTTTTCTTTGCGCCAAAACTCCCTCTTAGGCCAATAATGACCTTAGCCTATTCCTAAACGTTGATTTGAGGTTCATTGTTGGCGGCCATAGTGAGACCGTCGGCTATTTGCAGTGTTCACACTACATTTGCACTTTGGTCCCTCAGTTCTTGCCTTTTTTCACTTTGGACCATTGCCCTCAAGTCCTCAGGTTTTTAAAAATTATATTTTAGCCCTATAATTTTGAAAAATTATACTTTTGTCCCAATAAAAATTATACCTAAGTACACAAAATTTTGTGGGTATTACAGTAACGACGGTCGGCATACAAGAGGCAACGCAACAGTGGCGAAATGAAGGGAGCGAGAGGGTCATTAGAGAAAAATAAGGAAGAGAAATGAGAGATGAGAGGATAAGAGAGAGATGGAAGCCCTACAAAATTGACAGATATTACGTACACCTTCGATAAAATGAGTGCACAAAATCACACCCTACTTCTAGTATATGCAATTGTAGTAGAGGGTTTAAAATGATATTAACATAAGAGAGTGAGGGTAAGAAAATGGAGAGATGACAAATCCAATCAATTTGACTCAGTGATGGATACATATGAGATTTCTAAATAATTTTTCAAAATTAATTTTTTCCTAACAAACACACCAACACACTAGAAAAAGAAGAAATAAATTATAATGTAGATAAAAACATTTAAAAAAATATTTTATATAAAAAATCCTAGAAGATTTCTAATAACCACGCTTGAGATTTGATATAATTGTGAAAATTATTACTCGTGTTTTAGAAATATCAATAACTTCTCATGCTATTAAATAAAAGAACAAAATGTCATTTTACCTTTCATTCTTTTTCTTTTCTTTTTTTTTCTAATATTATAAAAAAGAAAAAATTAAAAAAAAAAACTAGTGCCCAAAAGTCATCAATAGCCATTAAATATATGGGTTCACGATCAAACTCGAATACATTTAGGTTCTAAGATAAGAGACAAAGAAAACTTATATTTGGTCTATTTTTATTTATGCGATGAACTCAGACCATCTAGATCTATCGTTGCATCACTGCTAACTAAGAGAGAGAGAGAAATAGGGGGAAAACTTAAAAAGAAAAATAAAGAAAAATGAGAAATAAAGAGAAAGTTTTTGTATATAAGGGTATTTTAGTTATTTTTTAATATATAACTGGGGTTAACTATGACATGGGGTAAATTACAACATAGTATTAAACCTTAGGGATACTTGTTGTATTTTCTCAAATATCAAGGATAGCTATTGTAATTATCTTAAACTTTAGGGGTGCTTATTGCATTATTTAAAACATCAAGGGTAGTTCTTGTAATCATTTTAAATCTCAAAAAGTATCTTGTGTATTTTTTAAAAAAATTTATATATATCTAAAATAAGAAAAAAATTATTAGATGGAGGATGAGTTGAAGGATTGAGAATATTTTATCATTTATGTGTCTTGCTAAAAAAAATTATGTTAAGACCCACCATTTTCTGGTAGATTTGATTAGTGTCATTGGAAGAAATTTTCATTGTTATTCTTATTAAGGTAGTGTTTGTTAATTAAGATATAAACTATAAACTGTAAGATATGAAAAGTATTAGAGACATTTGTCATTTTCAATATATTTGTTAAATTTATCTGTTGACCCTTGAAAAATAAATCACATGACTTTTTATTTGACATTTTCTAAATATGCTTATTTCTCCCCTCCAAGATAAATATGTATTGGACCTTATAGATAAGAAAAAAAAAAAATGACACATATGTCTTTTAGTATATTTTAAAAAAATTAATAAACAGTTTGATAAAAATCCTAAATTGCTTCTCATTTTAACCATTCCATATTTTGATTCAGAAAGTATTTTAACTTTATTTTGATACTATATTTTCTTACTCATTTTAACAAACGCTACCTAACACAAGATGTTTATGATTTGTGTTTAAATGATTTTTTTTTAATTTTAAAAAAACTAAGTCAAAGCCAATCTTAAAAAAAAAAAGGTAACATGTCAAATAAGTGATTATATTTTGGCTTTAAACTCAAATTGCTCATTGTACTTTAAAAGTCATAAGTCTAAAGTCAAATAAATCTATCTAGTTTAAGATCCAGGTTAAATTGGTCACTATCTTCCAAAAATATACAAATTGTAATTATGTAAAGTTTTTCAAATCTAAATTTTAAGATTTAGTTTGAACATTGTGTAGGGTTATTTTGATTGAGAATATACTTAATATTGTTAATAGAAATAAAATATCATTGGATGACGTTATAAAACATCTACAACAATATCTAACACGACATCTGATATTAAAAAATATAATGGATCGTTTAATAAATTTTAAAGTATAATAGTCAAATTAACCTCAAATTTGAAAGTATTAATATCTTATTTATGATGATCAATTTGACCCTAAAACCAAAATACAATAATTTATTTGACGCTATGCAAAAAAACTCAAAACAAACTAAATAAGATTGTATTTGTTATTAAAACTCATATACTCAACTTCATACTTAGAAAAATGTCTTAAATTATTTCTAAACTTTCTTAATATCGGTTGTAAACGTGATTAATTCAATTCAATTATCAAATTGCTCTATAATTAATTAAATTACCCAAATGATTGCTTACCCCTGTAGCTAAAAAATTAAAGGGTATTTGGCTAATGTAAATTGTGAAAATATTTGTAATTTTTTAAAAAAGTTTTTAAGATAATTGGGCCTCGAAATAATTTAAACCCAAAAAGCGACAAAAGACAAAGCCCAATACCATGGGCTCACTGAAACGAAACAAAAGCCAGAGTTAAAGCCCCATTTACTTCAGAAGTCGATAGAGCCCAATAAGAAAATGACAAACCGCACTCCGGTTGTCTTCTTCGGCCACGGCCATGAATCCGGCGAAGTTCCGACGTCACTACTTTGCTGGTTAGGGCCTAATCCATACTCGAAAGTGCAATTGAGGAAATCTGTTTAAAAATTTAATTGCGTTACAAGAGACACTATCGTTTCTGCATGGATACTGGATACAACTACTAATTAAATATTACCACTTTTTACAAAGAATATATATATATATATATATTGATTTAATTACCAGACATTGCCTTTGATTTATTTTTGTAAAGTTTTTTATGACACTACATTCTGATTCTACAAAAAGTATCAGTATCACTGGCTGTAGCATGATTTCCACACACGTGGCCCTATATTCATTCATTTAAGAATCCAGCAGCCACTACCGCCATTGATGCATTGTCAGGATAAGATTTGACTAAATGGTTCATCCAGTCTAAGATACTTCCATGCTCAAACCAAATGGGGGCCTATTTTCTATCTTCCAACCATCATTCTACATGCATACACGCCCTAAAAACATACGCCACAGACAGCACACCGCTTAGTCAAGAACAAAGGCACTGGTCCGCTCCGGGCGCTGTGCCGCGGGGGGCGGGGAGGGCAACAGGTTGTGATATATTGGTGTCATTCTTATTTAGAATTTTTTTTAAGAAAAAATTTGTTTGGATGATATATAAATATATATATATGCATATTTTTTTTAATTTTATATTCAAAAAAGAGAAAAAAAAAAAAAATATATATATATATATATAATAAGGATTAATCTGATCTAGTCCCGAGTCTTACTAGTCTGGTTTGCAATTTAGGATTCCTAAAAATTTCAGTCTCGATGCAATTCAATTTCAAGTCAATTTAGTGTGGTTCAGACTAGATGATGGACACCCCCTGTTGACAAATGGTTAGAAAGCAACGTGCTATGTTATTAGTTAACGAACTTATACAAAAATAAATTAATTTTTAATAACTCTCAAATGCTAATTTAAATTAACTTATAAATTTTTTTTGGTAAAATTAACATTTGTCTTAAATTTGTCAACAGCTCAATGTAGACCTAATGGAAGGGAGCTTTTTAAACAAAAGGAAAAAAAAAAAAAAAAAACCCCTCAAATGTTAAATTAGGCTATGCCTATATGTTACGATTTAGCATCAAAAAATAAATCAAAATCAAACAATCAAATATAAACTAACATTGAAAAATTCAAATTGAAAAAAATTACAAATAAAAAAAATAAAATATCAATAAAATGATATTATTATTACTATAATAATAATAATAAAGTAAAATGTTTTAAATATTCTTTGTCGGGTGCACGTAGCCTATAATATATATATATATATATAAGACATCTAATTTTGGAAGGAAGAGACGGGAGGGAGGGCCATAAAATTCAAGGTCCTTTCCAAATTGAAGACAGCATGGAGAGCTTTCCCGAGAAAATGTGGCGAGAAAACTGTGGAAGGACCTTTCCGAGAGAGGGAGAGAATAGAAAGCCTTGAAGGCGGATGGATAGTTCAGTCAATGGGTGGGCGGGTGGCGATCGTATTCGCCCGTGGGGGGGGGGGGGGGCAGCTGCTGGGTCTAAGATTCTGTATTTGAAACGTTCCAATCAAACGACCTGCCAGCATTGAATTTATTCCCCTTGTTTGGAAGGAAGGCCCATCAGCCCAAACGACAGCGACAACACCCCCAATATAATATTCTCAATTATATATTATTATTATTATGGCCATATTATTTGATCTCCACAAAACACACACACACTCACACTCACTCAATTATATCTTGCCATCATCATCAACATAATATAAACTTTTGTCTTTTTACTCATTACTTGTGTTTTTATTCTTTCGAATCATATAATCTTTTAACTTACAAATAACAATATTAAGGTCTGTTAATAAGGGTGAGTTCCTTAAAATATCAAATTTTATTATCAACTCATTTTATTTATTTATTTAGAATTAATTAAAATAGTTTACAACTCGTAATTAAAGCTATTTCTTTATAATAATAATACATAAATAAATAATCTATTATTCACGTCGAACTAACAAGAAAGTGGGTGTGTGAGTCTCACTTCCCCCCGCCCCCGAATGGACCCATGCCCCCTCCTCTCTTTCTCTTAATAAACGTGACATAATAAAATCGTATAACAATAATAATAATAATATTACCAGAAGAGAAGAAGAACACGATAATCAATACATATCGTCGGTAAGAAAAAGTCGTTAATAGCCTAGCCACGTAATCACGGTGTGGGGGTAGGCGAATTTACATCCCTACCCTCGTAAACGAAAAGTCTCTGCCGCAATGAGCGTGTCAATTTCTGCGGCTTCCATGCGTCCCATTCGTTCGTTCGGCACGTAAGCACCAACTGCACAGCACAGCACAGCACAGCAAATTCGACCAAAAAAAATATTACGAGGGAGGGAGGGAGCGTACTTCTGTTCCGTACAGATCTAATATTTAATTCCAAAATTGATATATTTGAGCAGCTGTGTAATTCACAAACTAATACGTAACCAAATTAAATTTGACGATAAGTTCAATTTTCATAAATATATATACATGCTTCAAAACTTATATTTTTTATATATAAAAAAAACAAAGAACAAAAAACAAGGGGTTGGGAATGGGGGGGGGGGGGGTAATCCCTAATGCCAAATCTCAAATAATCTCAATTTGGCTGGCTGGCGGTCGAGCTCCCTCCCCCAACACAAAACAACAACAGATTGTCAATATTTCTCATCATCATAAGCATGAACTTTCCAGCTCCTTTCTCGCTCAGAAAATCCTCCTTTTAGCGAACATGAAATCTTGGGATTTGTTCAATGTGTTCCTGCATGTTGGTTGTTCATTCCCCAATCTGCCCCCACCAATCTTATCCAGTTCTACAATTTCATTTTACCCAACACCAACCACTACAACACATTCATTCATTCATTCATTCATATGATTTCAATCCCTTCTTCTTCTTCTTCTTCTTCTCCCCCCTAAAGCAGCCATGCTGCTGCTCTGTGCCCCCTCCTCCTACCCATCCATTCTCACTCACTCACTAACCACAAAACTCATATCCCCCCTTTCATTTCAATCCACTTCATGAATATTATTAAATTGAATAATAATAATAAAAGGTATGATGTATGGGTCCAAATCGAATCAACACATGAAATGAGGTCGGTCGGACTGCACTTGGGGGGGAGACATTTTCTTTTGATTTTCTTTCTTTTTTTTCTTTTTTAGTGCCCAAATCCTCCATCTTGCTTTTCCTTCCCTTCGGATTTGCTCCTTGTCTGAATAATTATTGCCTTGATTTCTTCGATACCTGTTGGTAATATTTTCCCGAGAAAATTAAATATGACGGCAGCATTTTCTCGAGAAAATTGAAGAGATTTTTTGGGCATGTGCCGCTGTAGCCTGTAGTGTGGGGGGTGGAGGCACAGCACGGCCAGCTAAGAAGCATGTGAAGAAGATAAAATCAATGGCTGGCCCCCAAATAGATAGATGGATGGATGGATAGAAATATAATATAATTTTTATATATAACGCTTGATATGATCCGTTTCATTATTTGGCCCCCAAAAAACGGATGGATAGAGATAGATACACAGATAGATGAATGATGGTGAAGATGGAAGATGAAGAAGAAGACCCATGGCCATAGAACAGGTTTAAATTAATTGAAATGGATTGGATGTAAAATTAAGCTTTTGGTTTTATATGCTCTACCAGCTGTTGAATTTCCTCTGCAAGCAAATGGCTATGGTTAATTCGGCTTCTTGTCCTCGCCACCGCCGTTTTCATGGCCTTTCTCGAGGCTGCTTTCTTGCGGCTCGCCGCCTTGCTTCGGGCTCTCCAGAGGACGCTTCACTTGCTCCTCCTCTCCGTCTGCATCTTCCGACGAACTCCTCTCCCTCGGGTCGCCGCCAGCGTTGCCTCTGTTCTTCTCGGCTCTCGACTTCAGCACCTTCAGAAGCTCGTTCGCCGCCTTCTCCTTGCTCCGCCGGTTCTTGATCAGGACCTCGCTGATGTCCGCCGGAGTCATCCGCACCTCGCCTACCACCTCCTCCAACTCCGTTAACAGCCGCTCGTCCAAGTTGCCGTCGCCCAACCCTAGGTAATTCTTCAGCAGAATCTTCAATGCCGGGAAAGAGCAATAGCTCATGAATATATGCATATCCATTCGGCCACTTCGCAACAATGCCGGATCAAGCCGCTCGATGTGGTTCGTCGTGAAGACGAAGATCCGCTCGCTGCCGCAGCACGACCAGAGCCCGTCGGTGAAGTTCAGCAAGCCGGAAAGCGTGATCGAATTCCCGCCGTCCTCGCCGGCGCCGGCCGGGACAGCGCCGCCTCTCATTTCATCGAGGTGGCTCCTCGCTGGCGCGCCAGCCGCGGTCTTCTTCCGGTTCGTCAAATTGATGGAGCAATCAATGTCTTCGATCACGATTATCGATTTCGAAGTCGTCTTCATCAAGAGCTTCCTCAGGTCGGAATTGTGGTGAACTTCGGTTAATTCCAGATCGTAGATATCATAGCCGAGGTAGTTCGCCATGGCGGCGATCATGCTCGATTTGCCGGTTCCCGGCGGGCCGTACAGGAGATAGCCTCTCTTCCAGGCCCGGCCAGTCTTCTGATAGAAAGACTGGCCATTGGCGAAGTCCTTGAGATCGGTCATGATCTCTTCCTTCTTGGCTGGATCCATGGCCAAGGTTTCGAATGTGCTTGGATGCTTGAACGGAACGGACTCCCATGGCTGGCCTCTGGAATCGAGAGAGCCGCCTCGAGAATTGGTGTAGAGAAACCGATCTTGATTCTTTCTCCTGATATCATTGGCCTTCTCCATGATGTGATCGAGGTAGGAATCGAGGATGAGAGACTTGTCCTTCTTCTTGATTCTGAGAGTGAAGCCTCTCTTCTCTTCCGGCAATGGGCGCCACGAGAGGGTCTGGTTCTGGCGCTGCGTGACGACGTGCTCCCAGAGGACGGGGACGCCTTGGAAGACGTCGACAAGGCTGTCGTTGTTGGAGAGGCCGAAGGTGATGGCGCTGGAGTTGACGGCGCGGGTGAGGCTGAGGCGGCTGCCGGCGATGGAGGCGGAGCTGCTGAGGTAGAGCTGGACGGCGTTGTAGAGCTCGTTGGTGTTGACGCCGTCGATCTCCGTGATGTCGTAGAAGCAGTAGGAGGAGAACGAGCTGAAGAGTCGGCTGACGATTCGGAGGGAGGCGAAGCGGAGCTCCGGCGGGAAGACGGTGTGGAGGAGGCTCTGGCAGAAGGCCCAGACGCCCATTATTGAAGCCAGAGAGGTCCATAATTCCTTCATCTTCTTCAACCTTGAAATTTGAATTGAATGCTTCAGGGAGGAGAGAGTATTTTGTGCCTAGGAGGTGTAGTAGTAGTAGGTCTTGGGGTTTTGGGAGGAGGGTGAGGCTGGATTTATATAGGGAAATATTTCAGGAGGGCTCTAATGGGTTTTGGAATTCTTGAAATGGGTAGTAGTAGGTTACAGTTGAAAATGAATGAGGAAGAAATTGAGAGAGAGAATAAAGCAAAAGCAAGAAAGTTCAAAAAGTTGAAAAGGGCTTGTGAGATTGGGGAAGAGTGGCTGGCCATGAATGCAAGTACAAGAAAAACAACAAATGGCAATGCAAAAAAACAAAAAGCATCTTTGAACTCTGTTGTCTGTTGGGTTGGGTTGGGTTAGGTTGGGAAGAAAGAAGAAGAAGAAGAAGAAGACAAGTGTGTGTGAGAGATAGAGAGAGAGAAAGAGGGAGGAGCCGGGGGGGGGGGTGTTGGCTCAGTTGGGGGGTGATATAGAGGTTAGTGATTTCCGGTGGGTTATCTGCCGAGCTATGCCTGTTGTGCTCTTCTACTCTGCCAGTTTTCGCTGGAATCACTTTTGAGTTTACAAATTTCATTTCAATTTGCCCAAAATTGCTTAGAAAGATTTTATTTATTCAGTAGAAAAGCAACTCAAAAAAAGATGTGTTTAATAATAATAATAATAATAATAATGGGTATAGTTGACAGAGATATGAGCATGTGAGGTTTCTTTCAGGGGCATCAGAAAAGAACGGAGGAGTCATTCACCAACTCGGCTAACAAACAAACCTTCTTCATTTGCAGGCCCGGGAGGTCCACAGCCGATATGTCAAACCACTACTTCTCTCACTGTGCTTCCCTCCCCCGCCCCTCTTTTTCTCTCCCCCAACAAGCAAACTACCCTTTCTTTCCACTTGATTGTTTCACCCAATTGGAGTTGGGAGGGAGGCTATAATAATACACATACATACGAATGCCAATTCCATTTTTTTTGGTTTGATTTTATTCATACTTCCATTCCCATTATTATTTGGTAGTCTCTTGTGCTTCTCTTTTGAGTTTATAATAATCATATAATAATAATAATAATAATATTGACTTGGGATTGAAATAGGAAGTGACAATTGCGTACAGTACAAATGGAGAAATATTAGATTATTATTATTATTGCCTTTTTGATTATTTATTATCCTCAATTGGTCAAAAATTTTATACAGAGTAGTGAGTGATATATATACTCATTAATGATGATGGATCCTACTTCTAAAAAGTGAGATTAATTATTAAATATAATTGATTTAAGGCTATTTCTTATAAACATATATAGATATACACAACCTAAAAAGGCATAATATATTTTCGTATGTCGTTCATTGTGTGCTCATATCATGGACCATTTATTGACTATTGTTGCCCTCTCTCTCTCTCTCTCAAAAAGACGATCAATTAACTGTTGCTTGCTTTCTGAAGTCAGTAATTTGGAAGGAAACTTAGTCAGTGGAGCATTTAGATGGGACCATTCTAAATTAAATGATATAGAAATTCCAGCAACCCCAACACTTTCTCATCTTTTCCTTATGAATATATTCCTTTAAATTCATTTTTCAAACTTTTATTAGAATTTCTTGTATTTCTTTATTCGTGATGAGGATGATCCTTAATAACAACACCACAAATATTAACTAAAATTTGAATTAGATTTAATATTTTTTGTTAAAGAGTTTGTTCTTGATGGAAGCAAAAATACATGTGCTTTTGCCATTTCACCCTTATGTTATCAAATTTGTGTTTGAAGGAAAAGAAGATCCTTCTAGTAAAGGGGTCAAAGACAGATAGATACTTTCACCATTCTTTTATTTGTTTTGTTCTATCTCAACTAGCCGTTCTCTAGAGACAATTCAAATACAACAATGTTCTTCTTCCCATTCATTCGTTTCACCTATGAGCCCAAACCATTAAGATTGATGTAGAAATGAGTAGCAAATCCACTTGAATTTAGGTAATCTAGCCTATGCTTGGTTCATAAAACATAAATCCTGGTCGAGATTCCTTAGACTTAAATTGGAATTTGAGTGATAATGATACAACGATTTTATTATGTTGTCCACGTTAGATAAATCGTTGAATAACATAACATTTGTTTAACATAGTCAAATAGAGAGAATGGGGTGGGCCCATAAAAGGGACCCTACACCTCCCTTCCCCTTTTTAGTCTGCGTTGATGCGAACAACATATCATTCCTCAATCATAAGAAAAATAAGTAAATTTACTATAACAAAAATATCACATCACCTAAGATACATAACAAGTCAACACTTGATCAACTTTAAATTTGACCTTGATCAAATAAACAACTAAGGTTTCAAACACCCATAAAAACTAAAACTCCAAATAAAGTATATCTTTAACAAAATGAGAAAACTTTATCTAGGTCAAAAATAAATATTAGAATACCCTTTGAACAAAACGAAGATAATTATTATCCATCCAGCACTACAAAAACAGCTTGAGTAGAAGAAGATCTTGAAGTGCCATATGTTTAACTCTCAACTTGAGGCAATCTCTAAGATTTAGGGCACATATATAATTCAAATCAAGTAGGAAGAATAAAAATAAAAAGATGTTTCAAGCCTTCTTGATGCCATGTGCCTAAATCTCCATAAACCTAAATCGAGATAATTCACATTTATCTAGCAAATTCAATTCAACTCCAATCACAAATTTCAAGAAAAAAAAAAGGAGAATTCAACTAATCATTTACAATATAAGCAAAGTCAACACAAAATCTTTTCTTGTTTTAAGTATTGGAGTGACGTCATTTCAATCGAGTCTCAAGACAATCATTTTTGTCTTTTGCGTACGTAGATGTTCTACAATGTAGATCGATAATGCACATGATTGAGATCTCATCTAAATTATATAAATTCATCAAACACATACATTTGATGAGATGAGAAGAAAATAGATGATTAAGGTGAGTATTTGGCCTTTTTATTTCTTAATTTTCTTGTCATCTCAAGGTAAGTGAGTTCGGTGTTTCATTAACATAAACTACTACTCAATGTGTGTTGTTATTAAAAACTTGATGATCTACTAATTAAGAATCGATTGCTACTACACTCCATACAAAGAAAAGATAGATAGATAGACAGATAGATGTTGGCTTAATAACGCTCTACCCTTGGCCCTTGGGTGGACTGATATGCCATCTTTGCCTTTGCCCTTAACCTCCGACCTAAACACGAATGATATTCTTTCAAGGCAAACCAACGCGTCACTAACTAATTGCTAATTGATAACACCCCTAATAAACTGGGGCCCTCATTGTTGATGTCCCTAGCAAAACCCACAGAACCACCAACAATTATTATGTCCTCAACAAACTAAGACCATCACTGATTACTGGTCATAATTGACGGCATGAGCTACGTACAATGTGAAACAGCCTTCAAGAACAAAGGATGTCAACCCCTCAGAGACAAACTTGCAATGCAAGGGGACTTGGTATTTCTTCGTCTCGTCTCCTTTAATTCTCCAATATTTTCACCGTCTCCACCATGCCCTTAGCCTTAACTTGTTTATTCAACTAAAAGCATAATGTAGAAAACTAACTCAGTCTCAGTGACACCTTAAGACTTTGTTTGGGAGGAATTTAATAACGGAAACAAGTGAAGCAAAATGTAATGTAAATATTTTCTTTGTATTTGGAACATAATGAAAGCGTTGAAAAGATAGCGAGATTCAGGGAAACTTCTAAAATGTTATTAAAATTAATATTATGAAAAAAAGATAAAACTTTTATTAAATTCAATTCATTCTCTCTAACTCAAGAGGTAAAAAAAGATCAAACTTCTTTTATTGGATGAAATTTATTTTATTTTATTTTCATCTATCTTATTCTACTTTACCATGATACTATAACGTTAACAGCAAAGGGAAAAATATCATATTTTATTACTATTGCACTACTCATTAGGGTTAGGGTTAATACTTCAATCAAGTCTCACGTATTGTTTCACTTTGTCCTTTTCAAATTCGATTAGAAGAGAATCATTTTTGGGTATTGAAACCCACAGCTTTGCAGGTCTGTCTTTCAAGTAAACCTCTTCCACCAAGAAATCTCTCTCTGACACTTACATCGTGCTACTACTACTCTACTCATACTCGCTGTATAGAGGGCTCCAGCTACCCTACTCAAGCCTATAATAATAATAATAATAATAATATATCGTTGATTATGAAAAAAGATTACAATATTTTTAGTATAAATAAAACTACTATATAACACATCTAATTATGCATAAATATAATAATAACAATCATTAATCTCACTAAATCAAGAATGGAATATGATTTTCAATGGAGTTGGGGAACCAAATTGGATCGTGGTGAGATACAAATATTTATCCAATGCATCCCCTCAAATTCAAAAACTGTATTGATGATTTTTTATTTTTTTTTTAAAGTACACAATTGGGTTTGGAGAGAAGTGGCTACGAATTCTCATAAGTGACAAAAATATGAAATAGAAAGATCATCATTATTATTCTCAATGGAAATGTCCAAAGACCAATTTAGCATAAAATGAGTCAAAGAAGGCAGAGGAGATATTCCAAGGAGAAAGCGCAACAACACCATGACCATACACAGAAGATTCTTTTGACTGCATATATTCTACAATGTTGCTAGATTATATATAAAAGAGACCTTGCATTACAGCCATAAAAGCTTGTAAACATGGCTCCTCCTTTCACTACTCTAAGCATCTATCTAGGAATCAATGTCTCATCTTCCAAAAGTTTTTGACAATGGAGAAATTAAAGCTAGCCCCCCAATATCTTGGTGTAACACAGCTCGTTTGCCCCTGGAATGCTCTCCCATTGCCATTCCCTGGATTCTGGAATCATCTGGCTACCCTTCTAGAATCTCTTGAAAGATGATTACTCAGTAACACCACCACCCTATAAAACCAAAGTGACTATTTCTACACTTCTCCAGGGCTAAGGAAGAGTTATATTTATACACATCATCATTTTTTCTTTATTTGCAGAGACTGTCTACCATTTAAACCCATTACCATCAAGACTTACCCTCAACGCAACTTTGTAGAACAAATAATAATAATAATGATAAAGACGCCCACAATTGGTATCAACTTGTACAGCTCAATTAACTTTAAAAGATTTTCGAACTGTACCAGGTCATACTAATATCTCAAGCAATCGAATTTGGTTCTCTTCTTCCAATGAACTCACATTCACAGCATATCAATTAACATAAATAACATGTTCGGTACCAAATTTGATAGCTATGACATCAACACAACATTTGCAAACATCAAGAAAGGGTAATTGCACAAAATTCACAAAATTTTCATACATCTACATAATATTGTTGTATAGAGTATCAAACATCAAGGCGGAAGCAGAAGCCTAAAAGAATGGGAAAAGAATCCCAACAGAATCTCACATGAGAAGGGGACTTAACCACCACATAAAAGATCTATAACAGCATGTGCGTTAGAGCAGAGCCTGTAACACTTTGTATAAATGCACATTAATCAATGGCAATGATGAGAAAACCAACAGATACATACATGAGAAAAACAGGATAGAGTGCAAGGGCTTTTCTCCTTGGGTTGACTGCTGTACTCATGAATGGATATGCAGCCCAAGAACTCCACGACAATGTCACACACACCACCACCACCTTCACAATCACATTGTCCTTCAACATGCAGATCAGAGCACCAATGTCCAGGGGGAATAGACAATAACCAAGAAGACTCAGACTCTGGAAGAAGATTATATGACCACCCTGATACAGAGCATAAGCATAATGTCTGTCAGATAAAAGCCCACGGTTGCAAATTGCCAGGTTTAAAATTTCGGAGAAATTGATATTCCTTCAAGGAAGGCAACTTTTAAGAGTAAAAAATACTAGACCAAAACTTTAACCACAACCAATTCCTGAAACAGTATATGCAACACACAAACGTGTGGAGAAAGAGAGAGAGAGAGAGAGATTACCAGAAGCAGCACATTCAATGTCAGAATCACAGCACCAGCTGCAAGAAGCGCAAAAGCAACTGCAAACACTTCAGACTGGAAAGATAAAAAAAGGTACAAGAAAGGCATTAGAAATTTTCACCAATCTCCATCCATTATGCACAGAAGTACTAAAAATTGGAAAAAAAAAAAAATCCACAAGAAGAAATAGTCCTCAGCAAGAAAAATAGAAACACTATGAGAGGAAGATCTTGATTGTAGATCTAACAGCAAGGATCCTTACATGTATAAAATCTTTCTTGTCACTTCTGAAATTGTCATATGTGATAAGAAAAAGCACTAATTAATAGGAACTAGAAAAATAAATAAAACATCAATGTTGACAAAAATAAAAAAATTGACAGACAAGTTTCATATGCTTGACAAAACAATAATGGAGTTCTTTAAGAGGAGGTGTTTTTTTTTTTTTTTTTTTTATTGGGGGGGGGGGGCGCACATGGGGGAACCCCAATGTCAATAACTTCATAATCACTGCTGTAAACAGTCATCTAAGTGGCCATAAAAAGATCCATCTGAAATTGCAATATATGTACATAATGCATATTTATAATATATAATATATCATAAAACTTTTTGAACAACAAAGCCCATGGAAAACCATTTTCCCTGTGTGAATGAGACGAGAGGAAAGGGTTTTTGCACGCTCCAAAACATGATAGCATAAACTAAATTCTTGGGCATTCCCAATGAGTAATGAGTGCCACAAGGAGAGTTCTCTAATCTCATATTACACATCCTCTTAACTGGAAAGAAAAATTAAAGTTCCAAATTAATATATATTTTTGAAGCAAGAACCATATGAGACAACAAACACTACAATTGTAGCTTCATTAATACAGATTGCTAAAGCCACTTGTAGTTCCTTCCAACACATCATCTCTCTGCTTGTCAGAGCATGCAAGGAAGCCATTACAACCTTATCTTCAAAATGAGTACGTTACGTAGATTTCCATGTTCTACAATGAGTCAATGTTATCAACCATGAGGAATCTCATATCAGATAACGACTACCACAATAACTTGAGGGATAGGCAATGAGTCCAGACTGTAGATGGAAGTGGAAGGGTAAGTCTTGAGTTGTCTCAAGTATGGACATCAACAGATAATACACCGATAGAGAAAAGCTTATTATCAATCAGTAGGTACCCCAATGTATTTGGCTTTTCACTTTCGTGGGACTTAAAACATATTTCACAATTATAATTATAGGATTGAATCATAAAACAAGACAAGCTTTCATGGGAGACGAGGATAAAACATCAGTAAAAGAGATGTTTATATGGCCAAGTGAAACAACTCCAAATAAAGAAGGAAAAAGTGTCATTATCAGTTTGATCAGTAGTATATTTCCCTGTTGTAGAACCACATTTTAGGCATTCTTATTTGGGAATGTCTCTCTCAAAAATAATTAAGCTTCACAAAAGTAGTATATATACGGCTTCAACTTTTCTGAAACAAGACTGTTACTAACCCCTAACTAACAAAAGTACTTGCTTTACCTTAATAAATATTCAAACTCCTCTCATGTACACAAGGACCCATATATTGACATATCGCTTGATTCTAGCATATACTTCATGGGTACACATGGACTCAATGTTCACCCTTGTGTACGTGTGTCCACCAAATAAGACAGACAGTCAGTCTATAAAATGTCATACACCCAACTTAGAGACTTAGGTCCTACAACTTTTAATGATGTAGAGAAAAGCTCACTTTAGTCTTTAGCAATAAAGAAAAAATTGTAGCCTCAATCACGGACCCAAATAAAGTTATTTAATTTCAAGCTCATTCTTAAATGATTGTATCCTATGATATAAGATTATAAAATTTGAATTATATTTAAATATTAAAACAGGGTACTTAGTGCCTATACCAACCTTTGGATATATATATACACACACCTTGAGATTAAGGGCTGGGCCGAATTGATACAAGGGTCCATGTAAGATAATAATTGGTTCTTCCATTTTTCTCATTAGTACTACTATATTTGGTTATAACTTATATAAACAATTGCAAAAAGAAAAGAATAACACCACCACCACCAACATCAAGCCTTAATCCCAGGTGTCTAGTCGGTTAATTGGATTTTGACTCATGAATACTTTCTATCCATGACTATATTTTTTATAAGGCAATTGTTTGTATATCATGTCTAAGAGTTTCCTAACAAGTTTTCTTTGGCCTCCATCTTACCACTTTTCCTACGAATTTCTTTCATTTCATCTATTCTCGTCACAAGTGCACCTATTGGTCTTATTCTCACATCCAAACTATTTTAAATGCATACGGGGTATATTATCTTCAATATGTACAACTCCAACCTCATAATGAATAACGTCATTTCTAATTCTGCATCTTTTATACCATCATACATTCACTGTAAGATGAAAACAAGGGATTTAATAGAGCTAGTATTATAGCCAACTGAAAGAAATTTACTTTTATTTTTTATGGGGTTTTATTTCAATTAAATACTGAATGCATTTTTCCACTATAACCATCCTGCCTAGATTCTTTAAGTAAATTCTCAATAATTTCTCTACCTTTTAGAACAATTAGTCCAAAACATTTGAACTGTCACTTTCTAAAAAGAATCTTGATCTTGAAGTATCAATTTCATGATAACATCATCTGCAGTTCTATTTTTACTAAGGCTTCGTTTGTTTGTAGACAAGTGATTTCCTGAAAGAAAACAGTTTTCAAGGAAAACAATTCCAGAAAAGAGTTTTCCTGAAATTTGTTTTATGTTGTTTGGCTGTAACCTAAAAATTTTATTGGAAAACCATTTCCAGTGTTTGGCCCTTGATGTGACTGAAGAGAGAGAGGTGGAGAGAGAGAGAGAGAGAGAGAGAGAGCCAGACAGTGACGCAGAGAGCGGCAACAGCAAGGCAGATGGCAACACAGAGACCGAGCTGGAGCAGGTGTGTGGCGGGGCGGAGTTAGGGTTTTGGAAAACGACTTGCCCTTTTGCAGATGGGAAGTTGTTTTTCCCAAATTACCCAGCTTTAAAAGGCTGATTTTCCGTTGACTGAAAAGTGTTTTCAATTAACTTGTATGTTTTCCTGCTCCCAAACATTGGAAAATAGGGAAAGTGTTTTCCTGTAAAACACAAAAACACTTTCCCCCAAACAAACGAAGCCTAAACTTAGACTCCATACATTTCAAAGCAAACAAAAATTAAAAAATAAAGAACGAAAAAAGAAAAAAGAATGAAAGAATAAATCTTGGCAAGTATTGTTGTTTAGTCTGTACGAAGCACTGTAACCCAAATTACCTTAAAATAACAAATTGATCATTGTCATCATCACAATTCCCTATCCCAACAGGTGGGATCAACTATTATCTCTATCCCTAACTATATCTTCTATGAAGTTATTATATTCCATGTCATGCCTAAAGGTTTTGCACCAAGTTTTATTATCTCGTCTACTTCTTTTGCTACAAATTTCTTCCATTTCATCAACTCTCCTCATTGGCGTGTCTATTAGTCTTCTTTTCATATGTTTAAACCATTTTAATCATGTCTTGATCATCTTATTTTCAACAAGCACCACTCCTACCTTAGAGAAGAATACAACCTGGGAAGAGTTCAATTTTACAGTAAGGATATAAACAAAATTTAAGGCATTACCAACAATGTGCAAAGAATCATTTAAATCCAGATCCTCACGGGAGAGAGGAGGAACAAGACAAACAAAACCTCCCACAAAAGTGAATTAACAAACATTATTTACAAGAATTTTTGTCAAGCATACAACCAAAGGGAAAAAAATGACAACTTGAAAAGAAAAGGTGAAATCCAAGAACTTGATTTGCCAAGAATATCCTAGTACATCCAAAGGATAAGCATGATGAAATCTTGTATTTGATCAGTAATTGCACTGAGACATTCACCTTTCCAGATTCAATCAGACAATGGTTTTAACTACAAGACCAAGAACATACATGGTTCAAAAGATTTTCCGGTTGAAATGTAGATCATGTAAGATGAATAGACTTTTCCATTCCCATTACACAGGATAAGGTATATATTCAAGCATACAGTTAGTGACATGGGAGAGGTCATATTTAATCAGCATAAGAGGCTGTTGGTAGCTTTCCGATGCATTAATTCCTCAAAAGAAGTTCATTTCCAGAGGATGGCAATAGGACAGTAATCCTTCAGTATTACCAACTACCTTGCTAGATGTTGACTCCCAATTCTCTAGCTTCAGGAAAAGCAGAGGATGGGTGAGGATCTTGTGATGTCTGTTAGGTCATTTACCAAAGAATTTGCAATTAAGTTACTTGTACCTACTTCCAAAAATTCATCAATCACCCAAAGGTCAAACGTGAGTGGGAGGATATATGAAAGGGAACCAAATACAACACCAAAAAAGGTCCACACTATCTTCAGTCTCGAGGATCTTATAGAATCAATGGCAAAAAATGGGTTTCAGTTGTCCAAGACTTGAAGACGTTTTATATCCCATAATAATTGACCAAGAGTCATCGGACTGTGACCTACCAATCAAGCACCAAGTAGCCCCTAAAGAGAGATGACCAGAACATAAGGAAGAGCAAACACCCTTCCTTATATTCATTGTATCTCATATCTCTAGCCTCAAGTTTAGCACACACGTTTACAACAACAATCACAAGCCTTCTGTCAGGACCCTATGGGTCCGGGGCAAATGTGCAATTACTTGTTATGGTTAGAGGGTTGAGATGATTGTAACAATTGGATGGTTGTAACGGTAGGGTTAGGTTGTTGGGTGGCAGTTAGGGGGTTTAGACTGTTGAGGAGAGTTAGATGATTAAAAGGGACTGTTATTATTGTTAGGAGGTTAACAACCGAGTGTTAGGGTGTAACTACCATGGATTGGCAGGAAGAGGGGCTATAAAAAGGGCTCCCCTATTCAATAAACAGCATTGATGAATACTTGATGCAATTCCAGTTTATCTCTCCCGATTTCTCTCTATTCCGTCTCTCTCTCTCAATTCTCCTCCCTCTCTTTCTCTCTTCCTCTCAACCCAACCCTAATTCTCCTAAATTTCCCTCATACGAGGAGAATTCCCTCTGTCAAGCCAAGACCCTGACACCTTCATCCCTCTAAGTGGGGTCGGCTACATGACATCTATATCTCCATTTGGCTTAGCTTAAATTATACAAGCTTATAAGATCTAAGGGCTTATTTGTTAATAAGCTGTTAAAGCAATTTGGATAAAGAGCTTATTTTAATGAGTAATTTGGGCATTTACTTAGTCAACACCAATTTATTTTGAGGTAGGTTAGAAGCTACTAAAAAATAAGCTACAACATACCAGCTTACCAAATACATATAAACTAGCTTACTTAAGACATTTACTTGGATCCCAATTTGCATATATATAAACTAGCTTCTAGATATAATTATCATATAAATGCTAATGATATTCTTTTTTCTAATCATTTTTGCCTAAAAACCCCTTATACTAGCCTAAATTCATGATTTTCCTTCATGATAGCCATGAAGATCATAAGGAGCCTTTTCTCTCAGCCTAATAAGCATGGCTGTATTACACCCAAAAAAAAAGTGACATCGAAATTCTTTAGAAAAAAATCCTGACAAACACAGCAAAAATTTCATATATGTATGTGCATTGTATTTGTAATATAATCAGCGATGAAATGTAAAAAAATACTTATACTATTATATAAAAAAATGTGAGAATTCATTGCAAAGAAATGCAAAGTAATACTAGTATTTATCTTAGAGAGTTCTATTCTTGAAGAAAGAGAAAGTTCTAGATTTCTCAAAGTTTAGAAGGAGAAAAAAAAGTCATAAGTATAATGAATATAATCTTTAAAATATCATGAGTTATGTTTGGCTATTAGCTTTACACCCCAAACTGTATCTCAAATTTTCAATGTTAAAGCAATTCAGCTGAATCTACTCGACTACAGATAAAGGCTGTTGCATTGTTCACACAATCCTTAACATCACTCAAATAATAATTTAATAACAGCAAGCTGTAAATTCAATTTATGCAATGAATAGACCTTTCATAGGTAACTGCATCTTTTGCACACATGCACACAAATATAATTTAAGAATAATGAAGGAAAAAAAAAAGCTCTAGCAGCATGCTCCTGATCTCTTTTGCGAATAAAATCCTTAGGTCAATGTGACTCTTGATTTCACACGTTCCACCCACCAGTATAACTTTGCTATTCTACTGAGCTCCATGAGTTACAAGTATTTCGGTAATCTCAAATTTCAACAGGAAAAAAAATTTATCAAATTGAGGCCATTAACCTCATTCTCAACCAAGCTGTGCTGTTAAGTTGAACATGATTTCTTGCAAGTTGAAAGAAGCATATTAAAGTTCCTTGATTGCCAATGTTCAATCAAAGAACTTGATTGAGGTCTAGCCTCTTCATTTAGATTTTATAGGAGGAATGTACAATACTTTACTTCTAAAAATAAGGATTAACTGACAACTCGTTGACAGCTAATTACATTTATTCTAACACTCCTCAAGTTGGAGCATATAAGTCATATGCACAAAGCTTGTTACAAATAAAACTAATACGAGGACCCTGAAAAGACTTAGTGAAGATGTCTGCCAGTTGATCGACTGAATTGACAAAGCTAGTAGCAATACATCCAGATAAAACCTTTTCTTTGATGAAATGACAATCAATTTCTATGTGTTTGGTCCTCTCATGAAAAACAGGATTAAGAGGCTATATGCAAGGCGGCTTGATTATTATAGATTAATTTCATTTGCATCACCTCGCCATATTTTAATTCTTAAAGCAATTATTTCAACCATATAAATTCACAAGTTGCCAAGGCCATAACACGGTATTCTGCTTCTGCACTAGACCTAGCAACCACATCCTGCTTCCTACTTTTCCAAGATACCCAGGTGCCACCAATTAGAACACAGTACCTGGAAGTAGAGTGTCTATTTGAAAGAGATCCTACCCAATCGGCATCAGAATACCCAATCACCTGAGTATGACCCTTACCTTCATATAACAATCCCTAACTTGGTGAGCCTTTGATATATCTAAGAATGCAAATGGCAGCATTTCAATAACTATCACATGGAGACTGCAGAAACTGACTAACTACACTCACAACAAAATAGATGTTTGGCCGAGTGATAGTGAGATAGTTTATCTTTCTGACAAGTTGACAATATCTACCAAGGTCAGATAATAGCTCCCCCTGTCCTAGTAAGAACTTGATATTTTGGTCCATGGGAGTATCAACCAGTCTACAATCAAGCAGACCAGCCTCCTCAAGAATGTCTAAGGCATATTTCCTTTGTGAAATAACTATGCCACTTTTGGACTGGGCTACTTCAATGCCAACAAAATATTTCAACTTATCCAAATCTATAGTCTGAAAATAGTTGAAGAGATGTGTCTTCAGTTGAAGAATATCATCCTGATCACTTCCAGTGATGACAATATCGTCCACATAAACCACTAGATAAATGCATTGACCATTTGATGAGTGGCAATAAAAAACAGAGTGGTCAGCCTCACTACGATTCATACCAAATTCCTGAAGAACTGTACTAAACCATCCAAACCAAGCTCGCGAAGATTGTTTCAACCCATAAAAAGAGAGGTGAAATTTGCAGACTGATCCAGACTCCTCTTGAGCAACAAAGCCAGGCAGTACCTCCATATAGACTTCCTCCTAAAGATCCTCATGAAAAAAAGCATTCTTAATATCCAACTGATAGAGAGGCCAATGATTCATCGCAGCAATGGATAAAAACAAGTGCACGGAGGCAATCTTAGCCACTGGAGAAAAAGTGTCACCATAATCCAGTCCAAAAATCTGAGTATAGCCTTTGGCAACCAAACGTGCCTTAAGGCGATCGACCTTCTCATCTAGACCAACCTTCACGGTATAGACCCAACGACAACCAATAGTAGATTTACCAAGAGGAAGAGAAACCAATTCTCAAGTGCCACTAGAATGTAGAGCATCCATCTCATCAACCATGGGCGTTATCCTAAATCTGAAAGTGCCTCACTGGTAGTTTTAGGGACATTAATAGAAGATTAAGTGGACACAAAAGCATAATAGGGTGAAGCCAAGCGATGATAGCTAAGGAAGGTGTAGATGGGATGAGAGTTACGAGTAGAGCGTATACCTTTTCGAGTGGCAATGGGCTCAGGAGAAGGTTCAACAACTAACTCAGAAGGAATGGGTTGGTCCGAGGTAGGTGAGGATGTCGGAGCATGAGGTGAGTTAGCAAGTTCTTTGTTAATAGCTGTAAGAGGATGTGGACGACATGATAAACCTAAAGGAGACGTTCATGGACAGTAAAAGCAATGTCGAAGGAGGGAGAACAAAGATAAGGAGTAGAAAGAACCTCAGAAACTGGACGACTCTCAACATGGGGGAGAGAAAAAGGAAATGCCTCAAAGAAGGTAACATCAGCAGAGATGAAATACCATTGTTGATCAGGAGAGTAACATCGATAGCCTTTCTGAAGTCATGAGTAACCAAGGAAGACGCACTTGATAGCCTTGGCTGAAAGTTTGGGACGACCAGGGGTCATGCCGTGGACAAAACAAGTGCACCCAAAACACGAAGTGGAAGAAGATATAGACTCTGAGCAGGGAAAATGATGGAGTGAGAGACATCATGTTGTAAGACAGAGGAAGGCATCCAGTTAATGAGATAACATGCAATGAGAATAGCATCAGCCTAAAATAGGAAAGGAGCATGACTATATAGTAAAAGAGTGCGAGTAGTTCAAATCAAATGGCGATTTTTGCGCTCAGCAACTCCATTCTGTTGGGGTGTATAGGCACAGGAAGATTGATGTAAAATACCCTTAGAAGCCATGAAAGTAGTGAAAGGAAATGAGAAATATTCTCTAACACTGTCGCTGCAGAAGGCACGGATAGAAACATTAGATTGAGTGTGAATTTCAGCATAGAAGTCCTTAAAGATAGTAAATAACTATGAATGGTTTTTCAATAAGTACACCCAAGTACAACGAGAGTAATCGTCGATGAAAGTGATGAAGTACCGAAAACCTGAAATAGAGAGAACATGATAAGGACCCCAAACATCACTATGGACAAGTTCAAAAAGGGACGTAGCCCGATTATTGACACGCTT
Organism: Diospyros lotus; assembly: GCF_014633365.1. NCBI lineage: Eukaryota > Viridiplantae > Streptophyta > Magnoliopsida > Ericales > Ebenaceae > Diospyros > Diospyros lotus. The sequence continues at coordinate 15,060,054 of NC_068339.1, read as the reverse complement.
TGAAAACGAAGTACGAGACTGTTTTCCAAGTTGACGCGACTCACAATTTAAAGTGGAAACATTAGAAAGATGCAAGACCATCTTTTGTAACTTGGATAGACTCGAATGTCCCAAACGATTATGAAGAAGAGTTGGAGATTCAGTAGAAATGTAAGATGTTGGGGAAGATGATTTGTCGAGATAATAAAGTCCCCGCCACTCACGCCCGACACCAATCATCTGTCCCGTACCCCAGTTGTGCACAACAACATAATCAGCAAAGAAGGTTATGGAACAATGGAGAGCATGTGCCAGTTTACTAACATAAGCAAGATTAAAGGGGTTGCCAGCAACATATAAAACAGAATCTAAGGATAACGAAGTGCTTGTAGCGTATGTTTTGGAACCATTGGCAAGAGTAACAGATGGTAAACAAGAAGTAGAGAGACGGGAAAAAAACTTTGGTTACCAGAGAGATGATCAATTGCACTAAAATCAAGAACCCATGGTCCAGGAGTGGCAAACTAAGTAGCACAAGTAATAGAATTATCAGTGTGCATCACAAAAGTAGTGGATGACAACGCAGTCTGTTTAGAAGACTGATATCGAAGGTAGTCTTCGTAATCACTTCCAATCAAAATAAGGGACGGAAAGGAATGATTGTCAAATGTTTATGTTGAGGAATTAGTTGCGATAAACTGAGCGACATTAGCAGCACGTGGAGGTCGACCATGTAATTTGTGGCACCGTTCTCGAAAATGGCCCCACCTATGGCAGTAGTTGCATTTAGGACAATTACCTCATTGTGAGTTATTGCCTCGATTATTCCCTTGTTCTCCTCTGCCAAAGGTTTGTAATGCCAATATAGAGAAATCAACTTGAGAACCATCGACGAATGAAGATGAGGAAGAGACCCGAAGAAGTCTAGCAAAGGCATCTTCTAGCGTCAGAACAATGGGGCTGGATAATATTTGATCCCAGACAGGAGCAAGGTCAGATCGAATGGCAGTCAATCCCAAAACCATAAAGATTTTATCTCGCTACTGCAACTGTTCTTCTGCAATATTACCAACTAGCAACAGAGAGTTGAACTCTTCCTTCAGGGATTCTAGACGGCCAAGAAATTTAGACATATCCATATCTTGTTACTTCAAGTGAACAATAGTGGAAACAATAGAGTAGAGACGTTGGATATCATTTGTATAAAAAGATTTGACTTTTGTCCATACCTGAACACAAGTCTTACATGCTTTGTAAATAACATATAGTTTGGGATCAATTGTTTACCATAACATGTTGCAAAGAAAGGCGTCGATTTTCTTCCAAGTTGCTCTCTCAGCAGCAGGAATTGCATCGACTTTCGTATTTAGGTGATCTTCCATTCCTTAACCCATGAACCATAACTCAACAAAGGTAGTCAAACACATGTAATTGGTACTTCCAACCAGTTTTTCAGAGGTAATGATAGGTGAAGGAGAAAAAGGCGAAGAGAAACCTACAGATTTAGATCTAAAGGCAAATTGAAGATGCTGGACTCTTCATAATTTGGATGGAAGGCAGTTTTGAAGTGTCTTCAATGGCAGATCTATCGGAAGGACTCTCCATATTTTGGATGGAAGTCACTTTTGAAGTGTCTTCAATGGCAGATTTGTCAGACATGAAGTGGATCTAGTTCAGGTGGGTCTGGACAAATCTGATGGGTCGAATTTAATTTAATGGGTCAGATCAAGGCTAAACAGATTTGAAACGGATCGTGCTTTGGCAAGATGGGCCAAACCAGATCTAGTTTGAGATCTGGGTTTTAAGTTTAGAAACCAATTGAAAAGTTGAAAAATCGCAAGTGTATGGTAGACCTGAAGAAGGAGAACAGCAAGGAAGTGGCTAGATGTGGGCGATGCAAGCACGGAGGCAACCGCGAACAGCAGTGGCGATGCTCGGCGGCAACAACAACAACAACGGGCGCAGATTTGGGTGGCAGCAACAGAGGCCACAATCTGGAGGAGGCTGCAGAGGCAGAAGGCGATGGTGAGGCTGATTTCGAATAGAGCAAAGGAGGCCAATTGCACTGAATGAAGGAGGCTAATGCAACGGGCAACGGTCAACGGTGAAGGCACAACAGTCAATGATGGTAGCGACAACAATGGCTAAATCTGGGTAGCGCTGTTAGATCTATGCTAGTGTGTGTTGGATTTGGGTGAATGAGATGGCTACAGTGAAGGTTGTGGTTAGATTTGAAGGTTTGCGGTTGGTGAGAGATGGCAGCGGAGGTTGCAGAAGCAAGTGGCAGTAGTGTTAGCGGTGGTCGGATCTGGGTGATGCAGCAACGGTAGCAGGAGCAGAAGCAGCGACCAAGGAGGAGACCCAGCAACAACGATTTGCTGGAGGCGGCGACCGATCTACTGGAAGAGAAGGCCACAACTGTTGATGGGGCGGCGACTTTGGTTTTAGATCTGAAGGTTGCAGCTGCTGATGGTGAGTAGTGGCAATGACTGTGGTTGCAGCTGGGGAGGAAGTGGTTACTACTGGAGGTGGAGGAGACGCACGTTGAACGGCCAAAAAGAAGAAGATCAGGCAACGGAGGTGGAGGAGACAACTAGGGTTTGTATAGCTCTGATACTATGTTCAATCAGAGAACTTGATTGAGGTCTAGCCTCTTCATTTAGATTTTATAGGAGGAATGTACAATAATTTACCCCTAAAAATAAGGACTAATTGACAACTCATTAACAGCTAATTACATTTATTCCAACAGCTAATGCTTGAGAGCACAAAGGAGATCTAATAATCTCATTAAGTACTCAAGTCTAAATATGTTGCCACAAATAGGATGTTTATATGGAGGGGGTGGGGAGGGGAAACATTTTCCCTTGTTTGAGAGAGTGTTTCATAATACCCTCCCCTTCCATACCCGTTTTTCCTTACTCCTCAATTTGAGGTGTAGGGAGGGGGGAAGATAAAATATTAATAAATTTTTCCTTACTATATGTTCTGTCAAATTCCATTCTCTATTCAAACAAAATAAAGCTACATTACTCACCCTAACATTTCATTTTTCCTGAACAAGGAAATAGTGCCAACATTTCCATTACTTCCCTTACCTTTCCATTCTGTTCCATTATGTACCATTCATACCCTATCCCACCCTTCCCAAACCCTAGTTATGTAACATGAAAATAAAATCCTGTAGATGGGAAAGATTGTTTAGTGTGTAATTGAGTAGATTCACTGCAGGGAATGACTTTCACATTGAGATTTGATAAGGTTGTATGGCCAATAGCTATTAGCAGAGACACTTAGCATGATCTGTTGGATTTGAGTGCATGTTGGACTGTAACATTGTTGAATACTATCCAGCATCATGAATACAAGTTAGATATTTGGAATTTGCAAACAACTTTGCTATGTTTTTAACACCCTCCGCCCCCAACAAAAAAAAATAAACAACGTCCAAGAGAATTGAGTAAATTCTCCCGCAAGATATCAAGAACAAAGGTTTAGTAGATCCTGGTTTTAAGAGCCTACCCCAGTAATAGTATTCAATAAATTAACAGTTCTTAACGCATCCATCAACAATCATTGTCATTCATGTTATTGTTCTCCCATACTGATTATAAATTATAGATGAGCAGAAGTCAATTTAACATCCCTATAAGAGACAACACCTGCCTGGTTCCGCCTTTAAACCCCTCACCAATTTCAAAAAATTGCGATTACTATCTTAGAGGCGTATTGGAGAAATCACCAATAAGTGCCAAATCTTGAACAAATAGCTGAGTTAAGCTAAATCTTCAAAACACCACCTGATTGAAGCATCTTTTTGCGAGCCTCAAAATGTAAACATCAAAAACAGTCATTTTGATTTTGAAAGGAAACAAGAATTTTTAACAAAGACAGTTGTGAGCAGTTTACCAAACAGATTGTCTACCGCAAACAGGTCTAGGAACCGCAATCACAAGTAGCCTACAAGTCTCATGCATGTAGATATAAAAAATGCGCGTAAATAAATGCTTGATGATTGATTTCACCTTCTTGACAGATGCGGACCAGGAGAGAGTGAGACCAAGGAAAACAATGAAGAAGAAAGGCCCCCACAGATCCCAATCCCTCAACGCCTTCCCGGGATCATCCCGATACGGGTTCGGAAACACCACCAGCTTCAAATTGCTGACTATCCTCGAAAGATCCCGCTTCACCGTGTCCCACACCGGCTCCGTGAGCGTGTTCGGCAGCGACCCGAACCCGGCGGCCCCAATGCTCTTCGATGGGCCGCCTCCGTTGGATCCAGGCGGCAGCGGCGGCGCAGGTACCGAGGGGACCGGCGTCGGCTTCTGGTAGGACCCCGTCGCGGGCGCCGCGGCGGGCGGCGGGAGATTGGAGGGAATGAAGGGCGAAGAGGAGACCGGAATGGAAGCCCGCGGAGGGCTGGGCGGACGGGCGGGGAGGACTGAGGGCACGCTGGCGTTGATGAGGTTCTCGATCTCGTCGATGTCGGACTGGGAGGTGGAGTGGAGGGGTATCGTGTCGCTGTGCGACATTTTCCGGGAAAATTCAGGGATCTGGGAAAATCAATTGAGCGTTGGGGGGTTTGGAAGGAAGGAAGGAGACAATTTATTGGGGATTTTAAAATTTTGGGGATGATCTGATCGGAGAAGAAGAAAGAGAATTAGATCTAGTTCTAGTTCTCGTTCTCGCCCAACGCCCAAGGCAACCTGCAATTGCAAAGCGTTGCCACCAAGTAAACGATCACCACCCCAGCCCCCCTGTTTCCAATTGGACTCACAAAACCTTAAATTACAATTTTAGCCCCCTAACTTAGAGGTCTAAGTGGTAAATCACATGACAAATTTGGGTTCGATTTGCCCTACACAAGCATTGTCGCCATTATACCAGCTATATGTTTATTTACACTTCAAAATATAAAATTTATATGAAAAAAAAATTAAAGAATTTAATTATCTATAAATTATTTATATAAAAATAAAAATATTCAATTAAAAGTGTTTGATTAATTTAATTTTTAAACAAAAAATTAGTATACTTTTTAATTTTTGATATTTAATTACAATTTTATTTTCTATAAAATTATTTCTCCAGACTAACTGGTCTCTTCCCTGTCTCTCCCAAGGGTATTTAAGAAAATTAGTGCACCGTGAAAATTGGCCAGATCGAATTGGTCGATTTTTTATTTTTACAGTCGGAAATAGTTTGGACGCTGTACAAACTGTGCGGTTCGCGATTTGTACAGTTCGCGATTCGATTTAAAATAAAATCATCCAAGAAAATATAAAAAAATATATATTATTATAAAAGTCACCCCAATAGGTTAATTTGATAAATTTTTATTTTCTAAACAAGTTAATTGCATAATTCATTGTTAAACAGGTTATTTTATGCTTTCAATATTGAAATATTGTATGTTGAATTACATTTTTTTGTCTTTATTTTTTGCTTCTAATTATTTACCTTTGATTATCTTTGTTGGTCCGTTAGAGTATGGCCAATAAGAGAGAAATGAATTAAGTGATTAAAATTTTTCTCAATTTTAATAAATATTATTGATTAAAGATTTTATTGAAAAATATATTTGATAAATATAATAAATTATGTTTAAGATTAATAATAAATGTAAGCCACGAGATATAAGAAAAATAAATAATATGAAGCATAGTATAATTTATAGTGGTTCGGTGTCCGCATACACCTAATCCACTATCCCAATGTCTAACCACCTTGGGAGTTCTATTAAATCAGAATCATCAGTGTTTCCACACTAGTTCACATTGGAAACTAGATACACACCTAGATTACAATAGATTCGAGACAACCACTACACCAAGGTTTTCTCCCTACCTTACATTAGAAACTAAATTCACCTAAATTTTAACGGATCTATGAAACCTATACAATTCTCAATAATAATTTAAATGTTTACAAATAATTTGTCCACATTTGGACACAAATAAGTAATTAAGCACAAAATATACAAGACAATAATATTTAAATAAATAAATAAACGGTGACCTCAGTTTGAATAGAGAAAATCAGATTCGGCTTTGCAATTTCTTTTTCTCCTTTTACTTTGTGGCTCTTCGGTAGATGAACAATGAATTTTTGAGGGTCTTGAAATGCTTGAAAACTAGCTTGAGAGCTTTTTGGAGCTTTGGATGTGCAATATGTACAAATAGATACTCAAAAAATGAATTTGAGGATTATTTATAAGCATTTTAGCCACTAAAGAAATAGTTAATGTAAAGTTTGAAATTCAAAAAACGTTTAGATTTTATCAAACAATAAGAAAACATGTCTTACATTTAATTCAAAATAAATTCACTTTTTATATGAAAAATCAAGATTTGAAAATTCAAATATAAGCTTTTGAAACATAAATGATTAAAACAAGAAAATATGTCTAAAAGAAATATTCTTTAATTCAAAATAAATTTATTTCTTGCATGTGTAAGAGAAAATATTTTTAAAACCAATTCTCTTTAATTCAAAATAAATTTACTTTTTGTATGAGAAAGATAAAACATGTCTAAAAGTAATTATCCTTTAATTCAAAATAAATATACTTTTTGCATAAGTAATAAAAACATTTATAAATAAATAAAAATTCAAACATAAATTTTTGAAACATAAATAATCAAAAGAAGAAAATATGTTTAAAGACAATCTACCTTTAATTCAAAATAAATTTACTCTTTGTACCCACTTTTAATTTAAAACAAATTTATTTTTTTATATGAGAAAAATACATTTATATCATAAAAATATTTTTGTTAATCATCAAAACTTAATTAATATAAGCAAGGTGGCTCAACAGCCTTTATTTACCAATATTTGCATATTTATTTACCATTTTTAAGTAGCATTTTTAGTGGTTTTAAGGCTTATTTGTACTATATTTTCAAATCGCGGTAAATCGCACCAAATTGGATTACAAATGCGGTGTGATTTGGCCACACCCAAACCAAACCACGGTTTGGTTTGGTCGGAAAACCGCACCAGTAGTTTGGCGTGCTGAAAATGGTTTAGACTGGCCAAATTATACCACGCAGACCCCTAGTCTCTCTATCTTTCTCTCTTCCAAACTCACTTCTCCTATTTGCCTCTCCCAATTGCCGATTGCAAAGGCCATCACCGCTGCTGCCATCTTCACTGCCCATACTCTCTCTCTCTTTCTCCTTGCATCCCACCATCACTACCATCGCCAATTGCAACGACCATTGCCACAGCTACCATCTTCGTTGCCCATCACTGCTGCCATCATTGATGGCCGATCTTTACTGCTTTCAGTTGGTGGGCGGTGGTGGAAGAGGAAGCAACTGTGTGGTGGCTGGGTTTTCCATTTCCATGGAAAATGAAATCCAACCCCCCTCCCCATGAAAAAATCAATTCTAACAAAAGTGAGAATTGAGGGTCACGTGACTACAATATGAAAAATATTTTCCATGAAAAATTTGGCCATGAAACATCCCAAAAGCTAAAATTTGAGTAAAAAATGACCATTTTTTAATGAAAAATATGTCCAATCAAACATGCTCTTACTGTTTATTAATTAATATATAAATTAAAAAAAGTGACATAAAAATATTTTTTATTATATTTATCTATCAACTCTTGAATAAAAAAAATCATGTAACTTCTTATCTGCGATTATTCAGATAAATCAATCTATCTATAATGGATCTTACAGAGAAGGTAAAATAACTTATATGTCCTATGATGCCTTTTAAAAAATTTAACAATACAGTCTGATAAAAATATTAGAATACTTTTCAAGTTTACCTTGATCATTCATATAATATGTAATTCACGTGTAATTTTATTTTCTTAGAACAATAACATGCGATGCTAATAATAATATGTAATTTTATTTTTTCAAACAACAATAGTAAATTAAATTCACGTGTAAGTATACATACAAATGTATTTTTTAGATAACTAACGTACCTATCTTTTCAAGTATTAATTATAACAGTTTGATAAAGTCACCCATATTTAAGGGTTTTAATTTTTTAATCAATAACAAAACTTATACGTTATTATTTCTATATAAAAGACATCTTTAGTTCATCAAACTTGGTATTTTGTGAAGGTAAACATATTTGTACGTAATATTTTTTTTTTTTTCTACAAATAAATTGTTTTAATAACTCAAACTCATTATTTATATATTATTTTTTAAAAATCACTATATGCCATACAAATTTTAAAGAATTTCCCTTGAGCTTTTCCTTTTTTTAATTTGCTAAATGAAATCATAAAGGAACTAAGATGGAAGAACCCTTCCTATCCAATCACACCTTATGGAGATCTTGTTAATAACATCATTGCTTAATTTGACGTTTTTATGTCAATTAATGGTTATGGGTGTTCAAATTTTGATTTAAATTAAATTGAATTACATAGAAAAAAAATTAGTTTGGTCTAAAACTAAATAAATTTAATTAATCTCTGATCAAAAGAATTTAAAAATTAATTTTTGATTTGATACCAATTCAAAATTGAAAACCAAAAAAATACAAGAATTCATACAATAGTGTGTATGTTATTGTGTACATAAAGTAGGGCATGTATTTTCATAAATTGCTATATGAAGTATATGCACAAACTTATGGGATTATTGCTCTTGAATGGTCCCTTATCGTTCGTATCCTCGATTTTGACATAGGAGGTAAATTGTAAGTAAAAATTTTGCCTCACTACACAATGCAAGGAATCGAATCCATGATCTATTGGTGTGAATTATAACATATCATGAGTCAACCACTTGACAAATACCTTAGAGGCACATACATAGTTTTGATACATATGTTGGTACATGCATTGCATACCTTCTATACATATTATTGTGAGTTAATTGGATTAGTTTGACATGATATCACTAATCCATTAAATTGAATTAAAGAGTAAAATTGACCTGAACTGGCTAATTAATCCAAAAAATCGAACTAACTGATAATCAAAAAAATTAAAGCAAAACTATATAAATCGAACCGAACCGATTAAACAGAAGAAACACAAAAAAAAAGACTTGAATAAAACTAAAGTAATCAATAGAAAACACACAAAATAGAATAAAATAACGTCATTTTATAAATATCAAAACAATATTATTTTAAAATTCGGTCGATTTTGTTAGTTTAGTTCTTCCAACAAAAAAATTGAACCAAAAATAAGAAATTGAGCTTTTCAGAAAAATTAATCAAACTAAACCGATGCAAAAAAAAAAAAAAAAATCGAATCGAACCGACAAGTTTTGTCGATTTAATTTGATAAGTTCGAGTAAACCAAACATTTACTCTTCCTAACCTTTATTTAATCTAGTGTTCAGTTCAAATTTTTTATCAATTTCAATTTCAACAATATGGGTCAGTTAAACACTTTTATTTTTTAAAACATTCAACTAGGAAGCGAAGTTAGCTCCCTCTTATATTATAATAATTCATTGTCTATTTTAATTTTATCTCGAAAACTATAATTGCTCAAACCATACTCTATATTCTCTTTATATTTCATTTATTTATTAATAAATTATAATTTTATTTATTTTATATTATATATAATTTTCATACATACACAAAATCCATAATCAAATACATAAATTAATAACTAATTATACAAAATAATCAGATATATGCATAAACAAAATAATCAAATATACACATACACAAAATCAATAATCAAATACATAATATCAATCATCTAATACAAAAATAAATTAAAAAATTCTCCAAAATCTCACAAACCTACTATTTACAATTGTTGATGGCAACTGTCGATTTGCTCGATGAAGAAGACTTTGCTGTCGCCTCTGCTAATAGTTCTGCTCCTTGCCATCGTTGCCAGTCACTGCCATCACCAAATCTGATATCTGCAATTGTTGATGGCAATTGTCAATCTACTTGATGAAGAAGAAGATCCCAAAATCACATACATCGTTGGTAGCCATTGAGGGAGGGGGAGAGATGGCTAGGAGTATTCAAACGCCTACAATGGCGAGACTTTTCAAGCTTCTCATATTTTTGGCGATGAAAATTAGTTTTGGCGAGCTATGTTAGAGCTCAAACTCCTCAATTTTTAGCTTGGCTAGGGAAATTGGCCAAGGTAGCCTTAGACCACTTAAATATTATCGAATTATTTTCATTAGAAATTTCTTATCAAACTTCTTATTATATATATATTTTTTTCTCACCAAACCTCTCGTCAGTAAACCTTATTTTTTTTTTCTTTCCTATTTTGAAATCTAATTACAACGTGGAAAGGTTAATGTCACTGTCTCTTTAACAGGCGTTTGGTGGAAGCCCAATTCCTCAAAGCTCTCCTTTGGTTTGGTGGGGGCTTTAACGATACCCACCCGTAGTTGAGGGAGTGCAGTGCAAATTAACCGATTGGTTTAAATTGGCTGTGGTTTGGGGCTTTGGGCTCTGGAGTGTAGTAAACCCTAATGCATTGGGTAAAGTCGACATGAATTTTCTGATCAATTCAACTAAGGTTTCTTCTACGATGCGATAAACCTTTTTTGTATTACTGGTAAGAAATTAGGGTTTCTGGGATTGGGAAGATATGGCAGGGGAACCAGAGCACAGCAGAAGAAAAGAAGCTACCAGTAGCCGCAGTACTGGGAAGAACACTGCTGATAATGGAGGAGAAGAAGAAGAAGGAAAAGGAACAATCACAAGGATTTTCGTGGGAGGCTTGGGGGCGAGTGTGACGGCCGAAGATCTTCGCAAAACTTTTTCCTCTCTGGGCACTGTGGAGTCTTTGGAGATTGTTCGCACCAAAGGCCGCAGCTTTGCTTACTTCGATTTCCTTCCCTCTTCCATCAAATCTCTTCCCAAGCTCTTCTCCACGGTACCTATATGTGTGTGTGTGTGTGTGTGTCTGTTGCACTATTCTAAAGGATGTAGTTAATGGTAATTAGTTCTGTTTTCCTGTATTTGGGGCTAATTGATAGGGTTTTAGGTCATTAGAACAATGTATTTGTATCAGGATTCAGGGACTTGAAGTTTAAGTTGAATTGGTTATTTTTGGTAATGAGCTCTATATCCTGTTATAACGCTGCTAGAAGGATAGGGATGAGTGGAGAGTTTGAATTCATGAAGTCTTGCTATTGTTGTTGTTGCTGGAGTTCCATGATAGAATCTGCCTGATTGTGATTTGCCAAACGGGAACAAGTACTTGAGACCCAAACAGGCTTTCTGAAATTGCGGACAATGCTTGTCTCTCTTGCAATTCCAGGAAGGGGGAAAATGTTATTGACTGTCGATAATAAGGAACATAGGGGTCTTGAGAAGTTGCAAGTGCAAGAGCGAAGCATTTGCATTCTCAAGTCCAAAGTCCATTTGACTTGATTGAATTTTGCTTGTCATTTTTGATATTCCATGTTAGAGCCAACTATGCTTATCATTTGGTATTTATCTCTTACAGTATAATGGGTGCATGTGGAAAGGAGGTAGGCTGAGACTTGAGAAGGCTAGAGAACATTATCTTCTTCGGTTGAGACAGGACTGGGCAGAAGATGCTAAACTTGCTAACAGTGGAACTGATGATTCTGTTGATGTATCTAAACCTGTGGGTTCTCCTAAAAAACTCAGCAATGGGTTGAACCTGAAAAAGACTGAGGTTCGGCTTTTCTTCCCTAAATTAAGAAAGGTAGGCGATTCTCTCCCCACCTTGGAGTTTGCATTCTTGTTGTGTCGTCTGCATTTGATCTTTATCATTTGATTTGCTGGCATTGCAAGTCCAACTTGCGTGCAAATTATAGTTTAGAGCTGGATCAATTACTTTGGTAATTGATGCATGAAACTTGGTTGTATTGCTCTCATTTTCTCAGAACTAATGGGTTTCTTCTTTAGGTGAAATTGTTGCCTTTTAATGGAAGTGGTAAGCACAAATACAGTTTCCAACGAGTTGAAGTTCCTCCTCTCCCAATTCATTTCTGCGATTGTGAGGAGCATTCTGATCCTTCTCACAGTGCTAAAGAAAAAAAGATTTCTGAGCTTGAAACACAAGTCCATGGCATGGACGAGAAAGAGCTAAATATGATGGAGTCAGTGATGAAGAAGCTCTTTGAGGGGGAAATTTTTTTGAAGCCAGACTGCAATGCGACTGGATTGATAGAGGAGGGAGATGAAGCTGCCAAATCAGTTGACCAGCTACAGGATACAAATGCAATAGATCATATGACCGATGAGGATAACCTCATAATGAACTTGGTTGCAGGGGGAAAGAATTTAGCAACTTTGTTGGGGAGGCAGGGACAGGAAACAAATTCACCAGATGAGGTATAATGTAGTGCTCAGTTGACACGGTGCAACTTTATGCTTGGATTTGTTACATGTAGTCACGTCATTTGTTGTTTAGATTTCTGACATTCTGTTTCACCTGTCTTTATTCCAGGGATCCACAGTCAAACTACCGACGTCTAAAGGCCGGGCATCTGAGAATGTGCTTAGAAGTCAAAAAAGGAAAACTGTACCTTCTACCAAGAAAAGGAAATTCTCTCTAATTGAAGAGACTGATGGGATTGAAGTTCTCTCTACTAACATGAAGAAGAAGAAGAAGAGTGTAAATAATAACCATTCAAATGAATCGGTTCAACCCATTGAAGTAGGATCAGTCAGCCGGCAATCTAATACCAATATTTCATGGCCACAGAAGTCCATTGGCAGCGAGTTAGCTGGTGAGAGAGATGACACTTCGTTTGGCACTTCACATATAAAGCCCGGCATAGTTCCTGCAAGAGACGAATCAAAGAGTGATAATACTAGCGTTCCCTACTTGTCTGATCATCCAAACCAGAACCTGGTAAAGAGTATAAACTTGGAATCTCAGCCCAGCCTGCCTAATGTGCAAAAGGAGCCTGCTGCAACTCAATCAAATGAACCAAGTGCAGCTTTGAATAAATCGGCCAGAGGTGCTTCATGGCTACAAAAGTCATCGTGGACCCAACTGGTTGGCGGGACAAACAGTTCGTTCAGCATTTCACAACTTTTACAAGGTACAACTTCCAAAAGGCAAGAGCAGGAGGAACCCAAGAGCGAGGATGCTATGACTAAAACCGTGTTGGTGAAGTCAAGTAGCAATGGTTCTTCTAGAGATTGTGCTAATGCTTCAGGTGTTTGCACCGGCGTTGCCCTTACATCTCCTCATAGTTCCAAAACGGTTGGTTTGGCTGTTGGTCTGGATCATGAGTCACGGCAAAAAGGTGTGCAAACTTTAGGGAAAACTGATGCTACTTCTGCCCAAAAATTCGAAGCACAAAGAGTGCAACCACCGAACAGAAACTTTGCCATCGGTGAAACTTGCTCTTTCATGAGGAGTGCCTCTTCCATGAGAGAATGGACGAGTGCTAAAGCAGCTTTAAGCGGGTCATTGAAGAAAAAGAATAAGGAGAAGTAGGAGCTGAGCTTGCCAGAAATTCTTCATGGTTTGAGGAGCTAATTTAGTTTGATTCCTTCCATCTGGCGTTAAAGAATATTGTATTGTTTCCACGGACGGTCGAGGAAGATGAGTTTGGACCATGCACATTTTAAGTAATATTTCCATGCACCGATGACCATGAGAAATTTAAATGGGTTTTTTGTGACAATTATTTTGAAATGGATTGTTTGTGTGGGAATTGTGATGCCGTCGAGACTGAGAAGGAGCCAACCATGGTGATTGATTAAAGGATGTGTTTGGGTATACGGGGTTCTCTCTTCAATAATAATGAAACGAAGTCCAAACAGCAGTAACTATAAAATCGGTACAAGGGTTCTATCTTCAAGCCAGTTTCCAAACTTGATAATCGGACGGTTAATAAAAGATCAAGTCACTCCACCATAGGCCCAAGTGCCATCGCATTATACTGAGCACCCCAACAACGAGAAGCTCAGTATTCCTTAGAAACATGTGTATCTTTCCATAATCTGGCACTGCACATCACCATAGACATACAAGCCTTCCAAAACTTCAATAGCAATCTTTGGTATTCATCACTATACCATCATCGTCTTCAAAACTGGGTTCAATCTCCCAATCAATCTTTGAATTGAATTCAACAATACACCTGTTATCTATCATGGCCTCCCTAATGTAATTCCCACCTTGGGGTTTGAAAAATTGAAATACGATTGAAGTCAATGCAGTTTTGTACCAGAAAAGGAAAAGGGTCGATCTGAGTTTCAGGGCTTGAGAGCAAGGGCAAGACCGAACTTAGGGGCTGCCTTTGTGGCCTTCGAGTCATATTCTGCTGAAAAAGTTACCAGTGAATTAGGTCTCCATTCCCGCTGGCAAAGCATTGCAATCCTTCCATTGTCGGAGAACCTCGCCTTCAATCTTGTGTAAGGGTTGATTGCATGAGAGCTTCCGATGGAAAAACTATTGTCAAATGTGGATAGTCTGTGTGTCATTTCGGCAGCAACTACAGTTCCATTCAATGGGTTCAAGGTGTGAATGTACGATGCCTTCAGCGTCTGCCCTTTGTCCAACCTACACAGCATCAAAAAGTTTCAGAACAGACATTTGTGTTGTACAAGACCCCTTCTAAAACTAAGAGAAGCACACGATGTTACATCCGTAATTAAGCATATATTTTTGCAGTTCTTGCATCTTAATTGAGCACAAAATATAAACACATGAGTCCATGCACACAAATGTGAAAGAATGCCAATAAAAAACCAGTACATTTGTTCATAAATTTGAACAGGAAATGCCAATAACTTTTAGAAAAAAAGAAAAAAAAAAGGATAACTAAATGTGTTGGGAGTATACCTGATCGTAAAACAACCCATACAAAGTCATTTAATTTTATCTTAATCTTTATAAAAATATTGTGATAAACAAGACAAGATTATGACCTATCACCACGTGATTAAAACTTTATATCTAGGAGACTCTCCCTCATATTTCTACGAAAATAAATAACTCTAAACGAAGGACACACATTGGAAATGCAAAGTCTGTCCTCAAAGCTGTTAAATACTGGCGATATTGATCGTTAGCAAAACTAAAACCAAATAACCTCAACACGCCAAATACATAACTTATCCAGGCAACAAAAATCAACATCATAATAGACCACCTGGCATGCATCTGCAGCTAAACATAACCATTCATAAAATTTAGCAAATAAAGTACAAAACTTACTAATATTTCCAAGTATTAAAAACTTCAACCTTTCCCAAAATATAGAGACAAACAAACTGATCGCATAAATACAAATCCACTGCCCAATGTCAGGGAAAGATACTCTCTAAAATACACATCATCTCTAACAAGCTCTATCAAAGGGTACTATCCCACATGCTAAAATTAATCTCAAAACTCAACTGAACAAACAGAGAAAGATCTCAGAACATGTAACAAGCTCTATTTTGGAAATTTTCCTACATTGAAACATCAAGGCACTGCATGTTTGACACTTTATAATCATTGACCGAAATTATAATGTAGCACTTCTGAGTACGATCTGAGGTAAACTAGCAGTTATGTGCCATAAAAGTGGAGACATTTTTAGTAGATTATTATGGTTCCATATTAGCTGTATGAGTTTGGTTAATTTGTTATTAATTCAGCCATGCACACAAGTCCACATCCATATATGCACACAAATACAAGAATATAATAATCTAGGAATCGAAAAAAGAAGGTCCATTTACATACAGTAAAAGTGCCACAGAGAAATCTGTCTTCATAAAGCCAATCCCAGCATTGCATTTGGTGAATGAAGCAGAAGCAGTATCAAAACCAATTTCTCCACCGAGAGTAAGATCCTTGTTGCCAAATGCTGTGGCAACCTCCAAAAGAGGGGCTGGGTTCAAGCCAATACTGGAATTGATGGCTGCATGATTGTGAAAGTACTGAACATCTAGCTGTAGATTCAAAAATAAAGAAAATTTTGATTTAGCAAGCACAAATCAAATCCAATCCAAAATCAAATTATCCCTGGCTTTGAACACCCCAAATTGGATAATTACACCACAGGAAATTTGTTCCTTCAAGAGGAAAAAAAGAAAATAAAATAAAATAAAAGTTCACTGCAACAACGAAATTGGCTCCAAGTCAAGCCTGAGTCAGAAAATTGGGAAGAACCATCTTGCTCCTGTCCTGGTCCTAATATATTGCATGAAACTCAACCCTCCAAGGTCAGCACAAGTAACCAAATTGTGGGAGTTAACACATAAAATCAGTCTTGGTTAATTGGCAGGTCAATGTCCACAAATAGTTGCTAATAAGCTGTTCAATAAAATTTGAGCCAAACGCAAGACTTGTGGAAGAACCTTTAATAGATTGGGAAAAACAAGTGAACAAGTTAGACGGATAAATTGTCAAGTGTCAGCTTAGTACACAAGTTTTGAAGAGGTTAAAAGTTCAAACCAATTGTCAACTGTCTATAAACCACGTTGCTTATGTTTGCAGACCAGACCTCAATGCACCAGCAAACAGAGACTTGGGACAATACCATCATTAATCAAAACCTAATGACTTTGTGGGTAAAATGGATGTGTAAAGATGTTCTTACAGCAATAATGCTCCAACTCCCAACCCAGGACAAAGCTGGATATGTGGAAACAGAAGAACCCTACTCTTTCTTGTGTTTTTCACCTCATTGCATATCTTGCCTAGATATTCTCATTTCATATTACCTAATTTGAAGTTTCAGCTACTGGTCAGACAACAAATTTCGGATTTTTCAACATTAAGAACCTTCATTGGATCTACAGAGTAAAGGATGAATAATGAATTTTGGCGTTGGAAGCCATTAGTTCAACTATTCCAATGGTGACATTGCTTGTACGAACAAAGGAATGTACAGTAACAAATTTGCCTAACACTATTCTTGCAGAGAATACTATATAAAAACATTTTAATTGGTAAAGCGCTAACCTTTCCAGACTTGTGATCAGGTATATCAAAGCTAATTGCTGCTTTAGTAGAGGGCAATGCATTGTTCAGAGTGACCTTTGTGGAGATCTGCAAGCAACTAAAGAAATATACTAATACATGTTACAGCTCACATGGGCTTGTTGTAACAGCAAAGTGTTCTTCTCTTACAATAGAGTAGCTGTCAACTTTTACATCCACAATAGCATTTCCACTCTTGTACTGGGTGCTTATGTCGCCAATAAATACTTCATCCCGCTTCACACCATTAGCTGCTATTCCCTGTCATTGAGTATTGAAGTTGGGAAACAGAAAAGGTAGAAATTAATGTTTGAAAGAAAAGAGCGTGAATATCATAAACAGTAAATTTATTACTTTTGTTTATTTGTTGCTATTCTAATCAGTATCGAAGATGACAATGACCATCTTAAGAGAAACATCGTGGCATATTTTTGCAAGGGTCTTACATGACAAGCCCAAAGCTTCCACCCAAGCAACTACAGCAATAATAGAAGCCATCATACCAATACATTTTAAACATGAATTTTTTTTTCCTTTTAATAAATGACATGGCATTCATACACAGTCATTGAATATAAAAGAAACCTTATAAGTAAAAACATGATGCAGCTGGACTTACATGCCAAACCTATTTGATCATATTAACTCACCCAACCACATCCCCAACACACCCCCCACCCCCCCCAAAAAAGGTAAAACAAATACATGATCTACAAATAATTTATCTTCCTCTGTGGTGTGTTTTTATTTTGTTTCGCCCTAAGTTGATTTTTAAAAGTAGAGTTGGTCTAGGAATAATTCATGCAGTAGGAGAATTAATGGTTTTGAGAATTATAAAAACACTTAAAAGTATTGACCACAACTGCTAGACATGATTCAAGTTCAATTTTAAATCAGTTGTGAACATGGCGGAAATATAAGTAAACTTAAGTGAAAAAGATTCATACCATCCCATTAGCGCTAGGAACTGAAAAGGTGAACTTGTAATCAAAATTGTAATCTTTGGTCAATAGATCTGCACAACACCAAAAACTCTTAGATTCAGGCTGATTGATCTAGAAAAAATTAATGTGATGCTCAAGAAACTACTAAAAATATTAGAACATTAAAACTTTCAGAGAAAAAAGGGAGGAGGATAGGGGATTTTTGGTGAAAGAAAAATAAGCAAAGAAACTTGAAAACTCAGTAGTCCCTGAAATTTTAAATTCAATTACACCACAACTCAGAAAAAAGTGTTTCCTTTCTATACTCTCTTCATTTTGATATTGGCTACGTTGTAAAATCCTGACATCACAATATAATAGCCACCAAGTAAGCTAAGTCCAACATAACAATGTCTTCTCCTTTCACTTCAATAAGGCATTTTCATTAATGTATCATACCAAATGATTTGTACAATATAAAGTATGAAAAACATTAGTGTAGTGCTGCTGCCTTATGCAGGAAAAGGAAAGTTATTATTTGGAAAGAAAAACAAACCTTCCAAGACCCCATCATACTAGAAACATATGAATATGTAGGTTCTAACAGACTATGCTATAAATGAAATGTATAGAAGGTGCACATGGCACATGCTAATCATGATCTTCTGTAAGGCAAATATTATTGTCAACATGTCATGTAAAAAGATTTATGTTTGTAAAGTTTGTGTAACAATGGAGTTCCATTCCATTATCAGAAGTCCAGGAAAATGGTGATAAAACAAAGACTTGCCATCTCATAGACAAACTGCTATTATACTAGAAGTGCATACAAATTTATTAACAGAGTTGAGGCTCTTAGAAATAACTTCCAAGCAGAGGGCCTGTTTTGCAATTTCAAAAAAACTATTCAGATTCAGTAACAGTCTGTTTGGAATGAATGAACTTAACATTTGGAAATCATTTATAAATGAATTCCAATGTTTGGAATGATAAAACTCAAAATATGAAATTTAATTGAATTCCACAAAAGTATGTTTGGAATGAATACAGAATTTAAGTTTCATTTGCTCTTATTGCGTAAAATACCATTGGCATAATAACCTTCTTAAAGTTAAAAAAAAAAAAAAAAGAGTCAAATATCCAGAATTATTTCACATCAAAATTGGTAGTCTTACACAGTAAAATATCTCATATGCTAAAAATCACAATTATTAGGATCAATACAAGAACAAATTAGATATTTCACAGTCACGATTATTATTACCAATTTGCATGGGTCGATAACCCAAAACAAAAAATCATCTTCTAATGTGCATATATATATAAACAGTGTGTGAAAAATCCATTCCACCAAACTATTGCTAAAAGCCGAAACTATCACATCATATATCACATTGCATAGGAATATCCTTTGCGATTCTTGTTGCTGCGCTACAATAGAGGTTGCTGCGGTGCTGCAGATGGAGGCAGCTTTTTCAACAACACAAAAACAAAACCTAGTTTTGTATTTTAAGATGGTGTAACATGATTCGAAATATGAGAAAAGATGAAGGGCATTTTGGTCTTAAAATAAGTCATGTCTTAAGTAAGGAATTCATTTGCAAATTCCACAAAATTTGATGGATTTTTCTTTGGCTTTGATCAATTCCATGGAATTCAATTCCACACCCTTTTCTTTTTTTAATTCCAAGCATAAAAATTTGGAATTGGAAATGAATTCCACAAAATTTTGTCAAATTCATTCATTCCAAATGGGGTGTAAAACTTTTCCAAACCAGCTCACAGCTTGCCTTCCTAGCCTATGCTCAACAGGAATTAATTTTACAGGCATTTAATTAGGTATCACTCCTCCAGGGACTAAAGCAATTTCCATACAAGGTTTCTCACATGGGTTGATATTTTGAGAAATCAGTTGCATTAGTAGACTTCGAGTTACATATGAACCCAAACCAATTAGACCCAGAGTCCGCCCATTGACTGCTGTAATTAACTTTCAGTTTTGGAGAACTAACTTCTAGACACTTTCTTGCTTTCACCTTCAAATTTTGCTCATGTACAGCACAAACAGTATTCTCTAGTTGTTACTTGTTACCTAATCAGTGAATAGAATCAAGCTTGTGGAAAATATTACTTATTGGACTAATGATAACAGGGGATGAGTTTACAGGGAACGACAATTTGGCGATGTCACCTAATGTGTATATAAGTTTCACAATGCATTTTTCTTCCTAATTGCTTAGCATGTAGTGGTTTATCATAAATTTTTTAACAACCTTCGGGTGTTTACATTTGATGGGGGAGGAAACTGTTCGGATAACTGATGGAGAAAGAAAATCTGGAAATGCAATCCATTTGAAACAAGAAACCTGTTGGTTCTCTTATTCCAATCAATCATGGAATACAAAAACGCAACTTGCCTAAAACCAATGGAAGGGTTAATAAAAGAAATGAAAGGGAAGGAAAGGAGAGGAAAGGAGGGAGCTTTGTTTTACTCTTGTTTGGATGTTAAGAAGGGAACTCTCTTTCCATTGTTTGGCAGTTTTAAGTGAAAATCAAAGGGAATGGAAGGGCTATAATATTAAATTTTAAATATAGCCCTTATATTTTTTATTCCAATGCATAGCACAAAGGACAAAAAGTAAAAGAAAAGATGTTTAATAAAAAAAAACCCACATCCCTTCCCGTACCCTCCAATTGGGGAGGACGAGAATTTAGATGAAGTAGGGGGAAGGAGGGGGATTGGGTCCCTTCCAATCCGCTGCCCCTCTTCTTTTAAAATTTCTTCTAAAAAAGAGGATTCTTTCCCTTCCCTCTTCAAACCCCCTTCAATCCAAACATAGCCTTAGACTGGTAGAATACTAGTTCCTGCATGAGCACCAGATGACAGTACTAGAAGAACAAAGTAACTTCCAGTACTCACACCAGAAAACCTAGCTTAACACAGGCGCTAAATTTCAGAAATCATACAAAACTTACTTCATGGAGTAAAAAACTAGAACAACAAAGGCAACGCAAATATAACGGGACTTTATCAGTTTGGACTCGGTTAGATTTTAGGCAGGTTCTTTACTTTCATTTCTAACAAGCGAAACCAAAATCCAACAACCGGATGGTTAATTTAGGAGAAAATAGATAGTTAGAAGAGTACCTTTTGATAGCTTGCCAATATCGGAAAATGGCGCCGGATTGCCCATATTCGGTGGAACAGAGAAGCTGAAACAACGTTCAGAAAATGAATGCAGAAAGAACCAGGATATTTATACATATATCACATAGAAGTACACATATATACACGCATTGCATTATATACATACATTTATGCTACCGAGAGAGAGAGAGGGAGAGAGACCTGGGAGAGGAGGTATAATTAGTCGTCGAACAACTGAAATGTAGGTCTTGGAACCCTAGCTCTGCTCTTGTGTAGTATCTTTATGCGAAAAGGGCAATGACCGGTCCGGCCTGTAGTCACACCGGAGTGGGATGAACCGGAACCGTTTCGACCGAATGATGGCTCCAACGGCTTATGAGTTACGACCCCTTTGAGATTTAAGATTGGAGCTATGAGCTAAATTAGTTAAATTTGAGTGAAGTTTCCATTATAATTGTTAATATATTTAAATTTAATTTAACATAAATAACACTCTAAAACTCAATCGACATACTTTCAAACTCAATGACAAACGTGATATCATCGCTCTCTATACTAAAATTATTTAAAATAATTTTGAAGGATCAAACTATACGTCACGTAAATTTGATAAGATTTATAAGAATTTATTTAAATAAAATGTTATATTCTAATTTTATTTTTTTATAAATTATGTATTTTCTAATAACTATTTTTATATTTTTAATTATTTAACACTATAACTTTACTCAACCTTGTAAATTTTTCAAACACAATTCTATAATTCAATTCACCCCATTTTTTAATACTATAATTTGATTTTTAATTAAATATACCTAAATAACTTAAATTTATGATTTTTTTAAAAAGTTAAATTTTAAGCTACTTATGAAATTAGCACTAAAACAAAATTGATTCTATAACAATAATCTTCACTAAATTATAATGCGAATCCTTATATTATAGAAATTACACTGATCCTCTATTGGTCAAATATTTGCTAAAAGATGATGTAATTCTGTAATTATATCAAACCTCAAAAAAGCTAAATGTAGTTTATGAATTTATAATCTTGGAGCTTGTTTTCTTATTAACCTTATTTATAATTATAAATTAAACCTTTACTCTCTAGCTGTAATATATGCATTGACTAACTTTGTTGATTATGTAAAATAACTATTTTGCCCCTCTCATTTTTTTTAAGTATAGTAGTATAATAAAGATGAAGACAGGCAAAATGATCATTTTAACAAATTAACAAAGTATTGATTAAGGTGGTAATTTATTTATTTGAATAGTGTTTGTTGATTAAAATATAAATAAAAAATAAATATGAAAAGTATTTTAAATTTTTATTATTTTTAATATATTTCTTAAAAAAGAAATCTTGTGACTTCTCATGTGATATTTTTCATATATACTTATTTTTTTTAAGATAAACATATTTTAGACCTTATAGATAAAAAAAAAATACATATGTTCTTCAGTGCATTCTAAAAAATTTAATAAATAATTTGATAAAAATTTTAAAATGTATTAAAAAAATTATTTTAATTATTTTATATCTTAATTTAAAAAATATTATAATATTATCTTAATATAATTTTCTCTTAGCCATTTTTAACAAAAGTTTTCTTAATACAAATCTCCATATTTGATCTATAAGTCAAGCGTTGAATATTTTTTTTTTTTAGGGTGTAGGTTAAGTAACAAATAAGTGACATCCTATGATTAGTATTAATATGTTACGAGTTTAATAATTAATCTAGACAAGGGTCAAAGACCCATTTGTGATTTACCACATCTGTTGAAATTAAGGACAAGAGTGATAGAGCCTCTGCAAAATGATGGTAATCCCAAGGGTTGAGATCATGCTATTTGTACATTATTTATGTACATTTTAGGCTATATAATGCACATAAATGACATAAATACCCCTCGCCTCATCACGTCTCATTGTGTCTCATTGCCTTGGGTAAGGACATTTTAGACATTGGTACATCATTATATAGCCCAAAATATACACAATAATATACTAATAGCATTTTTCTATTTTCAAACACTGTCGTTTGGTACGAGATAAGTTTTTAAATTATTGGGATTCATGATTCTTGGGAATGCTCATGAAAATATTTGATTCTCGGGATTTATGCAATTCTATGTTTGGTTAGATTTAAATATTTTTAGGGATGTTGAGTATTCTTTTATGAGAATCTTACATTCCTATGTTTGATTTAAATGTAACATTATTGGGAATTCATGTTTTTTTTTTAAAATTATCCTTATTTAATTTTTGTTATTTAAAAATAATAAATTCCTTCTATTATATAAAATATTGAGACCCACAACATCTTTAAAAAGTTAAAAAAATGTCATTTTTTTACACATTATGTATATATATATTATGCATGTGTATATATATATATAATATACATAATAAATAATATAAATATATTACATATATATAATATGTTTGTACGGAGTTATAAAATGATAAGGGGTATTTTAGTCTTTTTCTTTATTAAAAACATTCTCAAGTTCATAAAAAACTTGGATTCCCAATCCGAAAATTTTTTTATGGTAAAGTTACTTAAAAATTATTATTAAAAATCTTATTTTTCAAATTTCTTTTTATAAAAAAATTATATCAAGAATATAAATTTTCAACCGAACATTAATAGGAATTTTAAAATTTCTTCCATACTAAACGCGCTCCACAAGGGAAACGAAACCGTATTATTCAGTGCAAACTGGAGAGGCACCTGCGAGTTTCTACATACATCACAGCGATTCAAATTAAGAAGACAATGGATCAGAGCCAGGCATTACGCAGTTTATCGCACTCGCAAAACGCATCTAAATGGAAATTCTGGAAGCTTATGTAATGGAATCAGGAGGAGGAGGAGGAGCCTGACGGCGGCACCCTAGGTTTCAAGAGCAAGAACCGGTTGGGTGAGTAGAGCCGGAAGAGACTGAAAGCCGAGATGAAAGAGACGAAAGCCAGCAAGAAAGACGCGACGAAGCCACAGATCAATGCTCCGCCGACCTGGACGCAGAATCTGGTGAATCTGTTGCAGAGTTTCATCCACTGGAAACTTCTCGCGCCGGTCACCGCCAGAATTGAGCCCTCCGTCGCCGCTGAATTCGCCGCGAAGACCGTGTAAACCACTGCCTGTGCGGTGAAGGGGGGACCACCAAATTAAATAATAGGGGCCACGTCTTTATTAATAAATGGACAAGACAACAAAGAGTCAATAAATCAGGCCTGATTCTAATTAGATTAGAGAGATTAGATTTGATGCTGATTTATAATTACATGAGTTCTAACTTCTAATTATAAACCCAATTACTCGGCGGGGGGGTAAAGTTTAAAATTTTAATTGATAATTTATCCTAAGATAATACAAATTATGAAATTAGCAAGATCTAATATGATTAACCCAATTTTGATTGGATTTGATCAGCTTTAAATGATGAATGCTAATTAATTCCATACTGCCAAATTGACAAACTTGAAACTTCTTCACCTTGACAAATGACATTTAAACTAACCTTGACTTGTCTTATTAATTAGAACCGAAGCCCCACTGCCCAACTGCAAACTTTAATGTTCATTAATCCCTCAACGCTACCCGTATTAGAGATAGCTAGCACTGATCTTCTTCTTCTTCTTCTTCCTTTTTTCTTAATGAAAATTATATATTCCAAACAATATTGACAATTATATTTTACAGTACAAGTGAACACATGTATAAATTTTGTACTACTAGGTCTCAATACAAGTGAACATATAGCTAGGAAGACACTTTGGATTCACTTAATTACCAAGAGTTCTAAAATTGAAAATTTTATATCTTTTGATATATAGTAGTTGAGATAAACCGCTTAGACCGACTATATCTTCTTGTTATAGTAAGAAAGAAGGTCATCAAGCCTCAGATAACTACTACCCACCGGCCGAACCATTAGAATTGTGACAAGTGCATCAAAATATCATCATTTAACAAGAAAGATGGTAATAATATATAGCCGAGCATTATGGTGTCTACAATTTAGGGTAATCTGGATCGGGAGACAGGAGACAGATGTATATACGTACGGTGTGATTGTAGGTAGATGTATAAAGTGAAATAGAGATCCCAGTTTAGCGGAAAAAGAGAGTACCTGATCTAATAGGAAAGAAAGCCAGGGGAGATATTGTTGATGTGAAAGCATAATTGGGTTGGTTTTGAAGCGATAGGAGAGAAAGCATCTGAGCAGCTGAAGCAGATTGTAGCCAGCGGCCACAGCATCAACGTAGACCAGCACACTCAACACACACAACACACACCAAATCAAACACCAAACTATATAATATGCATATGATCAGTTCATCGGAGAAGTCGAAAAACAAACAAAAGCACCATCCATGCAGTCCCAGAGAGAGAGAGAGGGAGATTAACGTACGCTAAGGCATTCAAGTCTCTGAAAGTGACCTTGCGGACGAGTGGGTAGAAGATGACCTTGGATTGGGTGTCGAGAGCGAGAAGAGAAACCGTCAAGAGCAAGACCAGAGTTGCAGAGAGCCTGAGAAGAAGCTCCGTGGTTACTACTTCCATTTCAGCTGATAATATTCTTAATTTCTTCATACAACACCACCACTCCACACCATGTGTGTGTGTGTGTGTGTCTATATATATGGAGAGAGAGAGAGAGAGAGGGTTAAAGCTGTGGAGTTAGAAGGATGCAAGTGGGATTAATTGGGCAGCCCCATTACAGTGACAGATAGCCCCCATGTACATATGTCCTTGCGTGCTGTATACCTCCTACATATAAGCTCTTCAATCATTACTTCATATATATATATATATGTATTTATGAATGTGACCTAGCATGCATACATGTATATAAGCTGGCTAGTTAGGTTGGGACAAGACAAAGCAATGCAAAAGTTTTTGTGACGTGAAGCGAGAGGAGGGAGTAATTTGCAGGGCATAAGGTTAATAAGGTATTCCTCAATTTTTAAGGGCCGGGGTGTTGACTATATATGATAATTTTTGCGAATCAGGTGGCCAGCTGAATTGAAGTGCTTCCATGCCCAATTAATCACACAGCAGGCTCATTAACTCAACCAATGCAATGATTATTGAGCCACATTTAAAGCCGGATGGATATTATGTTAGCATAAATGAAGTGATCTAACACAGTATAAATATCAAGATAGCATTTAAATCAATGTGAAAAATAGATAAAATTATCTCAAACCATTATTGTTTTGATGTCTCTGCTGGTTTGATTATTCCAAGTTTTTAAACACCCCAAATGATGGTGTATTTAGATCAATGCGAAAAATAGAGAAAATTACCTCCAACCATTGTTGTTTTGATGTCTATGCTAGTTTGGTTCTTCCAATTTCTTAAATACCCTAAATGATAGTGTATGATAAAGAGAAAATTATGATTAAACTTAGAGATCAAAATCATGAATTTATATTATATTCTTCCATCAAGAATATACATATTTTACTGCTTTACAACTTAATCAATAAGATAACATAACTAATCCTAAAAATTGTTAGGTTACAGAAATTTAAAGAATTCTTTTACAACCCATAATCATAATAATGGAAAAATATTTGGCCAGAACTTTACATATTATACATATTAGTCTGAGCCAAACATTGTGTTGAGTTGGAATTTACAATTTTTTTCATAAAGTTGTATTTAATTTTTTTTTTATAATTATGGGTTATTTTAGTAAGTATTTTTATTTTTATTTTAATAGTTTAAAGAATCGTGTCATTTTATACGAGAAGTGTATATGAAATTGTAATTTCCACATGATTCATAGTTCTTCTATACAATAATAATATTTAAATATGAAAAGAGTAAATGTCTTTGGTTAGCAGCTTTGATTTGATAATAACAATAATAATTAATTAATAAGACTGTCGTTCACTCGTACGTGCTACCGCCGTAGTTTTTTCACACTGATCTCTGTTCTTGAAGCTGCTCTGCAAGCTTCACGACTTGTTCCCGGCGGCGCATTCCGGGGGCAGGCCTTCGGGGAACCGCTTGGTGTCGCCGCAGTAGTCGTACACCATGTAGTTTTGCCGCACCCATTTCAGCCTGGCTTGGCTGCTGGCGTCCAGCTCCTCGGAGAGCCAGCTGGAAGAGCTGCCGGCGCGGGTGGAGTTGGAGCCGCAAGAAGATTTTCCGGCTGACCAAACACAGGCTTTGGGCTTGAAGTTCTTGAAAGCCGCGGTGAATGGCGCCTGCGTCCAGTCGGTCTTGACGTGACCGCCTCTGGTGGCCCAGTCGTCAGCGTTCCAGAGGCTGGCGTACATCCTCATCGGCTGGCTCTTCGGGTACGGAACGCCGTGCGACTCCAAGTTCTTGAATACTCTGATCGGCGTGGCGTCCACGTAGAAGCTGAAAGAGAATTAAGCACCGTTAATTACTTAATTAGTTCAAGTGAGGTAGGGCCTAGGGGAGCTAATTATATGCGGGGTGGAAAAGATAATCACATGATGATTTTAGGATTCCAGAGGATGGAATAGGCGTGGAAACCAGCAGTGGGGTCGAACCAGAGGTAGAACTGTTGCTCCCTTCCGCCTTTGCCTCCGGTGAACACGTTCGTGTGAACGATGTACGGATCTCCGGAGAGGTTTCCCAAGAACTCGAAGTCGATCTCGTCGTGCCTCGGCCCTTGAGAAGACAACTGGAACACAATTCATTCCACTATTTATGATCAACATTAATTATTCTTCATCAGTTCGTCAATATATAAAAGTAATAATTATAAAACCTTAATTAGCTGGGCTAGGGTACGTAGGAAGGAATTGATCAAATTAATTAGCTAGGGAGATGGAGAATTTGATGATTGACTCACATAGAAGGCGGTGACGGTGCCGGCGGAGTTGCCGGCGACGAGCTTGATCTGCATGTCGATCTTGCCGAAGAGAAACTCGTTCTTGGACCGGAAGCCGGAGCCGGAGGCCTTGTCGAGCGAGAGAGTGAGAAGCTGGCCATTGTTGAGTATCTTGGCGCGGCCGTCCCCCCAGGTGACGTCGACATCTCTGTTGAAATTTCCGGTCGAGCAGCCGATCATGAGGGACATGGCCATGGCCAGAAGCAGTAGAACTTTTCCATAGGAAGGAGGAGGAGGAGGAGAAGAAGCCATTGGCTTTAAGAATAGTACTGGAAGACCAACCTTGCTTCTCAACTGACTTGACAGATTCCACCACCACAACGTACCTGTGTGTGTCTATATATAGGTATAGCAACGGGGGAGGTGATCCAAATTCGTTCTAAATACAAAAAACAAATATGAAAAGGTGAATTCATTTTAACACGAACTCCCGGTAAAGTCAGTCAGCTCGTATGAAAAGTCAAATATAATTTTTTTTTTTGGTTATGACATACAATTGAAATTTTTGCTTATATCTCGTACAATATATATATATATATTATCTATTTTAAGTAAATTACATTACATGAAGGCGAGCTCCATGATTTTGTCTTTTATGTCCAGTGTAAAAGGGCTGTGTGAAAAGTGTTTTTGAGGTATGGTGGTGGGGTTGGTGAGGGAGGTGCCATTGATGTGCGCCCATGCCATATGGGTATTAGCTAAAGAGCACTGCTAACTTAATGGGTGTGGTAGGATGACGACGTGGCAGAGTCAGAATGGAGGACAAAGCCAACCGCTTGATTGTGGTCATGACTGCACATCATCCATCCATCCATCTTGGAATAGACAAATCCCAAATTGGAGGAAACCACTTGGGTCATTCCTAGGAGAGATTTTGAGTGTTTGGGTTGGCTTCTTTTTATTTGCAGTGTCTAGTGGCTTCTATTGGCCAATAACTTTAGAATTTTGGGACACCTAATGGTTCCTCTTTGGCCCATCATGGCACAGAAGCAGCAGTATCTAGTAACTTATAGTTTGGAAAACATACCATATATAGGCCAACTCATCCTAGGATGGATGGATGGCTAGCTTTGTGCTTTCGGCAACTACAAGGGTCCCCCTTTTTTCTAATAAAACTAATCGAATACTATTTTCTTCTCAAACCATTATTAATATGTACATTGTATCAGTGACACCTCCTTAACATCAAGTTAGTGGCTGAGTGCCACCGCCAAACACTAGAAGTCGACTCAATTAAGTATATGGTTTTTATTAATTTTGACATAAAATATTTTATGTTAAAAATTCCATTGTCTAACGTTTAGCTTACACTCATTTAAAAATTTACGATATGTATATAAAGAAATATAAATATAAATGTATGTACGTACATACGTATGTATGTATATGTGTGAATAAAAAGAATAAAAATGTCCCTCAACTTTGACAATTTAGTCATTTGACTCCTTCAACTTTAAGTTTGACCTATTTTGCTCCTTAACTTTTAGCCCGAATGTGGTTGACACATGGAATAAACGAAGACATCAAAATAATAAAATTACCTTCACCTAGGGAAGCCATGGCCATCTCCTCTTTCATCTTTTCTTCTCTCTCTCCTCTTCTCATGGCTATCTCACCGTCTTAGCCTCACCTCGCACCGACCGACACTGCATTGCCTTACCATTGCCACCTCATCGATGTCACCTCGTGACGAAGCCTGATCAAGCTTCATTCGAGATGAAGCCGAATCGAGCAATCTGATCGAACCTAAACCCGGATGAAGTCCGATCAGTCATCCTGTGTGTCATCCATGTTTGAGCAATGTAGCAAGGTCCTAACTTTTAATTTCGTAATAATTGTACCTCTCAACTTCTGATTTTGTAACAATCACACACCTTTTGATCTAGTTAGCATAGTGCGTGAATTCACGCATGGTTGAAGAGTGTGCAATGGCTAAAATTTTCAACTTCTTCTTCCTTCTTCATCGCGTTGCCGACCTCTTACCTTCTTTGCTGTTGACATTTTACCTTTCTCACCATTACCAACTGACCCTTTGCTTTCCCCTCCACCGATCGGCCTCTCCCCTACCTTGTCGTTGTCACCAACTTCTTACCTTTTTCATTGCCATCAAATGACCCTTTGTCTTCTTCTCCGTTGACCTATCTCTCCCTTACCTCGCCGCCAACCAACTTCTCGCTTTTATACCATTAACAGACCTCTCGCATTCCTTCTCTCCGACCAATCATGGTCTTTCTTCCTCATCGCCAATCGACCCTGGTCTCGCATTTCTAACCATTAATCGACTTTGTTTGAGGTTGAATCGACTATGATGGTGGCTCAACAGAGTTTGTGTTTGTAAATTGACAACGACATTGAGCATACTTGAGGTTGAATTGATTCGTGTTGCACAAAAATAGTAACACTAAGCACGAAATGTTGATTCGTGTTCGTGAATTGACGACGGCTTAGCTCAGTTTATGTTTGTGAATCAACAGCGACACCAAACAAATAGAGTTATGAATTAATGGCACCAAGTATTGTGGGGGGTCTCTGTTGTCTTCACATTCCTCTTCCGCGAGGCAAGGGTCACCAGTTCCAACCTTTGCTATATCCTCCACCATCAACCTCGCATTCTCTCGCAACTTTGAGACTCAGCTTCGCCGTGCACCACGTCACACATGGCACCCTCTCATTGGCCTGGTCAATGAAAAGGTCCACATCATACTGCATGTAACTCACGCATATGTCATCAAATGAAATGTATGATTGTTCCAAAATTGAAAATTTAGAGGCATGTGAGGTCCGCTTTGGAAGGACTACATGGCTAAAAGACCAAAGTTGATGAGTATTTCTATGCATTTTGTCTATATATGTGCACGTGGGGATGTGTGTCCATGTATATGTATATACGTGTATTTATGTATATAGATATCTTTTATTTTTTTCATGACTCAAACACCAAAAAAATGTAAAAAAAAATGGAAAACATTTTACACATAACATAACCAAAGAGCCAAAATTATCCATGATAAGAGGTATAATGATAGAAATGAACTGCCAACCAAACTTCCTTTCCATGATTAAGAGGTTTAGGTCTTAGTAGGAGTGGGCATTTAGTGATTCTGTTCCACCGATGACTAAACTAAAATTTTCTAAACTCAAATAAATCAAATTATCCCACAATACTACTAAATCTAACCGAACCCATATTGGTGTTAACAAAAATCGAACTAAATTAACCAAATTTTGACAGTTTGATTTATAAATTTAGTTAAAACCAAACAATGCATACTGCATTCTAGAGCAATTTGGAAATATATATTTAACCAAACCAATAAGAGGTGAGAAGAAGACAAACAAAAAAGGTACAAGAAAATTTTAAAACAGAACTTTGCAAGAACATCATCCAACAGTCGTGATAATGAAAATGTTGCCCTAATAAACAGCATTCAACAGCAGTAAATATTGGTTCCCTAAACCAATGCCATTCACAAACCAGATGAGAAGAGAAGACTTGAGCAGCACCCTAGTTGAGTAAATAACAAGGGTGTTAAGCTGAAATGACTTACTGCTCAGGAAACTGTACAAGAAGGGAGTTCCTCGTCTCCAGTAAAGAGATCAGAGGCCTTCAAATGGCTAAAGCTCATGCTTGCTTCGATGAAGAATCGCATTAACTGTCAGATTGGTAACGCGGTAGGAAGAAGCATCGCTATCCAGCATGAAAAACTGAACACCACTTTCAAAGGACGTCCTCTTCGTTATCCAACTCTACGATCTGTGCCCGCCTCTCAGCAGCTTTCTTCCTGATAAAGAAGCCCCACCTCATTGCTGCCTTGATTTTCAACCAACCTACGACAGCTTTACCAGGGCGACCACGACCTTCATCAAAGCTGAAGTTTGGTGGTGACATCGGCATATATGATTGAAAACTGTACCCGTCTTCAGGCTCATTAACAGAGGCATGACCCCCCATGCTGAAGAATCGAAGCAAATGCTGCATGTCTTCATTTTCTAGCATCTCATGACTTCTGATGCGAATCTCGTCTTCTGATAAGAAGTCCTCACCAACCTTATCACGATTGTTTGACCAGTCGTCAAAGGGGCTAAGATGGGACTGTTGAACAGTTGAGCTGATAGATGGAAATGATGTTGAAGATTGTGGAGGGCCAAGTGCCAAGCCTACCCCATTATCATATCTGTCACTGTGGATTTGTTGAGAAATTGTTATTTGCTGGTGGTCTTGTGGAGCAAATAGACTACTATCAAACTGGGCACGCGAATTAGAAGTCACAAGCTGGGACCCTGTTGGATATTTAGTAGCCAGATTGTCATTATACTCTGAAACAAAAAATGTGAAGAAAAGACTATAATCAATTATCTGCAATTATACAGAACTCAAAAACACTTTTGCTGGCCCAGGTGGGTCCATCAGAGGGGTGTTACCTCATGCACATGCATGCAAGCGGAAGAGGGTTGAAAATTCTGGTCTTGCCCGAAGTGACAGGATCGGACCAGGGAAGTAACAACAGATCAATTAGCAGTAAGGATCTTAATGCATAAAAAATCATTCTTTTTTTAAACAGGAAATGGTATAACAAAAGAACTCTGTAAGAGAGTGAACCTTGCACACCAAGCTTTCAATTTTTTTCTGGTAAATAGCATCTTATTGAATTAGCCAAAAACAAACATCTTATTCTTTTGTTTCATTTCTCTATTTTCTTTTTCCTTTTCTGAGGAACAAAATTTAATTGATTATCAATATAAGCTATCTATCATGAGTTTGAATCTACTTCCACCTTGAAATCCCCACATAGGGGAAGCCCTGACCAAAGGAGCAAAGACAAAGAAACCTGTATTTCTCCATCCATATGCAGCTTATCCTACGGAAGGACATGGGGAGGATTTTTTTCATATAAAACCTTACCCTTGCTTTCTATAAAGGGGTGTCCCTATTACATGAGGCTCCTCTCCTTATGAGGATTGGGGGAGGGTTGTTTTCTGTATGTAGCCTTACCCTTGCATTGAAAAAAAGGGTGTACCTAGTGCATGAGGTGCTTTCAAGGATTTGGGAGGGTAGTTTTTGTATGCAATCTTAACATTGCTTCACAAAAGAGGGCATTCATAGTGAATGAGTTTCCTTGCTTTACAGGGGTCGAGGGAGGATCATTTTTTACCCATCCTTACCCTTGCTTTGCAAAGAGGTCATTTCCACAATTTAAACCTTGACCTTTCGATCACAAAGTTTGGTTCTAGCTTGCTTTGTAGAAGGGAAAAAAAAAAAAGAGTTTGGTTCTAGCTTGTTTTGCCACAAGAACCAGTAAAATAACAAAAAGTAGCAAGCAACCAAGAGTAAGTCAATCTCATTGCTACCACAAATTTTTTCCCAAGAATACATAAACTAAAAGATCTAGGCCAACATCACCTGCTGATCACCATAGCTGATCTAAAACAAACTCAAACCTCAAGAGCAACCTGACAATGGAGAAGCAAGTGGTTAACAGGGTCATCACTCTGCCTACACAAGTAGGACGTATCAATAACCATACGATCCTTCCTCCTTAAATCGATCACAAGTGAGGATGAAACTACAGGGAGCAATCTAGACAAAAAAGCTAGAAGGGGGAGTCCTTGGTTTTTAAATTACTTTCCAAAGGAAGAAATTCCTTGTTGGACATTATAGAATTAAAGATCCTCCTCTTGACGGATGCCAAACCCACAGGCTATTCCATCTTGAAAAGGGTGACAATGTTTAAGTGAAAGAATACAATCAGAATCAATTTGACAACCATGAAGATGTCTTCTAAACTGATGAAGGCCAATCTTATCCCTGATTCACTGTAAGAGTTCAAAAAAAACCTTAGATAATGGCCTGTGGTCACACCAGCAGTCCAACCATAACCTTGCTCTAGAACCATTACCATATATATATGGTAATGAAAAATATATATATGTGACACGGCCCTAGGTTTTCCAAGGGTTTAGAATGGGATTTTGGAGGAAATTGAAGAAGAAAGAACAGAATGGAGGGAGAAATTGAGAAGAAAGGGGGAGGGTTCAGACAGAAAAGAGAGGGAGATAAGAATTGAGAGGGAAAACAGAATGGATTCATTCAATCAATAGCTACCTATTCTCTATTCACCAGCCTATTTATAGACTGTTTACATCCTTGTAGTTATTATCAAACTAACAAACTCAAGTACA
Organism: Diospyros lotus; assembly: GCF_014633365.1. Classification (NCBI taxonomy): domain Eukaryota; kingdom Viridiplantae; phylum Streptophyta; class Magnoliopsida; order Ericales; family Ebenaceae; genus Diospyros; species Diospyros lotus. Next base: position 15,026,043 of record NC_068339.1, on the reverse strand, counting down.
CACTACACAGCCCAAGGTACAACCAAAGGAAAATACAAAAAATGCACAATTACAACTAATGCCCTTGGGGTCATGACAATTCCACCCTTTTTGAGAGGTTTCTTGTCTCCAAAAAACTTATTACAATTGTGTGCTATCTTTGTCACCAAATTCCCGCCGATTCTTCTCCTTCGTATTCGTTCTTTACTCCTTCCATGTTCAATAATTGTCCTTGGCATTAGTGGCCAGGGCTGAATTTACTCCACATTTATAGCATAATCCTAATTTCCTTCTCTGCTCTATAGCAATTGATTTGGCTGCATCAGGGCTCAAGTAAACTTTAGAATTCACATTTACTTGATTCCCCTCCAATGGTTGATAGAACATAGGTTGAGTTACCGTTGCGATCGTGTTCTTATTTAAAATTGCTTCCAACGCAAGCTCCTGTAACTTTGTCTTCTCAGCAACCTACCTCACCGTCAGAGGCTGTATCATCTTGACCATCGACCTCAACTCCTCCTTAAGGCCGCTAATGAAGCTGGACACAAAATGATGCTCTGATAGTGCAGGTTGTGAACTCCACATCAAGGACCTTAACTCCTTGAATTGAATTTGATAGTCAGCCACTGATCCTGCTTGTCTCAACTTAGTAAATTCTTCAATCACATCCGTCATAGAATTCCCCCCAAAACGTTCACACAGGTCTCCAGCAAATTCAGCCCAACTGACCTCAACTTTCCTTGTCTGAAGCCAACCTTGATACCATGAATTAGTAGTATCATTAAGATAGGTTGTTGCCAAATTGATTCTCTGCCCTTCTGCAACATTGTAAAACTGAAAAAATCTCTCACATTTACGAATCCACCACCTCAATTTCAATCATTTGAAAACCGATATTTCTAGTCCTGGTGCAAGAGTGTAAGTAGAGGTTTGGGAATTACCTCTCACCAGAATTGTTGGGTCTAAGATTGGAGGCTCTTTAGTCTACTCCACTCTTGAAACTCCAGGGAGATTGTCATCGTCGGGCAAGATTGGATCAGGAATAGACCTCGGTGGGAATTCCGATCCAAAAGGTCAGAGGAGAATTTCATCACTTGGCAAGGCTGGATTGGAAACAATCCTCGGTGGGAAATCTGCTAGTAAATGGAATTGAGGCAATAATGTTGACAACATGTTGAACATGCCGTCTATTCTCTGGCCTAATTGATTTAATAACTCTTGGTGCCTCTCCAATTCCCTCTGCACACTCTCTCAAGATGTAGTGAGATCCTCTTGCACATTCTCCCTTATGGCCAAGATGTCCTCCCTGTTGTGATTCAAGGCCTCCTAAGTCTGCATCATCCCCACCTCCAACGCCTCCATTCTTGACTCAAGTTGTTTCATTCTTGTGCCTTCCGCCATTTCACTTCCTTCAACGGTCTTTTCTAATCTTCTTACAAGGACCAATAGTGAACAACAATCTCCTGTGATTGCCTATATCGCAATTCTCACAATGCAACACCTTCTAAAACAAAAAAGAAGAGGTTTGTACAATTTGGGAAATCAAAGAGAAATTTCAAGAACAAGAACAGATATTGGGGTTGAAACAAAAAGAAAGGGAAAGAATTGAGAAATCAACCACTCGTAGATCGCCTGACTCTAGCTTAACTCATAAAGCAGCAACCAAGATATAGTCGTTTGACTACGCCTTCAAGATCTGAACCTACTGCTAAGATTTTGCCTTCACGTTCAAGATTCGACCGCGAGTCGCTTGCTCGTGCTCACCTACCCAAGTCGGGACCAATTGAAATCATCGGAATCTTGAACTCGTCGAAATCGCTTGAAATCACTGCTTGACCGATTCCAAATTGCTGGCATATTAATGTCTGGAAGTCACTGATAGCCAACTTCAATCCACTTCCAAGAAACGGGTGGCTTTCGATTCACAAGTGACTATCGCCTCTATTGCAGCTTCTTGAAATTGCCTTCAATTAGCTTCTGAGGAAAGCCTTGCTTTGATACCAAATGTCATGGCCCTAGGATTTCCTAGGGTTTGGAATGGGATTTTGGAGGAAATTGAAGAAGAAAGAACAAAATGGAGGGAGAAAACAGAACAAAAAGAGGGAGAAATTGAGAAGAAAGGGGGAGGGTTTAGACGAAACAAAGAGGGAGATAAGAATTGAGAGGGAAAACATAATGGATTCATTCAATCAATAGCTGCCTATTCTCTATTCAACAACCTATTTATAGGCTATTTACATCCCTGCAATTATTACCAAACTAACAAACTCAAGTACACACTACACAGCCCAAGGTACAACCAAAGGAAAATACAAATAAGAAACAATTACGAATAATTCCCTTGGGGTCATGACAATATGGTAATGAAATAATTCCACCCTTCAAGTCCATGTCTCACCAAAATCCGTCTTCAATATTCTTGAGCCAAAACCCCCCAATTAACCTAGTCATGTGGCCTCCCAACATAGACAGATATGACTAAAGAGCTAGAATTTACATGGCTGACCCCACCTAATGGAATTAAGGCTTGATATATTGTAGATAGCCTCCCAACATCAAATTCATAAACTAGGGGAACATCGCTTAAGGTGAGAATATCAAATTCATTGTCCACTAAAATGACATCAAGAATTTTCATATCCCCTACAATGGAAATATGAGGACCAGCTAACACTTTTAATTGAAGACCCATGACATTACAAGTGGAACCAAAGCCAGATTGAGAACATTTGTCAAATGGATTGCCACCACCAAAGGCATATTATTTTCTTCTATTAATTTTTTTTTTCTTCTTTCAGATGGGAAGGGAATGGGGAAGAATGCTATTCCCACCTAAATTAAAGGATAATAAGGAAATAAAGGAAAGAAAAACATTAGTCAAGTCTGATATATGCATACATACTAAAAGAGTGACGCATACATTTATATGTATGTAATATATATATATATATAGAGAGAGAGAGAGAGAGCACTCACCTCCAATTAGTGTACTTGAATCAATTGAAGATAGAAGTGAAGGAACTGGAACAGGTAAACATGCTTGGGAAAGCGGATTGTCCAAGGCATTAGCATAATCAACCAGGTCCAATGTGCGTTCATTTCGAGAGGTACTTGAACTCTTAGTTTCTTTGCGGTTCAAAAGTGACTTGCCATCATACTCCACAACTTGGTCCCAGTTGTCATATGCCTTCTTCAATAAGGTATCCACAAATACCTGCAGCAAGAAAAAATTTAGAATATTATATTTCACTAAGAACAATGGATACCAAATGGCAGAAGAAGTCAGTGTTATTCTCAAAACAGGCATAAATATACATATATCTTGACGTACCTAAGAAAAAGATAATAACTTCTTATCTTCATATTTACATTACAGGTAAGTATATAATAACAAGATTTTTTTTTTTTTTCTAAAGTTTTCATATTAAAAGTAAAAATGTGAACAACAAAATCCTTATACAAACCTCTATCACTAGCTACTTGGAAGTGTGATAGGCTAAACTGCAAACCTGTTTAAGCTTTATAGATCCTAAAATCAGAGAGCCTAGAAATGCTGATTTCCTTCCAGCAAAGAACAGAATGATCTAAGCCTTCAAATCTCTATCATTCCTTCCTGGTCAAATTATAACAAGAAACATAAAATAGAGTTGTATATCCCTTCAGACATCTGCCTTCACCTAGGGAGAATCCTAACTCCCTTAGTGCAAGATATATAACATCAGTGCACACCAAAAGCAGAAACAACAGGACACACAAGTCTCTTGCAACTGAATGATGATGGAGGATGTGGTCCATCAGGTTACCAGCCTCCTTGCACGTATAACAGCAATCCACAACACAATACAGTGAGTCACTAAGAGAGTTGCAACACATTATACTGAGAACGTACTTAAATAAAAAAAAAAAAAAAAAGAGATCAAGGGAGACTTTTACTGCAAACAATTTCAAACACAACTAGCATCTGGATTACAAGTCAACAGAAAACAATCGTATCTATCCGAAAAATCGTCCTTTTCTTTCTTTCTTTTTTTATAGCAGGGTGAGGGGGGAAGGGTTCTGACATGAAGGAACAATGGATACTAAATGTCTATTATTTGATTGCAAAGGATACTGGATGACTACTATTTATTTATTTGTTATCTTTTTCAGTTCTTTGGGGGGGGGGGGGGGGGGATTTGAGGGTGGGGAAAGGATTCTAGTATGGAGAAACAATGAGGACTGAATGCCCTATTATTTCATTAAAAAGGATTGCATTCTCATAAAAAAACATACATTTCATACCAACCTTCTGCCCATCAGAAAGTGAATCGGCTGAGATATATTGTTCACCAGCTATAAGGCCACTCAGCTCATAAATATGGTTAAAGACAACACCAACATTTCTTATAGTGTCAGAATAATACACATAAAGCTTCCCACTCAAGACACAAGTCTTAGAGTGCTCTATGAGAGAATCCCACATCTTGTTTGACATACCATTTCCAAGGATCTACAATAAAAGAGGAATACATCAGAAGACAATTATAGATGATGGGCCCTGTCATTTGAAAACCAATTGTACACTTACATTCCGAAGTTTCTGGGAGTCCCTAACAACAAGGCGGAGGAATTCTTCAACTGTGAATATTCCTGCATTGTTCAGCCTCTTGTGGAATGATCCATCTTTAGCAATCTTTTCCAATCTCCAGACATCATCATTTAATGCAGGTGGATAGTGCTTCTTGTATACTGGTAAGAACAAAGCACAAATCAACACTGATATCCCAACTCAATCCAGAAAAGAACATAACACTAAAAACAAAAGAGAAAGATTGCTTAGAAGCCTACATTCCCCTCTGTGATCTTTAACAGTAAAAGCTTCTGTCTTTGCCTCCCGTATGCGTGTGCCCTCACACAAACCTGAGACAACCTTCAGGCCCAGTCTGAACTTCCTGCTCCTTATCCAACTGGAGTTATCTGTAAAAATAAGGTCCCCCAGTGTTCCTACACCTTCTTTGAGTGTCAGCTGCAAGTCACCAGTCAACAGTGGCCTCTTCCCTTCACGCTCTTTCACAACATGGCTTTCAAATTCTTCTTGTGTCCAGTCCTCATCAACTTCATTGTTGAAATCACCTTCCAGAACAACAACATCTAGCTTTACAGAGGATTCAGATCCAGATGTTACAAGATGTCCTGTATGTGCATCAAGCAGAACAATATGGATAGCAGCACCCTGTTCCCCTTCTACTTTTCCTCCTGTGAAGAGGGGGAGAGACAACCTGGACCTAAAGTGCAATTGCAAGTTTCGTCCGTCTGGACATTCAATTCTTTTAGGAGATGACCTGAAACCATACGCATAAGAATGAACAAATAAGAAACACGGCAGTGAACAGTTTTAAGTTGTGCATGAATGATGAATTAAGAAAGAATATGAGATAATAAATGATGATCTACAGAAGAGGCTAATTTCATATTTATGTTTATTTTGGAAAGTGGTTTTTGAAACAGAACCAACAAAGCTTCAGAATCAGCTGTAACCACAATTACACCTCCAACAACCACACAACTCCAAAGAACTGAAACTGTATAAGCAACAGACAACTGCATGGACTAGCAATACTATCATTACAAGTTCACCCATATTGGAAAATCAATAATATACAGGATATTTTCTGATATCATAAACTAACAAAAGAAAGCATATTTGGGGTCTCATATATATGGGGCCTCATTGTATGCCGGTCCACGTAATTACCACTGCCAATCCCACGTATTTCCAGTTTTCATCCAATCACAAGCCATTTGTAATATTATCATTACTGATTGTCCTATAATAAACCAACAGAATAATAGCTAACTTCCCTTCCAATCAAACTCCAAGTGCAGCAGTAATATTTCACCAAGGAGCTAGACAACTGGTTGCCCACATAGTCCATTAATTAATGTTGCTATCTCATACAAGGCTTTATAACTAATTTCTAGGATAATTCCCTTCGTTCATGTAAAAACATGTAATTGGACCTACAAAGGATAGGCTATAGATAGGAATAATTGGCGAGCTATAATTCATAGCCGACCCCATATGGTGGGATTAAGACTTGATATGTGTCTTTTCCTTTTTCATGTCGTTTACATTTGCCTTTGATCCCAGAACATCAGGCTACCTATAGTTGAAGGTAATTCATGATCAAATATCCATGAACTATATAAAAGCTTAAGGATTGGGTGATAGGTCAGTTTTAGTTGTAAAAGTCAGTGTGTTAGATTTCGTATGCACCAAAACCAGTATAAATTGCCATACATGCATAGAATGAAGATACCAACAACAGTAAGAGACAAAAAGTTTGCAAGTCTGTAATCTGAACTCTTGGCTTTCCTAAGTTATTATATGATGACATCAAAATTGTAATGATTTTTCTATCTTCAATCTGGAAAACCCTTTTAGTGATCCCACTGCAAGCCTGCAGCAAAAAACATCTTAAACATAATTATATCAAAAAAGGCATAAAATCATTAATGGTAAAAGAATATTAATATAGTGGAGTAGTAAAAATTACTTGAAAGTCACAGAATCTACGATCACTGCATAAATAATCAAACATGTCCCATACCTTCCATTAAGTCTAGCAGGGCCTAACTTTGACAAAGCACGTTCCACTTCTTCACTAACCTGTTGTGCATCAATGAGAATCAATTTTAAAAATAAAAAATAAAAGAAAAGGGTAAAGATGCAAGGCACTAAAATAAAGGGACAGCATCAAACAAAAAAAGAAAATAAATAAAGGCACAGTATTAAGAGGAAAAAAAGGCTTAGATGATAGTGTGCACTTCCCAAGAAATATGTAAATGTGATCAGTTATGTCAACATGACTCACAGAAAGAAGCTAACTTGACATGTACTCAGAAGAAATGGAAAGAAATAGCATTTGCACAAAACATATTAGAAAAATATTGCTCAATAATAGCTATTACCAAAGCAAGATAAAGAACAAGCATGGAGAGAGCAATCATGGTTTGCCATCTTAGGATCCGAAAGATGAGATACAAGAAGATACTGGAAACAAGGCAGAAAATAATAAGCACTCAAACATATGTTGTGAGAATATCATATGCAAATAGCCAATATTAGCTGGTGCAGCATGAGTTTATTTTGCATATGAATCTGGCCAACATAGATCTGAGGTACTCAAAAATTTAAGTTGCATGGTGCAATATGGATGCCACTGGCAGAAACACACCAACTACTTATATTCCAATGGCAACAACTACTTGAGCAATTCTCAAGAGTTCACTTTTATCTTCTATCATCTCAATTTGAGAACCAGAAGACCTTGAATCCAATTGCTGATTTTCCATGGAGTACATAGGAAAGGAAAAGACCTTGATTCAACTTTTCATAATTTCTTATTAACAAATAAAGGAAGCAAACAGTGTTCCATGATAAAAGTTTTGATTTCTGCACTTACTCATGCACAATTTTGTGAACATTATGTCTAATCAACTGCTTTCTATTCAGTTCCCTGTCAAGCCTTTATACACTGTTAAATTGTTAACCACCTTCTCATCTAAAAGCTTAATCTAGTAGATAGAGGGTTAACTTTATCTTTAATATTATTATTTTTACTCCCAACATACACCTCTGGACTATTCTCACAGTAAAAGTTCACATATCAAATGATGAGCTTTTTCAGTATAAAACTGTACAACCCTTAACATTACGGCTTATATTGCCCCTAAAGGATCATAAAGTTCCTATATCAATTGACTCAGGAATGCACCAAGGTTTCTATAATATCATTAAGGCATAGGTGTTGGCTGTGTATGTGCCTAACTATCAAATTCATCTAATTCTCATGCTCAAGACATGCAACAAAACTAAGTTGCATATTTCATAATACCCTGTCTGTTTAGCTTGAAATGGTATTATAAACTAATATGGACCTTTAAATTATGAGTAGAATGTGTCTTATAAGTAGATAAATCAAGAAACAGACTGCATGCATGATAAACATCAAGTTTTCTCAAAAAAAGGATTAGCATACCCTGAATAGATCTAGAAGAGAAGAAAATGACTATATTCCTAATGATGATCATGGTTCAGTATGGGTACACATGCTTAGACTGTACTTTGACACCAGACCTCATTATTTAGCATATATCCTGACAAGATGTCTGCCAGATTTAGATAAAATTAAGCAACATATTTCAATTCCTTCATTGGGAAAGTGCCTTCTACTTGATGCATCTATTGTATACATTCTACGATTCCAATATTATGAAAAGTGGAAAATTTCCGTCTACTGAGACAATATGACAGCTACAAATAAATTCAAGAAAAAGCGGCATAAGTTGAATGATGCTTGAAGACCAACTTTCCATCTTCTTAGGGAATAAATAAATATTAGACAAGAACTCTAATCACATTAACAGGCATACAGGAGAAATAATACAAGGGCCTATTTTAATGCTTTTATTTCCTATTTTTTGGTTCATTTTTTGGAAACATAAACTAAGAAATATTGTTTGATAACTATTTACATTTTCAAAAAAAAAAAGTTAAGACAAAAAAAATAGAAAAAATGTTGTTATTTTTAGAAATGTCTTCCCATCTCATCATTGTTAGTTTGCATTAGACTAGTATTATATTAGCATTACCTTGATATTATTATAATATTGTTATATAATTAATATCATGTTATTAATAATATAATTATATATTAATAATTAAAGTATTAATGCTATAATATTCCTTGATATAATATTCATGATATTGCTAATTCATTAAAAGAATATTACAACTCAGTTCTAAAATTATTATGATATAAATAATAATATTATGATATAAATAATCAATATATTATTATTTTTAACATTGCAATTTCATTAGAATAATATTACAATTCTATTAAAAATATTAATATGATAACAATATACTATATCATAACACTAAAATGTTAATAATAGCAAAATATTATATTAGCAATACCATGAATATTATATTATTCTTAATATGTCAATATAATGTTCATAGTGTTGTCAATCTTATAATATTGACGGTAATACTTGTATTATTATTGAAATTGATAATTTGTATTGGCGTTATAATGTTCACTAGAACAATATTATAGTCCAATATTATTATTATTAACATATTAACAGGATTAACTAGTATTATATGTTATAAGCACACAGTTAAAATTACTGTTAGCAATAAAATAAGTAATATTATGATACTATATAACTGTATCAATTATATATTATTAATCATTTTAAATATATATTTTTTATTAATTTTGACATTAATATTGGTGTTAGTAAAAACAATATTGATAACAGTACTTACGGATATTATTCTAATCTATTTTACTAGTATAACAAGTGGTGATATACTAATTAGTAAATTATAACATAATACTAGCCAAAAAGTAATATAATCCATTAATTGTAACCAATAATAGTATTGAAACAAATAATACAAATAAAAATCAATAAATTAGCTAAACAAAAATTATTTTCAAATACTTTATAACCTCGTTAAAATATATTTTATTGAAATTGTCAATATGAATACAACCCCACAACATCACAATAAATATATCAAGGAAGTACAAGAAAATACGTAAAAAAAATTTCCAGACAAGAAAATACTTAAACAGTGCCAAAAGTATAAATTCATTTATCTTACAACTCTCCGCAGGACAGGTTCCAAGGATGAGCAAAGCTTCTGCAAACTATCAACCTTCAGAGCTTCTATAATTACACTGCAAGACATATTTAGAAAACCGCTTTTGTTAACTTGATTGATCATCAATTGAAGAAGGATTATGTAATAGAAAGCCAAGCTGAGAAAATCTATAAGCACATACACAGACACAACACAAGCACTGTTATCTAGAAGGTCAATCACTCAGAATGTGGAATGGAATTGTGGATGTTCAGACCTACATAGTCTGAAATTCCATATGTAACGTATAAAAGAGGTCACTATGACTTGGATTAGACAAATGAGACAAGAGTTGGGTACCTTGTCTCATGTGTTTACTCAGTATACGTTGGGAGAACATATGCCTTTCTACTTTTACCAATTAAATAATTTTGTGTTAAGTACAGTGGGAATTTTACCACCGGCTAACACTATCATAAAACTTCTAATTTCAATGAGAATTAACTGAGTTAATTAACCCTTTTAGTTTTCTAAACTATTCCATAAGATAGATGGACAATTTACACTTCATAATCATTGCTCATAACTAATTTTTCAATGTAAATTGGGTAAACAATCCATTACATTCACAAAATTCATAAACATATTTTCCTTACACAGACTAGGTAAAATTAAACTCACTATCCACCATACTCACCAAATTAAGTTTGTTCCTTCTATGTCATGTTTTTCAGTGACAGACAGGTGATAATAGTACAAAACATCAAGCTTTAATCCCACTATGTGAGATCAACTACGGCAATTTTAGTTCATCAATTATTTCTATCTACAGCCTTATTTAATGCAAAGCCCTTATGATTTATCATGCCTAAGAATCTCCCACCAAGTTTTTTTAGGTCTTTCCGTACCTCTTTCACTAAATACTTGAGAATTCAAGTTGTTTGACCTAACGAATGCTGTTTGAGTCTGTCAAAATGCATATGCATAAGAATAGCCAAAACATCCTAATTCCAAAATAGGCAAAAGCTAGAACAAATGAAGTTTTACACGACCAATAATTCGCATAGCATAGCCCCCAGAGCTTGAAAGACAAATTATACCTAGCCAAGGCGGGGCGCTTGCGCTCGGGCTGATCATCATCGCCCTCCGAGCTCCGTTTCCCTCTACTCAAAGAGTCCATCCTCTCCATATACCTCGTATGCATTTGCAGGACCCGCAAATTCCACTGATCTGCAACACCAAAACGCCAGAACTTCCACTCAATTCCCCAACCAAACCTTAAGAACCACTCACACCGTTCCGTTCACGCGGATCTACAAATTCAACACTCAAAAACCCCAACAGCAGTGACAGAAACCGAGGATAAATTCAAGACTCGAGTGAGTTGCAAAATCTGAAGTTGACGACAGCTTTGTATATTTATAAGTATCTATAAATACCAGGGATTGGATTGGATGATTGAGAGTCCACGAGGTTTCTGAGCTACAGAAATGCGTCGACTCTGCGTCTCACGACCGGTCTACGTCTACTCTTGGACGACCGATGTATGAAGCCAGCTACTTGCTCATCATCATTCGTCTGTTTAGTTTAAAAATAAATAAATAAATAATTCACTACAGCCGCAGACATATTTCGATTAAATTCATCTACACCCCCATAATTTACAGAATCAACAGATAAAACCCGCTTACCAGAAAAGACCGCCAATAATATTAAAAATATTATAATTTTAGAAAAATAAAAAAATACTATAATTTTTAAACTAATTAACAAACTGTTAGTTTTACTTTGTTAATTTTTTAAAAAATTAAAAATTGTAATGCTTCTAAAATTTTCTCCATATAACATAAATGCTTTTCTCATTTAATGCCGGGCATATTAAAAATATTCTTTCATATACATTTTTGTGTCACATAAATATGAATATGTTCTTAATTAATTCTATAAAAACTTTATTTTAGAATGTTGTCATTAAAAGCAAATGTACAATTTCAAACAAATATGGTCATTTATTAATTGTACGTGAAGATTACATAATCACCAATAATAAATGGTCAGTTACTCACATAAGGAGTGAGGGAACTTATAGCATGTTTATTTATTGACATTTCTCTAAGCAAAACCAATTAATTTGGGTATTAACAAAAATGTTACTGGCATAAAAAAAAAGTTAATTGAAGATATTTAATCTAAGTTAGGTTGAATGCATTTGATATATTTAATTTAATGAGTTGAATACAATTTTTTCCCCAATTTAAACCATTTTTTATGGGCTGAAAACAGTTCAGTAGATTGGTCCAATCTCTCCAAAACCCAATAAATCTCAAGTTGAAGAACGTTATGGCAAGGTCACAAGTCGTTTTAACTAGGTCAGATCACGGGAAGTCTTAAGTTGTGAGATATGCCGCTGGGCTACTCAGCTCGTGTCATGAAAATATGATGAATTTATTAGAAACGGTTAAAGAAAAAGTCAATTTTCCTAATCTATGACAAATCAGATCTCTGATAATGTGGAATCCGTTTCTCAATTTTGTGGAATTGGTAAGGAAATATTATCTTTATGATATTATCATTCTATTTTGAATTTTATTCAAATTATAAACACCCTACACTATAAATAGGGGTTAAAAAAATTATATAAACACGAGCAATAATATATTGTTACTCTATCGAAGTAATTAGAGAATAGTCATGGACTATGCATCACTTTGGCCAAACCACGTAAAATTTTCGTGTGCGCAACTTGTTATTTGTTCCATTTTTTATTTTTTTTTACATTTGTATTTATTCTTTCAGTGCGGACTAACAAACCACAATATACCAATTCCAATCGTTGACAGATAAAATCAAGAATATTATATAATTTTTAACTACGAATAAGATAATTCATCATAATTACGAGTATGATTGCATTTTAAATTTTTGTATTTTCAACAATTATATAACCAAACAATAAATTTAAATTTTAAATAACAGATAACAGTTTGAAATAATTCTACCCACCCAAACCTACAAAATGGGGGCTTATCTGCATATTTCGGGAATCTAGTGAGCCAAGTGCTAATATCCAAATAACAAGGGTTTTGCTAGATCCCAGCCCCAGCCCTTGAGAGCTGTACATATTTACTTACCCGTGATGTGATGGGCAGGGAATTTATATATTATATTATTAGAGATTGATGTCACATATATGAGGCAGGACGGCCGTACAGTTGTTTACATAGAACGATGTCACAATTAATTAATTAATTATAATAAGAATATTTATTAAAATAATGTTTAATTTTATTACATGTCTTTAATGGTAGTTTTTTATTGCAAAAATTATTATGATATTATTTTATTTAGTTGAATGAATGGGCAGAAACCCACCAATCTTAGGTGTTCTTGTACTTGCATTTTAAGAGATTTATCCGGTTGACAACGATAAAATATAATTATTTATATTATTTGAATTGAGAGATCTCACAATGTAAGTAAGGGATTATAATATTTTATTTCGATCGATATTCTAGTCTTGTATCTCTTTATTGTTTTTAAATTATTTTTAATTTTTTAAAATAATAAAAATATATTTACTTTATTATTTTCAAAAATAAGAAAAAAAATTATAAAAAAAATTAAATAATAAAATATTATTTTAAGTGTTTCCAATCACAACATCCTGAAAAATTCAAAACACGAAAAATGGACAACCCACACACTCTCTCTCTACACACCACCATCTCCTTGTCCTTTCCATTCTCCAAATGCTAGTCACCGCTCTTCCAATCAAACGCCAAGGCCTTTGGTCATTACATATACATCACCATAGCCTCTGCAATTTTTGCTCATTGTCTTTTTATCTTCTTTATCATTTCTGTCCAAATTGACTCTCTGTTCATTCTTCTACCCGTCACTTGCACCATCATCGCTCTTGCTAGTGTCGTCTCTATCTCTCTTTTTTTTCTCCACCTTGCCCGCGCCAAAAATTGGGTTTAGCCGAAAGTTTAAACTTAGATTTATAGAGATTTGACCATTGAATTTGGCTAGTTTTTGGGTATATTGGTCTCGAGATGAGGGTGTCGAGTGGTTGCCTCTGATTACCGAAGACTATTAGCCACGATGGCCGGCAACAACTCACAGTGTGTTTTTCAGTTTTAGTTGTAAATTAAAAATTATATCTAAGAAAATTCAGTCATTAAATTTGGCCCATTTTTGTGTATATTAACCCCTTAACTTGATATTTTTAATGATAGGCTTTAATTGTGGAAATCTCTAGCAGATAGTGGTTGCCAGCTATTGTTGGTGGAAGAGGTTGTGGCTGATTTAAAAATAAAATGTTATAAAATAATTTTTTAAAAAATTCTAAAGTAAACATATTTTTTAATTTTTTGTTTTAAAAATAATTTTTTAAAATGACAAAAATAGTGTGTTTTTACAAATTTTAAAACACAAAAATAAAAATAAAAATAAATTTAAAACTTAAAATACGAAGACAACACTTAATATTTTAGAAAAAGCTCTTGCATGACACTCCAAAATAAAACATATTTCTCCGATACATCTACAAATAAGTTCTTCCCCTCTTTATAAACATCAATGGGGAAAATGTGTGACTAGCCTTGTGCCACATGTTCTTCATCTATTATACATATAAAAATATTTACACATTTGATAGAAAAATCTAAAAATATTTACAATATCTTATTCTTCCTATTGAACTCTAATCATTTTAAGTATTTTTCTAGTATCATTTAAAATATTATGAAAATTTTAAATATCTCTAAAAAAACTTCCACATTATCTGTTTACTATTTTTAAATTATTTTTAATTTTTAATTTTTCAAAATAATATAAATATCTTTATTATTTTCAAAAATAAGAAAAAAAATTATAAAAAAAACTCAAATAATAAAATATTATTTTAAGTGTTTCCAATCACAACATCCTGAAAAATTCAAAACACGAAAAATGGACAACCCACACACTCTCTCTCTACACACCACCATCTCCTTGTCCTTTCCATTCTCCAAATGCTAGTCACCGCTCTTCCAATCAAACGCCAAGGCCTTTGGTCATTACATATACATCACCATAGCCTCTGCAATTTTTGCTCATTGTCTTTTTATCTTCTTTATCATTTCTGTCCAAATTGACTCTCTGTTCATTCTTCTACCCGTCACTTGCACCATCATCGCTCTTGTTAGTGTCGTCTCTATCTCTCTTTTTTTTCTCCACCTTGCCCGCGCCAAAAATTAGGTTTAGCCGAAAGTTTAAACTTAGATTTATAGAGATTTGGCCATTGAATTTGGCTAGTTTTTGGGTATATTGGTCTCGAGATGAGGGTGTCGAGTGGTTGCCTCTGATTACCGAAGACTATTAGCCACGATGGCTGGCAACAACTCACAGTGTGTTTTTCAGTTTTAGTTGTAAATTAAAAATTATATCTAAGAAAATTCAGTCATTAAATTTGGCCCATTTTTGTGTATATTAACCCCTTAACTTGATATTTTTAATGATAGGCTTTAATTGTGGAAATCTCTAGCAGATAGTGGTTGCCAGCTATTGTTGGTGGAAGAGGTTGTGGCTGATTTAAGAATAAAATGTTATAAAATAATTTTTTAAAAAATTCTAAAGTAAACATATTTTTTAATTTTTTGTTTTAAAAATAATTTTTTAAAATGACAAAAATAGTGTGTTTTTACAAATTTTAAAACACAAAAATAAAAATAAAAATAAATTTAAAACTTAAAATACGAAGACAACACTTAATATTTTAGAAAAAGCTCTTGCATGACACTCCAAAATAAAACATATTTCTCCGATACATCTACAAATAAGTTCTTCCCCTCTTTATAAACATCAATGGGGAAAATGTGTGACTAGCCTTGTGCCACATGTTCTTCATCTATTATACATATAAAAATATTTACACATTTGATAGAAAAATCTAAAAATATTTACAATATCTTATTCTTCCTATTGAACTCTAATCATTTTAAGTATTTTTCTAGTATCATTTAAAATATTATGAAAATTTTAAATATCTCTAAAAAAACTTCCACATTATCTGTTTACTATTTTTAAATTATTTTTAATTTTTAATTTTTCAAAATAATATAAATATCTTTATTATTTTCAAAAATAAAAAAAAATTATAAAAGAAACTCAAATAATAAAATATTATTTTAAGTGTTTCCAATCACAACATCCTGAAAAATTCAAAACACGAAAAATGGACAACCCACACACTCTCTCTCTACACACCACCATCTCCTCTTCCTTTCCATTCTCCAAATGCCAGTCACCACTCTTCCAATCAAACGCCAAGGCCTTTGGTCATTACATATACATCACCATAGCCTCTGCAATTTTTGCCCATTGTCTTTTTATCTTCTTTATCATTTCTGTCCAAATTGACTCTCTGTTCATTCTTCTACCCATCACTTGCACCATCATCGCTCTTGTTAGTGTCGTCTCTATCTCTCTTTTTTTTCTCCACCTTGCCCGCGCCAAAAATTAGGTTTAGCCGAAAGTTTAAACTTAAATTTATAGAGATTTGGCCATTGAATTTGGCTAGTTTTTGGGTATATTGGTCTGGAGATAAGGTGTCGAGTGGTTGCCTTTGATTACCGAAGACTATTGGCCACGATGGCCGACAACAACTCACAGTGTGTTTTTCAGTTTTAGTTGTAAATTAAAAATTATATCTAAGAAAATTCAGTCATTAAATTTGGCCCATTTTTGTGTATATTAACCCCTTAACTTGATATTTTTAATGATAGGCTTTAATTGTGGGAATCTCTAGTAGATAGTGGTTGCCAGCTATTGTTGGTGGAAGAGGTTGTGGCTGATTTAAGAATAAAATGTTATAAAATAATTTTTTAAAAAATTCTAAAGTAAACATATTTTTTAATTTTTTGTTTTAAAAATAATTTTTTAAAATGACAAAAATAGTGTGTTTTTACAAATTTTAAAACACAAAAATAAAAATAAAAATAAATTTAAAACTAAAAATACGAAGACAATACTTAATATTTTAGAAAGAGCTCTTGCATGACACTCCAAAATAAAACATATTTCTCCGATACATCTACAAATAAGTTCTTCCCCTCTTTATAAACATCAACGGGGAAAATGTGTGACTAGCCTTGTGCCACATGTTCTTCATCTATTATACATATAAAAATATTTACACATTTGATAGAAAAATCTAAAAATATTTACAATATCTTATTCTTCCTATTCTTCCTATTGAACTCTAATCATTTTAAGTATTTTTCTAGTATCATTTAAAATATTATGAAAATTTTAAATATCTCTAAAAAACTTTCACATTATTATTGTGACTACTCCAATGCATTAAATACAATCTTTATTATAAATAATTAAAATCAATATTTATTTTTATGACTCATGACATAATACTCTTAAACTCTTGAGATTATCGTCTTTGCATGGTTCCTTATCGCTCGTGTTCTTGATTTCAGTAAAAAAAGTAAATCGCATACGAATTTTTGACCCTTGCCTAAACCAAGTATCGAAATTATGACCTATTGATATTAATTCTAACGTATCATTTATCCGTCACTTAATCTATACCTTGGGGCATAATCCTCTTAAACTTGTAATTCCTTTCCTTGACTCAAGCTAAAGCTAAAAAACAAGACGTAATAGTGCTCTCACTGTTTATTGTTTCTTCCTTCCTTCACTCGTGGGGGTATGGTATGGTATGGAAGCATTTGTAGTGTCTAAGCCTTTATTATTTTCTATCTTCTAAGTTCCAAGGAATCAAAGATAAGCAGCCAAACTTGTTCGTTCAATTCAATATGAAGCTCCCTGCCAAAACACGATGAAAACCTACGAACACCACCAAGCCAGCAAGCAAATTCACAAAGAGAACATCTCTAGCATTTTCCATTGAAACAAAACCACCATTCTCCTTGTCATAAGTGACGCGTCGAAGGCTCCATTAGTTGATGTTAACTACATCACAACAGTAAACACAAACTTTAATACTACTAGCTAGTTGGAGTCGGCCACATAAATCATCGACTTCCAACCATCTCTATCCATGCGTGGCCATACTCTTCTTAACACCATTATATCTTACGTTGACGTTTGAAGGTTTTCCCATTAGTTGATGTTGTCCAAGAAGGAAAATCACTAGTTTCATTGGATTCCTCCTTTAAACATCCTTTCCCTGGTAGATATTGTATTGTAAAAGAGCATGATGGTAGTTTTTGCCTGCAAAACCCACAAGTACACTGTAAGAGTAGAACAATAAGGCCCCTTAACCATACATACTTGAGAATAATTACATGGGTTTTGTTCATTTAAGCAGATGTTAACAAAATGAGCTATTTATGTCATGCATCTAAATCCAAAGTCCTTTTCAAAAATAAAAAATAAAAAATCCCGTCCTTTTTCCCCAGTAAGTGCATCTAAATCCCAAGTTTAAACCAGCACAAGGTTTCAAGGGCAAGGAATTTCAAGGCAGTTTATCTGCACCATTTCAAGCGTATAATTAGAAAAAACCAGCACAAAGTTTCAAGTTTTCTGGTTGAGACAGATTCATAATTGAAACTTTTCTGGTTGAGACAGATTCATAATTTTTAAGATCATGGACATAAACAGCTGGAATTGGCTACAATACCTATAGGGGTTCATTTTTTCCCCGACTAATGATCAGCTATAGGACTTGAACACGACAACAGGCAAGAAAACTGTTCTTCATACTTAAAATAAAATAAAGAAAGAAAGCCATTTGATCACTTGTAGGCTGAATTTGCGTGACGTTTCCTTCTGTGCAGCAGCTATAATGGGCCATATAACACATCAAGGGTGCATGATACTATAGGAACAAATTTATTATAGAGTGATAAACCTCTGTGCTTTTGAAAAATAATAACAGATGGAAAATGTCAGCAAATTTTAAAGAACAGATATGTTCTTAAACACAAAAGCTGAACAATATCATCTTAGATATAAGCACCATCTTAGATGCAAATGATTATTATAGCTTATAGTACATACATTTTAAAGGAAAAAAAATGGAACAGTATATTAACCCAATGTAAAATATAGTAGCAAAAGCAAAGTGACTGCAGGCTTCGTGTTAAAAGGATATGTATGAACAACACAAAGCCCAGCTTATCCCTAAAAAGAAAAAAAAAAACGAAAATAGTCCATTGCTTATTGATCTACTCGAACCCTTCCCAAACCCCCTCCCCCCCCAAACAAAAAGAGAAGAGAAAACAAAAAAAAAGATTATTTCATTTTCTAATGTTCCAGAAAAGATATCCCCCAAATCAGTCGAACAAACTACAGACTTGCTTGGTTCATGATTATATGTAATATGATGTGTCGGTACGATTCCAATTAGATGGCCAGATAATGAAAGAACCACTAGAATAAAACAGTACCTCGTAACAATAATTATAAGCTAAACTTTCCTTAAAACAAATGTTAATCTTCAAGAGGAAGACAAACTTCTATAGGTTTAGATCCTAGGACCTGTGGGTTATAGTCCCACCAAGCTTCTGCTAAGCCAACCTAAAAATCTATAGCAAGAAATTAAAAAAAAGCAGTGCATATCAAACTAGTATTATTGAGATCAACTTTTTTAGGGTTAATATCATCCCTAGATACCATGTTGGACAACCCCCCCCCCCCCCCCCCCAAAAAAAAAAAAAAAGGTACGTCATCCCGCATCACAGTACAGAGGAGCATGAAAAAGGTATTCAATGCATATTCGACCAAGACACGAACTCAAACAAGAAAGTAGAGAGTTACACTTGTGATCATTTTCAACTTTTCCAGTGCTCTGTAAGCTCATATTTTATCCCAAACTATATATACCATCTCCTCTCTAAAAATAAGGCAACCAAAATGTGATGTTAAAAGTATAAATTTAGATTTATGGATTACTGGAGGAAGTAAATAAGATAAAAATACTCAAAACAATAGTTCCTTACAGTAGACCAATTTCCTAGCACAAAGCAAGACAGGATAGAATAAAAAGAAGAACCATGTTGGATTGTCAGCCTGATGCTCAAAAGAATGTCAAACATTACAAAATTATGTGTATTACCTCAAGCATTATGGATCATTGACGATCTTTGATTTCACTGTCATCCTCTCCCAGCAAATCAGGGGCTGAATCATTACCCAAGCCTCCATTAGAACTATCAACTAAAATTAGGCTTTCAATGTAAGGACTAACATACAATGAACATGCACGCAAAACGAAAGAGCATGTTCTACAAATTCCAAGATCCTTAAACTGTTCATCATCTGGGTCATAAGAAACTAATTTTTCATCTTTTGTTACCACTAGAAATTCACCATTTTTCCTGGAACCTAATACTAGGTCCACTCCTTGCAACAATTCTATATTGAAAAGTTTAGTCCAAGAATGATCAATGCCATACTTCTCCATCACCCAAACACTACAGCCTCTATTTGAAGAAGAACTTTGATAGTAGTGGAACAAAGAAAGCAATTCACCACATGCTGCAATAGACATTGCCACTGGATACTCCTGGGCTAATTCATTCGGCAACCTCATCTCCTTAAAGACCTCATCATTCAAGTCAAAAGCCACAATCAAACTACGAAACCCACCAATCTTGGTCGGATTGTGTGCAATCCAGTGCACCGCACCATTGACATTAGCCTGCAACAAGAAGTTAGAAATCACATATGGAGGGACAACAGCACTTATGCCCCTCCAAGTACCAGTACTCAGCGTATAAAGCTCAACCATAGGCAGAAGCTTATGTAACCCGTTTCTTCCATGAAAATAAACAATTCTCACCACCTTGTAATCGTTACTCTTGGGATCAAACCCAAATCCCAAAACAAGCATAAGTGCACGATGGGATTCAAAAGGGATTCCAGGCTTCGGAAGGGTCACAATTTTCCTAATAGAAGGGTTCCATAGAAATAAATCATTTGCATAGGAGACACAGCTATATCCCACGCAAATCAGACCATTACAAGAACCCACAATCCGATAGAACCTGTAAGGCTTATTAAAAGGGAATTCAGCCTCAGAATGCAATTCAAATGCGGGATTGTCATAGTGTAGAGCACAGAGCTCCGAGGGGTAGTAACTAACCAACATGTGAGTATTGTTGTTGTTGTAATCCCTGTGAAGAGTTATGAATTGTGGGTTGCTGATTAGAGAGCGCCATGATTTGGAAACGGACCTGATCCGAAGCAAAGATTTCAAGGGCAGTCTCTTGAAGATTTCAAACAGCAGTTCTTGAGGTAGATAGGCTTGGGTCGTTTTCTTCATCTCTGTAAAAACAGATGTATACTTTAGACTTTGGGGCTCTTTTAGGGTTTCGATGGAGAGAGCAGTGGCTGCTTTTGTGCGTTTGAGAGAGAGAGAGAGAGAGAGACCATATTTACCCATTTTGTTGAGTTTATCCCCCTTTTATTTTATTTTATCATTTTCTTTATAGATATTCTCATTTTACTATCATTTTAATACTATTTCCAACAATATTATCTTTTTAAAACTTAGAATTTAGGTTCTTAGCTTTGTTAAAATGAGTAAAATAAAATTATATCAAGATAAAATTTAAATATTTTTAAAACTAAAATATAAAATAATCGAAGTTACGAAGTATTTTAAGATTTTTATTAAATTATTTTTTAAATTTTTTTGAAATACTCTGGAAGACATACGTTATTTTATTTTATCTATAAAGTATAAAATATACTTATTTAGAAGAGGGAGAGATAAAAATATCTGAAAAATACTAAATAAAAAATCACATCACTTCTTTTTTAAGGATCAACAGATAAGTTTAATAAATATATTAGAAAAAATAAAAGTTTGGAATGCTTTCCATATTTTGGCCTCGTTTGTTGCAGCTTAATTAAAGAGATTATAACTTATAGCTTCTAAAACTTAGAATAAGTTATGAACCTGTTTGCTGTACCTTTTCAAAAGTTGTAGTTAAGTAGTTGTGGTGTTTGATATCATAAGTTGTAAAATAACTTATTTTTGTATAATTGTCCATAATACTCTTAGTAGTTATAGAATGATAATTTAAAAATTAATTAGTGTATATGTATAAGTTTAAGTATTATAAAAAAATTAATTAGAGTATAGAGTGAGAGATAGATGGCGAGAGAAAGGAAGAGATATGAAAATGGAGATGGCGGTGGAGAAGAGAGACCCTTGATTGAGTGGACATGAAGGTAATTATTTGTTAAAAATAAGGGCAAAATTGTCACAAAAATGTAAAAGTTTAAGTAGGAGTTGTAAAAGCTGGGGTACCCTAGCTTTGAAAAAGCTAACTTCTACCCATTTTAAAAGCTAGTAGAAACTATAAGATAGAATTCTATAAGGTATAACAAACACTACATTCCCACTTTTTTGAAGCTAGAACCTAAAAGTTACGGCTTTTAAGCTGCAACAAATAGGCCCTTTATATTTTTCAATTTATATATTGATTAACAAATATTATCATAAAAAATAACTATTAGAACAAAAGAGTAACAAAATTTAGGACAATGACTATTATTTGTCGAATAATGCTACTTTGCCAAAATTGGTTGACGTACAAGATGACTAAAGACATTAAAAGATAAAAATATCATCACCTTAAAATTACTGTTTCACCTCGAAATACGCATTCAAATAAAAGTCGGATGGACTTCATCGATGATAAAGTCTGCCCGAATTGAACGGGCGAACTTCAACTATGTTGAAGTCCACCGGCCAGCAGCAGGCGGGTTGCTGGGTGGAAGAAATCCGCCCGCTGCTATGAGGGCGCACTTCATTCTCCATTTAAATTGAAGTCCGCTGCTGCGGACTTCAATTTAATTATATTATATTTTATAATTATAATTTTAATTTAAGTTAATTTTTATATTATAATTTTAATTATTTTTTTGTTTTAATTTTAATAGTAGTGTGCTGGGCGGACTTCATTTTAGATGAAGTTCGCCGAACCTTGGCCGAGCGAGTTTCATTCCGTTCGGTTATTCCGTGCGTCAATCGTTCGGGCATTGTAGCACGACTCTTATTTGTCATTGATTCTTATGTATTCTACATAATATTTATCAGTCTTACCATTTGTAACGATGGTATTATGAAAAATAGTTTAAAAAAATTAGTAAAGTGAGAATTTTTATAAAAAAATGGTAAAATTAGAAAAAAAAATAATTTTGATCGCTAGTTTTTATTTTTGAACGTTTGTTCTTACTTGAGTTTAAAAGGGGAAAAGAAGGGGGTCACATTGGGTGAGTGATTGTTCTAAATGATCTCATTTAAAAAAAAAAATGAGAAAGAAGTGTGAGTGAGATGAGGGGATTGAATATTTATTAATTTTTAAAAATATATGATTTCACAATAATTACATGTATTAAATAAAAAAAATAAAGATGTCAAATAAAACAATATGACATGAATTTCATTCCCCCCCCCCCCAAAAAAAAAAAAAAAAAAAAAAAGAAGAAAAAAACACATATAGATGCATCAAATGACATTTGTGTGTGTTTATTTTCGAATTTTAAAAAAATGAGAACGTAAAAAATGTCATTTGATGCAAATTCAAATGTTAGTCTAATAAATTATGTTGGAAACAACTCCTTTTCCAACATAACAATTGATATGATACATTAATATTAATCTAATAATTTGCTCCTTCCGTTTGCTGGTAAAAAAGCTTCCACCATTCTCAACAAGTGTCGACATGTCTCGAGGGCGCGGGAGTTAGTTACATAATTTTCTATTTCTTTAAGTTCTTAACTCATTAGACACAAGCAAAACCACAGAAGAGAACTTCCCTGGCATTTTCTATTGAGATATTAGAATGCACAATCCATTAGTTGATGTTGCCTGCGACACAATAACAATCACAAACTTCAATTTTGCTAGGAGGGGTCAGCTAAATGAATCCTAGACTTTCAACCATCTCTATTCATGCCATACTCTCTCTCCAGACTATCAGATCTGTGTCATGTTCAAAGGCGTTTCCATCCTAGCTTCTGCCTGCAAAACCCACAAAGTACAGCGTAAGAGTAGAACAATAAAGCCCCTTAACCATCCATACACACTTAAGAATAATTACATGGATTTTTTTTTTCATTTAATATCATATCATCTTATTAAAATAGGCTATTTATGTGATGCATCTAAATCCAAGTCAAGAGCAGAGTCTCTGGAGTTAAAACAGGGGGTAAGGTTGAAAAGTTGCAAGATACTCGCAACACAAGTCCCTATTGCCTAAGCTTCAAGGGCAGTCTATCTGCGCCATTTCAAGCATATAATTAGAGAGAAGCATAAGCTTTCAAGTTTTTTTGGTTGCAACAGATTCAAAATTTTAAAGATCAGTAGGGGTTCATTCTTTTCCAGAGTCATGGTCAGATACCAGGAGGACTTGAATAAGACAACAGACAAGAAAACGTTCTCTTCATACTCGTGGAATAAAAAAAAAAAAAAAATTGGCATTCCAACTTGTAGGCTGAATTTGCATTAGGTTCCTTTTGTACACATAAAGAGTGTTAGTTTCATAGGAACATATTTATCAGAGCCATGAACCTCTGAGCTTTTGCAAAATAATAATAGATGAAAATGTCAAAAAATCATTAAGAACCAGATGTCATCATGTTTTATTTAAACACAAAATTAAAGCTAAGCAGATCAAAAGCTACAATAAAGGCTAAGAACACTATGCACAATCCTTTATAAGAAATTGAGAAATTGTTTTATTGGTAAGAAGGCTCTTTTTATGTCCCCAAATAAATATGTTGTTGGGTCAATAGTGAATGAAGTATAATATAATAGCAAACATGAAGTGACTGCAGGCTTCATGTCAAAAACAGAATGAATAGTCCAATACTTCAGATTATTAGAAGAAAAAATAGTCTAATGCTTTTTGATCCACTCAATCCTTTCCCCAACAGCCCACCCCAAGAAAAAGAGAAAAAAGAACGGTTAAGGATGTAAAATATGAAACTTGGGGTTTTGGAATGGGCTCTCATGGGTCTGGAAGTAAAGATACCACGGGCCTTTTTTCCAGAGAGATCAGTGCAAATAGATAGCCGTATGGACATGTTTCCTCTATTAACATAAAGAAGCATGCTCACAGTCGGGAAAAATTAAAAAACATGAAGTGTGATCAAGATAAGCTTATGGGAAGTGTCTGTGCAGATGGATGTTTTTCAGTCAAATCTTTCTTCTATCAGTTAAGAGAAGAATTCTCGTGCTTCAAAGCAAACAATCTGTCTATGCAGACAAATAGCGAAATACGAAAGGCCTTGCTCCTCCAAAGGTAGAGATCTTCACTTGGTTAGCAATTCTTGGGAAATTAAACACTAGAGATAATTTTGCCAGAAAGGGAATTATTAACAGTTGTAGTAATGTGTGTCTTTTTTGTAATGAGAAACCAGAAGCTTCAAAACATTTATTTCATTGACCTAATATTACTTATAGGCTATGGTGCAAAATTTCAGTCGGTAGGGAAGGCATGGATTTGCCCAGGTTCTCCAAGAGTTGTTTGATCAGTGGGATTCTTTTGCTTGCAGGAATTTTCAGAGGAAGGCATGGCTCACTCTTTTCTTTTCCATTTTGTGGACTATTTGCTGGGAAGAAACAAGAGTTGTTTACTCTTCAACAAGTCATCAGTTTCAGCTGAGGATATGTTTGAAATTTCCCTTATTAGGCTCTCTGTATGGCTTCATGCTCAAGTAACTCATTCCCCTACAATTGTAACCATTTAATCTCCTGTGCTAATCCTTTAAAAGATTGGAAGCCAATTAATAAGCATAGAAGGTTGCTGAATGGGCTCATCCAGAAGAGGGTGTTCTGAAATAGAATGTGGACGGCACAAATAATAGCAAGCGAGGTTTATCCGGAATAGGTTGAGCATAAAGAAAGAGTGATTGTAAGCACCCCCACCCGGATATCCCAGCCGCCCGGACTACCCGAACGGGAGCGCCTACGGAAGGAGAAAAGTAATAAACACCAGACAAAGACCACCCCGGCATGCATACACGAAAATAAGAACAGTGGAAGCAAAGGTCAAGACATGCATGCACTATGGGTACCCCGCTAACACAGCGGTCACAAGATAAATAAATAAACACAAACTCCTGTGCCGACATACATAAGACTCGAGAAAACACCCGGCACAGTACGAAATAATAGAGTAAATTCTACTTAGACATCAGAGTGGATAGGGATTGACGAGACTGCCTGTACACCACACCGACTCTGCCGCAAAAGCTGACTCCCTTGCTCGGATCTACGCTGGCACTACCTGGAATGATGGAAAGCAAAGTGAGTCGAGAGACTCAGCAAGCATAAAGAAGAAAAGGCTGAAGGCTACACAAAACCAGAAATCTCACCCCAGAATAAACCCCCAGGTACACACAAGCCATGAGACGCTACAACACAACAGCTCAACAGCATAACAAAATAAAAGCACATACCGGTCCTTGGGGCCCACATAAGACACTTGGCACCCAAGTCCCATACCAACCTGCCGCTGCCCTGAAAGGCAACAAATGTCTCCACAAACCTGCGCGCGCTGTCCCAGGCCGGTACTCCCGTCACCTGTATCCGTCGGTACTCCCGACAACCGAGCCATAGGCTCCCTCGGAACGGTACTCCCGTCCGAGAACTAAATACTACTAGTATCCATGCAATGCACATAAAAATGCAATGGCGTAGTGAGCATCAACGTGATACAAGGCGCCCATACATCCAGGCATCAGGCCATGCTCCGCCCACATAGTAAACCACACGCCATGCATATGCTCGCGGTGGATGCAACCTAACCAAACTAGAATGTCCGTGTCCAAGCATTCTCAATAAATGGATATCCCAATATGCATCCCGTACCCATGTGCATATCAAATCATGAACAACAATACAATGTATCTAATCATGCAGTAAATCACATACCGGCAGAGCTAGTCAGCAATGCCCGGCACCGGTCAACGGCCAGTGACTAGGGGTGTCCATCCGACGGTCCACATCAGGGCCGTACCATAGTCTACCCCAACGTCACCAACAACCAACCCCTGCCCTACTGCTCGATAGCTCTAACCGAACCATAAATAAATCTAAGAAAAACTGTAAATAAACCCAATAAAATCGTAATTAAACCCTCACGTCTAGGAACCTAGTCCCCAAACTGGTTCAGCATCATTCCCGAAAGGAGTGGGGGCGGTACAAACCCCCGTAGGCTCACAACGGATAAAATTATAGAAGCCTCGAATTTAATATAAATTAGAACAAATGAATAATAATTTAACAAATAAGGTTAGGAGCCGAATTAAAGTAAGGGAGAGAATAAAGTACAGGAAATCACGGGGTGTTTCACGGGAATTAAAGATCAAGAAGAGGGGGTTAAGAGCTTGCCTTTACACGGCCGTTCCTTACTTTTCTTACGCACCCGCTGCGAAGTAAAACGTTCGCTGGCAATAAATAAAATCGCGACTTTAATTAAATAAATCTACCGTGTAATATAATTAATTTAACCGTCTAAAATCCCACGTAAGCGCACCACAATTAATATCTCAACGAGTCTCATATTTATTTTAAATTAAATCACGCTAATAAAGTCCTCGAAGCCAGCTTAATAAATTAAATTTAAATCAACGACTCAAAATTCCATAATTAATAAACGAGTCGAAACAGACGAAGGGAGGGTATAAAATACGAGAAATCACAGGGTTTCTCACGGGAATTAAAGAATACGAGGAAAGCATTAGGAACTTGCCTGAAATTAGCTGATTCCGACCTCTCTCAAGCTCCCGAGATAAATTAAATCATTTCCTGGCAAATAACACAATCGGGACTCAAATTAATTAATTTTAATCACGAAAAATTTATAATTTAAACATGACATGCTTCGACTAATTTTTACCCACGTACCTGATCACTTCCTTTGCCAAAAAAATCCCAAAATCCCTTATTTTTCCTCTTCTTTTATTTTCTTCTCCTTTTCTTCTTCTTCTTCTTCTTCTTCTTCTTCTTCTTCCGCGCCCACTGCTCCAGCGCCTTCTCCTTCTCCTTCTTCTCTTCTTCTTTCCTTTCCTCTTCTCTTTCTTCTTCCTTTTCTTCTTTCTTTTCTTCTTCTTCCTTTCTTCTTCTCCTTCTTCTTCCTTTCTTCCCCGCGGCTGCTGCCTTCTTCTTCTTTCGCGCTGCCTCCCCTGCACCTGCGCGCGTTGCGGCCATGGCCGACGCTGCCCCAGCCGCTGCCTCGGCCAGCTCCGCCCTCGCCGCTCGCCTCTGGCCGGACACCGGCTGCCATCGCGCCTGGCTTCCTCCACCGCGCTCGCTGCAACCGCCATAGCCGACGCTGCTGGTTGCTCGGCTGCCATGGCCGAGCGAAGCTCGGCCAGCCTCCCATGGCCGCCATCTCCTTCTCCCTCCCTCGATCGATCTCTCTTTCTCACTCTCTCGGTCTCGATCTCTCCCTCTCAATCTCTCCCTCAGCCGATCTCTCCATCTCACTCTCTGCTCACTGTTCTTCTCTGTTTCCATTTGACAGAAAAGTGGCCACTTTGCTTAACCCCTACGCACACGCGCACAGCCACAAAATTTTAACAAATTAATTAATTTAATTTATTAGTTTATTATTATTTTAGTTATATTATTATTCTTATTATTATTTTTTTTTTTTGGGATATTACAATTCTCCCCTCCTTAATAGAATTTCGTCCTCGAAATTCGCGTTCGATCCTTATCCTCAAGATATGCTCACAACTCTCATGAGATTACCTAACATCTCTTTCAGGATATTCCATATCATCATTTTCCAGTTCTCACAAGTCTGAGTCTACTACTAGACTTAATACACTAGCATATCTCCCATAATCCATCACCTCATTGGGACCACGTTATGACCACTAATATCTTAACCGACGTAAGGAACGTCGTCAACCATAACTCAACATGGTTCTTCTATTACGATATCGTAATCCAACTGTTCCTCAAAGCTATCTCACATATCATCCTGAGGCAAACTCAAAGGTCAGAGATATTAAATCTCAATGATTAACTAGTTTGCAACACAAACCTCAATGCAACTGCAGCTAACTTTAAGTGCATTCGGTAACGATAGGAGTGGGGCCACCCTCGAGAAGCTAATATTCGATAACGCGACCTAAACCTGCCACGTACTTACGACGCACTGGAACACGAAAACGATACGACATCCTCAATCAAGAATTCAGCAGTAATATCCTTTAGTCTGACTTTTGCCAACTGATTCTTAACCAGATACACATCATTTTCTCGGCAGTACTTTCTCCCACAATTTGTCGCGTACGTTCGGGGTCCTGTTAATAAACATGAGTAGCCATTTAATCAGGACTATCAAGGGATATACAGTCTCCACTCATTACATCTTGAGATCTAAATGTCACCAGATCTCCCCTCCTTAAAGGAATTGGCACTCCTCAAAGACTCAATAGGCTAGCTAGAACATAAGCTTTAAAACCAACGTTATCCGCTCTGTAGCCTACTAGGCTGAAAGCACCTCACCGTGTCAGTAACTATCTAATCTCCAAGGCATCTTATAAGTCTCATCAACCACGAAAAGTAACTGAAGTGGGTTAAGCATTCTTTTGGCTGGCATAATAGACCATCTCATGTTTTTGCCGATGTACCACTTGACCAGCACCCAAAGGAGTCTCATCTCCTCTCTCGGTCAATAATCCGACCCTAGGGCATGTGGTCCGTGATTAGCACCGCGCGTACTCATAGCAACTACTATCCTTGCAGCAGAACCCAATAGTTACTTAGACCTGTATCCAATTTCGGCCGTGGCCATACACCGGGGTATCTCCCACAACACCAAACGTAGAGGGGTTTTCCTTACTTCTAATTCACATTATCACGGATGCACCACGATAGCCTAAAACACCTGTTACCACCTTTACTTTACCCTATTTGTTACAGAACCTCACAGCCTTAGCTCTTCGTCACGCCAACCGCGACGTCACCTGTACTCCGCTCCACTTGTGAAAACTAAACACCTACACACCATAGCCAGGTCGTGATGCTAAATCTCCAAACAGCATAACCACTGTAAACTCCAAGTTCATAAGTCCATAATAATCCCTCAATAAATTCTCATCATAGATCTCTCTTGAGACTTCGTATTAATGTTCCAATTTATCCTTCTAGATTCGATTAAACTTAGGGTGGATGCCCTAAACCTCCAAGAAAATGCAAACCCCTCATAACCTCAATTTACCTCCATACCTCATCAAATAACACGTCTCTCGACCAAATAAGTACAGACAATTTAACTGTTACACACGAGTGACCGCACTACCCAACCTTCAGTTTCTCATCTCAGTACACCCTATACACATCTCGGTACCTACGGATCTACCATTTACCATCAGACTCCTATAGCACATTTTCCACCATGTGGGACCTTCCCGTACCACCCCTAGCAAAATCCAATCATGGGCCTCCATCTCACATTTTACCATGACCTCATCTCTCATGACATTGACGCTAGCCTTAATAGGACGTCGACAACACCTAGCGAGACCACGGAACTCCAGACCTCTTTAGAAAACACCTCAGAGTTAGCCCGGCAAATCATCTGCCAAGTAAGCTAAGTCCAACAAGTCCCTCCGGTGGTTATGACGACACCCTCACAGTGGCTCAGACTGACTGAGTGTCAGGTAGTGTTCCAATCCTGGGCACACTCTGTATCAATCCCTAGTAAGGCTCCCATCATTCATCACTACTTTAGTCAGTCGCCTCCACATGTCCTTCATGTGCTCACGGGAAAACAGGACTTGTCTCTCCGATAATCCCCAAAAAATCTCGTGAATCGACTCTTGAAACAATTCATCAAGCTAATACATATAACTCACTAGGTACTCCTCTTCGTCTTGCCCGCCTCCCCATCTAGAAGCAAACTCCTGTTCCCACTGACACCATAAACAATGCAATTCTGAGAGCACATCCGAGTTGGGTAAGGGTACATTGGGAATCTAGGCCTTCGGGTCTTATTGGGAATACTCAAAATCTGCATACAACACTAAACATCCGACAACTTTGGTGTACAGGAACTCGTCCCCAAAATTGACTCAAACTACGCTCTGATACCAACAATGTAAGCACCCCCACCCGGATATCCCAGCCGCCCGGACTACCCGAACGGGAGCGCCTACGGAAGGAGAAAAGTAATAAACACCAGACAAAGACCACCCCGGCATGCATACACGAAAATAAGAACAGCGGAAGCAAAGGTCAAGACATGCATGCACTATGGGTACCCCGCTAACACAGCGGTCACAAGATAAATAAATAAACACAAACTCCTGTGCCGACATACATAAGACTCGAGAAAACACCCGGCACAGTACGAAATAATAGAGTAAATTCTACTTAGACATCAGAGTGGATAGGGATTGACGAGACTGCCTGTACACCACACCGACTCTGCCGCAAAAGCTGACTCCCTTGCTCGGACCTACGCTGGCACTACCTGGAATGATGGAAAGCAAAGTGAGTCGAGAGACTCAGCAAGCATAAAGAAGAAAAGGCTGAAGGCTACACAAAACCAGAAATCTCACCCCAGAATAAACCCCCAGGTACACACAAGCCATGAGACGCTACAACACAACAGCTCAACAGCATAACAAAATAAAAGCACATACCGGTCCTTGGGGCCCACATAAGACACTTGGCACTCAAGTCCCATACCAACCTGCCGCTGCCCTGAAAGGCAACAAATGTCTCCACAAACCTGCGCGCGCTGTCCCAGGCCGGTACTCCCGTCACCTGTATCCGTCGGTACTCCCGACAACCGAGCCATAGGCTCCCTCGGAACGGTACTCCCGTCCGAGAACTAAATACTACTAGTATCCATGCAATGCACATAAAAATGCAATGGCGTAGTGAGCATCAACGTGATACAAGGCGCCCATACATCCAGGCATCAGACCATGCTCCGCCCACATAGTAAACCACACGCCATGCATATGCTCGCGGTGGATGCAACCTAACCAAACTAGAATGTCCGTGTCCAAGCATTCTCAATAAATGGATATCCCAATATGCATCCCGTACCCATGTGCATATCAAATCATGAACAGCAATACAATGTATCTAATCATGCAGTAAATCACATACCGGCAGAGCTAGTCAGCAATGCCCGGCACCGGTCAACGGCCAGTGACTAGGGGTGTCCATCCGACGGTCCACATCAGGGCCGTACCATAGTCTACCCCAACGTCACCAACAACCAACCCCTGCCCTACTGCTCGATAGCTCTAACCGAACCATAAATAAATCTAAGAAAAACTGTAAATAAACCCAATAAAATCGTAATTAAACCCTCACGTCTAGGAACCTAGTCCCCAAACTGGTTCAGCATCATTCCCGAAAGGAGTGGGGGCGGTACAAACCCCCGTAGGCTCACAACGGATAAAATTATAGAAGCCTCGAATTTAATATAAATTAGAACAAATGAATAATAATTTAACAAATAAGGTTAGGAGCCGAATTAAAGTAAGGGAGAGAATAAAGTACAGGAAATCACGGGGTGTTTCACGGGAATTAAAGATCAAGAAGAGGGGTTAAGAGCTTGCCTTTACACGGCCGTTCCTTACTTTTCTTACGCACCCGCTGCGAAGTAAAACGTTCGCTGGCAATAAATAAAATCGCGACTTTAATTAAATAAATCTACCGTGTAATATAATTAATTTAACCGTCTAAAATCCCACGTAAGCGCACCACAATTAATATCTCAACGAGTCTCATATTTATTTTAAATTAAATCACGCTAATAAAGTCCTCGAAGCCAGCTTAATAAATTAAATTTAAATCAACGACTCAAAATTCCATAATTAATAAACGAGTCGAAACAGACGAAGGGAGGGTATAAAATACGAGAAATCACAGGGTTTCTCACGGGAATTAAAGAATACGAGGAAAGCATTAGGAACTTGCCTGAAATTAGCTGATTCCGACCTCTCTCAAGCTCCCGAGATAAATTAAATCATTTCCTGGCAAATAACACAATCGGGACTCAAATTAATTAATTTTAATCACGAAAAATTTATAATTTAAACATGACATGCTTCGACTAATTTTTACCCACGTACCTGATCACTTCCTTTGCCAAAAAAAATCCCAAAATCCCTTATTTTTCCTCTTCTTTTATTTTCTTCTTTTTTCTTCTCCTTTTCTTCTTCTTCTTCTTCTTCTTCTTCCGCTTCCGCGCCCACTGCTCCAGCGCCTTCTCCTTCTCCTTCTTCTCTTCTTCTTTCCTTTCCTCTTCTCTTTCTTCTTCCTTTTCTTCTTTCTTTTCTTCTTCTTCCTTTCTTCTTCTCCTTCTTCTTCCTTTCTTCCCCGCGGCTGCTGCCTTCTTCTTCTTCCGCGCTGCCTCCCCTGCACCTGCGCGCGTTGCGGCCATGGCCGACGCTGCCCCAGCCGCTGCCTCGGCCAGCTCCGCCCTCGCCGCTCGCCTCTGGCCGGACACCGGCTGCCATCGCGCCTGGCTTCCTCCACCGCGCTCGCTGCAACCGCCATAGCCGACGCTGCTGGTTGCTCGGCTGCCATGGCCGAGCGAAGCTCGGCTAGGGGTGGCAATTCGTGTTGGCGGGTCATAATCGTGTCGTGTCGAGACACACGTATAACACGTGTCAGGCTAACCCGAACACGACCCGTTTAATAATCGTGTCAAATTCCTTAAACCCGAACACGACACGTTTATTAAACGTGTAACACGACACGACCCGTTTAACCCGTTTAACTAAACGTGTTGTATCGTGTCGTGTCACCTGTTAACCTGTTTAACCCGTTTAATTTAAATGGGTCATGTTGTGTCACCTGTTAAACGTGTTATTTAGTTTTAAACGTGTTATTTCGTGTATAATCGTGTTAACGTATTCAGATCAACTCACTAACCCTTTTAATTAAACGTGTTATTTCGTATATAATCGTGTTAACGTGTTCGGGTCAACCTGTTAACACGTTTAATTAAACGTGTCATTTCGTGTCTAAACGGGTTAGACGGGTTGACCCACCTAAGACACGAAAATAATCGTGTCATAAACGTGTTGACCCGTTTATGACCCGAACCCGATTAAGCCCAACCCTAACCCGCTTAACTCCGTGTCGTGTCGTGTCGTGTAATCGGGTCGTGTCCAAAATTGCCAGCTCTAAGCTCGGCCAGCCTCCCATGGCCGCCATCTCCTTCTCCCTCCCTCGATCGATCTCTCTTTCTCACTCTCTCGGTCTCGATCTCTCCCTCTCAATCTCTCCCTCAGCCGATCTCTCCATCTCACTCTCTGCTCACTGTTCTTCTCTGTTTCCATTTGACAGAAAAGTGGCCACTTTGCTTAACCCCTACGCACACGCGCACAGCCACAAAATTTTAACAAATTAATTAATTTAATTTATTAGTTTATTATTATTTTAGTTATATTATTATTCTTATTATTATTTTTTTTTTTTTTGGGATATTACAGTGATGGTGAATTTTTATGTATGTTTCAACGCCCTACTGGGATTAAAGATTTAAGTGACATCGAAATTCTTGCAATTCTTAAAGCATAGGAGTTGTCTATCATCTGACCATACAAGAATCGTGGGTGCCAATAATAATTGAATCTGATTAGTATAATAAAGTAAGGTGGTTCTGGGATAATGAACATTTTTCCAACCTTGGGGAATGTGAGACTCCTTAAACAAGATTGGCAGTTTGCATCAGTTCTACAATCACAGCGAGGTTTCAGCATGTATTCCACAAGATCAATTTTGTTGCAGATAATCTAGCAGGACTGCAGTTAAAAGAAAAGAGGACTTTGTGGCTATGTTGTTAGAATTTAGATGTAATCGTACCTGTTCAGCTAGTTTTGGAGTTGGTTTCTTGCAGCAAGGCTGCTGTTAGTTAGAGAGTTCAGATGTTGTGGGGCAAATTCATTGGTTGTGTCTGGTTTTGTTGTCTTCAGCATGGGACCTGTTCTGCTAAAGGTAAATGCATAGAGGTAGCCAAATCTGGTTGTTTGGACTTGAGGGCTATGTACTGGTGCTGTTCTGGTGCTTTACACAGAATTCCTTTTCCCGGTTCTCTTATGTGGCTTGGTTTATGCTTTTGTTCTAGTGTATTCCATATGCTAGTCTTCTGTTCTTAACCTTGCTGCTTTTCATTTTTTTTTTAGTATCTCTCTGTTTTGTTCAAATGGGAGGAACAAGGGTGGGTGCTAATTAGAAGGAAAGGTGCTGCTATTGTGATTTTTACTTATTGCCTCACTGTAGGTTGAAGTGGGATGTTAGGATGTTTGTTGAACTTGTATGTTGGTTTTATATCGATAATATTTTCATCGTTTATCAAAAAAAGATTGTTGAACAAAGTACAAACTTGTTTCATCCATGATTATATGTGACATAACATGTGGATCAAGTTTCAGTTAGATGGCCAGATGCTGACAGAAACACTAGCATAAAATAGTACCACACGAAAAGAATTATCTACTACACTTGTCCCAAAACAAATGTTAATCTTCAAGAGGAAGACACTTTTCTATAGATCATCAAAGTTCTAATGATTGAAAGATGTATATATATATATATTGCTATTTTTACCTTATCAAATAGTCTGCAATCAACATCTCAAAGAAATAAAGATTCAGGCTAAGAATTTAGCTTAAGAATCAATATCCAAATATGTTGTCTTCCAAATATGTTAGCAACAGTCAAATATACTCCAAGTAATCAATATCCATAAGATCTTTGTAACACTATTTTTTTCTTGATGATAGGAGCCTCTGTAAGTCACGGTCATACTGAACCGATTCTAAAAAATAAACACTGTAATATACATACTATCACTTGAAAACCACTTAAAAGTAAGCCAAACTGCTTTTCCCAAATTCAAACACCAGCTGAAACTCTATTCTAATATTACCAAATTATTTCTTGTTGCTTAGAGAGTTATAGCTATAACTGACTTCTAATATACTGCAGCAATCAAGAAAACAAAACAAAATATGCATTTGAAAAAGCACATTACAGAAAACTAATAGATTTTAGTATGATGATTATATCTCTACTAGTTTGACGTTATATTTATTAATAACAAATTCAAGTGTCCATTGTTTCAAATGCCTGCCACTTCTAGCAAGACAACTAACTTCTCAGTTAAGATGGTAGATTCCAAGGAAAAATGAGTCTACAACACAAAGTCTTGTCAAGTTTATGGACAAGAATAAAAGAGGGGAAGCAGATGTCAGTGCACATGTAAATAACAGATGCATCCTGGAATCAAGATCATAATGTCAGAATCATGTGAAACCTGGTTGTTTGATTTAATATATCATGGAGACTAGATGAGTGGTTATACTATGAACCAAAGAAATGACAAAATTCCATTGTTCAAGTCATCAATTTCTCAAATTTTCTATTTTGTAAAATTTTTATTTTGCAGTTACTTTCTCCAGACATGTCTATTTCATAAAAATTCTATGAGTTCTTACTTGATTTTAGGACTTCAAATCAGGGTTTACTGCTAGTGCATTCATTAGAGAAACAATAGTAAAGTGCATCATTTTTTTCACACTTCAACAACATGAATTTGACATGTTAAAGCCATTTATGCCTAATCCCTGCGAAGAACTTTTTTGCTTTTCAAATTTTCTCTTTAACATCTCCAAAACATTGATATTCCTCAATTAGCAGTTATTTTTAAAGAGCGTTTGTTGTTATTTAGTTGAAGCATTCAATAAAAACAAATTCGAGTATTGAGCTTAAAGACTAATAAAATTAGTTTTCTATCTTATATTTCCCATGCAAATCCCAATAATTGTAAGAAAATTTATTTGAGTCAACAAAACCCACAACAAACCTTTAAGATACTGGCTGCACTTTTCTCTTAAAACCTAAGTTAACAGTTTAACTGTTATTAGCCTAAAATTGAAGCAATATAATCCAACCAAGATGCTTTTGTCCTATTATATGCAACATGACAAAAGTAGAAACTCTTCAAAAGATCTCCTACAAAACTAAAGCAACAAGATAAGACAAGCCAAACAATCAATAGCAAGAAATTAAAAGAGCGTCCACAGAGCATGAAACTCCCCACTTTGAGAGGGTTAGGACAGGATTGCCTTTGTACACAGTTTTATCCTTGTTTTATAAAGAGGCTGTTTCACATCTGTAATGATAAATTAAAGAGAAAAATGCTTCCAGTACACCAAACAAACTACTACTATTGATATAAATTTTTTCAAGATTGATATCATCCATAAATTAAGTACTCGTCCCACATCACGGCAAAGGGGAGCATAAAAAAAGGTACTCAAAGCTTTTCCAACTAGGATATGTACTCCAAACAGTGAGGTAGAAAGTTACTCTCTTGCAAGCGCTTTCCAATTTTTCCTGTATTCCTGTCAACTAAGATCTTATCCCCAAATATATACCATCTCCTCTCTAAAAATAAGGCAATCAAAATGAGAAGCAGAGAGTACCAATTAGGATTTTATGGATTAATGGAGGAATTAAATAAGGTAAATACTCAAGACATATCTACTTATAGAAAACCAATTTCCCAGGGCAGAGCAATGCAGACAGGATAGAATTAAAAAAAAAAAAAATACCATGATGAATTGTCAGTTTTTGATGCTCAAAAGAATGTCAAACATTACAAAATTATGTATATCACCTCAAGCATTTTGGATCATTGACAGTCTTCGGTTTCACTGTCATCCCTCTCCAAGCAAATCAGGGACTGAAGAATAACTCAATACTCCATAAGTTCAAATCAGGGACTGAAGAATAACTCAATACTCCATAAGTTCTATCAAGTAAAATTAGGCTTCCCGTGTAAGTATTAACATTCAATGAGGTTGTGCTCTTACGAATTCCAAGATCCTTGACCTGTTCATCATCTGGGTCATAAGAAACTAGTTTGTTATCACTTGTTACCACTAGAAGTTCACCATTCTTCCTGGATCCTAATACTGCGCTCACTCCTTGCAACAATTCTATATTGAAAAGTTTAGTCCAAGAATTATCCATGCCATACTTTTCCATCACCCAAACACCACAACATCTAACCGGTGAACTTAGATTGTAGTGGAACAAAGAAAGCAATTCACCACATGCTGCAATAGACAAATCCGCCGGATACTCATGGGATAAAGTTTTCGGCAACCTCATCTCCTTAAAGACGTCATCACTCAAGTCAAAAGCCACAATCAAACTACGAAGACCATTGATCTTGGTTGGACTATATGCAATCCAGTGCACTGCACCATTCATATTAGCCTGCAACGAATAGTCACACATCTCGTATGGAGGCGCAACAATACTAATCCCCCTCCAAGTACCAGTACTCAGCTCATAAAGCTCGACCTCAGGCGGAACCTTATTGAACCCATTTCTTCCTTGAAGATAAACAATTCTCACCACCTTGTAATCACGCCTCTTGGAATCAAACCCGAATCCCAAAGCAAGCATATATGCACCGTGGGATTTAAAAGTGATTCCAGGCGTTGGAAGGGTCAAAATTCTCCTAATAGAAGGGTTCCATAGAAACAAATCACTTGCACATGAAACCAAATTACATCCCACGCAAATCAACCCATTACAAGAACCCACAATTCGATAGTACCTACTGAGCCTCTCAAAAGGGAATTCAATCTTAGTATCCAATTCAAACGCGTCATTGTCATAGTGTAGAAGAGCACGGAGCTCAGACGGGTAGTAACTAACCAACACGCGAGTGTTGTTGATGTTGTGATTCCTGTGAAGAGTTATGAATTCTGGGCTGCTGATTGTAGAGCGCCATGATTTGGAAACAGACCTGAACCGCAGCAACGATTTCGCGGGCAGTCTCTTCAAGATCTCAACCAGCAGTTCTTGAGGAAGATGGGCTTCGGTCATTCTCTGCATCTGTATAAAAAGATGGACACTATGGATTTGGGGATTTAGGGTTCCGACAAAGCTTGCTATGAGATTTGGAAAATATTTGGAACGAGAAGACAAAGGGAGAGTGTTGAGAGGAAAAACTGATATTTAACCACTTTGATTTTATTTTATATTTTTTTATTTTTTACATTCTCCTTTATAAAATTCAAATAAAAACAAAAGATGTTTGGTTACTTATTTATGAAAAAGGAGCAAAATATTGAATATTTTTACAAATATTTCATAATTAATTAACTTTATATATACTAGATTGTACCTGTGTGATGCACGACTGTAGTGACTCGCGATAGTGATTTTTATAAAAATTTATGAAATTCCGATGATTATAATTAAATTAAATTAAAAATAAATAAATAAATAACATTCTATTAAATATTGATATTGAAACTTTTAAAATCAACATTGCTAATCTAAATTTTGAAAAACTTCTCTAAGATTACATTTGTAGTTGAATTGGTTAGTTGTTCATCTCTATTACAAATTAGAAATTAAACCATACTTTTCTAGATTAAAAACAACATATAGTCCAATCGTAAGTTTTTGACAACGCACTTAAGAATGCAAACACATTTCAAAAGATAATCATACATCAAACACAATAAAACTCAAAAATGTTGTTAATTTACATTTCCCCTCATACTTGATCTTTTTCTTCCTTAACGATCTTCCTTAATTTGTTACTTGACATTTGGGTTGTTAGGTCGCCATTTTCATTTGTCAAAGGATTTGATCTTTTGGTTGGTGTTTTGTTTAGGGTATTGATATCACTGTCAGACACTGAATCCTATCTATCATATGAAAATGATTATGAGTTTAGTATTCTATAGATTGTACAATTATAGCTAAATTTCAAAAAGAAAACCTATCTTCAGATCAATAAAATCAGTTTGCTCAAGTCGTGAAAGCACATCGAAGTCTTGAATTTTTTTTTTTCCCGTAGAAGCATAAAATACATGTTAAACATTGAAAGAATATTATCAAAAAAATAATAACAAATGTATTTTATACTAACTTGACTTTCGATGAACCAACTGATGTTTTGCCTTTGATATAATTTTGATGATGAAAAATAATTACATTTTGATGATGAAATAAAGTTAAGAGAGTTCAATGTTAAAGAATTTTATTATTCAAATATTCTTTTTTCATGTTATCATTTATCGATTCAATTTTTATAAAAAGAATAGTCGACTATGTGTTTATATTCTGTTAACTATGTCTATGGATTGTCGACTATGTGTATTAGTGCTGTTGACTATGCCTGTCAATAGTCGACTATATTTGACTTCTGTCGACTATTTTTCATTCTGTTGACTATCATGTAAGGATAGTCAACTATGATTTTTCTTCTGTCGACTATGTTTGTATATGATTTTCAAAATCTCCTTCATATTTTTATATCTGTCGACTATGTGAGTGTGTTTGTCGACTATGGGTAATTTGTGTTAGAAGATAGTCAATTATGTATTATTTTTTGTCAACTATCTCTTTTGCAGAAAACTTCCAACGGCTAGTTTTTCAAACTCCAACGGTCACAAACGGCTAATTTCCTCTTCAATCTTTATGGATGTCTATATATACAACTCATGGATGATAAAGAAGAGGCTAATGGACGGAAATGAAATGATTTGAGTCTACTGTTATTCTCATTTGTATTTAAAATCGTCTGTGCTTTATTTTTCTCTCTTCAAGGCTGTGATCTTAATCTGTATACATTCATTTAAGCTTTGTATCATTTTTGAGAGACATTGTAACTAAGAGATTCATCTCTTAGATTCTCTCCAATTGTACATTTTTTTTATTTCCTAATTTGTGTAGCTAGAGGGCCTACTTGGTTTAAGTAGGAGGTTGTATTTCCTAACTTGTGTAGCTAGAGGGCCTACTTGTGTAACTAGGAGGTTTTAGTGAATTGGTTTAAAATTCTTAGTAGGAGATAAGGTAGTGGATTAGACTTGGTTTAAGTCGAACCACTATAAATTCTTTGTGTCATTTATCCTTTTTGCTTTTACGTTCATTGAGCTTTATATTTGTCATTTCATATGTTCAATGTTTTAAATCACTAAAACCTCAATTGGGTCAAAAAGATTTAAAGTTCTATCAAGTTTTTAAAATAACCAATTCACCCCTCTTGGTGTGTGCCATAACACCTCTCGGTCTAACAATTGGTATCAGAGCCTCGTTCTCACTGTTTTTCATTGGTTTAACAACCTAGGGAAAAAGATCTTGTCAAATGGCACATATTTTCGGCTCATCAAAAGTTGAGGGTCAAAGCACCACTCGTCCACCTTTCTTTAATGGTACTAACTTTAATTTTTGAAAAACAAAAATGCTCATCTATCTTATGCAGGATACAAGCCTTGTGCAAGTGATTAAGAAAGGGGTTACATCGGTCGATATGGAAAATATGTAGACTTGGACAGTAAAGGAAAGAAGAGATATGGAGATAAATCCAAGAGCCATGAACACTTTGTTTTGTGCTCTTTGCGTCGAAGAGTTCAACCGAGTCTTAGCATGCAAAACGACCAAAGAAATTTGGGACAAATTAGAGGTCACTCATGAAGGCACAAGTCAAATTAAGGAATCAAAGGTAAATCTACTAATTTATGAGTATGAACTTTTTTCTATGAAATCTTGGGAACCTATTAATGAAATGTTTACTAGGTTTAATAATATTGTCACAAATTTAGAGGCCTTAGGAAAAACTTTTTCAAATGGAGAGAAAGTTAGAAAAATCCTTAGAAGTCTACCCAAGAAATGGGACCCCAAAATGACGGCTATTCAAGAGGTTAAAGACTTAGATAACTTATCTCTTGATGATTTGGTTGGATCTCTCATGACTCACGAGATCATGATGAAGAGAGATGATGATGAGATAAATAGAGATAAGAATCTTCTTTTCAAAGTTTCACACTGATCTAGTGATGATGATGATGAAGATGAAGATGATAATGATGATGATTTGATGATAATTACTAGGAAATTCAAAAGGTTCTTTAGTAAAAAAAGGTTGAAAGAAATGGAAAGAAGAAACCTAAGGAAGAAGAAGAATAAGTTTGAGGGGGAGAAATATAGAAATGCAGTTAAATGTTATGGTTGTAATACCCTTAGTTATTGTGATTTATAAATCGAAATTTTGTGTTTTTTAAGACCCTAAAGAAATTATTAGAATTTTAAGATAAGTATAAATTATTTTATTTAGTGTTTAAATAGGATTTTGTTGTGTGTTGCTGTATATAATTTAGTATGTATGTATATAGCTATGAAAAATTATTTTTATTTTGTGTTTAAGTAGGATTTTTTTTGTGTGTTGCTGTATATAATTTAGTATGTATGTATGTATGTAGCTATGAAAATTCGTATGTATATATGATATATAGGTATATATATATGTAAAAAAAAAAAATCCAAAAAATCTGGATTGTACAGAGCAGACACGCAGCCAGAGCATGGCCGTGCCTGCAATCGAACATCTAGGGTTAAGGGAGGGTTTTAATGCTTGCAAGGACGTCGGGTATGGCTTCTAGGGCACGTGGGTGCCTTGATGGGACATTCTGCAGCGGAGTTTTGGCTATAAATAGTAGAGGTCGAGTGAAGCTTCTCATCTGAAAATTTCATGGCTTAGATCGAGCGTTTGGGTAAGTGTTTGAGAGATTTGAGAATAGGGTTTTAGTCCTTACTTCGTGGGCAACATTTCTGGTAACTTTGGTGGCCAACGGAGCAGTGAAGGAGGAATCGAGCTCGCCGGAAAACACGTAACTCGCCGAAGCCGCGCCTTCAATCGACGAATCAAGATATTTTTTATGCTTTTCTCTCGTTTTTAAGGTTGTTTTTGGAATCAGAGGGTCGAATATAAGGGGAAGAGGAGTTTTTTTTTGAAACTCGGAGCAACCGAGGCGTCGTCGGCGGTGAAGTGGCCGCCGGAGAAGACGCCCCCAGTCGAGCGCGTGTAGCCACGCGCCCGCGAGTAGGAAGAAAATGCGTGGCCTTCATGCGCCCGGTAGAAAATAAAATAAGAAAAGAAAAAGAAAGAAAAGAAAATAAATAAAGAAAAAATAAAAATAAAAGAAATAAAATTTTTAAATTTTTTTATTAAATCTGGAATTTTGTTTATGTCATATTTTGTGAAAAATATTTCTGGAAAATGTTAAATTAGCCATTTATTTAAATAGTTCTTTTATTATGGAAATAAGGAAAAATAGGAATTTAATTCAAAAATTTCCAAGAAAATTCCAGAATATTAGAAATATTATTTAAGGAATATTAGTAAGGAGAAAATATATTTTATGAAAGTCTAGATAATTTTTATGCAATATTTGAAGAAATAAGGCTTAAAAATAAATAAAAATTATGGAAAAATAGTAAATGATATTCTAAAAATAAGTTTAAATGTTTTAGGAGTCCTTGGGGGCGAGAAGATTAAGTAATAGCCGCTCGGCATGATTTTCAAGGCCGACACAATTTTTTAGGCAACTTAGCGATAAGTGTACCGTTTCAAGCTTAGTACGATTATATCTTTGAGGAATGTTTACATCATATTGACATACTATGAAATGTACCCATCACGTAGATTGCATCATTGACATGACTATGAAATGCATCAATACACGTTGATGTCATTGATCACTCGCATATGAGGTCGTAGGGAGTACGAACTGGCACCGCTGCCTTACCAAGAGTGCATCCATACACCCTAATTTTGATAGAGGTGGCCGTTAAAATGGTAGGTAGCATGAGGGTGCAGTTGACACCTACGAGGTAAGATATTGCATACACACATGACATAAGCATTATGTACACTTACTTAGATGATTCATCATCTAACTTGGGTTCGCCCCTGGAACATTCAACGTTCCAGTCGGGATTTGCAGTGATGATACAGAGGTTGGAGATGTGTAGTGACGCGAGACGTCAAGAAACGAGTAAATGTATCATGATATGTTGAAGTATTAATAGTTCAAGAATTATGTACGCTTTAATTTATTTTCAATAACTGATGTATCAATTTTGTAATAAAAGTCATGTTCAGCTATTATGTAATGTCATGAGCAAGTTCGATTCAGCTTCCTCTTTGTATTTATTTTCTAGTGTAAATATCTCGTTTAGCACTAGATAGGTCTTAAGAAATTTTGGAAGTAATATATAAAAAAAAAAAAAATAAGACTCAAATTTCCTAAGGCATAACACGTCCTCAACTATGCCTGTCAATAGTCGACTATGTGCTTGAGGATAGTCGACTATATTTGGTTTCTGTCGACTATTTTTCATTCTGTCAACTATCATGTAAGGATAGTCAACTATGGTTTTTTTTCTGTCGACGTGTTTGTATATGATGATTTTCAAAATCTTCTTCATATTTTTGTATATGTCGACTATGTGAATGTGTTTGTCGACTATGGGTAATTTGTGTTAGAAGATAGTCGACTATGCATTATTTTCTGTCGACTATCTCTTTTGCTGAAAGCTTTCAACGGCTAGTTTTTTAAACTCCAACGGTCACAAACGGCTAGTTTCCTCTTCAATCTTTATGAATGTCTATATATACAACTCATGGATGATCAAGAAGAGCCTAATGGACGAAAATGAAATGATTTGAGCCTACTGTTATTCTCATTTGTATTTAAAATCGTCTATGCTTTATTTTTCTCTCTTCAAGGCTGTGATCTTAATCTGTATACATTCATTTAAGCTTTGTATCATTTTTGAGAGACATTGTAATTAA
This sequence comes from Diospyros lotus, assembly GCF_014633365.1. Classification (NCBI taxonomy): domain Eukaryota; kingdom Viridiplantae; phylum Streptophyta; class Magnoliopsida; order Ericales; family Ebenaceae; genus Diospyros; species Diospyros lotus. The sequence goes on along the minus strand of NC_068339.1, from coordinate 14,981,784 downwards.
GATATTTATCTTTTAGATTCTCTCCAATTGTACATTTCTTTTATTTCCTAACTTGTGTAGCTAGAGGGCCTACTTGGTTTAAGTAGGAGGTTGTATTTCCTAACTTGTGTAGCTAGAGAGCTTACTTGTGTAAGTAAGAGGTTTTAGTGAATTGGTTTAAAATCCTTAGTAGGAGCTAAGGTAGTGGATTAGACTTGGTTTAAGTCGAACCACTATAAATTCTTTGTGTCATTTATCCTTTTTGCTTTTACGTTCATTAAGCTTTATATTTGTTATTTTATATGTTCAATGTTTTAAATCACTAAAACCTCAATTGGGTAAAAAAAATTTAAAATTTTATCAAGTTTTTAAAATAACCAATTCACCCCCTCTTAGTGTGTGCCATAGCACCTCTCAGTCTAACACCAACTTGGCATGTGTTTCGATATTAAATCACTATTATCAGTCAACCTCATTACTGTGTAGATATCAGAATGCTAGCTAATATTCAAAATTTTAATTTGAATCTTAAATAATATTTTCCTTTCAACCAGATTGTCAATTTTTACAGGATAACATCCATCAACGGACTTTTGAAAATATTTGTTAAGTTATATTTGAAGTCTTGTTTATTAAATTACTTAAATGTAGACAAATCGATACTAAGGATATGTAATTTTACCAAATTATCCCTCAATTCTTGCACATTCCTGCCAATTAGTTGCAAGCATTCACGATCCCACAACAGAAATGATGCAGTGCTAGTCCCATCAATAACTCTTACTTGAACCTTGAATTTAGTAAATCCACCAAATAATCACCAAATACAACAAATATAAAATGTTACTAACAAATATTATGAGTTAGCAAATTATTATAATTTTTCTACCTAGGAGCTCCTGTGATGTCAAATTTCTTACAGTAGAATTGCTTGCCAACATGATTGACTTTCTTTGGAGACTTTGTAATTGACAAATACCACCAATTTTGATCACTCTCAATAGCAATGATTGTAGCAAAAACCCACAAACTGCCAACCTAATAAAAAATAATAAAAAAAGATTATATTTAAAAAAATATTTTAAAGTTAAATATCAATTCACATATGATATAAATAGTTTACCTCAATAGATTTCAACAGTTCTTCAATTATTTTAACTTCAGTATCTTCACTTGCTAGGTATTTGAGATAGAATAAATGGACGAAGATGAAATTTGACTTATCCTTTGAGAATTGCAATCTCCTTCATTCCTAATTCTTTTCAAGATTTTGAATAGTTTGAACCATAGGGAAGGAATCAGTACAAATAAGAACAAACTATTAAAGTGTTGAATGCTGAAGAATGAACATTGTAGCATACTTGTTTCAAAATTCACTAACTTCCTTCAAAACTTCCTTGATTGAAGCGTTAACCAGTAATTTAATAATATAATATGTATTTGAAATCTTAATTTCACCTGTGATTAAATATTGGTTTGAAGTTAGTAGTGTGATTAATCACATTACATGTATATTTAAAAATTATCCCTATAAATACCTTTGAATTTATTTACTCGACACATCTGTAGAATAATTACTACGGGTTTTAGTTTTTCACACTCTAGAATTCTTCCACATAGTCACCCCACAATGTACACTGGAGCTTATTCTTTCTACAATAAACAAATAAAAAATTATTGCATTGGTGTGACTATAATTTTTTATTAATTTTAAAGAAAAAAACAATTATAGAAATGCATACTCCAAGTCTTCAATCACAATATCAATGAGCTTGCTTGACCTCCCACAAGATTCTAGGATTTTAGCTTTGTCTTTGCCAACAACTTCCCCAATTATATCTATAATAGAAGTGCAGATATTACATAAGTTCAAAAATTAATATAAATAATTCAAGTATATTTATTTAACTTACCAAACAATTTACTTTCGTCAAGGTTTGGTGCAGTCAAAATATAAAAAAAGATTGAAAATTAAAATTTCCAACTGGGAAAGCCTCGCCAATTGCATCTACAACACGTGTCTTTGGCATAAAATTTAGTTTGTATTTGTGGCTGGTTATTTTATATTTCATGTTGTTGTAGCTAACGACAAAATTTTTCATAATGTATAATTGTCCTTCACGGATCAATGACTTGAAAGATCGAACCAATAATCGCTTAATTGTGGCATGAATCCCTCCACCCTACAAATAAAATAGAAAAAAAATGTAACATATAAAAAATTTAATATTTATTGTCAAGCAAACATAAATTTATGTATGCTACTAATGTGATCCATCAGGGGTTTTTCATCGTTAGTTCTGCTATATCGTTAGTTCTGAATTGATTAAATAACTTTATCAGATATGATTCAAAAGTTTTATATTTTTTTAATTTTGAGTCTGAATTGAAAATTTTTCTGTCAGATGTTTCATGTTTTTTTAATTTTATCTTAACTGAAAATTTTTCAGTTTAGACTCAATCAGTAGCATCTTAAAAGTTATTCTTTCCATTAATTTTTTATTTTTTGACTTTTTTTTTATTTTACATATTTGAAGCATAGAAGGCTACGTTTATTACAAAAAAAAAAAAAAAAAAAGAATCACTCAAATATCAATTTTTTCAAACTGAAAAGGAAATTTCCATATTAGTCACAGTATTTTTGCTTTATAATTTGTGTGGAAACCCTAGAAAAAATTATTAAAGATACAAAAAATTCTAATTAAAAGTTATTCTTTCCATTATACTTTTCTTTTTTGACTTTATTTTATTTTATTTTATTCAATTATGTCACAGAATATAATAATTCAATTCTAAAGTGTTTTAGAATAAAAATTTAGATTATTATTTCATTATTATTAGTTACATAATACAAAGATAAAGATGGACATAAGTAAACTTGTTGATCGATGAATACCATTTCTATGTCGCTAATCTGATCCTTCTCGTCGTAGCCTAGAACTTCCCATAATCTCACAACACATACCTTGAGCTTCCATTAAGTCTTCGTGGAGTTTTTGTCGTTCATCTGATCAACCATGATTTTTCTTTTCTTTTTTATTTATCTCCTTCTCAAACGGAACTGTTGTGAATATGGGTACATTTTCTGATATATTACACTGTTTCGTTTAGAAGGAAGGAATTGGTGTAGCACAATTATATAACTTCAGTTAGAGTGTTGTAGAATACGAAGAGCAAGCATGCAATTAAAAAAATATGTACATCAATTAATAAGAAGCTCATTTTTCAGATTTTGAATTTTAAAATAATTAACTCTGCGCAACTATAATTATTAATGACTATCTGTCTATTTCAAATATTATCATAATAATAATAATAATGAATATAACAAATAATAATCATTATGAGCCAAATATTATCATATTAAAGTAATATAATAATATTATAACATATAATATAAAATATTTAATATATAATATATAATATAAAATTTTAAAGTGTTGAGAAATCATAATTTTTGTATACGGTTATGAGCTTTTAGAAGATCGTTATTTGAAAAAAAAATGCGCAGTCAATAATTAGCCTTAGAATAACTTTAAGTTTTTAATAAGCTAATCAAAACAAACTAATATAGCACCCAACCAACATAAAGTTTATCCAAAATCTCTCTCTCTCTCTCTCTCTCTCTCTATATATATATATATATATATTAAACTGGGTCAGTCTAACCAAGAAGGTTAGCAGTTTTTCTCACATTTTTTTAGTTTAAATGTGTTCCTGGTTTTCAACCAATTAGTTTTAACTGTGTTTCTGATTTGTCAATGTGAAAAAATTTTGTGTAACTGATTAATTCTTTGGAAGTCATCCTAACATTAAGTTTTCCAGTTAATATTATTTTTTAACTTTTTTTTTTGTTGCTTTCAAAAAAAATTAATCTGTTTTGAATGTGATAATTAATTGCCAGAAGGGATATGCCAAGTCATATATGAATAATCAACCCATTCATCTACCGCCACTTTGAATGTCAAAATTTTCTTGTGAACTGTGTGTTGGATTGTGTGTTGTATTGTATCTAATTGGTTGAAAACACAATTTAAGCCCACTTTTATCACTTCACACATTTGCTTTGACTCATTTCAGTAGAGTTACAGGAGAAAGTTCTGAGTTTGTTCATTTGCATACTTTTTCGTCCAGGTTTGTGACCATATGTATTTGTAATTATGTAATATCTTTATCTTGTTTATAGTGTTGCAATCTGGAATAGTTGCTACGAATGTTTTTCTTATATTGATTTTTAATTTTTTTTCCAATTTGGTCTTCAAATATAACATGGCACCACTATTTAGTCAAGTGAGGGATGTGAACGCAATTAAAAAAAATTGGACCTTAAGGGTTCATGTGGTACGCGTGCATGAGACAATTACACGTGAAAATCTGGAAGAGACGTCTACTCTTGAATACATATTTCAGGATAAAGAGGTTGGTTATTGTTTCTCTTTTTCTTTTTTTTTGTAACTTTTGTATTTTTTTTATGCATTTCTTATTGTATTACATGTTAATTTAGATTTACATGGTTTTGGTATTGAGTTATGTGCTTTTAACTAGTCGATTTTTTTTAAAAATTGTTTTGTGTACATTAGTGTTGTTTGCTTTCTTTCATTATTTTAAGCTTTCTTTTATTATTTTAATTTTCTATTATCGTCCAATTTTTATATTTTCTGTGTTTTTGTTATTTGAATGCATGTTATTTTAGTTTTTTTTTCCCTTTTAAATATTTTCGTGTTTTATATGTGCGCTCTTAATTGTTTCTGTAATTTTTTTTATTTATTTTGTGTGGATTAGTGTTGTTTTTTGTATTACAGAATATTTTCTGTAATTTTTTCAAAAATTGTTTACTTTGATGCAGAATATTTTCTTTAATTTTTTACTTTACAGAATATTTTCTTTAATTTTTATGAATTCTGTTGTTTAGTCTTTATTTAATATAGATTAGTATTATTTATTTACTGTTTTCTAACGTTCCTTTAGGTATGGATTCTGTGGTTTTAGTTGTTCGATGGTGTTTTTTCTTTTTTACTTTATTTAGTTTCTAGAGATTAATGTTGTTTCTTTTGATACATATTTGTTACTATTGTTTTATTTAATTCTATGGATTTTGTAAGTTAATTTTAAGCCCTCCTATTCGGACGCTCTTTCGGGTTTAAGATGTGTGCTTTAAGTTGTTCATTAATTTTTTCTATTTTTTTTATTTAATATTCAGTACACTTTTTGTTTTTGCCTGTTTTCGTTGGGATTTTCTTTTAAATTTTTTAAATGGTTTAGTTAGATTTGAAGTTATTGTTTATCTTTTCATTTGTTAATTAATATTTCTATTATTCGTAAAATTCCTTAATCTATGATTTTTTTGTAGGGTAAGAGGGTTCACGCCACTATTAGGCAAGTGTTGATTCGAACTTTTAAGCCATTGCTCAAGGAAGGAAATCTATATGTTGTGCGCAGCTTCGTTATTGCCTCAAACAAAATGTTGTTCAAGACAACAACTCACAAATACATAATCTTTTTCCAAAATAATACACAAGTTGCTGAATTTTTTGATGACAAATTTCTTAATTAGATATACATGTTTAAGCCTTTTAACGAAATCATTGCATTGACTGAAAAAAACAATACCGAGTTATTTGGTAGGCTTCAACGGTTATTTTACTATAGGGAATCATCTTAATCTATTTTATGTGTGATAATTCGTTTAATTATTGATGATACATTTTTTTTTTTGTTACCAGACCTAATTAGTGAAGTCATTGCCAAGGAGAACCTTAAGACTAAGGAAATATCTGGACAAAAGACTAATTTATTGACATTGTGGTTCAGAATGCCGAGTTAGATTTACGTCTGATTGTTTTGTTCTGGTCGATATAATTATTTTTTTCCTGGTATTTTTTGTTCCTTGATCTAAGTTAATTTTATCTTATAGGAGGAATCGACTATCATGTACCTTATGGGGTGACTACGCATGTGAGATAAGTTTCCATTTGGATATTGCCAATGGAGAGTCAGTTGTGCTTAATATGCAGCTATGTAGTGTGAAAAAATATAATGGTCTTTATACTTTTATATGTACAAGTTATTTTTGTTGATTTGATTTTTTTATGATTTTCAAGTGCATGTTTAAATCACATTTTTTATTGCAGAGATTATGAGGGTTTGCAATACCTTTCACATAACTAAGGTGGTGGTGAATGTGCCGATTGATGAGATCAATGAGTTTCGTAAAGGGTATATTATGTTTCCATTATAAAAGACTTCTTTAATGACAAATATTTTTTTTTTGGTATGAAAATAAAAGAAATGATTAAGGCTAAGTGGATAATTAATATTTTGTTTTTTTTTAAATAGACGTAAGATTGATTATTGATAAGGATGGTAGCTCCCAAAGAATTAGTCATTTATCTTCATCGTCAGTCTACACTATTACTGATAAGTTTGCTAGTGAGAATGGAGTCATAAAAATAATTAATCAACTTACTGAGACTAGGGAGGTAGCCTATGTTGGATTTATATTGCCTTGTCTTTGATAGCTTAATTTGTGTACTGATTTCTTTCCCTTCTCAAAATTTTTAAATATATATATTTTTTATTTCCTAGCTTGGAAGTTTTTGGGTACTTGCCTGTTGAGACCAATCAAGAATAGTGCTACTTATCTTGCAAAAAATGTCCTAAGAAAGTTAACTCTATTGGGAAAAAGTTCTACTATGAGTGTTGTGACTACTACTATAAGACGGGTTATGAAAGATCATCTACATTCAATTGTCATGTTTCAAGTTTTTTTTTACCATGATGAATGAAGTACTAACAAATGTGCCTTGCGTTTAATTGAATTTTATGCTAGGTTCAAGTTCCAACTAAGGGTTGTTGACTGTAGTAGCAATGCACCCTTCTTGGTATGGGATCGTGAGTGTGTGGAATTGTTTGAAAAAATTGTGGCCAATGTAAAGGATGAGTTGTGTAAGGTATTGGTAAATGTGTATAATTTTTTTTCCCCAAACATGTGCTTGATTTTTTTTCATTAAAACAACGTTCCTTTATTGTTTCAGTAAGGGAATGAAAAAGGTATCCTAGTTAAGTTTGAGTCATTGAAAGAGAAAGAAATTTTGTTTAGGATTCAAGTTCGAGCTAAGAATATTTGCAAACGTAGTGAAGCTTTTAGTGTGATGAAGTTGACAGTTAACCTTGTTGCCTAGAAAAATACTCAAAAGGGGGTGAATTGGATTTTTCAAAGAAATTAATAATTTTAACTCTTTTGAAAACTCTTAAATTTGTGATCTTAATATGTGATGATTGCAGTAAGATTAATAACAATAAAATCACACAACCACAAGCAATAAGAGAAATTTATAGAGGTTTGACTCTAAAGAGTCTAATCATTTCTTTCAAAACTTAGGTTGAGATTCCACTAGCGAGAATTAACATTAACTTTTAATTGGAGTTAGAATCAATACTAGCTTTTAATTAGAGCTAAAACCAACATACAATCCCTTGTCTAAGCAAGAACCATTAGCACACTACTAGCAAATACAATCTCCTCACATAACAAGTGAGTAAAAATAACAAACCTACAACTAGAGGCAATTATAAACAAGTCTCCAACGATTGAAAATTCCACCAGTCAGCACATTTCCAGCACTTCGAATCTTCTTAATCTTGTTTGAATGTTTTATCAAGTTTGTTCTATTTTGAGCCTCCATACTTACCTTATATATATATACATCTTCCAAACACACTAGTCATTAAAGAAAAGATTAATATGAAATTTGAAATTTAAAAAATGTTTAGACTTTCTTAAACAATAAGAAAACATGTATCACCTTTAATTTAAAATAAATTTACTTTTTGCATGAGAAATCAATATTTAAAAATTCAAATATAAGCTTTTGAGATATAAATGATTAAAACAAAAAAATATATCTAAAAAGCAATTCTCCTTTAATTGAAAATAAATTTACTTTTTGTATAGAAAACATGTCTAAAAACAGTTCTCATTTAATTCAAGATTTAAAAATTCAAATATAAGCTTTTAAAACATAAATGATTAAAACAAGAAAACATGTCTAAAAATAATTTTTCTTTAATTTAAAATAAATTTATTTTTTACATGAGTAGGAAAAAACATGTCTCAAAACAATTATTCTTTAATTCAAATTAATTACTTTATGCATGAGTAAGAAATGCACTTATCAAGATATAAAAATTTAAACATAAACTTTTGAAACATAAATAATCAAAATAAGGAAACATATCTAAAGACAATCCACATTTAATTCAAAATAAATTTATATTTTACATGAATAAAAAATATATTTATATCATAAAAATATTTTTGTTATCATCAAAATCATATTTACTTACCCTTGAGCTTAACAAACCTTAATTTGATCTCTAAGTGCGCAAGTATGCTAGAAGCAAGTCAGGTTAGTATAGTGTTTAAGGTTTGCAATGTGTTAAGAATTACTATGTCCTAAAACATGTTCTAATGTGTGATGCCCACATTTCTCAATAGCAAGAGTCTGATCGTTATTCAAAGACTGAAAAGATCAAAATCGAGAAGGAAAATGTGCTTCATCAATTTTTAGAATTTATTATCTATATTTGTAAAATAAATTTGGGGTTCCTAATATGTATGATGTAAGTACTAATGAATGGCATTATATTCTAGGTCTCTTCATCTAACGATAAGGTTACTACATCGCTGAAGTTGGGTCGTGAATTATCAAATACATTAAAAAACCATGAAAGGTGTTCTGCCAATAGGGTTCTCCTTGTCGATTTGTATGTTTGTTCATTTCTCATGATTGCAATACGATTATTTTGTTTATTTTTTACTTTTTTTCATTATGATGTCCATTTATTATAACTACTGAATTATACAACTTTCGCTTTAACGATTATTTTTTTCTTGCGATTTCTGTGCATCGCATGGGTGATGCACTAGTAAACTTTCTAAACTATTGCAATCATAACATCAGATTTATTTTATTTATCAATAAATCATATCCTTTGATAATATCACAGAAATGTGTTTTCCTCTGTTATCTTGCCTACAAATTTTCGCGTATCGATGATGTTATTTTTTTTTTTTTGAAACTACAACTTATTTAAATCCATTATGAGGAAACTAAAAAATACCATGGGAAATTAAATCCATTATCATAAGACTACTGCATTATTCTCATAGTTTTTTGTGTATTGATTTTTTTTTTGAATTTGCAACTTATTTAAATTCATTATGGGAAACATAAAAAAAAGGTGGGAAAATTAATTCCACTATTGGAAAACTCTTGCATTATTGCTTACTATTGTTGTGCTTTTATGTTATATTTTTTTGAAGCTGCAACTTATTTAAATTCATTATTATGGGAAACCAAAAAAAAACTATAAAAAATTAAATTCATTATCATAGTACAACTGCATTATTATTCTCCCTTGGAAAACTCTTGCATTTTAATACACATCTTAAAATGTGTATTTTTTTTTTTTGAATTGTCAATTCTTAATATTATTCTTTTCACTGAAAAAATAGATAAAATATGGAAAAACACATTTGATCGGTACATTAATTTTTATTGGAATTTTGATTACTCGTTATCCATTTCCGCTGCATTTTTATACATTAGAAATCTGACTTCTCAAGAGCTAGAATTGGAGAATTAAATTGCCTTAATAAATTCCTAATGTGTATATATGGATGATGTTTTTATATTATAATAGTAATAATGAATGTAACAAATAATAATCATCAGGAGCCAAATATTATTATATTAAAATAATATAATAATATTATAAAATATAATATAAATATATAATATATAATGTAAAATCTATTATTGGAAAACTCTTGCATTTTAATACACATCTTAAAATGTGTATTTTTTTTTGTAATTATCAATTCTTAAAATTTTTCTTTTTATCGAGAATAATAGAAAAGAAAATATGGGAAAACACATCCGGTCGGTACATTAATTTTTATTAAAATTTTGATTACTCATTATCCATTTTTGCTGTATTTTTATACATTGAAAATCTGTTTTCTCATGAGCTAGAGTTGGAGAATTAAATTACTGTAATAAATTTCTAATGTGTATATGTGAATGACGTTTTTGGAGGAAAAAATTGTTGACTTTTTCCTAATGACTACCTTTTTTTTGTATATATTAAGATTAAGATATATTTTAATAATAATTATAATATGAGACACGTTGAAATAAATATCAATCAAATTATTTGAATGATACATTTACACCTTGTAATTATTTTAAGACAATTTTCCGTTCAACCTAAATAGAATTAATGGAATGCTCAAAAAGTGAGAAAGTATAAAGATAAAAGCTAAGGATTAGGAAAATGAAGCAAAAGAAAAATCACGTTTTTAATAAAAAAATAAAAAATCTAATTATTCGCATGAGACATATAACAAGTTTTTCAAGTGTTCATTCATTATAGTTTGGATCAAATTCCAAATTTATTATTGATATGGCTTAAATAAATCTTTTTTGCCAATGACTTCATACCAATCAATAGAATATTAATTAGTACGTAATTGATCGAACACTACCTGAAAATAGTTTTTTTTTACTTAGAAACAAAATCTTTCAAATGTTATTCAAAATTCTTGCTCCCATTGGACTATGTTGTTTCTTTTTTTTTGTTTCCCAATGAGGACCAATGCTATGACGAGGGTTCGAGTTTATCTTCATAAGCTTCGGTCCGTCATTGAAGTATAGTCCAAAAGTACCACCCATTGGTAGCTCATTAAAGAAGTTGGGCCATAACCCTTTTATTAAGCCTTTGGAAGAGAAATGAGCTGAGCCCATTTGCTCAAGGCTTAAGGAAACCCAAGCCCAAGCCCAATAGCCGTCTTGCCTTGCCCTAGCATTGTCATATAAAAGAACTCATTCCCTTTTCTTGTTGTCTTTATTGACGGTCGATTCTCTTTCTCTTTCTCTCTCTCTCTGCTCTCCCGATAGTTTCCTTTGATGGCTGATCTTCGTGAGTCTATTCTTCATTTTTCAACCCAATCTCCCTTTCCATGGTGGTGGTTTTTCCTTTTCTTGGGGATCCCTTAGTCGATCAATGGGTAGTCTCTATTATTTGATTCGGAAGATCTGTCTAAGATAAGCTCTCGACCTACTATTCTTGCTTCCATTTTCTTTGTGAGTGGTGCTTTCTGTTCCTTGGTGGATCGCTTTGGTGAATAACCTTTGGGTGATTTTCTGGGTGAGATCTGTAAATCGGTAAGAGGGTTTCGAGCACTTGAGGGTTTTGGTCCTTGGGATTTTGGGGCTTTTCTATGGTTTGGTGGCCTTATTCATTTGGTGTTACCTAAGTGGTATGATCTGTACAGACTTAGATCTGAGCCTTGAATCGCCTATCAGGGAGTTCTACTTTTACTCTTTTGTGTTCTTGGTTTTCTGATCCTTTGGTTTTGTTTATTATCTATACTAACTCTCTGTTTTGATAAGTGTTCTTCCGCAACAGACCATTTGTATATATATGCATCAGAATCTCGATTCATAGATCTCTCAGTTCAAGAAATAAAAATAAGAAGATCAAACAATTTATTCCAATTCTTTTTCAATAAAGGTTGGTTGATTGTATACTTCATTGCAATTATATAATTTAGAGTATGTTTTCTTATTTGATTCCTCTGAATTTCATATTCGAAGTTGCGATCGAATCGATTCAATACATTTCTTATGTACTCATAGGTGTTATATTTGATTTGAATTAGATTTCGGATAAATCTACATTGATTGGCTGCCTCCATCATGTTATTGCTACCTTTTATAAAATGATTAATTCTCTTCATAAAAATAAAAAATAGAAGGTAGAGCCAATAAAGATTTATTTATCAAAATACATAATGCATATAAATTGATAATATGTATTATAAAGAGTAACATTAAGGAAATGTAAAATAATTTAATTTTATAAGAGATCATTTGCTTCACCAAACAAAAATCTTGTCATTTAAAAACTTTCTCATATAACTAGAATTGAAAATGACTGTTAATAAAATTAATTTACTGCTAATGAAAATCAAGAATCAAAATTATAGGGAACATTCATTTAACAAATACAATTTTTTTATTTTTTATGTTTTGAGAATAAAAAAAGGACAAATAGTAAAAAAAACTCAAACGTTTTCACAAATTTACAAATTTATCTAAGGTTTTAATTTTGACAATTATATCCCAATTGACTCAATTATGTATAATTTTATCAGACACTTGAAATTAATTTGGAAGGCACGTGTCATTGCTAACGTGCCAAATCACCTATTATAAACAAATATATATAAGAGTAGAACTCACTACATGTACAATTTTATTTTTTATTTTTTTCATATGTGTACATGTGACTTACTCATAGTTTTTTTATGATAGGTGACGTGCCGCATTAACAATGACACATGCATCCTAAATTATTTTCAAGTGTTGGAAAAAATTATATCCAGTTGAGATAAGATTATCAAAATTAAAATTTTTGGATAAATTTACAAATTCGCGAAATTATTTGAGTTTTTTTTGTTATTTGCCCTAAAAAAAATACAAAGTAGGAGAATAATACCATCTAATATGCCAATACTAGTGAGTGTTGGTTGGTACCCTTGATATCAGCTGACGAGGTAATTTTTGTTAACCAAGATATAGGTAAAAAAAAGTGAAATATGAAAATCATTTCAAACACAAATATTTTTTATTGTATTTGTTAAATTTATCTGAAAAAAATCATATGACTTCTTATTTTGAACTTTTCAAATAAATTTATCTCTCCCTTCATTCAAATAAATTATCTTAATCTTAGATCTTACAGATAAATTATCTTGATATATTCTTATCTTACTCATTTTAATAAATATTATCTCAACAAGAATGATATATAGGCCTCAAAGTACTGAAATTAAACCGGTACCGTCTAATAGAGAATGGTATTATTTATAGGTTATACCTTATCAGTTAATCTAGAACATCACAAGATTAGACACCCAATACAAATTTGCGCATACGGCATACCAAATGGAGTATTTGGAACTTCTCATCAAATGGTGCAAAGAAAGAACAAAAAGGCAATCATAAAGTTGATTCACATAACGTCACTGTAACATTCTTCAAAAGATCAATACAGAACTGACCGACATCTTCAACCATTACAGGCTAAACTTCAAGTTTTTTTAAACAGCCAGCCAACATACAAAAAAGCTACCCATACAAGCATTTTCAATATTATTGTGGTCTTGCAAAACTGAGCCTGCCGCCTTCATTTTCCCTGCCATTGTCAACAAATCTTCTCCAAAATCAGCAAGCAGATCACAGATTCAACCTGGAATGGAGATTGTAACCTAAGAATCATGTGAAATCTGATGGTTTGATTTAGCATATCAGGGAGACTTGATGAATGGCTATACTATGAACGGCATAAATTGACAAAATTCCGTTGTTCCAAGGAATCAATTTCACAAATTTTCAATTTCTTAAAACATTTTATGATAGAAACAACAGTTACAACACCATGCACCCTCTTTGCTAGAAACAAAAGATATTAGCACCATGTTAGATGCAAATCATTATTATAAGTCCTAGCTTATACCTTTTAAAGAAAAATGGAGAAGTATGCAATTTGTTTTACTGGCAAGAAGGCACTTTTTTTATGCCCCCAAATACATATGTTATTGGGTTAATAGTAAACAAAGTAAAACAGAGTAGCAAACATAAAGTGACTGCAGGCTTCAGGTTAAATACGGATTATCCAATGCCTTCACCTTATCGGAAAAAAGGATAGTCAAAGGTGTCTCGAACTACTCAACCCTTTCCTTAACACCTTGCCACAAGAAAAGGATAAAAATGATAATTCCATTTCAAATGTCCCAGAAAAGATTTCACCAAGATTAGTTCAACAAGATACAAACTTGCTTGGTCCATGACCATAGGTCATCGAAGTTATAATGATCGAAAGCAGTTACTAGACATGTAACTTGATATTTTTTACCTTTATAGAATAGCCCACAATCAACATGTCAAAGAGATAATAACTCAGGCAGGGAATTTAGCTTAAAAGTTTTCAGTGAAAGTTGTCTTAAAAAATGTTACTAACATTAAAAGAAATTCCAACAAATCAATACCCAAAAGATCATTGTAAGACTATTTCTTTTGTGAGGATGGGAACCTCTCCAAAGCATGGTTATACTGAACCAATCCTACAGAGGAAAAATCAGGTACATATAATCACAAGAAAACAACTCAAAACTAATTTTCCCAAATTATAACTGTATTATAATATTACCAAATTATTTATTTGTTGCTCAGCAAGTTATAGCTATAATTCTCTTATAATATACTGTAGCAATGAAAAAAAAACAAAATATGCAATTGGAATAGCACATTTAAGGCATCAACTATTAGTTTTCAGTATGATGATGATTATTATTTTTTTACTTGTTAAACTTTACATTTATTAACAACAAATTCAAGTATCCATAGTTACAAACACATGCCACTTCCAGTGGCCCAACTAACTGCCCAGTTAAGATAGCAGATTCCACATCAAAATGAGCCTACAGCACAAAGTCATGTCATGCTTATGGACAAGAATAAAAAAGGGGAGTTAAAACTCCATAAACAAGTAAATAACAGATGCATCTTGGAATCAAGATCATAATCTCAGAACCATGTGAAACATGGAGGGTTGATTTAATATAATTAATGAACCTATAACACAAAATTCACGCTTGCCTTTTGCTCCAGACAGAGATTGACAAAACTCTATTGTAAAAGGAATTAATTTCACAATTTTTCTATTGGGTAAATTACTAAAAAAATAGTTAATTTTTATCGTGTTCACAAATTTAGAATGATTTTTTAATTTTTTCAATAGCCACAATTAACTCCTTAAACTGTTGCAATTAACAATATAGACCACTATCAGTATAAATCACTCTCAAGTCATAACCATTTGCATGAAAACTGCATTTAGTTTGGTATGACTACTCACCTCAAATTTATCTCAGAATATCTTAATTCTCGTATTAGGCTTCTAATGTACTCAATTCAGAACCTTAACATACCTTTGACTTAGCTTCTCAGGTTTTCTCGACTTGTGTGCCCTAATCTCGAAATGCTCATTGACCTCGATAGACGTGTCGAGACCTGAAATCCCATTCTTGACCAAATCTTAATGCATCAATGATCCCTGGTTATTACATTTAATTTAGAACTTCAATATTCTATGTTTTCTAAATTTCTCATAATTTTTCTCTAATTTTGTCCCTTTTTTCTAGGTAAATCCAAACTAAATATTTCTCAAATATTTTTTCAAATATTTCTCTATAAAAATTCATAAAATAATTTTACTGATGTTCTGAAATTTTCTAGGAAATTTTACTCACCTCGATGTAGCCCCTTCTGTAACGCCCGTAAATATTAATTAATTTAATTTTTGAGGTAATTTAAATTAAAAGAAATAGTAAAATAATTGGTTGTGGTTAAATAAAAATTTAATTATATGACTTTATGGAAATAAGAAATTAAGATAATTAATTTTGTTATTTAGGAATTTTTGGAAAGAGAAAAAAATTAAAATAAATTAATTTGTGTGATTTTTAGAAAGTTCAGGCATTTCTGTAATTATTATAGGGGGTGATTGTGTGATTAATTGAAGTTGTGGGGTGCTGGCGTGAATCGCGAAAAAGGGCAAAAATCACATAAAATATAACCTAAGTCATATATAGATTAGATGCGAGCGTGGGCGCGGGCGGTTCGCGCGCGAGGGCGACCAGGCTGCGGACGCGGGATTGAATCCTCGGGCAGGCGCGCGAGGCTAAGGAATTTTGGCTGATTTAATTCAGCCCTTGACGTCAAAACGACGTCGTTTTGTCAAGGAGGCGGTGGCCTCCCCAACCGCCTGCCGCACGCTGCCACGTGGCGCCTCCCTCCTCACTCGTTTTTGGCTGCTATTTAACTCGATTTCGGGCGTGAAATTTGTGTAGTGATCAGCTAATATTTTTTCAGAAAGAACAGCAGCTCGCGGAGGAAAATTTCAGAAATTTGGGCTTCAAAATTCAAATTAAATCCCGTTTAATCCCTGATTTAATTATCCAGGTATGTAATTAACTTAGTAATTAATAATTTCTACGGTTGAAATTTCATTTGGGGCCCAATTTTATTAGTTTTGTCTATAAATGGAATATTGTAGTTGGTATAACGTTGACCGTGTTTTGTCAAATTGAGCCTAAGGTTATCTCCGAAAAGGCAAGTTCTATATACCCTCATTGTCGATTCTTTCGATGTCAATTTATTTGGCCTCCCTTCGTTAGATTTGGTTGTTAATAAATTATGGAATTTAAACGGTGTGTTTAATAATTTAATTTATTAACCTGGTTTCGAGGGTATTAATCGTTGGTTGCCTACGGGGGTTTGTATCACCCCCAATTCTATGGGAATGATGTCGTACTCACCCGGGGCTAGGTTCTTAGCTGTTGGGTATTATTATGGATTTTCGGTTATTTATTGGCTAGAGCGGTTGGGCAGTGGGGGCAAGGGTTAGCCGTTCGGTGACGGTGAAACTGTTGTATGGTCTATTTTAGGCCGTCAGATGGTCTCTCCTGGTCACTAACCGCTGACCGGTGTCAGGCACTGCTAACCTACTCTACCGTTATGTAATTATAGCATGCCTGATTATTTCATTTTTGTTGCGTGGTTTGGTATGCACATGGGTTCGGGCTGCATGATGGGATCATCATGATTTGGTTATGCTTGATCACGGACATTCTAGATTGGTCAGGTTGCATCCAGCACGGGCATATGCATCGCGTGTGATTTACTACGTGGGCGGAGCATGGCTTGATGCCTGGATGTATGGGCGCCTTGTATCACGTTGGTGCTCATTACGCCTTGCATTTTATATGCATTGCATGGTTACTGGTAGTTATTAGTTCTCGGACGGGAGTACCGTTCCGAGGGAGCCTTTGCCTCGGCTGTCGGGAGTACCGGCATGGATACGGGTGACGGGAGTACCGACCCGGGACAGTGCGCACAGGTTTGTGGTAATTTATGTTGCCTTTCAGGGCAGCGGCAGGTCGGTATGGGACTTGGGTGCCAGGTGTTCTATGTGGGCCCCAAGGACCGGTATATGTTTTATTATGCGACACTGTTGCGTTGTTGCGTCACATGACTTGTGTGTACGTGTGGGTTTATATTTGGGGTGATCTTCTCTTCTGTTTCGTTTACAGCCTTCCTTATTATATAAACTTGCTGAGTCTTGCGACTCACCTTGCTTTCCATCATTCCAGGTAAGGGTAAGGCTAAAGTCGAGGGCGAGGACCGTGCCACCTAGCAGCCAGCCGTGTCGGTAGGGTGTACAGTTAGCTGCCCCCGTTTTCTCTGATGTTTTGTTAGGAGTCCTGACTCTTATTTTTTTACTGTGCCGGGTTGTCCCTCGTTTTTCCTACTTATTGGCACAGGGTTTGTATATATTTTTATGTACCCCATGACCGCTGTTCCAGCGGGGTACTTGTAGGCGTGCATGTATATCGTTTTGCTTCCGCTGTTGTATTTTTATATGTATGCATGCCAGGGTATTTTTGTCTTGTGTTTGTTTCTCTTCTCTCATGTAGGCGCTCTCGTTCGGATAGACCGGGCGGTTGGGATATCCGGGCGGGGTTGCCTACAATGTTGGTATCAGAGCGTCATTGAGTCAATTTGGGGGACAAGTAACTGTACACCAAGGCTGTTAGGTAGAGTTAGAGTGTCAGGTGTGGGCGGGGCTGGACGGGGGCAAAGGGACAGGTGGCTTGCCGGGGGGGACACGTGGGTGGGGGATATTTTTTTAAAATAATAAAATATAAATAATAACAAAATGTTATATTTTATAATACAATATAAAATATTACATTATAAAATTAAATAATAAAATATAAATATTATTTAATTTAATATTTTATTTTAAAAATTAAAATATAATACAATATAAATAATAATAAAATATAAAATATAAAATATTTTTAAAAATAATAAAATATAAATACATAAATAAATAAATTATATAATTAAAAATTACACTTCTCATTGATTAACATTATTCCATTAAATCTCTATCTCTCTTTATTTATGTTTTTTAATTTACACTATAAATATTGGAGGCACTTGATATTAATTGTTTGATTTTTAATTTTATGTTTTAGTTTATATGACATGTCAAGTACTGTCAAATGTACAATTTCTAGTTGTGCTGATATTGGGGTTTTTCATAAATCTTGATCAATTTATTCATATATATAGAATTATAGATTATTACAAATAAAAACAATCCTAATATGGATGTTACTCAAAAAATTTGGGGCTAAAGGCATCCAGTCCCTTCACCTTTCACCATTTAACCATTTTGCCTCCTTAACTTAAACAAGGACCTATTAGCCCCCTTAACTTCCAATTTTAAACCTATTACGTATCTTAACTACTAATTTTGTAATAGTTACATACCTGAGTGCAGTAGCATTGCTACGTGAGTTGCACATGCTGTCTGATGTGGGCCCCATATCGATCAAGTCAATTGAAGTATGCCACCTGTCTCGATCTGCAAGAGAGGAAGAAGGCCGGCGACCGGCGGCGGCTGATAGCCGCCTGAAACGAGAGATATAGAGAGAAAGAGAGCGAGAGATAGATACAGAGAGAGAGAGCGAGAGATACAGACAGAGAGAAAGCGAGAGATACAGACAGAGAGATATGCGAGAGCAAGAGAGACCGACAGAGAGAAAGCGAGAGCGAGAGAGAGGAAGAAGACAACCGCGGAAGAGGAAGACGCCATCACCGCCTCCCGACCCCAATCGACACCCAACGCCCAGATCTGCCCGCGACCCACCTCTCACGCCGCCCCCCGACCCCAATCGACGCCATCGCCCAGATCTGCCCGCCCACACCTGGTCACTGCTATCGACGGCCCCCCAACCTCTGTCGACGCCTTGGACGCTGCTGGCGACCACCGACAAAGAGAGCGAGACCGAGAGAGAGGCAGCGGGCAGGAGGAGAGAGGCAGCGAGCGGAAGGAGGTCGCCGGAGACAAGAAGGAAGAAGGAGGTGACGTGCTCAACGCGCCTCAATCGCGTGTGTAATACACGCTTTGACCCAGGTGTGTGTAAGATTCAAAATTGAAAGTTGAGGGGGTTAATAGGTCCTTGTTTAAGTTAAGGGGACAAAATGGTTAAATAGTGAAAGGTGAGGGGGCTCGATATGCCTTTAGCCAAAAATTTTGTGCATCTATTCCAATGATAGAATAAATTTCTTTTAGGAATTTCTATATATTTTTTGAGAAGTACTTCTTGATTTGTATAGAGAGCATATATTAAAATTACTTGAGTAATATTATGTCCTTTTGGATGCATTTGTCTATATGAGCATTGATCAACACATTAATTTGATTTTTTTTCATGTGTGTATATATTTTTTTTTTCTAGGACGTGAATGATCATTGATCTCTGCAATCTTATTTAAAATTTAAAATAATAAAAAAATTACTTTGAGATAATAATA
The DNA here is from genome assembly GCF_014633365.1 of Diospyros lotus. Lineage (NCBI taxonomy): Eukaryota > Viridiplantae > Streptophyta > Magnoliopsida > Ericales > Ebenaceae > Diospyros > Diospyros lotus. The sequence goes on along the minus strand of NC_068339.1, from coordinate 14,962,288 downwards.
TAATCCAAATGTTTACGATAGATTTTTTGTGTTGAATCTCTATTTATAAATTATTGTAACGTTTGTTGTTTAGATGACTGAGAATTTATTCTTATTTTAAAAAATATTTACTTGTAGTGTTTGTTAGATCTATCGTTGAACTTACCTGAACCAACAAAAAATAATAATAATAAGATTAATAAGAAGAAAAACTTACAAGCTTACTTGAAGCAACATAAAAGATAATAATAAGATTAATAAGAAGAAAAACTTACATGAGATATATAATGCATAGCATGCATGCTTATATTAAATTAAAAAAGTGTTATATGCAATATTCTTCAAAAAAAAAAATTAGTTTCATTCAATCACATTAGTCTTTTTATCATGAGTATGTGTTCATTTATCAAATGTATTGAAGATAAACAAATTGAAGAGAAATCAAAAAACTTAATTAAGAAATATGCCTAATTGGATCCAAACAATTAAATAAGTATTATTAAATATTAATTTATTATCAAGAAAATTAATGATACTTCAATAGATGAGTGAGAAAAATTTTATAAGATACATGATTTCATTTGGACCATAAACCATTCAATGGAAAATTGTTATATGAAAACTTGTATTTAATTATATATAATCTTTTTATCACTTAATCATATTTTGATTAGATGGCGACCCCAACCCACATGAATAATGTAGTGAGAGTTTTCTTCATGCTACGGGTTGCATGCCCATATCTTCTTCGACACTTGTTTTATTTAGAGTGGATAAGATTTTTGAATTATATAACTTATCAAATTGACATATATATATATATTCAGCACACAATTTGTTTTATTTAATTTTTTTAGTGACGAAATGTTACGTCACAAATTTTTTTTTTATATAGCGACGGAATTTTTTGTTGTTAAATATTTTTTATTTTTATTTAATTTTTTTATTATTTAGCGACGAAAGTGTTCAGTCGTTAAATAATTTTTATTTTTATTTAATTTTTTATTATTTAGCTACGAAATTTTTTGCCACTAAATAATTTTATTTTTATTTAATTTTTTTATTATTTAGTGATGAATGTTTCGATCACTAAATAATATTTATTTTTTTAATTTTTTTATTTAACGACAAAATTTTTCGTTGCTAAATGATTTTATTTATTATTATTTTTTTATTATTTAATGATGAAAGTTATCTGTCACTAAATTATTTTATTTTTTATTATTTAGCGATGAAAATTTCATCGCTAAATGATTTTTATTTTATTTAATGACGAAACTTTTCTGTTGTTAAATAATTTTATTTTTATTTTATTTTTTATTATTTAGTGATGGAAGATGTTCATTGCTAAATCAATTTCTTTTTATTTAATTTTTTTTTCTTATTTAGCGATGGAAGCTATTTGTCACTAAATATCTTTTATTTTTATTTTATTTTTTTATTATTTATTTGTGAAAACTTTCCGTCGCTAAATCATTTTTTTTATTTAATTTTTTTCTTATTTAGAGAAGGAGCTTTTCGTCACTAAATATTTTTTATTTTTATTTAATTTTTTTTCTTATTTAGCGAAGGGAGCTATCTGTCACTAAATATTTTTTTATTTTTATTTTGTTTTGTTATTATTTAGTGACGAAAGCTGTCTATCATTAAATCATTTTTTTTTTATTTATTTTTCTTATTTAGTAACGGGAGTTATCCGTTGCTAAATATTTTTTATTTTTTTATTATTTAGTGACGAAAGATTTCTGTCGCTAAATCATTTTTATTTAATTTTTTTGTTATTTAGCAACGAAATTTTTTGTCGTTAGCTGATTTTATTTTTATTGATTTTTTTTATTAATCAGTGACGGCAGCTGTCCATCACTAAATCATTTTTTATTTTATTTATTATTTTTATTATTTAGCGACTAAATTTTTCGTCACTAAATATAAAATTTTAATAAAAAAATTTAGTAATGGAATTTTCTGTCGCTAAATTAAAAAAATATTTAAAAAATTAGTGAGAGAAAACTCCATCACAAAAATTTAGCGACGAAATTTTCATCGCAGATCCGTCACTAATTTGCGATGAAAAATGTCCGTCGCTAGTTTCTGTCACTAAATTTAGTTTTTCTTATAGTGAAAATAAAATAATCGCAGATTCTAGATCGGCGGGTCAATGCACACAGGCGGATCCATTTCTTTCATCGAGAGAAGGCTGGTAATTACTTTTTCTATATCAATGTTTAAGAATTTTAATGACTTATATATATAGTTGTTTGTATTTTATTTTATTTACTTCATATGTATTTGTCATACAAGCAAATGAATTAAACCGCGAGTCTAACGAATTTGAGGTTTTCAAGAAAAACCACACTCGAAAAAATGATCAAGGACAAAAAATGTGGGTTGATCATAGATTACAAATCGTCGCGATAATTATTTTTACCTATATGTATGTTATTTGATGAATTTTTTATTAATTATAAATGTCAATATTAATTTTAAGTTATATAGGACATGTTCGAGAGATTGAACGCCAAGGCATCTTCACAAGCTGAGAGCGAATCGTCCTCTTCACCTGTAGTTATCAAGCTGTCTCTAGTAGGAATAAGAATGGTCATATCTATGGCCTCGACTCTCAAGGGAATCAGTCTTACCCATCTCTATCTGGTAGCACCTCCAATAGTTCATGTAGATCCATGACACAAGATTTTGAATAAATGAAACTACAATTCACCTAGATAAACGAAGAGAATCAACAAACGAGACAGATGGTGGCCCTAATGAATGCTGAGAATGCATAGCTACGACAATAGATGAGGATATGATCACATGGAGAGATCAGATGAATCAAATGATGTCCAGAGTATTAAGTAAATCAACACCTCTTGGACCATTAAGAAACTTACCGTGTGGAGATTTGTCTTATAATGACGAGGGTAATGAGGGTGAAGAGGAAGAAAATGAGAATGATGATGATGATTGTTAATTCTATTGTAGACTATTTATAATTGTAGTAATGGAATTTATGGATTTGAATTTTGTGTCTATATTTTTTATCTCACATATTTTTGTCTATTCAATTAATTAATTAAAATTTTAATTATCAATTTTTGTATTTTAATTAAAATATTTTTTAATATAATTATATAAATTATAAAAATATATAAATTAAAAATTTTAAATGTAAACATTCGTAAATAGTAATATTTATGAAAATATTTTATTTTTATATAAAAATTAATTTATATGAAATTAATTATATTTTTACCTTTGTATTTAATTTAATTAATGAAAATATTTTATTTTTTAATTTTTACATTCTTACATGATTTAAAATAATTAAATTTTAATTTAATTTAATTTAAATAAAATATATAATTTTTTTATTTTAAAATTATATTTTAGTGACTGGGTTCCCATCACTGATTACCCTATCACTAATCAGCAACGGGGTCACCCCGTCACTAAATTTTAGCTACGCCAATTTTAGTGACGGATTTTTTTCATCACTAAATTTTTTAGTGATGAATTTCCTTGTTTTAGTGACAGATTCTCCTGTCACTAAATTATAGATTTTTTATAGTGATGGATAACTGTCGAATTGAAACATTTGACAACTGCATGATATGAAATCATGCTCTAGGTAATAAATTAGCTCTCGGTACTTATCAAAATTCTTCTTTTGCTCAAAACACTCAACGCTGTACACCTTAGCATTTACAGAGCTTGATCTCTTTGACCAAATGTAAAAGTTGTTTTGCTCAACTTCCTTCTAAAACAACACAAATATATATTTCATGTATTCACTGAGATCAATATGGTTAGCAACTAATTCCTCATAGTGTTGATGAGCTAACACTCTATTAAAACATGTGATGAAGTCCATTAATGAGTTATTTTTGTTGACATATCTCTTAAAAAATGAGTGACTACTCTCAACCATTTGGTTGCAAGACATTCCTGCACTGAATACATGTTTGACATATGTTATTACCCATCGATTGTGTATTTCGTACATGTTGATCAACCATTCATTACTGCCCAAATTAGTGGTCTCTATTATCTTAGTCCATTATTGTTCAAACTTCTCGAGCGATTCAAACTGTTTAATGATATTCACTAGCCTGTGATACTGCTCCTTATACAGCATGCTGTTGATTTTTTCAGAAAATTTGTTCAAAATATGCTACAGGCAAAACCAATGCAGAGTGAACGACAACACCATTGAGATAAACTTTGAAATTGCAGTGTTTTGACAAGTGATTATAACAATAGGGGCTGCTTGGTTTGGCATAGAGATGTCAAAAAGGCCGGCCCGACCCTGCCCGAGTCGGCCTGCGGGCTTTTTAAACGGGCCAGGGCCCTGTTGCCATGGATAGGGCCTGGCCTGGCCCACGGCCCCCCTACAAAGGGGCCGGGCCAGCCTGTGGGCTAGACAGCCAGGCCGGGCCCTTAGCCCACAGGGCCTAGCGGGCCGGGCCCTTTTTTTCTGTTTTTTTAAATATTTTTTTTAAAAATAATGCATATAATATATACATATATAAATATCAAAATAATACATATATAAAAATTAATTTTTTTTCTTTTTAAAATATTTTCTATCTTAATTCTTAAGTTTTAAATATTATTTCATCATTTTATATTTCAAAATTCTATATGCCTTATAAATTTTCTTGTGAATTGATATGAAAAATAATGTACATATAAAAAGGAGAATGTTTATTTATAATTTAAATATATAAAAAATTTAACTTTAAAATTTTAAATAAATTGATGGTTATTATTTATATATATTGCGAAATTAAAATTTTTAATATCCAATATCAATAATTACTAAATAATAACAAAATTAAAAAAAATGAGTAAGGGCCTGACTGGCCCATAAGGGCCTCACGGGCCCGGCCCAATGGGCCACGGGCCGGGCCATGGGCTCAATTTCTTTGGCCCAGCCCGACCCTCTTATGGGGGCTGGGCTAGGCCCGGCCTGTTTGAACAGTAACGGGCCGGGCCAAAGCCCAGCCCATCCCGGGCTGGCGGGCCGCCCGGCCCTTTTAACACTTCTAGTTTGGCATAACTTCTAGGAACTTCAAGAACAACCAAACAAATGATTCAGTCATCTCATCACTCAATAATCCATAGCCAAAGATAATGGTCTGGCCATGGTGGTTTTATACCAACAAATGGAGAAAAAATCACCGAGTACTTGTTGGCGTTGTAGGTTGTATTGAACACCACAACATCGCCAAAGAAGGCATATGATCTTCTTGACTCAGAATCAGCTCAAAAACAATGAAGTATCCTATTGTCCAAGTTTGTATCGTAATCAAAGAAAAAGTTTGAATTTTTTTCTCTCAAATGTGAAATGCTCGATTAGTGTTTTAGTATCATGACCCATTTGTTAATGATGTAAATCCCTTTCATAGTTCCTGATATCTTTCTCAGTACAACCCATTGATGATGTATCACTCAATTTTATCGACTCTATCTACATGAGTCGCAGTCACATGACATGTTGGTATATTGACTTCTAAAAATTATTGAGCAAGTGCCTTTTTTGTGACTAAGACATTTTGGTGTGATATTAACAAATGTACTATGCTGGGAGTAGTTAGACCATAGTTATGTTCCTCCACAAATTGTCTAACCACCCAACTATTGCTAGTCTGTTGTTTCACCACCGACAATCTAGCATTGCACCTAACTCGTGTACGTTCACGGTTTCTTTTAGTAACCTGTGGCACAGCATTTTTACGATCCATTTGATAGATCTCGTTTGTTTTTCTTTCCTTAGAGCAAACAAATAACTTTCATATGGTTTCACTCGTTTCCTTATTCTTTTTGTTGTTTGTGATTTGAGTGTTAAAACTCGCTTTTCGTGCATATACATTAATGTACGCCTCTTCGTGGGATTCAAATACTTGGCCAATTTTTGGAATTTGACCAATGGAAACTTGAGGAAGATACATATTATTAGAACTTTACGATTCTATCCCTACAAAAAAAAGTTACGTTCTAGTTAGAAATAACATATTAGGGCAACACAAGACATATCAATAAATTAACCACAAAGTAGGGTTTTAATACTACCAATAAATGACAATGCTTATTAGGCAAAATGAGAGAGATAAAATTTATAAAAACTTTTTATTATGTGCTAGTTAATTAACGGTTTTCTAAGCTGGTGAAAATTAATACTTCAAAGCTTATAAAAATTAAATGTAAACAAGTGTCATTTAAGCAAAAAGATGAGCAAAAAATAAAATAAAAAATATGAATACTATATCAAAAGTAATGGCAGAATGAAATATATTAAGGTAGAAATAGATGAAAATACATTACCAAAATTAATAAAAATAATAAAGTGAGAAATCTTCAAGGGAGGTAGTGTTTAAAAGGAGAAGAGTTTCGTGAGAAAGTTGGGGCTTAAATGTTGCTAGGGGGCAAAATGAGGGTTTTAATTTGAAGGGGGCATTGACACGATTTAATTGAAAAGAAGAGGGCGAAATAAAGGTTTTGATTTTTTTTTATTTTTGAGGGGCCATTGACATGATTTAATTGGAAAGAAATGGGCGACATGAGGGTTTTGATTTTTCTTTTTGGGGGATGTGGTGTTGACATGATTTAATTGGAAGGAGAGGGGTTGAAATGAGGGTTTTGATTTTTGGGAAAGAGCTGCTAACATGATTTAATTGGAGGGGGAGGGGCCAAAGGAAAATGCTATTGGTACACCCATTTTGTACACCTTGGGCTACAAAATGGGGTATTATGACAAAAAACCCCTCATGAGGCGCATAGAGACGCGTGAGGCTCATGGAGAGGCGCAGGGTATTTTGGTCATAATACCCCTTGTGTAGCTCAAGATGTATAAAAATTGTGTACATGTAGCATGATCCGAGGCCAAAACGAGGGTTTTGATTTGGCAAGGAGCCTGTACATGAAGGGATTGTTGACATGATTTATTGGAGAGGGGAGGCCGTACATGGGGGGATTGCTAACATGATTTATTGGGGGATGGGAGATTGGGTGAAAGGTGGTAATGCCACGATCGTGTCGGGTAAGAGAAGAAATGTCGGTAAGATAAGAAATGTCCAATGCAAATAAGAGATCAAGTTTATTAAAGATCAAACCATGTATATATATTGTTCGGAGACTAATGAACAATATTTAACTTTATTACCCATGTTAAGTATATTCTCAATCAAATTATATTTTAAAAAATACACTCAAAATTACATTTCCAACCGTTTACAATCGCGATCTATGATTAATAATTTGTATAAAGTAATTTTAATACAATATACATTTATGATATAATATATACACACAATAATTTCTAGGATAATTTAATATATTTATATATTGTATACTAAAGTTTCTTCCACCCAAAATTCTCTAAATGGTAAAACAAAATTCTAAACCTGATGTCATATCTCTATTTATATTAATTCCAATATCAAATTTGTATTTATCTTTGGTCCAAAAATAAAACTTAAGAAAATATATCAAATGTATAATATTTATTATAATTTATAAGAACATGTTATAATATTATTATAATTTGTATTATATTTATCATGTTATAGTATATAATAATATTTTAATTTTAATTTTGTTTGGATTGCTGTGTAATACGTAGAATCAAAATGTAATTATTTTAAAATTTTTGGGGTCTTAAGGCATTTTTATTAAAAATAAAAAAAAAATATATGAGCCGTTGACTGTAAGACCAGCTGCTAAAGGCACAGGCTGGTACCAGAGACAGAAGGTGACAAGTATTATTTGGGGGGATTAAAGAGTTAATATATAAATAAAACATCCTTTGTATTTGTAATTGTACAAGACTTCTTCCCCCCCCCCCCCCCCCCCCCCCCTTTTTGTCATGTCTTGGTAATTAAATATATAATTTTTTCACAAGTATTGCACATGTTAGAGTTAAGATTGCAATTGGAACGAGTCAAGTTAAATTTTGCTGAGCTCAATCTTAGTTCGGCGAACCCATTTTTGGGTTTGAGCATAAACTTGAGCTTTAAAACTTTGTTTGAACTCGACTTGTTAAAAGGTTGATGAGCTGAGCTTAAATTTGGGCTCAACATGAGCTCGAGCTTAACATGAGAGAAGGAGTTATAGAGAAGGATGAGAAGTGCAGTTGCAATAAAAAAGGGAGAAAGGTGTGCAATCGTGGGCGACAATAGTGGATTGTGCTTTAGAAAGGCAGTAACAAGCAAACACAGAGGGTATGCAACAACAGCGAGGGGAAGTGGTAATAGACGACGATAATGTAGGAAAGGTGTGTGTGATAGCAGTAGGTGAAAATAACGCATAGCAGGTGACGATAGAGTGGTAGAAAACGATGCGAGATGACATCAGTTGGTGGTAGTTTAGCCTCATGTGGAGGCTTGTAGCAGCGACAAAAAGTGGTATTTCCTCTTAGTCTTTAATCTTTCTTACTTATTAGGGCTTTTAATTTAGACAACTCTTTATATGGTATTTAACTAAACCTAATTTGTTATTTTGCTTTATTAAATGCACATATATTATATTAAATGATTAAATTAATATATATAATAATTTTAGAATATTTAATTTAATTATATTATTACAATAATTTAAAATTTGTTAACTTTATGTTAAATAATATATTTATAAAATTATAAATAAATGTGTTGATGTATTTATAAATAAATTTGTTCATTAATTATTCACAAATGTTTAACCGAGTATGTTTACGAACCTCTAATCGAGTGATTAATATCTACGAGCCTCTAATTGAATATGTTCTTGAGGTTTAATAAGTTGAGTTTTACTAAACTCAAATTCAGTTCATTTACAAATCGAGATTCAAATTTAAAATTAAGTTCAGCTTATTTACCTTAACAAATAAATTCAAACAAGATTTTACCAAGTTGAATACCGATATGCTTGGAAACAACTCGACTCATTGGTAGCTTTAGTTATAACTCTATCAAGACAGTCGATTAACATTTAGTTTGTTGAGAGGTTTGCTTTATGAACCAGTATAAGTTACGTGACGTGATAAAGTTTATGGTGTATGATGGTTTGTTAAATTACTTAGAGCCATGGGGCAGGTTGCATAACACAAAAATATGAAAAATGAAGAAATAAAAACTGTCAACCAAATGAAAGCTGAAAAGTAGGGTGCTGTAAATGAAAACTATCAACTATTTTCTCCATCAAGAAGAAACTGATACCCCATTACGCCATTCTCAACTCATAATCCTAACTATCGATTCATGGTTTCACACTAGAAATTGCAATGTTTGTCCACTAAAGTCCATGCTTAGAGCCCCTAAAAAGGGGAAGAGAGAAGAGAAATGATCCGCTAGGAGAAAGATGTCAAAGAATGAAAGAGATGCTGGAGGAAGGAGACTGCGAACGTCGACAAGAGCCGAAATACCAAGAGACAATCGTTGACGAGAACAAGAAGACTAAGAGTAAGAGATGGTAGACGCCCTATCGTCGGCTAGGTTGTAATATCCCCAAAAAATAAAATAATAGGAATAATAATATAACTATAATAATAATAAGTGGAAAAAAAATGAAATTAAATTAATTGTGTGTGCTGTGCTCGTGTGCATGGAAGTTGTGGATTGGCCAGTGGCCATGTTTTTTCAAAGTGAGCAGAGGAGAGACAGGGGGAAGGCGAGCAGAGAGTGAGAGATAGAGATTGAGAGAGTGAGAAAGAGAAATAGAACAAGGGAGAGAGAGAGACTCGGCAGCCATGGAAGCTGCTGAGTGAAGCTCGGCCATGGCAGCCGAGCAAGCAACCAGCGGTAGCAACGGTGGAGACGCGAGCAGCAGCGGCCAGCAGGTGCGCGGAGGCTACAGAGGAGGCCGGCGCTGGTGCGCGCAGGCGTGCGCGCCATGGAGGAGAAGAAGGGGGCAGCGGCCGCTGGGAGAAGAACGGGAGGAAGAAAGGAAGAAGGGAAGGAGAAGAAGAAGAAGAAGAAGAAGGAGAAGAAGAAAGGAAGAAGAAGAGGAAAAGAAAGAAGAAAAGAAGAAGAAGAATGGAGTTGCAGGCGCGGGAGATGCAGGGAGGAAGAAGAAGAAAAGAAAAATAGGAAAATAATAGGATTTTTGGGCAAAGGAAGTGATCAGGTATGTGGGTAAAAATTAATAGAAGCCTGATATGTTTAAATTATAAATTTTACGCGATTAAAATTAATTAATTTGGGTCCTGATTGTGTTATTTGTTAGGAAATGATTTAATTTACCTCGGGAGCTTGAGAGAGGTCGGAATCAGCTAGTTTCAGGCAAGTTCCTAACCCTTTCCTCGTATTCTTTAATTCCCGTGAGAAACCCTATGATTTCTCGTATTTTATACCCTCCCTTCGTCTGTTTCGATTCGTTTATTAATTATGAAAATTTTGAGTCGTTTGATTTAAATTTAATTTATTAAGCTGGCTTCGAGGATTTTATTAGCATGATTTATAAATATGAGACTCGTTGAGATTTTATTTGCGGTGTGCTTACGTGGGATTTTAGACTGCTAAATTAATTATATTACACGGTAGATTTATTTAATTAAAGCCGCGATTTTATTTATTGCCAGCGAACGTTTTGCTTCGCAGCGGGTGCGTAAGAAAAGCAAGGAACGGCCATGTTAAGGCAAGTTCTTAACCCTCTCTTCCTGATCTTTAATTCCCGTGAAAGACCCCATGATTTCCTGTATTTTATCACCTCCCTTACTTGCCTTATTTGTTGAATTATTATTCATTTGATTTAATTTAAATTAAATCCGAGACTTCTAGAATTTTATCCGTTGTGAGCCTATGGGGGTTTGTACCGCCCCCACTCCTTTTGGGAATGATGCTGGACCATCTTGGGGACTAGGTTCCTAGACGTGTGGGTTTATTTACGATTTTATCGGGTTTATTTACAGTTTTCTTGGATTTATTTATGGTTCGGTTAGAGCTATCGAGTAGTAGGGCAGGGGTCGGTTGTTGGTGACGTTGGAGTAGACTATCGTACGGCCCTGATGTGGACCGTCGGGTGGACACTCCTAGTCACTGGCCGTTGACCGGTGCCACGCACTGCTGACAAGTTCTGCCGGTATGTGATTTACTGCATGGTTAGATACATTGTATTACTGTTCATGATTTGATATGCACATGGGTACTGGATGCATGTTGGGATATTCATTTATTGAGTATGCTTGGACACGGACATTCTAGATTGGTTAGGTTGCATCCAGCGCGATATATGCATGGCGTGTGGTTTACTATGTGGGCGGAGCATGGCCTGATGCCTGGATGTATGGGCGCCTTGTATCACGTTGATGCTCACTGTACCATTGCATTTTTATGTGCATTGCATGGATACTGGTAGTATTTAGTTCTCGGACGGGAGTACCGTTCCGAGAGAGCCTATGGCTCGGTTGTCGGGAGTACCGACGGATACGGGTGACGGGAGTACCGACCCGAGATTGAGCGCACAGGTTTGTGGAGATATTTATTGCCTTTCAGAGCAGCGGCAGGTTGGTATGGGACTTGGATGCCAAGTGTCTTATGTGGGCCCCAAGGACCGGTATGTGCTTTTATTTTATTATGCTATTGAGCTGTTGTGTTGTAGCGTCTCATGGCTTGTGTGTACCTGGGAGTTTATTCTGAGGTGAGATTTCTGGTTTTGTGTAGCCTTCAGCCTTTTCTTCCTTATGCTTGCTGAGTCTCTCGACTCACCTTGCTTTCCATCATTCCAGGTAGTGGCGGCGTGAGCCATGGCAAGGGAGTCAGGTTTAACGGCAGAGTCGATGTGGTGTATAGGCAGTCTCGTCAATCCCTATCCACTCTAATGTCTAAGTAGAATTTACTCTATTATTTCGTACTGTGCCAGGTCTTTTCTCGAGTCTCGTGTGTGTCGGCACAGGAGTTTGTATTCTTTTACTTATGTTGTGACCGCTGTGTTAGCGGGGTTACCCGTAGTGCATGCATGTCTTGAACTTTGCTTCCGCTATTCTTATTTTTGTGTATGCATGCTGGGGTGGTCTTTGTCTGGTGTTTATTACTTTTCTCCTCCCGTAAGCACTCTTGTTCGGATAGTTCGGACGACTGAGATATCCGGACGGGGGTGTTTACAAGGGTAGTGGCGGTGCTGCTGAATGCCTGCATGGATAGACAGCACTTTCAAATAAGATCACATGCAAGGGGCACTCTTCCCAAATCAGACAATGGTATTTAGATTTATACACTTGATAACTCTTTTTCAAACAAAAGTTATAATTGTTTAAATGACTTAAAAGTAAAGTTCATCCATAAATACTGAATTGCACAAAATTGAATTTGTCATTGATGCTGTTTCAAGTGTATTGCTACAAAGGAATTAACAAATGTGTATTAAAAATATGTATGCATGTATGTATGAATATAATAATATTTTTCTTACAAAATGACATTACATAGACATAAGGTTATTTAATTTTATACATCTGTTTTACTGCGGAAACTTATTTGATTCTCATCTCTTCATAATACATTTCGATTGGCATCAATTATAATTTATGGAAGAATCAGTAATTAAAATTATAAGGAACAATTATTTCTAAAAATAATTATTGTGCAAAGAAAACAAAGTAATTATCGTACAAAGTAATGAAATTGTAGTTGCCAGCATGCCTGTGGTGGGGACACATTCCTTAGAGCTGAGGGTCAAAAGATAATATGCAAATAACATTACCGTTTAATATTATGGTATCAGAATTCGACTAGTACAATCCGTATCAACCGATACCGGCCAATATAACTATGGGTTCATGAGCAAATTGAATATACCAATCTTTAAATGAATTGGTGCAGAAAAACAAAAGGCTTCCTAAAAGAGAATATTTTGACGGGGATAGGCTGAATTGGATAACTGCACAGTACACAGTGAAGCGAAAGAGTGCAATCATAAAAGACAAAAGTTGATTCACATAAATCACTGTAACGTCCTTCAGAAGACTAATACAGAGCTGGGTACTGTATTGGTTACATCCATAGTTGTAAAGCATGGCCATACCCACAGCAAAGACACCTAAGTATTGGGTAACTGATAAAGCAAAATACAATCCACAACTGATACTAAGGAACAATATCTTCTATTCAACCATTTAAGTTTGAACAGCCAACAAAGCAAACAAACTACTGCATACCCACACAAGCATCTTCAGTAGCTGATGCTTGTGGTCTTGTGCTCCTCTTTCATAACACAGCCTGCCTTCTATTCATTCACTTGCTACAGTTGACGATGAATCTTCTTCAAAATGGGCCAGAATCGTTATCCCTTTTATTTTTCACTTCGCTATATATATATATATATATATTCGCAGGAGGGGAGTTGATGACGGAAAACATGGGAAAACATTACATAACAATCTATTTATACTAGTACCGACCGACATGTATTGTCCGATGGATGGCAGAGCTTTCTCCTAGAGATGGCCTTATGCATTCTACTATATACTTCCAGTGATGTCTAGATATCCATCAGAGCATCACCAAAACAGAGGCTTGTACTCAAAAGCTCCCTTCAAGGATGCCCCACAATTGTAGCTTTTGCCTGCAAAATCCACGAAGTATACACTGTCAGGGTAGACCAATAAGGCCCCATAACCACCCATCCTTGAGAATAATTACGGGGCTTTTGTTCATTTAAGAAGATGTCATCAAAATAAGCTATTTATGTCATCCATCTAAATCCCAAGTCAAGAGCAAAATTCCTGAAGTTAAAACCAGTTTCAGATATGAAAACACGTCGCTATTGCCCACTCCACTGCTTCAAGAACCAGCATAATGTTCAAGTTTTTTGGTCGCAACAGATCCATAATTTTTAAAATCATTAAGCATATACAGCTGGAAGTGGTTGCAATGACCAATAGGGATTCAGGCTTTTCTGAGTAATGGTCAGCTAACAGAACTTAAATATCACAACAGGCAAGAAAATGTGCTCTTCATAGTTCTTCATACTTTAGAGAAGGAAAAAAGCCCATTCCAACTTGTAGTCTGAATTTGAAATAGATTCCTTATCTACACATCAAGTGTGCAAGTTCACATAGGAACATATTTATCATACTGTGCAGAGTTTCAGTGCAGGTGGATGTTTTCCAGTCAAATCTTTCTGCAATCAGCAAGAGAGGAATTCTCTCGGTGCACACAAATACTGAAATACGGAAAAGCCTTGCTCCTTCAAAGGTAGAGCTTTTCACTTGGTTAGCAATTCTTGGGGAATTAAACATAGAGGTAATTTGACCAGAAAGGGAATTATCAGCAGTGTTAATGTGTGCCCTTTATGTAATTAGAAACCAGAAACTTCAAATCATTTATTTCTTTGCTGTAGTATTACTTGGGAGGCTATGATGCAAAATCTTCAGTTCATGGGGAAGGCAATGGATTTCTCCACGTTCTCTAAAAGAGTTGTTTGATCAGTGGGATTCTTTGCCTAACAGGAAGTTCCAAAGGCATGGCTGACTCTTTTCTTTTCCATTTTGTGAACTACTTGGCTGGAAATAAACAAGTAATCTTCAACAAGCTGCCAGTTTCAGTTGAGGATACGATTGAAATTTCTCTTACTAGGCTCTCTATATGCCTTCAAGCTCAAGTGATTCATTTTCCCTACATCAATAACAATTTAATCTCCTATTGCAATCCTTTAAGAAATTTGGAGCCAATAAACAACTGTAGAAAGGTTGCTGAATGGACTTCTCCTGAAGAGGCGAGATGGAATGTGAAGAGGGCAGCTTGTGGCAAGCCTGATTTATCTGGAATAGGCGGTACATTGAGAAATAGTAATGGTGTGTTCTTATGTATGTTTTTGTGTCCTACCAAGATTAAAGATTCAAATGACTCTCAAACTCATGCAATTCTTAAAGCATTGAAATTATCTCTATCATATCATCATACAAGAAGGGTGCCGATAATCATTGGATCTGATTCTTACAACACTGTAAGTTGGGTCTGAGATGTTGAATATTTTTCCAAATCTTGGCAAATGTGGGATTCCTTATACAAGATTGGCAAGTTTGCATCAGTTTTACATTTGGCAAGGTTTCAACAGATATTCCATGAGATCAATTTTGATTGCTGATAATCAAGCTAAGACTGCAGTTAAAAGAAAAGAGGACTTTGGGGCATCAGGCATGGTTTTTGGAATAATAGATGTGATTGCATCAGTTTGGCTAGTTTTGGAGTTGGTTTCTTGCAGTAAGGCTGCTGTTAGTTAGTGGGATTAGATGTTGTTGGGTAAATTTATGGGTTGTGGTTGGTTTTGTTTGCTTCAACAAGGGACCGGCTCTGCTAAAGATAGATGCATAGAAGAAGGCAAATGTGCTTGCATGGACTTGAGGGTGATGGCCTGGTGCTGTTCTGGTTTTTTCCTGCTGTTCTGGTGCATTACACAGAATTCCTTATTCCGGTTATATTCTGTTGCTTGGTTTAGGATTTTGTTCCGGTGTATTCCTTATGCTAGTCTTCTGTTCTTTGCCTTGCTGCTTTTCGGTTTTGTTTTAGGATTTTGTTATGATAGTCTTTGGCTCTTGGTTTAGGATTTTGTCTTGTATTCCTCTTTCTGGTTATCTCTGTTTTGCTTGAATGAGAGGAACAGGGATGGGTGCTAATTAAAAAGGAATGGTGCTGCTGTTTTGTTTTTTGCTTACTGCCTCAGTGTACTAGGTTAAAGTGGGGTGTTAAGCCGTGTGTTGATCTTGAATGTTGGATTTTATATTAATAATATTAAAAAAAAAGTGTTGAACAAAATACAAACTTGCTTGGTCCAGTATTATAGGTAACACGAACAAATACAGACTTGCTTTGTTTCTTGCTTACTGCAAAAAAAAAAAAAAAAAAAGGAACAGAAATAGTTTTTTATTAAGTACTTGCCCCACATCACAGTAAAGGGGAACATAAAAAGGGTATTCAATGCATTTCAACTGGAATATGAACTCCAAAGAGTGAGGTAGAGAGTTAGTTTCTTGCAATCTTTTCCCAACTTTTCCAATATTCTTGTCAGCTAAGATCTTCCCCCCAAATATTCTCCAAAATTAAGGTAATCAAAATGAGATTAGGATTTTATGGATTATTGGGGGAACTAAATAAGGTAAATACTCAAAACCATATATGCTTATAGAGAACCAACTTCTTACTGCAAAGCAATGCAGACAGGATAGCATTAAAATTTAAAAGAAGGACCATGATGAATTGTCAGTCTTTGATACTCAAAAGAATGTCAAAACATTATAAAATAATGTATATTACCTGAAGCATTTTGGATCACTGACAGTCCTTGATTTCACTGTCATCCTCTCCAAGCAAACCAGGGACCAAATCATAGCCCAATACCACATAAGCTCTATCAAGTAGAACCAGGGGCGGATCTAGGAGTAGATCTGGGGGAGGGCTGGCCCCCAGATCCATAACCCATTTCAGCCCTCCTCCCTTGCAAATCTGGGGGAGGGCTGAATCTTGGGGGGGGGCTGCAGCCCGTGCCTGCCCCCCCCCCCCCCCCTAAATCCGCCCCTGAGTAGAACTAGGCTTTCAATGTAAGAATAAACATACAATGAACTTTCACGCGTAGCAGAAGTGCGCGTTCTCCCACGAATTCCAAGATCCTTAACTTGTTCATCATCTGGGTCATAAGACAGTAGTTTGTCATCGACTGTTACTATTAGAAGTTCACCATTCTTTTTGAATCCTAACACCATGTCTACTCCTCGCAACAATTCCATATTGAAAAGTTTAGTCCAAGAATCATCCATGCCATATTTTTCCAGCACCCAAACACTACAACACCCAATGGAAGAAGAACTTCAATAGTAGTGGAACAAAGCAAGGGATTCGCCACGTGCTGCAATAGATATTTCAAGAGAAGATTTGTGGGCTAATTTGTTCGGCAAATTCACCTCCTTAAACACCTCATCACTCGAGTCAAAAACCACAATCATAGTAGCAACCCCGCTGATCTGGGTTGAACTGGATGCAAGCCAGTGCACAGCACCACTCATCTTAGCCTGTAATAAATAGTTACACATCACGTAATGAGGCGCAACAGTAGCAATCACCCTCCAAGTACCAGTACTCAGCTCATAAAGCTCGACCTCAGGCGGAACCTTCTTGAACCCATTTCTTCCTTGAAGATAAACAATTCTCATCACCTTGTAACCATTGCTTTTGGAATCAAACCCAAATCCAAAAACAAACACATATGCACCGTGAGATTTAAAAGTGATTCCAGGCGTCGGAAGGGTAACAAATTTCCTGATAGAAGGGTTCCATAAAAACAAATCAGTTCCATAGGAGCCCCGATCATTTCCCACGCAAATCAAGCTCTTGCGTACGCAATTCAGATGAGTACTTGTCAAGGTGTAGGGAACAGGGCTCCGTAAAAGCAGGGCCATCTCCAACGCAGAGCCAGCAGCCTCCCTAAGTCAAAATTCGGAGAGTATTTCTCAAAATTTTTGCTCCAACGCTGCTCCCTACCTGTCAAGTCACTCCTCAAATTTTTGTGGGGCTTGAAATCGCTCCCTACAGTTGAGGAGCTATGTTTTGCTCCCCACATTTCTCAACGGCTCTATGGAATGTGGTGAGAGTAAACATAATTTTTTAGGTAAAATTAGAATAAGAAATGAATTATTATTTATAATATATCGGGGAGTGAGATAATAAGCGTGGTTGGAGATGCCTATTATTAACGAAAATGCGAGCGTTGTTGGAGTTGTAATCCATGTGAAGAGCTACGAATTCTCGGTTGGTGATTAGAGAGCACCAGGATTTGGAAACAGACCTGAACCGCAGCAAAGATTTCACTGGCAGTCTCTTGAGGATTTCGACCAGCAGGTCTCGAGGAAGCTGCTCTTCGCTCATTCTTTCTCTGCAGCTGCTGTATAAAAAGATGTACAGTTCGGATTTAGGGCTTTAGGGTTCCGACGGAGACAGCAGGGCCACCGGGATCTGGAAATTATTTGGAATGAAAGTCGGCGTTTGCCCCCCAGAGAGAGAGAGAGAGAGAGAGAGCGGAGAGAGCGACGTGACTAGGAAGAAGAGCGACCCTTTCGGGAGAAGGCATTTTCCTTTATTATTATACGGAGTTGCAAACCCACGCACCGCTTCTGCCGTCATTTAATAAATAAATCATCTACTATAATAATAATTAATTAATATATATCTTCAACAACATTGCACGTGCCAGGCCTTCGTCGAGATCGTCTCGTCTCGTCTCGTGGTTTGTTAGACCTTTACGCACGCCAATTCACAAGGTGTCACGGAAGATACATTACTCATGTGTTTGATGACACGTGTGTGTGAGATCAAGGGCGGATCCCCCCGGAAGGGGGTGCACTTTTAGCCTTTCTTTAAATTTGTTCTCAGATTTGTATTATTTTCTGCTATTTCTTTTATAAATTTTAACTATGTTTTTCACCTATTTTTAAGAAGAAAAAAAAAAAACATAATTTTATACTAAACAACTCCTAATTCGAATCCAATTAGCCACGTATCCTTTAGTCTCTTTCATCAACCTCTCCTTTTCACCCTTACTTCATTCAACTTCAGTTCCATCGACCTCTCCTCTTCACTATTTACTTCCTTCAGCTTTAGCTAATTGTCACCAATTGTCTCACATTTGTTGCTACCGTTACTTATCCTTCAGCTTTCTTTATTGACCTCTCATTTTTATTATTAAATTTTAAAATTATTATTTACTTAATATAATTTTACAGATGTCATAAAAACATAAAAATAAAAAACATTCTTCACAAATAAACAAATTTAAGGGTGTATTTGATTAAAATTATTTTTCATAAAAAATGTCACATCAATAAAAAAATTCACACTTGTATGTTTAATTACTTAATATTTAATATTTTTTATAAAAAAAATTCATAATACAACATATTGAAATATATTTTAACAGCCCATTTTTCATAAAAAATCACTAGGGGAGATGAAAATTATTTTTTATGAAATTAAAAAATATTTTCTTTTTTCACCTTTTTCCAATCAAACCCACCCTAAAGTTTACCAAGGAGAACCTTTTGGATGGACGGACCGCACGGTGAAGAGAGAGTGCAATCATAAAGTTGATTCACATAAATCACAGTAACATCCATTATCCTGAAGCCTAAGAAATGTTGTTACAGTGCATGGCCACACGCAGGATACCTGATATAACAATGGAGCAAAATACAATCCCACGATTGATATTACAGCAACAATATCTTCAATTCAACCATTAAACTAACAATAAAGTTTGAACTGCCAACAAACAAACAAACTACTACCCACACAAGCATCTTCAATAGCTGATGTTTGTGGTCTTCTCTTTCATTACTGAGCCTGCCTTCTTCATTCAGTACTTGCCATCGTTGATGATGAATCTTCTTCTGCTTCAAAATCAGCCAGAATTGCTTTTCCTTTTATTTTTCCCTTTGGCCATATTTGTTTGAAAGCAAAGGGAATGAGGAAGAGGGGGAGAGAGAAGGGGGGGAGACGCGGGGGGGGGGGGGGGGGGGGAGGGGAGTGGGTGGGGGGGGAATGGGTTAAGATTGAGGATGAAGAGGGAAAGCATGGGAAAACATCACAAGGATCTAAAAAATTATCCCATGGATGGCGAAGCTTTCTCCCATGGATGACCCTGTCCCTGTGCATTCTACTACATACTTTATACTTCCAGTGATGTCTGTATATTCATCAGAACATCACTGAAACAGAGAGGCTTGTACTCACGAGCTCCCTTCAAGAAGCGTTGATATAATACACATTTATACAGCAACAACTAAGTTTATCTTGACAGACAAAGAGTATGACAAACATTTTTTTTTTCTTTTTTTTTCCCCCCGGGGGGGCGGGGGGGGGGGGGGGGGGGGGGTAGGAAGGAGAGGGGGGAGATGGGGAGGTAGCCAATAACATTAGGCTTTGAATTGCACACCTTGCGGTTCCACTGGTCGGGTAGATTTGCGAACTGATGATGGCCCACCAAGTGCATGGTAGAACCCCACAAAGATAATTTGTAGGAACCAGGCATATATCTGCTCTCCCTTGGCTAGCTCTTCACTGATTCTGGAGTTACTCGACCGCTGCTCCCTTCATGAGCATTGATTCCAGTAACGGGCATGGATTGATGAGCAAAATCTAGCAACAGTTTCCGCTGGAGTTCATCAGTGTGTGGAAGACTGGCACGGAGAAGTTCGACCGGCATTTCTCTGCTTATGGCTCTTGCAGCCTCAGAACTAAAAATCTCAGTGGTTGGCTGGGACTGTGCGTATATGGACTGCACTATGCTATCATATTTACTAACACAGTACTTGGTCAGAAGAGTGAAAAAAGCATCGAAAGAGGCCTGCCACAGGGCAGGATTAGGTGTGCTACAATTGCTAGCACCATGAGGACCAGTTAAGAGTTGAGTTGCCCTCTCCAGAACAGATTTTAGAATAACCGAGGCCCCATCTCCAGCAGGGCTACCAAGGGGGCGGAGCGGTGGCTGCTCTGACGAACACACTACTGCAGCAAGACATGCACTAAGGGCATTAAGATCCATGCCATTAATGCAAGTGGAAACTGTCTTCGCGAGATCAGTAATTGTCTCAGCTGCTCCCACGTCGGAGGGCAGACCACCAAACAAAAACCTCAAATGACGAAAGATAGCCATGCAAACTATTCGAGCAAGGTCACTGCCTGGGAAGAGAAGCTGGAGGTACCTAGAAAGGAGCTTTCGACCCTTGGGAAGTGAAACTAACCGTAAAAACACAATATCATCCTTGAAGTCCAGCCCAACTGGGTTCCCACTTTTTCCAAGTGGGTCAACAAGCTGAAGTGAGGCTGCCAAGCCTTCCAGGAGGACTTGCCGTCTCCTTCTAAGCTGAGTCCCACCATCTTGTGGCTGACTAAATTGTAGAAGCCGGTCAATGTCATCTACATCGAGAAGAAGACAAAGGCCATCTTCGATCATGATTCGTGCTGCCAGCATCGGTTCCTGTTCCAGTGGCTTCTCAGAAACCTGCTCAGAATTGCCATTGCCAAGAGCAGAGGAAGGAGGGTCAACTTCAAGTAGAGGACTAGGCCTGCGTATGGAGGAGAAAGAGAGCCTCCCAAGCGCATCAACATGGAGATGAGGATGCGATTCTGCACTGTTACGGGATCGAGAAGTAACCTCCTTTGGGTGGACAGGGCAGAAACGGCGCTTGGAACCCAATTCAGCAGCCTTTTTTGCAAGACGAGCTTGGTGATAGTAATCATATACGTATGGATCGTTGCCATGTGTGGCTGCATGCTGCATTCTGAGAATACTCTCTATCTCTTCAGCTGTCATATATTTTGACCTAAACTGTGGGTAACAGTTATCAGTCTTCTGGTCATTAGAATCAGAGCCTTGTGGAATAGATCGCATATTCTGTCTAACCCTTTGTGAAGATTTAAGTCTTTGATCTCTCATATCTGCCCATCCATATTTACCCAAATGAGAGGGAATAGAAGGAAGGGCATTAAACACTTGTGATTGCAATGCTGAGAAATGAGCTAGAGATGGCTGAACTGGAAGATGCATCCTTTGCTGTTGGAGCTGCTGTTGGGTTGGTATTAACTGTGTTGACAATAGTCCTTTCTGGTGAGGGAACTGTTGTCGGAATCTATTGTTTAAGAGGTTGGACTGATCACCATGAAACAAACCAGCGTGGCTGGCCCAGTGGTTTTGTGTTAGGCTACTAATAGAAAGACCAGGAGGGTTTACCTGACCCATATTTCCACCATAATGCACCCCATGATGCAAGCCAGCTAAGTGTAGATTAGAGCTAGACAAAGGAGAGTTTGGGGCAGAAAAGGGCATCTGATGACCACCAGTGATAGATGAAATATTTAGGTGCTGCGAATGGTTGCGGGGTGAAGCTTGTTGAGATCTGCCACCAGGCGGAGGGAATGATGTGAAAGATGATTTGGGTACAAAAATAGGTTCACTGGAAAAGTGAGGTTGCTTTTGTTGCTGCTGAGGGTATGAAGATGTTCTGTACAAGGGAGGTTCACTGGAAAAGTGTTGCTCCTGTTGCTGCTGAGGATATGATGATGCTCTGTACAAGGGTGGCTCGCTGGAAAAGTGCTGCTGCGGTTGCTCCTGGGGATATGATGATGTTCGGCCCAAGGGTTTTGCTTCCATAAGATGGAGTGAAGATGAATGTGGCTGTGATGACCATCTCTTACCCTCCTGACAATTTTCTGTGTCAAACATATGTTGATCTAACCAGTCAGGGAAATCTGCCTCCTGTTGCCATTCAGTGACTGATGAACCTGCAGGAAATTTCAATTATGGAAGCGTAAGGGAATTGGCCCAAGGAACTAGAAAAAAAGATGTAACCATGGAAATCATCTTTATGGATTTCAAAGTGAATTAGAAACAACCATATCACCAGATAACATCAACAAATGAATTACAATTGCACTTGATAAAAGTTCAGATGGTTAATACTAATAATCATAATCCTGCATAATATTGTACTCATTATTTGTTTCTTGTGCTTGGCTACAGGGAGACCCCATAGAGTTTCTTATCTGACACTAATATTCAATTTACATCACATGAACATACTCGGGCTAAATATTCCATTGTCAGAAAGACCAAAAGACACCTTAAGATTTCCTCTAACCTATTAGAAAATGCCACAAAATTGGTGATCCAAATAAAAAATCATAATGCCTGGCGCTATGAAGGACACTAAGCCATAACTTGTGAACAATTTTAAAAGGCAATGCCACAATAGCTACAAGAAACTTAATGGAGAAGAACAGCCTCGAGTTCATGGGCATTATCACAGCACAGCATTCAGAGTTGAGCAGGTAACACCTCACATGGTCAGGAATCTACTTGATTCTTGGAAAATACCCTACCATATGTTCGTGATAGCCAAAGGCTGGGTAACAGCCTTGCATATCCAGATATGGTGTACACAGAATGAGAGAAACAACTGATATTTTTATGTAATAGAACTCTGTTAGTAGCTTGAAAGGATCTGCACCTGTCTTCTAGTAATTCATTTGAGGGGATTTCTCTCCATTCACATAATTTCATAGATCCAGGAGGGAATTAGACAATTGGCATGTAGGAGGACAGGTGCCTTCTTGTTGACTTTGGAAATTCTGTGTGTATAGTCACTATAGTCTATTGCAGCAGTCTCTTGTATTTCCTTTTAACACCACCTCTCACTAAATGGATGTCATCCTCTCCAAGCCCGTTTATGTAACTCACTTGAAAAAAGAAGGCTTAATGCATTTTTGTCCCTGGACTAATCAAAAAAATGGCTTTAAGGACCTCTACTAAAAAGTGCTCACTATTCATCCCTGGATCAAATTAATGTTTACACTTTTCGTCCCTAACTTAACAGTCGTTAAAAGAGGCGTTAAATTTACCTCATCAGCACTGCCACGTCACTCATATTATCCTTGTCAGCACTACCACATCACCACATATATATACACACATATATATACACACATACATATATATATATGTATATACACAGCACACCAGCCATGGCCGCCGCCGCCACAATTGGGCTCCCCGACCACGACCATGGGAAGGATGGGTTCCCTGACCCAGCCGTGGCTAGGTCCGGGAAACCAGCGATTGGGCGGTTGGGGGTCAAGGAACCCAGGGTTCCCCACTGGGGGCCATGGCCGCAGCCATGGCTAGGCTCCCCGACCATGGCGGCAGCCAGCTGTTGGGGGTCGGGGAACCCCCGAACCTTGGTCCCTGACCCCCAACCGTTCCTCGACCACCGGGGGTCAGGGAACAGATCTGGGCAAGATAGAGAGAGAGGGGGTGTAAAGGATTTTGAGCATAATAGAATAATGCTGGGTTTTTTATCTTTCTGATGGCGCTAGTGAGTGTTGTGCGTGTTTGCGTATAAGGATTATGTTCCCATCAGATGCGTTCTTGTGGTTGGAGAACAGATTCAAGGTTGATTTTTCAATTTTTGACTTTCCCGCCCACGCGAGAGTTGAATATGCAGACGCGTTTCTACGTTTGTGGGTTTCATGTTTGTTCCCAGAGGGATTTCCTTATTCTGGTGGTCTATCTCGATAATCTTTAAGGGTTTCCTACTTCATTCTTGCTCAATGGGCCCAACTCGTGGCGACCAGTCTCTATTTTCGCGATTTTTAGAAGCTAAAATGGGGTGGGTGTCAATCGATTTGGTCTCCTGGATCTGTTACATATTTTAACCCATCTCCTTGATGGTGTGTGAAAAGAAATCGAAGGGGGCATTAAAGTCGGTTGGCCTTGGTCGGGGAGCCCAGCTATAGCCGCGGCCATGGCTGGTGTGCTCTGTGTATGTGTGTGTGTGTATATATATATATGTATGTGTGTATATATGTGTGGTGATGTGACAGTGCTGACAAGGATAATAGGAGTAACGTGGCAGTGCTAACGAGGCAAATTTAACGCCTCTTTTAACGACTGTTAAGTTAGGGACAAAAAGTGTACCAATAAATTTGATCTAGGGATGAATAGTGGGCACTTTTTAGTAGAGGTCCTTAAAGCTATTTTTTTGATTAGTTCAGAGACGAAAAAATGCATTAAGCCAAAAAAGAACAAGACAGAAAAAAGCACTCACATAATACCCTCTCTAAACTAGATAGGTTAAATATAAGACATGTCCATATGCATACTGCACATGTCTGTGTAGAAGGAAACCTATCTAATCACCTGTGTGGCTGTGCCACAACCCTCAATGATAGACCTATTTTGTTCAAGACTATGCAAGAATATCAGGCCCAAGAACTTAGATAAATTTACTTTGTGCATGCAGAGGAAAAACAAATTGCTATATATCATTTGTGTGCCAAGGCAATTTGAATAATCAGTTTGAATCAGTAATGTGCTTGTGGAGGTATTATAGGATTGCCTCAGAAAATGTGTAAAGTCAATCCACATTTTTCCTTATATCCATACTGAGAATTATGAGAAACTATAAAAAGTCGTATTGTTTAAGTCTTAAGAATTCATCCTCCAGCAGGAAGGGTTTCCTTGACAAGTAGGGACCTAAAAAACCCTTGCCATAATGCACACCATTCATTCTGATGGAAGGACGTAGGACAATGCTTAATGCATAAAAAAACAACAATCGCAAGCATTAATCCTACTAGGAGTCAGTACAAGAATTCTAGAATCTAAATCTCTAGTCATCTCTATCCATGGTCACATCCTATTTAGGGGATTCCCACCAAATTTTCTTTGGTCTTCCTTTCCCTCTTCTGCTACAAACTTCTTCCATTTCATCTGCTCACCTCACAAGTGTCTCAGTCTTCTTCTCACATGTACAAACCATCTAAATTAAATCTCTAGCATCTTATCTTCAATAGGTGTCACTTTAACCTTTCTACATATAATCTTGTTTCTTACTTTGTCATTTCTTGTAAGGCAGAAAAGATAAGTCTTATAGCCGTACAACAATACTCAAATGTTTATGCACCTGGAAAAGACATCTGAAACCAACTTACACAAGTGATTCAGTATGACTGGAGAACCAAGAAAAACAAAATTCAGTATGATTTGAACACGTGTATAGCCAGTCACCTCAGATGCTTCTATGAACTGAGTCTGGATTCATGTATGATGGGACAAACAAAATGCCATAAAAAAATGGAATCAGCTCTCTCTTTGACTCGTGAATAAAGTACAGACAATATCAAAGACTTTATCCTGCGTATCATTCAGTTAGTCTCAACTATGTGGTCTTTAGGTTGAATGCTCCCTCTATCATGATGACAGGGTAGTCTAAATATGAAACAAAGCCACCACTCACCTCACAAGGAAAAAAAGAAAAAAAAGCTATTAAGCATTCTGGACAGCCTGATTACATTGATCAAGATGTGATCATCACAACTCTTCCTGCTCATTTTCTGTTTCAAAAAATTGATTTGGTTTCTTTAACACATATAACTTCATTCTGAACCGAACACCACACAACGATAGGACATCGCTCTGATGACAGTTCCCCAAAATCAATGATTAGGGTCAGCTCAAGATTAGGCCCCGGATATTTCCTTTTGAAATACAATTTATTTTGAACGTATGCATGTATTTGTGGTTCCAAAAAAATACACTGAGCAGGAAATGCCCTCCCAGAGAAGGAAGCCTCATGCACTGGGAATGCTGTTTATATCTAATGCTTTTATTTTATAATTGATTTTCCTTTTTTATTTTGTTAACTTACAAAGTGGTTCTAATTCGTTTAAGCAGTAAGTATACAACCCAGATGTCCTGGACTTGTGTCTCGGTTGAACATAAGGTCTTTCACCTTTACAACAAGTAAAAAGTAATGGGATATGTTTGGAAGTTTGTGTGACACATATACTTGTAAAACTGGCATGGAGTTAGAAATGCCCAACAGGCGTCATGGTTGAACACGACATTTGACACAATATGGCATCTCCATACATGCGTCTGTGCTACAGGATCCACAAATATTTAATTTCCTTACTGTTTGTAGATAAAGAGAATTCTGCCCCATGCCAAACCTTTACATATACAATGTAGTCTCGGATAGCAAAAGAGCAACCCAAGGTCAAGATCTTAATTACTTTAAATCAAAGAAATAAATAAAAATGAAGACAGACAATATATGAACAAACCACAAGGTTCATTCCCCTACTATAAGATATATTGCAGCGGAGACTTACTTTCCCTTGAAATTGACCCAGATCCTCTATCACCAATTACCCCAGGATGCCTTGGTCCAGTAACAACTTTGTTTAACTGCAAAGGAGAGCAACTATCTTATTAACTGCAAGAAGAAAACACAATCTTAAAATAATATGAATGATTCAGCTGCTGCTGGAACTATGATGATGATGGTGACGGTGATAGTCACAATCATGATGATAACCAACCACTAGAGACTTGACTTAATTATACCACATCATAAAGCACTTGAAATCTAGATTACCAGTAAGCATGAAATTTCAATTATGCAGATAAGAAATTAGGTATTATTTGACATATAATAGCTTTTTCAAAGGGGAACAAAGGAAAGGCTAGGGAGTGCTTTCACTCTATAACATAACAGATTACAATTTGTTAAATTTGCACATCCATAATTTGACATCCTAGCTGATTATACACCATCTTGGATTTCTTTAATTGGAGTTAAGGGCTGCAAAAGCATAAGCAGCTAAGGCCCATCCAATACAAAGTTCATTCAAGTTCCTCATGGCTGAAGCTGAACATTCCCTTATACTTGTTTTATCAATGAACTGATACCAGGCCTGTAAAATTTTCTGGTTCATACAATTCTCATATTATGTGGCACAACATTAGAATTTTCATAATAATAGATGAAATAAAATATCAGTTTTCAGTTTTCCATCAGAGCATCTTTAATGTTGCATTCAAATTCGAAACCCTAGGGTCTAGAACAGGGACAAAGCTTCCTGGTCTCATTAAATTGGCTGCACAGAAAACCTTAAGCTATAAGAGCTTAAAACACCGGTAGTCTTTCATGACAACTGTCGTTAACTACGTGACCTCAAACTTCTCAAGAAACAATCTTTCTTTTGCAGAGCTCCCTCAATGACTTGATTTTATTGTGCACCACATTTTCCGTTTCTCTTGCAGTTAATGTATTACATAAAAGAAATAACCCCTCTATATCTCAAGGAAGAACGGTATAACTTATTGAGAGACAAAGTGGGCATGACCAGGCAGGAGGATAAATTGATCTATATGTTTATTCACTTTTTGGATTACAAATATACTAATGTTTTGCTATAACAGTAAGGAAAAGAAGTGTGAAAAATACTTTCCCGATACCTATCTGAAGATATTTTATTCCAAAGAAAGTGATAATACACCTTTTTGTATATAGATATCATCCCTTTGAGGCTTAGTAATATTTTTCTTACGGACAAACAAGCTAAAATTAGACTGGTTTGGAGGTTTTGAGAATAAGAAGCATACATGAGAGATTAAAAGGTATAATAATTAGTTTGGATCTAATATTTGATTTTTAATGCTTTTGATGCTTGTGTAGTTTTCAGGAGATTAGAAGATGACTGTGGCATCTAATTCCAAATGCTGGTGTTTATGCCTAAATAGAACTAGCCAAACTATGCCACCTATGCTTAAGGAAAATTCTTTTATTAGCAAATCTTCAGCCCTAGCAAGCTCAAGAAGATTCAGGGAGCCTAACCTAGAGGTTTATGCTCACACCAACAATTGTGCCAAAATTTTACTCCTACCCATACTTGACAATAAATGAGAAATGTTTTTGTTGTAAATCGCTTGAATTAGATTAGCTTGTATATCTTAAGAGAGTTGTTTTTCCTTTCTGCTGTTAAGCATTTGTATATCACTTGTTTTATTCTAGAAGGTTTGTTTCTAGAATGGTTAGTTAGTAAATTTGTTAATCGGTTAGTTAGTTGTAACTGCCGATAGATTGTTTTTTTATAGCATTCTGTTACCGCCTCTGTGTTGTATAAATAGAGGTCGGGTGTTAGCTTTAGGGGATGCTTTTTATTCTGTCTTGGGAAGAGAGTAAGAGAGGAGTATGCGCTGGTTTCTACTGGAATACTTAGAGGGTATATCTTTGTAGTTTGGTAGGGAAAACTCTAAGCAATTCTATGTATAAGGCTAGAGAGATAGATTAGTGCATGTAATCCTTTCAAGTTCATTCAAGATAGTGAAGATAAAAGTGCCTAGGGCAGTCTGGATGTAGGTCTTGCAAAAGACCGAACCAGGATAAAATTCTTGGTGTTCTTGATTGTTTGGTTGTTGATTTGTTTTCTGATTTATCGAAAATCTTGTGTGTGTTTCGAGTGAGTGATTCAGGGAGTGTTTCGGTCGTGAATTAGAGTGTGATTGAGTGATTCGGAGCTGGGAATTATTCCAACAACTTGGTATCAGAGCCTTCAATCTCAATGGCATTCAAGATTCATCAAGAAACCTCAGGAGGTAGAATCAGATACTCAAAACCCGATGGCACCAACTGCAGCAAGATACGACATCAACAAATTCAATGGGACCAACGACTTCGGCCTATGGAGGATCAAGATGGAAGCTTTCCTTTGCAGTCAAGGCTTAGAAGGGGCGCTGGAATCAGAGGTAATCGAGATATCAACTGAAAGCACGACACCAGTTCTAACTACCGCGCAGAAGGAGGCTCAGGCGGAGATCAAGAAAAAGGCATACAGTCTTTTGATCCTGAGTCTTGGAGACAAAGTTTTAAGGGAGGTATCGAAGTTAAAGTCGACGATAGAAATCTGGAAAAGGCTGGAAGATCTCTACCTCAAGAAGACTCTATCCAGTCGGTTATTCCTAAAAGCCAGGTTCTTTAATCTTAAAATGCATGACAATCAAAAATTGCAAGAGCATTTAGATTACTATAACAAACTATGTTTAGATTTAGAAAACATAGATGTGAAATATGATGACGAAGACAAGGCCCTAGTTCTTCTATATTCATTACCGAAGTCCTATGAAAACTTTGTGGATATTCTCCAACACGGTAGAGATAAACTTTCTTTAGAAGATGTTATAGGGGCTCTAAACTCTAAAGAATTAAGAATCAGGATGGACAGTAAACCTAACTCTAGTGAGGCCTTCACAGTAAGATCAAGAAGCACTAAAAAGGATTGTAAAAATAAGGGAAAGTCAGGGTCTAAATCTAGGAATGGGAAAGGACCAAACAAGTGTTACTACTATCAGCAAGAAGGCCATATTAAGAGGCTGTGTCCTAAGAGGAAAAAGGATTTAGCAGAAAAGGAGAGTTCAGGAGGAGGGGCAAACTTTTGTGATAATGGCTATGATAGTTCTGAAGCTTTAGTTGTGAGTGAAAGCGTTGTAAGCCAAGAATGGGTTTTAAATTCTGGCTGCTCTTTTCACATGACTCCTAATCGTCACTGGCTGCAAAACTTTAAGAACTTTAATGGAGGTAAGGTCTTACTAGGTAATGACCATGAATGTGAGGTAAAAGGGATAGAAGACATTAGGCTAAAGCTGCATGATGGCTCTCTTAAAACCCTCACAGCCGTTAGATATATTCCAGAATTAAAGAGAAACTTGGTTTCTCTTGGGGAGCTGGATAGAAATGGCTTAAAGTTTAAAGGTGAAGAAGGAGTAGTTAAAATAACTAAAGGGTCCTTGGTATGTATGAAGGCAAAGCTAAGAAATGGAATTTATTTTTTGCAGGCTACCACAATATGTGGGGAAACCGCAGCCATAAGTCCTATAGCCAAATCTAAGGAAACTCTATGGCATTTATGGATGGCTCATATCAGTGAGCAGGGCCTTAAAGAGATTTCAAAGCAAGGTATATTGGATTTAGGACAGACCATAGGTATAGGCAAGTGTGAGTCTTGTATATATGGTAAGGCAACAAAAGTAAAATTCAGTAAAAATGCTATACATTCATCAAAAGAACCCCTAGACTATATCCACTCAAATTTATGGGTCCAGCTCAAACTGAATCCCATGGTGGCTCAAGATTTTTCCTATCAATAATAGATGATTTCTCTAGGATGCTATGGGTATATGTCCTAAAGTCAAAAGATAACACATTTGAATCATTTAGGGCATGGAAGGCTATGGTGGAAAACCAAAAAGGCAAGAAAATCAAAGTTACAAGAACCAATAACGGGTTAGAATTTTGTAATAAGGATTTCAATCAGATGTGTAAGGAATGAGGGATTATTAGACACCTAACTGCACCCGGTAATCCTAGGCAAAATGGTGTTGCAGAAAGGATGAATAGAACCCTTTTAGAAAGGGTTAGATGCATGCTAAACTATGCAAAATTGTCTAAAGAATTTTGGGGAGAAGCTGTATCAACAGCAGCCCATGTTATAAATAGATCCCCATCTACAGCTATAAATTTCTTAACTCCATATGAAAGGTGGACAAGCCATAAGCCAAACCTTGATCACCTTAGAGTGTTCGGATGCCTTGCCTATGCCCATGTAAAGCAAGGAAAACTTCAGCCTAGGGCCAAAAAATGCTTGTTTATAGGATATCCATCTGGAGTCAAAGGTTATAAACTATAGAATTTGGAATCTGAAGGTCAAAGGATTATAATAACTAGGGATGTAACATTTGATGAGAATTCTGCTATGAATGAAAATGAAGATAAAATTCATCTAGATAAGAGTCAAAATAGAGTTTTAGTTCCAGTAGAACTCTCAGAAAACTCTCCAGGTTTGCCTCAAGATTTCTCAGAAGCTGAGTTTGATTCTTCAAATCCTAGTCTTAATCCAGATCCTAAAGATAACCATAACCATGAATCATCTCAATTTGAAGGAGATGAAGATGACAGTGAGGTAGACTCTAGTATAGAAGATCAACCTAATAGGGATAGATATAGTGTGGCTAGGGACCGACGGCCTAGAGCCCGTAGGCCACCTCAAAGATATGGCTACTCAGATTTAGAGCCTATGCCCTAATTAGTGCATCTGAAATAGCAAGTGAAGAACCTTTGTCATATGAGCAAGCAGTGTCTTCCAAGGATGCTGATAAGTGGATAGATAAGTGGATAGAAGCTATGCAGTCTGAGATAAATTCCCTTTAAGAAAAACCAGACTTGGGAGCTGGTGGAGAGGCCTAAAGGGCAGCGAGTAGTTGGCTGCAAATGGCTGTTTAAAATCAAGGAAGGGGGTGGAGATAATCCTAAGCCAAGGTTCAAAGCTAGGCTAGTTGCTAGAGGTTTTACTCAAGTCCCAGGAATAGATTTTAATGAAGTTTTTTCTCCTGTAGTAAGGCACTCTTCTATAAGAATTTTGCTGGCCATCATAGCTAAATTGAATCTTCATTTAGAGCAGTTGAATGTTACAACTGCCTTCCTTCATGGAGACCTTGAAGAGAGAATTTTCATGGACCAACCTAAGGGGTTTGAAGCTAAGGGAGAGGTGGAGAAAGTGTGCCTCCTTAAAAAGTCATTGTATGGACTCAAACAGTCCCCAAGACAATGGTACTGAAAATTTGATTCGGTTATGATAAATCAAGGTTATCTAAGGAGTTCCTATGATTGTTGCATATATTTTAAACATGTCTCACCTAGTATTTCTATCTACCTATTGCTATATGTGGATGACATGCTTATTGCAAGTCAATCCACTAAAGAAATCCAGCTTCTCAAGCAAAGGCTGAAAGCTGAATTTGAGATGAAGGAATTGGGTGAAGCAAAGAAAATTCTAGGGATGGAGATTTCTAGGGATAAGCAACATGGAAAAATTTATCTATCTCAAAGAACATACTTAGCAAAACTGTTATCAAGATTTGGAATGTCAACTGCAAAGGCTGTTAAAGTGCCTTTTGCATCTCATTTCAAACTGTCTTCAGAACAGTCCCCAAAGGATGATGAGAATAGAAAGGAGATGGCCAATATCCCATACTCAAGTGCTGTAGGCAGCTTAATGTATGGAATGGTTTGCACCAGACCTGACTTGGCTCATGGAATGAGCGTTATAAGTCGATTTATGGCTAATCCGGGAAAGCCCCACTGGTTAGCTGTAAAATGGATGTGTAGATATCTTAGAGGATCAATTAATTATGCTTTGTCCTATAGTGGTGAAAGTCTAGAAGATCATCCTATTATCCTAGGGTATGTAGATGCAGATTATGCTGCAGATGTTGATAAAAGAAGGTCCACAACAGGCTATGTGTTTAGGTTATGGGACTCTACTATTAGTTGGAAATCAAGTCTCCAACATGTGGTAGCATTATCAACTACCGAAGCAGAATATATAGCCCTTTCGGATGCTTTTAAAGAGACTTTGTGGCTAAAAGGATTAGTAGGAGAGATTCTAGGTGTAGATGTTAAGACTACTTTGATGTGTGATAGTCAAAGTGCAATCCACTTATCTAAAAACCAAGCACATCATGAAAGAACAAAGCATATAGATATAAGATATCATTTTATCAGACAAGTTATTGAAAATAAAACTGTTATTCTAACCAAAGTTTCAGGTGAGGAAAATGCAGCAGATATCTTTACAAAGGTTGTTCATGTTTCAAAATTAAAGCATTGCTTGAATATTTTAAAACTGATTCCATCAGATTGGCAGCAGAATCAAAGCAACATATGAAGATACGGGCAGCAGAAGAAGATCTCTTGAGGAAGCAAATCAAATCAAGTGGGTGGAGAATTTGTTGTAAATCACTTGAATTAGATTAGCTTGTATATCTTAAGAGAGTTGTTTTTCCTTTCTTCTGTTAAGCATTGGTATATCACTTGTTTTATTCTAGAAGGTTTGTTTCTAGAATGGTTAGTTAGTAAATTTGTTAATCGGTTAGTTAGTTGTAACTGCCGATAGATTGTTTTTTGATAGCATTCTGTTACTGCCTCTATGTTGTATAAATAGAGGTCGGGTGTTAGCTTTAGGGGATGCTTTTTATTCTGTCTTGGGAAGAGAGAAAGAGAGGAGTATGCGCTGGTTTCTACTGGAATACTTAGAGGGTATATCTTTGTAGTTTGGTAGGGAAAACTCTCAGCAGTTCTGTGTATAAGGCTGGAGAGATAGATTAGTGCATGTAATCCTTTCAAGTTCATTCAAGATAGTGAAGATAAAAGTGCCTAAGGCAATCTGGATGTAGGTCATGCAAAAGACCGAACCAGGATAAAATTCTTGGTGTTCTTGATTGTTTGGTTGTTGATCTGTTTTCTGATTTATCGAAAATCTTGTGTGTGTTTCGAGTGAGTGATTCAGGGAGTGTTTCGATCGTGAATTAGAGTGTGATTGAGTGATTCGGAGCTGGGAATTATTCCAACAGTTTTGCAACAAGGTCCCAAAAAATTGGTCGGGTTAGAGCATCCATAAACATGACGAACAAAAATGGGGTAAAGGGGTCCCTTGGCCCAAGGCCTCTAAAGGGGTGGGTTGAAAAAGCCTTTTGGGAATTCTACCCCCTTCCCAAGAAACAGAAACTAAACTTTAGATGCACAAAAGCATCCATCTTCTCCTCAGGCAAAACCTCATCCTTTCCATGACATATCAAACCTTGCATTAATAAGTAACAGTTAACCAAATAAAAATTGGATGGAATTACACTTCAACAAACTCCTCTACAGTTAAACAGAAGTATCCATCTTATAAGTAACAGTTATAAGACAGAATAGTTTTCACTAATTTCGATCAAAATCCTAACAGCAGCAATGCAAAATTCCAGATCTTTTTTCTTGTTAGTGTGCTCCACATTCCAAACTAACAAAAGATAAGTTCTTCACTATGGACTGATGTGAAAGTTCCTTGAACACATTATCCAAACTGAGGTTAAACATCAGTAAACTTTGCCAAAAATCACTCTTCACAGTTTTGATACACAACTAATGTTACACTTCCATTAATTAGATCTGACTAAGACAAAATTCCTCATTCAAGACTTGACTCCCACGCTCATCCACCACAAACAATGTGCTGATCTAAAACTCTCTCAGCCAGTCCCTCCCATTTTCTAAGCATCTGAAAACATCATCATCCTGTCTGTCATTCTATCCCTTCATCTCACTTCCTTATTTTCTCCCTCTCTCCATCTATGTCTCCCTTCATCTCAACTCCTCCATCTACCCGTCTCTGCCTCTTTTGTATCTGGCCTCTTTTGTATCTGGACTTGCCTCTCATTTATACACTTTCTTCTATATTTTGAAGGCACAAGCATCACTGTCAGTAACTATTGTCAGGCCCCAACCACTTCAAATCTAATTCTCTCCAAAAGGCTACCCCCCCCCCCCCAACCCAAAAAAAGGGGTGCCCCATACACACATAATGATAGTGTTGAATTGTTAACCTTCATTTCATCTAAAAACTTAAGCTAGTAGATAACGGGTGAACTTTATCTTTTATATTACTATTTTAACTCTCAACATGCCCCCTCAACTTTGGTCAGGCTTCACTAAATAATTAGTCCAAACACATGCAACAATTTAAATATCGGGTTAGTAGTTAGGTTTTGAACTCAGGATCTTTGCCTACTTTGATACCATATCGAATTGTTAATCACCATCTCATTTAAAAACTTAAGCTATTACATAGAGAGTTAACTTTATCTTTTACATTA
Organism: Diospyros lotus; assembly: GCF_014633365.1. Classification (NCBI taxonomy): domain Eukaryota; kingdom Viridiplantae; phylum Streptophyta; class Magnoliopsida; order Ericales; family Ebenaceae; genus Diospyros; species Diospyros lotus. The sequence goes on along the minus strand of NC_068339.1, from coordinate 14,927,317 downwards.
TCAATAATTTATATTCTCAACAGATAATATAATATGCTGGTAGCCATATTTTCTTTTCAGAGTGGATACAAGATTTTTCTTGCAATTTTCTGTAAGTGGGTTATGAGTTAAATATAAACAAATTTAGCCACACCAAACATGTGTTCAGGTGCTAGCAGCACTTTTGAATGTTCAATTTGTGGAAAGACTACAAAATCTGTTGCTAAATTGGAAAAACATGGGTTTTTACAAGTTCGAATATAATTACCAGTTAGTGCATAAAGATCATATACCATGGCAAGGGCACACTTGATGCAAATCAATAATGTTAAAATCTCATAATATCCCAGGGTGATATACAAGGTGGCTACTGAATTCAAAAGGTTAGAGGAAGAAGTTCATAATCTAAATAGATGCTGTCAACTAAAGAATCCCTTGCATCCCAAGTCATCCGATGGCATAAGTTACAGTCAAACAGAAAACATCCTTTCATCAAAGAATAGAAAGGCAAAAACTAGAGTAAGTGAAAACTCCCTTGATAAAGCTTCTTGGAACCTTCTGCATAGTGAGATTATTAGAATAGAGCCATTTTCACAAGAACCCCTTGTTATCTTAGGTCTGTACTTGTTGCACCACATAAAGATATGCAACACCTCGATACAAATTGTTTAGCTCCATATTAATTCAAAAGGGAGGGCAGATGTGGAAAGATTGTTAGATCGAATAGGGGCAAATGATATGAGAAAAGATTCTATTGTTGTTGCTGATGGTTGGAGTAACCCCAATAATAGCATGCTGGATTGTAGCCCTACTTTTCTCAAACTAGTGAATTATTCAGAGAATAAAAGGATAAGTTGTTCATAGCCAGCTTGATGAATGTCAACCAAGGAGTCTGGGCATCAAAAGGCAGTTCAAGTGATTGGAAACCATACTATGAACTTTAAGAGAGCCAAACAACTAATTCACATTTCCTTAGGTTTTCACTTCTTGAAGTTTGAAAAGAATAAATATTAAAACCTTGAACGCTACAGCTAATCTCTCATACAAGGATCCCTTCAATTATTGGTACAACAGTAACAACAAAGAATAAGGAATACATCTGAGTACCAGTGTTTAAAAAAGCAGGTTTTAAACGCAAACCACAAAGCACAGCATGCATGGGGCTTTTTTTGCATGAAGCTCAACGACTTTAGTTGAGCACGATTAAAGTGTGCTTCAGAAATACGCTTGGGGTTTTTTTTATCAAACAATATGAATGCTTGGATTTGTTTAATCTTTTGTAATAGTGTGGCTGGTTGTATGGAATCCATACCCCAAAAAAGCTATTTATCTTATCTTGGAAAGATCGAAATAAAATCATATATACATTTTTTTTTTTAAAAAAAAACAAAGACTCAACTATATTTACCAACCAAAAAATATTGAAGGAAGTATGTAATTAGGTGTAAATTTGGGGTTGCTAATTTATTCCTAATTGCTGTAAATTACGGATTGATAATTGTTTCTAAATTGCCCTAAATTGGGGATTATTGACTGATTGCAAATTAGGGATTGATTGATTGAAGATTGTTGTAAATTAGGGGTTGGTTAATTAGGGATTGTTATAAATTAGGGATGATTTTTTTCCCTTATTCTTCTATCCGATTTGTATAGATCATGTTAATGAAATGGAATGGGTTTTTTTTTTTTTTTTTGCAAACTTTTACAAAAAACAAAAGAAGACTCAACAAAATAAAAATAAAAAAAACCTTAGCATATTCAAATCCTTTCAATTAAGAGTTGAGATCAGTTTGCCTTCCAAGTACAAATCAGGACTAGAAGTTGAGCAGATTGTATCCTTTTATATGTCCCCTGTGTGTTTTTGTTGTGGTTGTAAGAACTTATAAACTTATATAAAATATAAATAAAAAATGGTATCTTATCTTTTGTTAAATTTGCAGCCTTCATTCTTGTTTAGTTTTTTTAACGATTTTTTCTTAATAGTTTATATTTTTTATGCTTATAAAAGATTATACTCTTTATTTTATTTATATGTGCTTCACTTTGCTTAAGCATGTGCTTCACTTTGCACGGCCTTCTGCCCTTAGCACTTTTCAAGACACTGCATCTGATAGTTAGCACCAAGCTAGCAAAAATGAGCATTAATATATCTCGTGTAACAAAATAACATGACCTAATATTCAAACAGCTTAGGAAATGAGGACAATAGAAGTCAACTATTTTACTGCCAAAACATCACAAATTAAGGAAATTGACCTTTGAAAATGTAGTTGTCAGATCATCTATATCAGACAATGATCCAATGCCCGAACCCTAGTCGGAAGCAGGAACAAGAAAAAACAAAGTTAGAGGCAACATCACAGCACTTTCGTGCAACAAAACTTTGAAAAGGTATAGGAATCAACAATGTATAAAAGAAATCATAATGACAAGCCATAAAGCCAGCAATTTCATTTGAGCAGGGAGATATGGTGGCTTTTTCTGTTCATTTTTGCATGTGTTTTAACAAAATAAATGAAGCGCACATGCACTAAATGGCAAGGAAACAAATTTATTCACCAGAGCCACTGTTAAGTTCAAATACATGCATAAATATCTACTCCCATAAAGGATCACAGGGTTTCACATTGTCTCCTTGCAAAAAATAGTTTCATCTTTTATTCTTCCTTCATGCCATCAGTGATTCAATCATTCCACTTTTGTCCAAGCTTACCAAACATTTACAAGAGGTCCACCACAATAAACCAAGACCCAGTTGATGGATGGCATTTGTCATGTTGCATCCATGGAGCACTTACTTCATACACCACATTTTGCCAACCCATTTTGTAACCGCAGTACAACCATGACTACTGGTACTGTTAGTTTTTCCCTATGCATAATGTTCATTATGACAAAGCTACATTTGCTGGAGTACTTTTCTTTCCAGACTGTTTTGAAGTTCATCTCCTTTCATAATAATAGTGGCCCGATTTACACCACTATTGTTCATCTCCTCAACAATGAATCAGAACATTACCAAAGCTGCCACTGATACATTTTTCATTACCACTACACTGCTGCTCTATATCTCAACAAAGTGATACAAATATTGATAAATTATATCACAGATTATCTTATTCCCTTTTCTACTTAAATTATTTTCTTTAGACATGTTTACCATCAATTTTCAACAGCATTCTGCGATTGCGTATCTATGCTTACACCTGTGTATATGTTTATAATACTTTTACATCCTTCTATTAGTTTGTGACTATTAACATCTTCATCTACCAACTTGTATTGTAGTAATGAATCCAAGCTAGATCATGATTAGTATCCACTTGATCAAAGAGAAAGTTCTTCAAAACCGAGTAATGCCAATTTCCCATAAGGATTTTATGTTACCTCCTACTTGAATTTCTAGAATTCCAGATTTCAAAATTTTATGACAATAAAAGGCATTATGCCATCCCCAATCATCAAAAGGAAACACTTATTTTTGCAAGTAAAAACATAAATAAAAGGGAACCACCTTAAGGAGGCTAACCCCATACAGAAACTTGTCAGACTACTTAGAAAGGTAGATGGTCTATTGAAAGACTAAAGATTCAAGATGAGGAAAGACAAATCTTAACCACAAAAAAAAAGAAAAAGAAAAAAAGAAACCAGAACAATTTCCTTAAGAAAAGAAAGAAAACAGTAGTTGATTTTCTAGACTCTCAAAGGCTCTCAAATTCTCACGCCAAAATATACCATATGTAGCACAAAGGAATAGCCCTCACAACCTTGTGCAAGCCTTTTAGGCCAAGTCCAGCCCTATAAATGCAAACTATGTCATATGGACTCGGGATGCTCAGGCAGTGTAGCCGTATTGACACAACATGACAGGTACTGGTACAAGATACATGTCAGAGTTGGCATATCTCCAATCAGACACGGCTCGCTCAGTCCATCTTCTCTAAAAGAAAAACCTAGATTTGGGGTTGGCGGATGCAGATCTGAATTGCACAAACGCAGATCTGGGTGCCGGTGAATGACAACGAGCTGTGGAGAAATGGACAAGTGGAATAGAAAAGAAAAGAAAAGGCATACTCTCTGGCTAGATATAAGAAGGAGAAAGTTGGAGAGTAAAGAAAAGAAAGCGAAAAGGACAGGAAAGGAAATGTCACCGAAGAGTCATCTCCTCCGACCGACATCACCCTTGACCTCCTCTTCTCTCTCTCTCTCTCTCTCTCTCTCTCTCTCTCTCTCTGAACAATTACAAATGTGATGAGTTCTGCACAATAGAAGCTAATCACCTCTTTGCTCTTCTTCCATAAATGATAAAATGGATTTGAATCTTAATTTAAATCTGCTTTATCATTTATGGAGTGTGTGTTAGGAGGTGGAGTAAAGCACTTGTCAAATCAACCAATTTTTTTTTTAATTTTTAATATTTCCAATAAATTACTAGTTGCAAGGTTGAAGTTCTTTGGATTTATTTTATTGATTTTCCAATAATATATATGGCTTACTTGTTGCAAACCACATCACATCTCCCTTCCTCTTCATTTAATTTCTATCCTTATATGTATGTATATGCATGCAAATGAAAATATATACATAATCACTTAGTAGCTGAATAGTTCATCTCATACTCTCTGGTGAGTAAGCCACCTTATAAGACTGAAATTACTCAGCTTAAGAAAGAAGACAGCTCAATATATCAAGGATTTTAATTTTTAAATCATAATTTTAATTATTATATATTTATTTTTGTATGTCATATCCCCACACCTTATCCTGATTAGAATCTGTATCCTCATAACTATGTCCTGTGTTTGGACACATATCCCATATCCTTATTCATGAAATTGGCAAGTTTGACCTCTAAATAAATACTTGTATCCAACACCCATACCTGAGTCCGTGTAACATAGAATACAAAAAGTTCCATAACATAGGCCAGCACCATCCAATTTACTCCCAAAATAAGAAAGAATAACATCACAACCAGATTACTCTATCAAGTAAGTCATGCGACAGTTAGCACAGCCCCCTTGGCTGCTAAATAAGCCAACTGTGATGTGCCTCAGGTCAGGAGCAACGAAAGAGAGAGCAAGCAAAGAAAAGAAAGAAAAAATTTCAATATTACTCCTTATTCTAGATAAGTGCACTTTCTCCATTTTGTATGCATCAGCTATGCTACGAAATATCAACAAACTCATTAAAAGCAATAAGTTCCCTCGGGGCACCTTCAAATTAAAAACTACATCAAACCACTTTTGTTCTTGCAACCAAATTCTAGTCAAGAGAAGGTAAGGAATTGGGGCATCTCAGAAAGGGGGAAGAAAATTCTCACAGTAACAAAGAAATCATGTACCAAACGGTACGGGTGTCAGCTAACAATTCAATCAATCAACCATCCATAGTTGTCAGATAAAAAGGAAATATATTCATACTTTGTTCATGTTTGTCTAACATAAAAAGAGGTATGAGTAGTTGTTAGATGCATCCTTGTGCTTTTTCACATTCCAAATGTAATCATGAGGTTCTAACTGTGGTTAAATAGATTCATAGTTTCTTTTTCAAATAATAGTAGGATGATTTCCTAAAATAGTTTAGACACTTATAACAAATTAACTATTGACCATATTTTTGAAAATCGTGCGATCAGTGTTTTAAAAAGCACACTTATGCGCAAAGCACAGCATGTTTGGAGCTTTTTGTGTGTGAAGCTCACCTACTTTAGCTGAGCGCAATTAAAGCTTGCTAAGTTGCACCTTTTACCTGAGCTGTGAAGTGCTATCAAGCAGGCTTTTAATATGAATGGTTGGATTTATTTAAATTTTTGTTATGGTATGGCTGCTTGTATGGAATTCTTACCCAAAAAAAGTTGTTTATCAGATCTTAAAAAGATCTGAATACACATTTTAAAAAAAAAAAAAAAACAAAGAAGACTACAGATTCACAAAACGCCTAAACATCTTATGAAAGATGTGAAGAGTTCAGATTTCTTGTCTTTTCAATGAGGTCTATACTACTGAGATGTATATATATCCCTTATGCTTTTTGCTATGATTGTATGATTTGTAAATGGGTATAGAATATAAATCAAAAATGGTATCTCATCTTTTGTTAGGTTTGCAACCCTCATTCAATTAGAGCCTATTTGGTATTGTTGTGCTTAAAAAGCACAACAGCTTTTTATCAACTTTTCCAAAAGAGTGGCATTTGGTAAAGTATAACTTCACTTTTAAAGCACAGCTGCTTCTTCCAAAAAAGTAAGTTATAAGTAAAAAGAAGGGACCCTCTGCATTTTATAAAAGCACAGCAACTTTAAGTGGGACCCACAATCATTAAAATGCTATTTACTTTTATAATCACTCTCTCTTTTCATAGTTATGCCCAGTGTTCTAGGCGCCGCCAAGGCATTAGGCAGCCCCTGGCCGCTGCGAATACATGCAAATCAGCACCCCTAGGCACTGCCTGGGTAGCACAGACATGCGTGTTTGGATTTTGTTGTCAATCAGCCACATGGCGAAGAAGATGCGACTCAAACGGTCGGCCACACCGAACCCACGACCACAGCGAACGCACGAGGAGAAAGCGGTCACGGCAAACTGATGGCAGAGGGTTGCGACCATGGCTGCCAGCGATGGGGAAAGGTTTGAACCGATTGGCCATGGCAGATACCCACATCGAGATGCGAACTCTCACTTCGCTAACGGTTCAATTCAGACTCCCACTGGCCACGACACTGATCAAATCTATAACTATTGGCCATGCCAGATGCGAACAACAGCGGTCATGGAGAACCACAACGAATCTATCCGTCCCATCGGCCACGGCAGATGCGAACGGCCTCTATCGGCCACTCTATATATATATATATATATACACGAAAATTCACAGTATATGAAAACTACATGAATATGTGTTTGGTTTGATACCACATGTTAAAGAAATACTTTTACAAAATATATGAAATCCACATATCATATAGAACACCAAAGATTAAGGAAGAAGAATATCTCTGAAATCCATGATTAGTGTGTCATGACCCTATGGGTAATAAAAGGGTATTATAGTAATAGGGTAGAATAGTTTGTTAGGGATATTCTAGCAATTAGTTAGGTGCATATGGCTGCATGTGCAAGGCTGTTAGGGGACAAATATGCCTATATAAGGCTGATGTAAATGGAGGGGAGGGTATGCTGAAAATTATTGAATTGAATATCTGATTCTCTCTCATTTCTCTCTACTTCTCTCCCTCATTTCTCTCTACATCCTTCCCCCATTTCTGTCCAAATATTCCTCTAAACTTTTTGTTCTTAGTTCTACTCAATCGGATTCTTCCGATTGCCAATCCAGCCCCGTTATGAACCCTAGGTTCATGACAAAGTGATAAAATAACATCAAAATACATCAAAAAGTTTAAAAAAAAAAAAAACAGTTTTCCTAAGCCCCGTCTAGGTGGCCTAGGCGCTAGGCCCCAGTCTGGCGCCCAACTAGTGCCTAGCGCATTTTAGAATATTGGTTATGCCACATTCAAAAAATAACCATTTAATTTTCTAGTGTCCTTTTTAGTCCTTTTACATATCTACAACACAACAATAAAATATTAACCACACACTTATTACTTGGTTTTAACATTAACAAGTATAGCACCACACTCAATTACCAAACACTACAGTGTTAACATTACTTTCATGACACAGCATGATAAAGCACAAAAACACAGCAATACCAAACGGCCCTTTAGCTTCTTCTTTTTTTTTTATAATTGTTTTGATAATAGTTTATATTTTTTATGCTTATAAAAGTTTTATACTCTTTATTTCATTTATACGCACTTCACTTTGCTTAGGCATGCGCTTTGCACTTAAACTCCATAGGCCTTTCGCGCTTATTAAAATAAAAATAAAGTGAAACATAACATGATAACACAGGAGCAATACTAGCCAATTTAAGATATAATGTGTCTAAAATTATCAAAATTTGTTATCAGCATTAACAGTGTGCAGCTCAACTTCTCATCAAGAAAATGCAGCAAATTAATGGAAGAGAAGCTCCTGTCCTAAAGCATCATTGTCAAAAACTGAGCATCAATCAGTCAAGGAGTTGATTCACAATTCAATGCCTCCATGAAGTCCATAGTTGTTAAGAAAATAACTTTTTATTTTTTCCATGTATACAGTTAGTTTGTTAAATGTGTTAAAAATTTTGGAAGTTTAACATAAAGAAAGAGTAAGAGTAGCCAAGCGATGTGCAAACCACACTACATTTCCGTTAAAAAAGATCCTACTTATTTTAATTTACCATATTCAATGGCTTAAGCTGCCAATTCTTGTCAAAACCAGTTTCTCGACCATAAGTCAAAACAATTTACCTGAACTATCTAATTCTCCAGTTCCCAAACAAATAGTTCAATTCGATGGTCCAGTTTAGCTTTCACAAGAATGACCTAAACTCCAAATTATATGTCCCTTCTTTGTTTAGATTAGCATCTCCAAGTCCCCACAACCAAAATCAAGAATAATACTGGATATCAGTCTCCTTAGACCTCAAAGTCCCTTACAAAGCTGTTGTTGCAAACTTATTGCAACACTAAACCAACAGAAATGCAGTATACCTCCGCCAATGGGCTGCAAAAATAATTTCCATCCAACAAATGCTTTTGGCATAAACCTTGATGATGTCTACCATGCAAGCAATCCATTCATGTTGCGTCCCAATCTAAAGTCAACAGACTTCTGTCAGGAACCCTCATATTCTACGAAGGGATTCCTTATTCATTTCCTTTTTCATTTTGTATGGCTATGCAATTGTACCTTCAAGCTGATGCTTGAATTGTACCTTGCAGTTGGCTTGGCACCAATGTCAAGTTGCATCTTGGCTTAGTATATAAACACTAACCCAGCTAATGAGAAGTATAGAGAATTATCCAGTCATTTTCAGATCTCTCCCCCTCAATTTCTCTCCCTCTTGATTTTTCTTTCTCTAGCTTCCTCCTGTTCTTCTATTCTCCCCCCATTCTTCTCTCAATTCTCCCCCAAAATTTCTACCCTAATTTCCATTCATTGAGGAGAAATTGCTTCTTGGATCTTAGGATCCTGACAACTTCATCAGTCACTCGTCAACCCTGTTCTCCTTCTGAAACAAATCTTCAGGAAAAAAAAATCATCTTTCCTCAGAACATTCAATGTAATGTTTTGAAAACTTATTTAAGACTTCACATAGAAGTATATGGAAACTTTCCCTTATGGTAACTGGAAAGAAAAAAACTCCTCCAAAATTCTTAAGAATGATGCTAACTGGTCCGACAGGATCATCCAACCCGGACCGACCAGTTAGGAGGGTCCAATTCCTAATTGTCATATTTTCCAATCTCTGCCTAAATGAGTAACTTCTTCCTCTCTCTGATTCCTTGCACTATATACAGCCCCTTTATTTCCTATGTAGCTTTCAACTCTTATGGCATCAAAGACTGTTATAGCATTCTCCTTGAAGCGTTCAATATTATCTATGAGAAAGTACCAAACTCCTAAGTCTAAAACCTAAGCAAAAATCATTTTTCTTTGAGTCCTCATATTTCAACCATAATCCAACACCAGTACCCCTTCAAGGAGATCAAGTCACCAGATGGTCCATCCGGACCATTCAAGAGAACATTTTTCATCTTAGCCAATGACTTAACTCCCGTTCAAACTTCCAGCATTAAACAACAATACTAAAATATACAAATAAATGTAACACTGCTGAACTAGTTGCATGAAATGAAACCTAAGCATGCACATATTCTACATGCAAAATAAACCAGAAACACAACAATAGAAAATGAAAAGATGCCAAAGATCAAATGAATATAACCCACACACTTAGAGAGGAAAAGGACAGAGGGAAAGGAAAGCTACACTACACATCTTGAAGAGCGGACAGAGGCATAAAAACAAAGATATTTCCATGTTGAAAACTACTTAGAAAATAGGTGGTTAACCAGATCCAAATATGAAGAGAATAACAAGTAACATAAACAAGCACAATAAACTAAACTACACATGAAACGAGTAATTGGTTGCAGATGCTAAAAGCAAACAAACTTCACCTCTTCCTTATCAAAGAGATGGTACTCATCATCACCATATCCAACAACAGGAATGCCATCTTCTTCTTCATCTAATCCCCCCAACTCAACTTCCTCCACATCTTCTTGACCGAAGAAGGCATACTGTGATGCATCAAAGAGTGCATTTTCTGCATAAAAAATGAAGAAAGCTAATAGCTTCAGGAGGGGAAAAAAAAAAAAAAAGCTAATATTCTTTCCACACATTCGTTATTTATAACATGTAAACATCATCACAAGTCGAATAAGTGACAGAATTATGTAAGCAACACTTTGAAAATAGCTGGAACATGAATATCGATTAAGTATTTCTGGGATACTGAATTAAAGCACTAACAACAACAAGCACACTAACCATAATAGGAATGTTCATGCTTCCTACAGAAGTGGTCTATATTTGTAAATATGAGTGTTTTGAGTAAATGATTGGAGGACAGCCATAAGTTAGCCCTTTGTATGTAACAGGCTATGGTAGGATGTGATGAGTGAGAGCATGTGTCTTTCTCCTTCAATTACGTAAGTGAAATCTAAGTCTGGAGTTAATATTAGGGAATATAGGTGGTGCAGTAGTTGAAAACTTGGTGAGATTTTCCTTGACCTCTTTCAGTTCTAGGAATAAAGACACAAAAGCAACGGATTATCTCACCAATTTGCAGTAATCTTGTGAGGTCCCCCAGTTTAGGGGTAATTTGCAGGATTGTGAAATCAATTCCTCGGTAACTTCTTTTGATATCTTGGATGGTCACCAAGTGACTCATACAGACAAAGCAGATGGGTCCGGCATCCATATACCAGAGGGATTTTTTATACAGTGAAAGGAAAACAGACTTCTCTGGCAAGGCTTTATGAAGATCGAGGACTCCTCCCAGGACAACTCTTTTTTTCTATTAACAGCCAGTCTGACATCCATCTTGAATATTGGGAATCAAAGAAAGTAAGGTAAGGTGGTAATGGACCAGTGCTACATTTAGGAGGCGGCACCAGAATTGATTGAGCATGTTCTATATTCTGTATAGTCGCAAATTTGCGATAAACTTTTGGAGTTTAATCTATTCCATCTTTGTTGTGCAAGGCATCGTGCCAACCTCAGTTTTTGGATTTTCTTTTAGCTCAGGTTCAAGCTTGTCCAAGAAGGAGCTTGAGTCCTACCTTTTTTTTTGGATAGGTAGTCTTACTTGAAATAATGTGTTGGAATTTCGGGTAAAGATAGCAGGCAAGACTGCTGTTACAACTGTAAGTATACGGTTATTATATGGAAAGGTTAACCCTAGTGGTGCAAGGCTCTACATGGCTGCTTCTATGGCAGTAATCAAGGAAGACAACAAAGCAATCAATCTAAAATAATCGTGAATGTATATAAGTTGTAATTAGGATGTTTCTTGAATATACTTTCCTTATGTATTCTTTCCTCTTTTAGATTCCTAAACCGTAAATTCTAAGGTTATAAGTAGAGGATAATCCGAAGAGGCAAGTAGTATTTTTCCCTACACTTTCAAAGCCTAGTTGCTACTAATTTTACAAGGTATCAGAACCACAACTAGACCAGGTGCAGAAAAGACAATAGTTTGAGCGAAAATGTCCCAAGAGGAGATTAAATCATCCAGTGTTATAGGGGTTGTAGTGCCCAGCGAGGGGCTTAGAACGGCAGTACCCTTCGAAAATCCATCTTTGCTGATTAGTCCAATGAAACTAGATGGAAATAACTATCTAGCATGATCCTGCTCCTGGAAATTGTTCATCAAAACCTAAGGATTAAAAGACTACATCACTGGCACAAAAAGTCAAAAACCTGTCACTGGAGATGTACAAGAACGACAATGGAAGATAGAGAACTCCCTTGTGATGTCATGGCTGATTAACTCAATGCAACCAAACATTGCCAAGGGATATCTACTGCCTGATACAGCAGGGAAGATCTGGAATGTCGCATCCCAGACCTACTCTCAAGTAGGACATGATGCACAAATTTACGAGATCCGAAAAAGATACATGAAACAAAACAAGGTGAGTGGTTAATTTCTCAATACTTTCCAAGCAGAATGTCCTAAGGATGCTTCTACGATCCAAAAAATGATTAATAAATAAAGAGTATTTGATTTTTTGGCTAGGTTGAATGTAGAGTTTGAACAAATAAGGGTTCCAACATTAGGTAGAGAGTTTTTTCCCACCTCGAAGCAAGCTTATCTTATGTTCACCAAGAAGAGAGCACGAGGAGTGTTATGCTCCAGCTTGTTGCAACAAACAGATCAAGTGTGATGGTGAAACCATCACTTCACAAAACCTCTACTGGCCATGGGAGTATCAGTAAGAATCTACTTAGGCGTGAATATTGTGGGAAACCTAGGCATACAAAGGAGACTTGCTGGTCTCTACATGGCAGACCTATACCCCGTGTTCCGGCAAGGGAAAGGTTAGAATTGCAGATAGTACCCTCTCTCCTATTTCTAGAAAAGGGACTATTAACTACAACAAGAACCTCAAACTGTCATATGTTCTTCATATTCCTAATTTTGCAAATAACTTGCTATCTATAAGTTCTATCACAAATTCCCTAAACTCTAAAATTAATTTTTTTTCCCTACCCATTGTGTTTTCCAGGAGGTAAGCACAGGGATAATGATTGGCACTGGTAGACTGGTTGATGGCTTGTACTTGTTGGACAATAAATCATTCTCGCAACCTGAAGGCCAAGCCCTAAAGGTTAACCAACTGACCTCGGTCAAAAAGGAGCTAATGGAGTGGCATCAAAGATTAGGTCATCCTTCTTTTTCAATGATAGTGAAGATTATTCCTAGTTTGAGTAAACAATGCAATAATACCAGTGTATTTTGTGAGGCTTGTGAGTTTGGTAAACACACAAGAAATACTTACCCTATAATTAATAAAATCAGTACTAAGCCTTTCGTGATTGTCCATTCAAATGTTTGGGGACCTAGTAGGGTTAACACACTTAATGGATACGGGTGGTTTATTACCTTTATAAATTGCTTTAGTCAAACAACTAGAGTTTATCTTATGACACATAAAAGTGAAGTTGGTTGTTGTTTCAAGCCCTTTCACAAGATGGTAACTACTTAGCTAAATACAAAATTTCAAGTCCTCATAAGTGATAATGGCTTAGAATATAAGGATGCTGGTTTCTAAGGCTATCTCCGAGATCAAGGGATCATACATCAAACTAACTGTGTTGATACCCCTGCTCAAAATAGTGTAGCAGAAAGGAAAAACATATATCTCTTGGAGGTCGCCAGGTCAATACTCATTGCTATGCATGTTCCCAAAGCTTAGTGATGCAGCTCTTACTGTTGCCTATTTAATTAATGGGATGGCACTACTCTCAATTTCAGAACACCTTTGAAGCTATTAGTGGGAGTCTCTTCCTATACTTTCCCTCCCAAGGTGTTTGGTTGCACCTGCTATGTCCGAAACCACTCTCCTACAATCAGTAAATTAGACCTGTGAGCTCTTAAATGTATATTCATTGGGTAAACACAAAAAGAGTATAAGTGCTCCCATCCACCTACATGGAAGTTTTTTGTAAGTATGGATGTCACATTTAGAGAGGAGGACAGTTATTTTCAGTCCAACCAATCACCTCTTCAAGGGGAGAGTATCAGTACGTTGGTGCAAGTGCAGTGGACTGATACTGCTAATACAATTGGTCCAGTGTTGGATTTGAGGGAAGAAGGTGAAGAGACTACTGTTGATTTGAGAGCAAAAGGTGGAGAGACTGCTGTTGATTTTTATAATTAAGCTAATATTGACAAACCCAGGTAGGAGGGAGAATCAAGGAATACTGATCAACATCAAGGACCAAATAGACTAGTAATGGGGAGTTTTTGACTTACTTCCAAAGGAAACAAGCCCATCAACAAAGTCTACATAGCCAAGAAGATTCCCATAACCTCACTGATCCAGGTAAACACTTCACTGAATCTGAACAACTTCCAACTTCTAGTCAATTTCCAGCAACTAACCCTGATCTTGATGCTACAATTCCTGAAACTAAACCTGTTTTTGATCCTTAATTAAATTCTCTTATTTGAATCTCCCTATAGCTGTCAGAAAATGAGTTAGAAGCTATACGCGAGATCCTATCTCTAACTTTGTTACTTATAATTCATTGTCTGCCTCCTATAAAAATTTCCTATCCACTCTAGAATCAGTATCAGTAGCCCATGCTGGAAACATGCTATGGTGGAGGAAATGAAAGCCTAATGAAAAATAATACATGGGAACTTGCTGCACTGCCACCTGATAAAAAACCAGTTCGCTGAAAATGAGTTTGCACTGTTAAATACAAGACAGATGGAACAGTTGAAAGATACAAGGCAAGCTGGTGGCTAAGGGGTTTACTTAAACCTATGGAGTAGACTATGAAGAAACTTTTGCCCTGGTAGCAAAAATGAACATGGTACAAATTCTTCTATCACGTGCAACTATTTTAGACTGAGACCTACATCAATTGGATGTAAAAAATGCATTTTTGCATGGAGCGCTGGGAGAAGAAGTATACATGAAGATCCCACCAGGCTTCAACAATTCAAAGAAGCAAGGGAAAGTTCGTAGGTTAAAAGAGGCCCTGTATGGTCTAAAACAGTCCCCCAAAACTTGGTTTGACAGGTTTATCAAAGCTATAATAAGGCTTGGTTATCAACAAACTAATGCTGATCACACCATGTTCTTTAAAAGAAAGGAGCAAAAGCTAACTGTTCATATTGTTTATGTTGATGATGTATTGGTGACAGGAAATGACCCTGAAGGAATATATCAATTGAAGGAATACTTGGGGGGAAGAATTTGAGATCAAGGATCTTGGGCAGTTAAGGTACTTCTTTGGAATTGAAGTAGACACATCAAACAACGGCGTTTTATTTCCCAAAGAAAATATGCTCTAGATTTAGAGACTGAGACAGGTATGCTGGGAGTAAGCTTGTTGATTCACCCATTGAAGTGAATCACAGACTTAGAGCTGATGAAGGTGAAAAGGTTGATAAAAACAAGTATCAAAGGTTGGTTGGAAGGTAATATACTCGTACCATACAAGACCAAATATTGCCCGTGCAGTAAGGGTTGTAACCCAATTCATGCAAAATCCTAAGTCAATTCATATGGAGGCGGTCTAAAAGATTTTAAGATATCTAAAAACAGCTCTTTGGAAAGATTTACTGTTTTCTAATCATAACCATCTAAACATACAGGGATACATGGATGCAATCTAGGTTGGATCCCTAGTGTTGAAGCATATACTGAATAAGTGGCTAATCTCTTTTTAACTGTTGATGAGTTATATTTGTGTAGGTTGTTATATTGTTATGTTTCTATGCTGTTCATTTATTTTTCAGCTTGCTATATAAACTTGAGCAATGCTGTCATTTGTAGGCTTTGATTCACTTCGATAATTGAAAGTTTCTCTCTCTCGCATTTCCTTTCTTTCCGTGTCCTAGTTTCATTACATGGTATCAGAGCCTCTGTAACTCTACTTCGATGGCGTCCAATCCAAGAGTTAGTTCTTCTTCTTCTCCACCACCTCAATCTTCCTCTTCTTTGTCGTCTATATCGCAATATGATTTTGCAGCAACAGCTAAAGCCTTTAGCTTCATTCCATTTAAGCTCAACTCCAGCAATTACATCTTCTAGATGGCTCAAATCCTTGAGATAGTTAGGGCCTTCAATCTCACATCCTTTCTTAACAAATCGACATCTCCACTGAAGTACGTGCCAGATCCAAAAGGAGGAGAAGATGGATCTCAGATCGTAAATCCTAAATATCTGAATTGGCTCAGATCAAATCAAATCAACTTTTACTGGGTTGGTTGTTCTCCACCATTGACAAGGATGTTCTTGTGCAAGTAATTCATTATGAATCATCTGTTGAGGTATGGAATTCGTTAGAAAGTCTTTACTCAAGGCAAACTATAGCTAAGTCCTTCCAACTAAAACAACAATTACGAGCAATTAAGAAAGAATCACTCTCGATGAATGATTATATACTGAAGATAAAAACTATTGGCCATGATTTAGTAGCGATTGGTGAACCGTTGAATGATAAGAAAATGTTACTTGCTATTTTAAACGGCTTGGATCAAGAATATGAAACTGTTGTTAATTTGATTACATATCAGATAGATAATATTGACTTAGAAAAAGTATAATATCTATTGTTGATGCATGAATAGAGAATTACTGCTAAGAATTTGCCAATATCATTTGGTCAATTTGAATCGATAATGACTTCTCCTATGTCAGCAAATGTAGTCTCAAGGAATGATGGTAATTTCAGTAACACTAATGATAATAGAGGAGGTTATCCATCTAGAGGTGGTGTTTATTGTGGTCATGGAAATCGAGGAGGTGGTAGAGGTCGAGGGAGAGCCTCTGGTCGGAAGTTTTATTGCCAATTATGCGGCAAACCAACACACTTCGCTGATAGGTGTTATCACCAATATGATAGAAACTTTCAAAGACCTAATTTGAATCAAAGCTTTAACAGATCCAATGGTGTTGCTCAGAATGATCCTAGAGCTTACACGACTTTCCTTAGTGAGTCTAATGGATCTTACATGAATGAGATAGGTTCACTACAAGGAGCTTCCTATAGCAATTTTTCTTCTTTACCTGAAAATCTACCTCAATCTTCTTTGGCAGATCCTTCGTGGTTCGTTGATTTTGGTGCCACGAATCACATTACCTCACAACTTAACAATCTCTCACTACATGCTCCCTACAATGGTGCAGACAAAGTAATTGTTGGAAATGGTAAGAATTTACCAATCTCTAATGTTGGTGTTAGTCATGTTTACACTCAAACTCATCCTAAATCAGTTCTCTCTTTGCCTAATATTCTTCATGTACCAAGCATAACTAAAAATTTACCAAGTGTGTCACAGTTTACTCGTGATCACAATGTTGTTGCTGAATTTTATGCTGATTCTTATTTGGTAAAGGACAAGAGTTCAGAGCAGGAGTTACTCCGGGGACAAGACTCGAGCTAACCTGTTGTAGCTACGTTTCAAAATTCCTCATGTGGGTTCCATCCGCCATCCTCGCTTCCACTGATATACCTAGGACAGATGCTCTGATATCAATTTGTCACAAACTCAAACATGACAATATAATCCGCTCTCAGTCAGAGATCTTAGGAGAAGAAGAGGCAGATAAGAGAGAGAGACTAGAAAAGGGAGAAAAAAGAGAGAGAGAGATAACAATGAGGAATAGAATTATTTTCTTATATTCGATATCGTTACAAGCTGAGTGTAGGGATATATAAACCTCTAGCATGGGTGCTGCCACAGCAGATCCTTCCCATAATAACCAACTCTTTTGTCTTTTTCTCCAAGCCCTTTTACACGTGGATCTCCCCTCAAAATATCCTACCCCTTTACAGCTGTAATATCCAAACTAATACCAATGCATAAAGTAAATAAAACATACAATATAACATAAGGAAAATGACTAGGAAGACAGTTTAAATTCGCCAATACAGTAGATGTTGCACCAAGACCATAATGTGTGACAACGGCTACTTTCCGACGCAGTTGATTCTTGAAATTTGATCACGACAAACGGTGGTTGATTCTTGGTGTTGTAACATTTGTATTAGATTAGATTAAATGTAATCATGTATTTTGTATTGCTACATATTTTAATTCCTGATTTAGTGTTAGATTTAATTGTTCTTCTAGAAGGTCTGTTTCTAGAAGAAGGCTGCCAGCTTTATGTGTTAGTTATTCGGTTAGGATGTTAGTTAGTTTTATTCCTTGTGCTCCGCCACCCCTATATCCTATAAATAGGGGTCGTGGATAGGTTTGTATGAGAGAGAGTCTTAGTGTGCCAGAAATCGTGAAGGATTGTTTCCGATTTACTGTCTTATGTTGGGATTGAGTGCGAGAGGTTGGGAGTGGCTGGTTCTTAGCTTGTATTCCCTATTTTCCCTATAGCTTTCAGTGTATATGGGCGGGAGGGATTAAGTTCTCGTTGTAATCATCCTTGGTGGCTTCAAGATAGTGGATATCAGTGGCTCCTAAGCAGTCTGGATGTAGGTCTTGGATTTCAAGACCGAACCAGGATAAATCTTGTTGTTTTCTCATGTGGATGAGTTGTTTTCTTTTTCTGTTCTTTGTTATCAGTATATTCTTGAGTTAGGAAGCTGGTTGGGTTGAGACAATAGAGTGGAAAGCTGTGAGATAATCTAACACTTGGAAATTGCGAGTACGGAAACCGATAGCATCAGGCGAGTTCAGGTGATCTAGGTTGATTCCTCAATTTCGACAATCTCATTTTTGAAGGAAACTCAAGCCGATGGCGAATTTGGACACGATTCCACTGACAACTACATCAGTCAATTCACAATTCCGACGAATTGAGGTTAGGTGATAATCAGAGTTGTGCATCAAAACCATTTGTTCGAAGGCGATCAATAAGCAAATTCTGACGAATCTCTGCAGAATCGATTGAGCATTGGTTTCAAGTGATTCCAACAAATTCAAGAATTCTCATTATTTCAATTCGTCATGGCTATGGTAGGCAAGCACAAGCAAGTGATTCTAACAATCGACGATTCTCAATTGTTGCAATTCCAATTGGGATTCTTAACTCGAATTTGAAGGACGAAGAAGAGCTGGTGATCCTTGGTCATTGAATTGCGATCGAGTCTAAGTGCAGATTCTTAAGTAATTGTTTATCATTAGCAATTGCGAACACAAGCAAACATTTAGCCGACTTGGAGGCGATCAATTATCAACCTATCTAAGCGAATTCTGCCTGGGAGGTGGATTCCACCGAATTCTCCTGCTCGTTGATTTCCAACAATCTAGGCTGCTCATTTATGTCAGTTCTCAGTGAATTCTAAGACTGCCAAATTAGAGGAGATTCAAATCTAGAGCTGATTAGGTCACAGAAACTGTTGGATTCAGGATGTCCAAAGCCCCTTTTCCTTGGCCTTCGACTTGTCTTGCTCGTAAGATTTATGCTATGGCTAGCAGCGCACGCATGAAACAATTTGAGTCTCAATTGCAGCAGAAGAATGATGTACTTTCAGTTGTGTACAACAAAAATAATGAGGAGTTCAACCAAAATCATGAGACATGGGAAAAGAAATTTGATAATAAGTTCAATCAAATGCATGAGGACATAGGCAATATGATACACAAAACGAGCGAAGAAATAGGTAGTGTGATACACGAGCAGATGCAAGAGTTTTTCATAATGTTGCCTAGCATGTATCAGTTCAGTATTCCAGCTAAATTCTTATATAAGTCGAGAGGAGATGTTTCAGATTACTATCTCGAAAGTTCTAATCAAGAGATGATTGATTCAAACAATCAATCATCAGGATTGATCGACCATAATAGAGAACTCTTGGAGGAGAAAATTGTTGAAAGTGAGTCTCTGGAATATTCCAACAAACAGAAAGAAAAAGATGATGTTGAATTACAGATATTGGATCAAGAAGTTTCGACTGAAAAATCAGTCAATGGTGAGGAAATTGGTGTCGAAGTCCTCCCTCAGGATTCTAATTTACAGGAATCTAAGGAACAAACTAAAGTGAACCAATCAATGGTAACTCCAGATTCCAGAGATGAAGAGAGATTGGACAAGGAGATCAATGTAGACCACATTTTACAATTGCAAGAAGCTGATGATTCAATTGATATGCAGGCTATAAATTAGATTGGAGATGAGAACTACGATGAAGGTAGCTTTCCTGCATCTGACATTCCGAATAGGAATATTGATTCATCAAATATTCCGACTATAAATCATGTGGGGGATGAAAGTCGTGATGGAGGCCATGTTTTAGATATTAAGGAAGCTGCGGAACTTTCTCATCTCTTTCTATGCAATTAGGATGTTCGAACATGAATGGCAGTTACAGTAATAGTCACAGCAACACCATTGGAGGAGAAATCTGTTGAAGATAAATCTTGGGTGTACAACAGCGAGCAGGAAACAGCTCAGGAGTAAGAGTTTTTTTGTTATTTTGTTTGTTCAAATTCTAGTTGGTGAGCTGCAATATCAGATCAAATCTTGGCTGACAAAGAAGTTTGAGTCCCTTACTATTATTGGAAATGGTATGATTGGAGATATATTAGCAATTGACCTGGTATTAGAAAAGATTTAGGAAAATAAGAAACTATTGGGTAGAGTGGCAAAGGAAGCAAAGTTTATTACATCATCCCTAGTGCCAAGTCCATTGTTTGAGGGACCGGCTAAGGTCCTAAAATGGGGCCTTGAAAGGAATGATTATGGTAAAGGAGGTCCTCAAAATATTGTTCTTATGCCTATGGCTCCTTTGCTTTTGGTCCAAGAGGCTGCAAGAAGGTCTTTGGTTCATTCTGATCTATACAGGAATTCTTTCCTTGGGGAACAGATTCAAAGTTTCAAAGTAGAAAATGCTAATTTAAGCTGCAGGAGTTCATCCTCAACTGAGATATCTTCCAATGTTGTAAAGGAGCGTGGATTTGATAACGAAATATGGAGATAACATGTAATTGGAGGATAGCTATGGAAAATAACTTAAGCAAGTTTTACGGTTGGAAGCAAGGTTTTACATGAGTTGGATAATTCAATTTCTCAAGGAAGGCTATGGTATTTTGTGCCAGTAAAGCTTACTGTTCTGGAGATGCAAGAGAGCATAGCTTCAACAAATAAATCTCTAACAAGATTTCACCTGAGGGAAATAGCTGAAGAAGCCAAAAGTTTTGTTGTGGAGAACAAAGCTCGTGCTACTTTGTTTGTTCTTACTCCAGCTGGCCAATTAGGATTTCTATCTAATGTATTGAAGGAATGATTGATGACTGAAATTGGTGTTGCAGCAACTCCTAGTTTTGATGCTCTCAAACAACTTTTGTCTGAGCATCCGAAGCGAGTCTACTTTTCTCAATTGCTGCATCTAAAGGTTATTGTAGATATTTTTGCACTAGAGAAAGGCAATTGGCTTGTCCGGAATCCACTAACTGCAACTAAGGATGCGTATCTAACATCCTCAATTTTCACTAGATGGTGATGATATATTCAAGGAAGTCATTGTCACAAATAGTCAATCCTCCGGATTCAAAACAACCAACATCAAAGGAGCTATGATGGGAAAAATTTGTGTGATCAGCAATTTCCAGGTTTCAGTGGCTACCTCTAACAAACAGAGAGTGATTGATTCTGGTTTTGCTCCAGTCGATATGAGAGGTATTGACAATTTGTTATGTTTATAGAGGTTTTTCAAAATTTCTCCATCCAAGCTGTGGAAGAGAAGGAAAAAAGAGCTAAGATTAGTAAGCTTTAGCGTTCTTAAGCTATTTACAGCACTGCTACTCCATCTTTCTGAGATTTGTCTTGTGAGGCCTTGCATTTCTTGAGGACAATAAATATTTCAAGGCAGGGGGAAATGTCAGGACCTTAGGATGCATAATAACTTACAGAGTTGAGTTTAGCAAATTATCCCTCAGGAGTAATTAATTTTGTTAAGTTGTTAGTGGTAGTTATTTGCGTCTTGTATTTTCTGTTGAGCTATTGAAGTAGCTATATAAAGCTGCTAGGGTTGTTGTAGATGCATCATCCAGAAATATATCAATTGAATCTTCTGATTTCCTCTCTCCAAACTCTCTCTCCCCCTCGGATCTGTCTCTCTCTCTCCCTCAGCTTCTCTTCCTCTCTTTCTCCCTCCTGATTCTCCCTTTATTCTCCTTCTCAATCTCCCTATTTCTTCAACCTCCTTAAATTTTCCCCCCTCTTTCTCTAATTCTGCCCTAATTCCTCCTAAAATCTGCCCTAATTCTCTACTAAAACCCTAGGACCCTAATAGTTGACCCAAGCGATGCAAGGCTTTAAATGGCTAATTCTATGGCAGTAAACAAGGAAGGCAACAAAACAATCAATCTAAAACAATCGTGAATGTATATAATCTGTAATTAGGATGTTTCTTGTATATTATTTACTTATGTATTCTTTCCTCTTTTAGATTCCTAAACTGTAAATTCTGAGGTTATAAATAGAGTATAATCCGAAGAGGCAAGTAGTCTTTTTTGCCTACACTTTCAAAGCCTAGCTGCTGCTATTTTTACATAATGTGATTTTTTTGCCATGAAGTGACCCAGTGGAAAAGGAAGGGTGAGCTTATGATGGAGTTGAAAGTTTGGTGTATAGTGTGGAGCCTTCCATTCTTGTCCCTTAACTATTTGGTTAAGAGAGACCTCCAAGTTCTCTCTTGATGTGTTGTTTGGAGAAATTATTCACCTGTATGTAAATAGTTGATTTCTTTTCTTTCTTTCTTTCTTTTTTGTATAGTTCTTTGCCACCCTTTCTAGCAATTCTTTCAATACAGATCTATTATCAAAAGTTCCAAAAAACAAAAATAAAAAACAGGTGGTCTGTATCATAAAAAGAAATCGATGATTGTGGAAGCAACTTGGACATTTACAGAAATCTATTAAGCAGACAAATATGCATTCCTCATATAATTCCATACCATAGCAACAGATAGATACCATAAGCTAAACTTCTAGTCCCATTTTTACATGCAATTAAAAAATTAGCTTCCTCCAAAAATCTAGAATTGACACATGAAATAACAGTCAGATGAAGTTAGTGAATGAACTGAATTCAACCAGACTCAAATAACGCAAATCAGAATTGAAAAACGAAAGGGAAAAAACTGGCAATTATGAAATGCCTCCGGCAGTGTGAAAATTTTTCAAAGCAAACATACTGTTATTCAATTAAATAAAAGGCATCGTGATCCTCAATAGCCCAATTACAAATGGATATAAAATACTCATACTGACAATTATCCTCAACCACGGTGCCGCATTATCACGGAGTCCAAAATCTAAGTTGGTCTAATATTATGAACTTCAAAGTTTTACTGATTTGGTCCAGCAATGCCTACTTGTAATCTGGATCGCAACAAATTCATGTGAGAGTGCTTACGAAGATTGGTGTCAATTTCTTAAGATCTTTTATTTGTTCCATCAAATTTTTCAAAATCTGTACCCTTAATAATACTCCATCTGTTTTTCCAGGACATGCACCGTTCAGATCAACAACAACTTAGATTATCGCGTCAAAAAATATAAATATTTTCCGTTCAGTAACCTATTCTGCGAACTTTGTCATTTTACCCACAGGACACAAATCGATCACAAAATTTCGTGCGAGCAACATACGGAGAAGCCAAAATCCACAAATCGCCATATACCCATTAACCAAGATGCGAAAACTATCACCGAATCGTACATACATGAAACCAAAATAGCTGGCGAAGCTAGAAATCAAGGAAGAAATGATGGTTTTTACAGAGACCGTTTTTCTTCGAACCCTAGAAACATTGTCTTCCAATCGGAGACGTGGATAGACGCAAACGCGCCTAGATTCTGCATATAGAGATCAAAAACAGAGCCAGAAACAGAAAACATAAGGAGCCAAAGCTGGAGAAAGGTAGAGATGGAAACCTGGAGAGGGAAGCATGACGAAGCGCGAGCTCTCGAACTGCGATTATGATCAGAAGTTGTTGACTTCGAATCAGTGAGATTGAAGTGTACATGTAGCCCTAGCACTACGGTTTTTGCTTATATCGAAAATAATTTTCCGGTTCATCATGTAGACCGGTCTGTCTAAACCGGAGATCCCAGTTCATCCCTATTGGGTAGATTTCACGCCACCTCTACGTGTAACTGAATAGCATAAACTATTTATGAATTTTAAAAAAATAATATACATTTATTTTTTATTTTTTAAATAGTGTATTATTAAATTTTTTTACCGTTAAATAACTTTTATTATTCTATTAAAATCTCAAAAATACCTTTTATAAATGTCTCTGTTATAATTATATAATAAAAATTAAAATAACTATAATTACCTATCGTATAAATAATAAAGTGATGAGTTCTCTTAAATAAGTTAATTCATTGACAAATTATTTAGATTTTTTTACAAGATTTATTAATCATGATGAGTTGATGGAAATAACAATTCGAAAGATAATGAAAATTTTAAATATTCAAACATATATTTCAAAAATCTCTTAAATTTTAAGTTTAAAACTAAGAAACTAAATCTAAATTTGAAGTTTGTTCAAAAGATTCATTCTAGTCCAAAATCATGCTTGTCTTTTGAACCTATAATGTTTGAAGTTATGGACAGACATTAAAGTTCAAAGTTTTAGATAAGAGAAAGAGAAAGCTTTCAAGGATGATTTCGATGGCAACCAACTATGGCATGATAAGATTTTTGATGGAGAAATAAAAATAAATATATAGATGTGTTTGTGTAAACTAATTGTTGATAAAATTGTATTGAATTTTTTGTCTGAATTCTATATTAATAAACTTGATAAAAAAATTAAGATAAGGATGAGATTTTACTGAAATAGAGTTAATGGTCGATTTCATCAATTTAACTCAGCTAGTAACTGTTGAAATAAAAAATAAGAACAGAGTTTAATAAAGTCGAAAAAAACTAATAATAGATGAGAAAATAAGAGATATACACAAGAGAGGTGAGATAAATATATAATTTATTATTTAAATATATTGATAAAATGATTAATTTTCACCACCATATAATTGCAATATAAGTTTGTGTTATTTTTAAAAGTACAAAACAAATTGATGCAATTTAATCAAACTAAAAAAATGACGTATGAAATATACCTCATTCTGTTTTGTTAGATCCAAATTGGGTTCATAATCATTTTTCTTTCTTTACTAATTGCATTAACCACTCAAAGTATCCCCAAATTTCACTTAAACTCCCCTCCACAACAATATATATATATATATATATTCAAATTGATTCCTTAAATTATAGGAAGTTAGGAACAAAGAGCTTACTTTGCCCATGTTTGAAAAAACACGGAGCAGAAGATGGAATAATATATAATAAAAAGAAATGCAAAGGCAATTATTTGGGAAACATAAAATATAATTAAGCATAATATATTTTATCTATTTGAATAATGAAGAGAAAATGATGAAATATAGTAAATTTGATAAGAATATTTATAAATATTTTTCTATCATGCCCTTATTCCTCAATTTGGAGTGTAAGCAAAATAAGAGTATAAAATTTCCTTAATAATGTTTTTTTAATCGAGTAAAATTCGAACACTCTAAATCAATAAAAAATAAAAAAGTACAAAGATGGTACGGGAGTATCGTGTACCCTATTTTCCTTTACTTAAAAAATGGCCGTCATTTTCCTATTGTAATGTCTATTATTTTCGTTTAAAAAATCATCATTTTACTTCAATTATTTTCTATATTGATGGGATGGTTTTTTTTTTGTACATGTTTCTATTTTTACAACAAAATGTATTTGTTTATTGAGAGTTTAAATAATGAAATTTTTACTTCAATATATATATATATATGGGTTCACTCAAATTTTAGTTTTTTCATATATTTGTATTTAATTTATTTATATATTTTTCACTCTTTATGTTTGCACGTATATTTAAAAACAAGTAAAAATAGTATATTAATGGGATTTATTAATATTGAATTATAATCCCATAATAACTTAATTTTTTTAATTTATGTAAATTGTAATAAATGATAGAAATATTAATCTATTATTATTGAATTAATCTAATCCCATAATAACAGATTGAGGAGAACAAATTCAAGCTCTTCATATTAGTATTTTAATTAAGGATAATGATTACTTATTATACTTTAATTATTACTTAAGAATAGTAATTAATATTATTATTATTCTTATTAATTAGAAGTGTTTGTATATGTAAATCATTAATGAGATGCGTGAAGGGTTAAGAGCTCAAGTTCCCATAATCCATTCAGATCCATGCTTGCAATCAAAGTGCTTATAAATTAAGAGAACCTTTCTCTTGGTGGGTGTGGGTTTCTGTCCACTTTAGACAGCCATCTTTGACTTTACCATTTTTTATTGTAATAAGTAGCAGTTTCTAAAGAGATTGACAACAAATAAATAAAGAAATTCAATAAATAATCCGGTACAGAACGACGACGAATCATTAATAAGAGAATATTGAGAAGATAATGACATGCTAGAATAGTTTGTAGTTAGAAACTTCTTAGTGCTGTATTACCTTATTAAAGGAACCATAAAATCAACTATTGTTCCGTGCCAAAATCTATAAAGAAAGAATAAAAGGTAACAAGATTTAGAGGGTCATCGATCAAATTGGAATTTTAAATATAAATAAATTTATTTTTTTAATTAAAAAAAATATTACTATATAGTAAAGTTTACAACTACAAAGCCTGATATTCTATTTTTAAAGCCAAATTCCAATTACACCAAATTCCTAACTCTTACTGATTTATCATAAGTGATTTGTTCTCCCTGACTAACAAGTTAACAATTCCATTTATAAACTAGTTTTCTTGTTTAATAAGGTTAAGGTTTCCTTATCTACCAAGACTAAAATGTTATTATCTAACAACAATTTATAACTGACTATAAAATAGGATTACAAACTAAACAAGAAACCAATTAAGAATAAGAAATAATCTTCAAGTCTAATTAGGATTTCTCGCTGAAAATCCTAACAAACCACCACCTCAGCGAGAATTCTTAAAAACATGCGTCCATTCTCCGACGATAACCATGACTATCTATTACTGATAATCACCATGATGTTAATCACTAAGATCATTGTACCCCACCATAAAAAGTACAACCACTTAAGCATATACCGACTAAGATTTTCACGGCACAATGTCAAAAAATACTTTGCTAAAAAACTATGGTGCCACCCCCACGCTTGATTTCCTTGGGAGTTCTTCAGCCATCAACATCCTTTCCACCACACACACCTTGCATCACCACCAAGCCAATGCCCGTGTGCCAACTTTGTGGACCCGCTAGAAGTATCACAACCTCTTTCATGACAACTTTGGTGGTCTAACAGCATGCCATGAGGATGTATCCATCTCTTTAAAGAATATCTTTATCTCCCACAAAGTTGAGAGACGAACTTCCAGTGTCACAATCTTTAGAGCCATTTGCCAGACTTGCTCTACCAAATTTTTCAGAGCCTTCAGGAGTTAGTTTGTCTTTCAACACCTTGTGTAACCCACATTGGATCAAGATATTCTTGATTTATATTTGCCATAAGCCAAAATTGATATTTCCATCGAACTTTTCAAAATCAAACTTCATTATGCTTGGTATATCCTTTGCGTACTAGGTGATCGATAACCAAAGCTTTGATACCACTTGTTAAAAAAAAATAAGAAGATGAGAAACAAAAGATGATCCAATCACCACCACCAAGACTAAGGTTTACTTATCTAACAACAATTTCCAACTGACTATAAAATAAAATTACAAACTAAACAAGAAACCAATTAGAAATAAGAAATAATCTTCATGACTAATTAGGATTTATCACTGAAAATCCTAACAATTTATCAAAAATAAATGAACATGACAAGATTAAGTTAGGTGGGTTTATTATCATTGAGTAGAAATTACCTGACATATCTATTAAGAGAGTTACCAAATGGTGCCAAAAAGATAAAAAATATCCTCATCTAAATTGTAAATTTAGAAACTCTGTCATTGTCTTGCTCGCTTGCTTTCTTCTCTCTCCCTTTTCCATGGTCGTTGATGTAATCATTGACTGTCGTTGCTTTCATCTCACAACCATCACCTCGCCAATCATCACTGCATCGTTCCTTCATCGATTATGCAACAACAAGGCGACAAAGCGAATGCAATAGCGGTCAACGGTTACATCATTGGTCATGGGAAAGGAAGAGAGATGAGAAAGTAAGCGGAGAAAGCAATGACAAAGTTTATAAATTTACAATTTAAGCGAAGACATTTTTCTCATTTTAATACCCTTTGAGAACCCTCTATAAATTTGTCAGGCAGAGTAAATTAGCTCCAGTAGGAATCTATGAAGGAGCCACTAAACTCCCTTAATTGGCCACATCCTATGAGGGGAACATTAAAGATTTTTTTTTTTAAATACTTAAAAGGATAATGCTACATGGCCAATTTGCTCGACAACTTACTTGACAATCTAATATAAAATTACACATATAGCCCTTAAAATAATTACAAGTATACCCTTATTAACATTGGGCAAATACGGACGCGCATTCATCTTCATTTTCTGACTCATTCTCCCATGTACCCAAAAATCCCTTGTTGGTTTCTCAATGAACGCGAAAATATGGGCGTGTCTTCATCTTCATCTTGCTGGGTTCTCTGTGTACCCAAAAATATGGACACATCTTCATCTTCATCTTGTTGGGTTCTCGTTGTCGCTTGCATCTACAAAGTGCTCACACACACATACACACTCTCTATCTCACCTTTATTTTCTTCATCATTCTCTAACTCTCTTTGTACCCAAAAAAACAAGCTGAGACACCGCTCCACCGTTGCCGCCAGCATCTACAAGGTAAGTGCTATCTTTTTCTCTCTCTCAGATGGCCCCATTTTCGAATAGATCTCCTTCATTGTGATATTGTTTTTGCCAGATTTGGTCGCCGTTAGCTCGCTCCTCTATCGATTAGCAGTCGAGAAGATCGAGTTGCCGCCAGTCCTTCCCTATCCCTTAGCCGTCGTTCGTTCCCACTATAAGTAGAAGTAACCCCCCATCTCTCTCAGCCCTACTCTCACTTACGGGTGTTACTCATGAATAATCAATTAGATTATCCACCTGCCACTGCTATTATACTGAAGGGTCGGGCTATGTCTCATTGAGAAATGCCCTAGGTGAGAACTAGGCTTCGCCCTATCCTTCGTCCCACTCAAGGATTTGGAAATAAAATGACGAATGAACACAGCGGATCCAATCCAACATCCTGAGTGAGCATCATCCTTCTTTAGTTCAATCCGACTGTGAGCCAAGGACGACTGGCCTAGAATCCCCAACACAATACAATGCTGGCATCTTGCCCATTTAGTCAAGACTTATAACCATTTGCCAAAAATGATGGAGTTTCTTTTATTTGAAGAACACTTTAGAGTCTCGATTTTAGCTTCTAAAACCCAAGGCCTTGATTCTTAAAGGAATCCATAAGCCTGCCTCTCAAAGGAACATCACAGCTTAGCTTGCACCGAACCTATTTCCTTTTCCAAAAATTAGTAGGAAATATTTCGGGCTAAATTTCCTCTTTTTTCTTTTTTTTTTCCAAATTTTGTACTGCCAATAATTTCAAGATATTTGGCTAATTTTCCATACCTAAGGGAAGTTCCTCACTTTTTCTTAATTTTCCAAAATAATATAATTTTTTTGAAAAAAATGCCCAAAAATCCCTTTATTTTGAAAATTCCTCTAGGGCCTATAATTAATCCAAAAATGCCCCAAAAATCTCAAATTTCTAGATTTTTTTAAAAAAATTTGGCCGACGAGGCCCGCACAGGGCCCCGTGTGTGCGCTGTCGGCGCAAGCTATCTACGGGCCGCACGCAGCTGCGCACCCGTGCTCCTGCTATCACCGTGGACCTTGCAGGCCACCTGGTGTCCTTGCTGCTATGCGCCTATCGCGCGCCACTGCTCAACCATGCCCAAAATTTTCAGCTTTCATACACATAATACATACACCAAAAATACCTATTTTTTTTCCACTAAGGCTTACACAACAAAAAAATAGTACTCCTTACACCCACTCATGATACTTATCATAACATGAATCAAATACAACAAAATAGGTTTCCCTAAGCCATACAATGATCTTGGATTTTCATTCTCATGCATCGACATGCTATCCCATCTTTGCATTAACTTTCCCCATACCTTGACAACCTATATGTAAGGGTAAAACCTCATAAGCTATTAAGCTCAATAAGGATGCAATGACAATAAGCATGAATGCAAATATAAAATTTGATGTCAATGCATGCAATGAAACACAGTTAAGGCTCCCACATCCTTACAATCATCTTGGTTTGAGGCTTTAATCTACCATACCCCACACAACCTCATGGTCATAGGTCCTTGAACACAAACAACATGTCAATGCACACATATGAATTCATGAACCATACTTACAACTTTGCTAGCCACCATTCCATGGGGTTATCCCTTACCTGAAATCCTTTAGATCTTCCATAATCTTTAACTTCATAACCTTTTTTGCTTTCAATCCTTAAGAGAAAATAGAACTTTGATGACTAAAGACTTTATTGAATATTGGATAAAATGAAAGAATAAGAAGACTCTCCTCACCTTAATAAGAATAAACCAAGAGCTTACCTTTGCTCTTTCTTTTCTCTTATTCTCTTCTTCTTATTTCTTTCTTCAAATGGCCAAAGAAAGACTTGTCTTCATAACTTGCCAATTTATACAAATTTTTTCCACTTTCAATAATAGATCATAACCCTTGGATCTTTGTGGATTTAAAAGAATAAATCATACCCCTTCACCGAAAGCACAATCCATGCTTAATGGGAAGACAAAATCCTAACCCTTGGATTTCTTTGGAGATTTAATCTCCACCTTCCACCTCATATCTTCTCTTAGACCATTTCAATCCATGCCAACTTAAAGGATTTTATCTCATCCTTTAGATGATTTCCCATTTTCAAGAATAATCATCCACCCTTGGATCATCTTGAATTTCTATTTCCTTTCTCATTTAATTAAATCTCCATATTTTTCAAGGCATTAATGGTGACAAATTACCATTTTCTTTTGAATTTTTTTTAATCCAACATAATCATTAAATCCATTAATGCTTACAAGACTAATTTTTTTTTTTGAAATTATTTAATTCCACCTTTCTATTGGAGGAGGACTTGTCAAGTGTCACATTTACACACAATCCTTTGCCTCCAAGCTTCCATATCAACTATCCATTAATTATAAACATAATTTATCAATTTAGGAAAAATCAACTATTTTCTCTCATAATTGAATATTCTCTATTTTTCTTATTTTTCATAATTTAATTCCTTTATTTCCATTCCAAATTACTAAAAACGCCATTTGTGAATTATTAATCTCATTTATCTCCACATAAATACAAAAATAAAAAATTAATTCACTTTCATACTTAATTTTACTTAGGAATTATTTTAAATTTATCAAATTACCCTTTATTGGACTTCACTATCCAAATTTCCAAAATGACCCTCTCATAGGGCACTATTATTCTCAAAAATCCATCACCTTCTTAAGGGTATTTTTGGAAGTTTCTCACTTCATTTCTCATTCTTTTAACACTAGTAACACGGGATGTTACACAATATAATTTCTTTCATGAAATTCAATTTTTTTTTACTTAATAGTTGTTAAAATAAAAAATTAGTGATGTTAGCTAACACGAGTGATGTTAAATAAAAATTAGAATAGCTAACAACTAGCAAATGAACCATTTAAGGTAATGCTAATAGATTGCTCTGAGTGAAATTGTTTTTATTTTAACATATTTTTGTTGTGATATTTATTATTTACATTTGTTGTGATTAGTTTGCTGTTTAGGTTCTTGTGAACATAAATTTTAGTTGCTCTGATTTTTTTATTTTTGTTATAGTTTGTTTATGCGAATACATTTCTGTTCTTGAATTTGTTGTAAGTTATTGCCGTAAACAGAATTTATCATCTATATTTTTTTTGTAGATAATCAATTATATTTTGGAAGACGAAGGAAACAAAAAATGAGTGATAATCATATTGTGCTTGGGGAATTATTTGAAGATAATGAGGAAACTTCCATTGCTAATGAGGATATTATCGAAACTAATAAGTGTCGTACGTACTTGGATAAGATTAGGTTATAACTTGTATTTTTTAAAATTTTCGTAATCTCTTTTAGGTTTTGTCCTAGGGTTTGCGTGCATATTTTGTAGCTAATTTCTTTTGTTGCAGGCAGCTAACTGTCAATTTTGGAATCCTGCTCACGTAGTGTTTATGGTGCCTATCTTTGGCACGGCTCAACCCTTTATGCCAATGAACCCACCCTATCGACAATCTACCAGATTTTTAAGATGAAGATGCATGTTGTGCTATTAACTTTTTACAATGTTAATATGTGCTAGAGCAGAACTAGAAATGATGATTATCTTATTCTTATATTGCTATTTCCTGGCCACCGTTTAACTTTTAAGTTATTGTATTAAGAAACTATATATTTTTGTTTTGCATGGTATTGGAATAATTCATCTTAATTCTAGTGCCATTGGTATTTTCTTGATTTGATACATTTATTTGGCTTGATGCAAATGCATAAATTGTTTACTGTGGTAGATGCATAAATTCTTGATTAGATTCTTATATTGCTATTTCCTAGTTTTTTGTTCAGAATGGATTCTCAAATCAAGCATGCCCTTGTGGTGAAAGTTAAGGGCCCAGTGAGGGAAGGTGATGTGCTGACCCTACTTGAGTCAGAGAGAGAAGCAAGAAAGTTGCGCTGATTTTTTGTTTGCTGTGAACATTGTGTCATTCTACTAACGCTTTTATGCCTATGCTGTCTACGATGAGAACTTGCCTTAATGTTTCTTTCATTCTCTTTCCTCCTTTCTGTTGTTGAGGAAGACAATTGGTAGGGTTGATTGAGTTTTGTTAAACGGTTGGATTATGTATGTTTAAGCTTCCTGGTGGTATGAAATACGTTGTGAGTGTTAGATTTTTGTTCAGCTGGTGCTTAAGCGTTTGGGTCCCTTGATTTCTGGAACATGCATCAACAGTTCCTAAGCACACAGAAAAAAAAACCATTCACAGAAGTTGTTTTTGTATGCAACTTTATCATTGTGTTGGTTAGAAGTTGTCCTGTGTGTTGCATTGCAGGTGGCTGTAGATGAGAATCAATCAATCAGGGAACTGAATTTAGTTCCTGAGGGCAGTCCAAATATGGGCTTCAATGGTGGGTAGATAATACACACAGGTTTTATTGATTTGCATGTAAATTAACAATGCTTCGCCAGCTGAGCCATGTGAAGATCACATATTTGCATGTCTCTATGATAGATTTTCTTTTTGCCATTTGACAATGAATTAGGTTAGTATAACATTATTTTGTGTGTGTTATATCTATTTGCATACTATGGATTCATTCTCAACGCCATACCTCAACCTGCAGTTTCTTTAAGTTGTGCATGGCTACAACCTACTGATAATATTAGTAGCCTGTTAAGAAAGAGGCAAAGCTGGTTCTGGAGCCGCAATTTAATTGGTTTTAGTAACATTTCATAACTATAGCATCTTTACCTTGAGACAAACACCTGAAACCTGCCATTGGAATCTGCTGCTTGTGCCTAATTTTGTTAATGAAATAGAAGTTTTAATTGAAAACTTCATATCTTTATAGTAAAAGCCAAATAAAATTAATCCTAGCAACAATGGCGAACCATTTGAAATTGCATGGTTAATAGAGTTAAGAAAATTGAAATCTGTCGTATTATTTTAGATTCTATTTCTATTTGTTTCATGTGCCCAAGGCTCGCCTGGCACCACTTTGAAAGCAGATTATTGTGAGATGAAGGCAGATTATTGCCGAGCATGTGTTCAAACAAAACAAACAACATTCAACCCTAAACAATATCTCGTGCGGGCCACGGCCACGTTCAACCCCATCACAAAGAAAATGAAACTCAGAAGTACAAAATAATTGAAGTTCTGCAGGTTCGTTGGCATTTGACAGCACCCAAATATAATTCAAAACCATTAAAATATACCTTGCATTATAGATTAAGCAAAGGATAACAACTGTTTATACACTGATTACATTAAAGTCAAATACTTAAATGTAATATTTTCTTTTTTCATCAACCATAAAATCAACAAAAATTAACCCAATCCTAACACTATTAAACCCCTAACAAACTTATTTTCTCTTATCCACTCGAATTACAATTAATAATAAATTAAACTATATGTATGTGCATCATAAATTAAAATTAGTAAATCTATTCGCTGAGACAAATGTATGTAAATCAAAATTACTATATCTATTCACTTGAGACAAATTATGTGCATCATAAATTAAAATTAGTAAATCTATTCACCGAGAAAAATGTATGTAAATTAAAATTATTACATCTATTCACTTGAGACAAATGTATATAAATTTACATCAATTTAGTGAGACAAATGCATGTGCATCATAAATTAAAATTACGAAATTTATTTAGTGACACAAAATGTATATAAATTAAAATTACTACATCTATTCACTAAGATAAATTAATGTGCATCATAAACATTATTTATTAAACTTATTTGTATTTATGCTAAACTTACGGAGACCACAACTAAATGTCAGAGGTGGACGTGACACACTAAGGACCTGGAGGCTTCACGCAGTGGAGAGACAGCGAGGCTTCGCACGCCGAAAATGGAGAGAGAGAGAGAGTGAGTGAGAGAGGGGTTTCGCACGCTGAAGACATTAGATCCAGACTAGGCGAAGGTGAAGAAACAAAGAAAGACTCGCGGTGTTGGAGATGCCAAATATGGTGGTCGTTGCTGGTTGTTGTTGGAGTAGGCGACGTGGCGGCAGAAGAGAGATGAATCCGACGATTGCTGGAGACACATCGGCAAAGGTGAAGAGACAGAAAAAATGGGAGGTCGACGGCGAAAGTGAAGAGACAAAGAGAGAGACGTTGACGACGAAGGTGAAGAGACAGAGAGATAAAAGGTCAAGAGAAAGAAGGGGGAGGTCGACGATAAAGGTGAAGAGATAGAGAAATGGAGGTCGATGATGAAAGTGAAGAGATAGCGAGAATGGTAGTTCAAGATCGAGGTCGAGAACAAGAAAGAGAGGGGGAGGTCCGAGAGAGAGTCAATGTGTGGATCTCCCAATTTGGACGGGGATTCAAAATAATCAGGCAAACAATTGGCCTTCAATTTCTTTGAGAATTTGATTAAAATCTAGAGAGTATATCAGATTGTCAAGTTGTCGGCGGCCATGTAGCATTATCCTACTTAAAATAGATTTCAAGAAATTCGAGCATTAAATGAATTGAACGTTTGTCTATAGATAACTAAAAAAATCACCGCCAGCTCCGCCATGGCCGTCTGGGCTGACCACGCCGCCTTCTTCACTGCGCTGCTTTCCCATTGAATCCCTGATTTGATGATTTTCCGGATCCAGTTGCAGAACTTCAGACAACGTGCTCGACACACACACACATATATATATATATATATATATTATATGCATGGATAAGAATCATCAACTTATACGCGGTTGAATGCTGAAGCATTGAACGACGGTTTACTCCGGCGAATGGATGTCAATGGCGGCCAGATCATCTCACTTCTGATAGTATTATTGGCACTGAGTTCTTGCGCAGATAGCCAGGCCGGCTATTTCTCTATCTCAACCGATCTATCGGCGTTGCTCGCCTTCAAAGCGGCGATTAGCCACGATCCGAACAACGTATTGGCCGACTGGAGCGCTGCCGCGGGGAGCTTCTGCGACTGGGTCGGCGTCTCGTGCAGTCGGAGGCGGCAGCGAGTCACCGCCCTGCGCCTCCCGAACAGCGGCCTGGGAGGCACCATTTCGCCTCAGCTCACCAACCTCTCCTTCCTCAGGGTGCTTGATCTCCGAAACAACAGTTTCCATGGCCGCCCGCTGGAATCTCTCACGCGGCTGCGCCGCCTCGAAAGCCTCAACCTCTCGCGCAACGCAATCGAAGGGGAGATCCCGGCCAGCATTCGAAACTTCCAGAAGCTTCGCGCCATATCCATCAGCAAGAACAAGCTCTCCGGCGGGATTCCGGTGGAGCTCACTGCCTTGCCGTTGCTCACCGTTGTATTTCTCGGAACGAACAATCTCACAGGTATACCTGTTCAAATTCTTATGCGATTGAGATGAATTTTTAGGATAAAAATCCAATCTATCTGTTTATAGAGAGAAATTAGTATTCGTCTTTGAAACACCACGTCACTAACAAATTTTGGTGAGTCAAACTAATGATTTTCTCTTACTCGTGTTGATCATAAGAGTGAATCCATAAATATATTTATGTTATCAGTTTGCTTGAAACAATACATTTTATCACTAATTTATGAAATGATGTGTACGTTCTTACACTGTATTGTTTTATTGATTTGTGTGTAATTGTAAGTAAAGGTAAAATCCCGCCCTTCTTGGGCAATATGTCAAAGCTGGAATGGCTTGGAATGGAAAGAAACCAGTTTCATGGCACTGTTCCAGATGAGATTAGCCAGCTTATAAACTTGAAGGGGATTAATCTATGGGGCAACCATTTGACAGGTTCTTTACCTTCATCAATATTCAACATCTCCTCTTTAGAGCAAGTTTTACTATCGGAAAATGCTTTCACCGGAAGCCTTCCTCCGACCACCGGACTTTTGCTGCCGAACCTTCAAAAACTCAATGTAGATATAAATCAATTCAGTGGAGAAATTCCAGTGTATATTTCCAATTGTACAAAGCTTGACGAATTAGAATTGTCCAACAACCAATTTACAGGGCCAGTCCCCAGAAATCTTGGCCAGCTGAGCCTGCTTCAAAGCTTATTTTTGGCTAATAATATGCTGACAATATCACCGCCGCCGGGAAAATCTGAGCTTGAGTTTCTCACTGACTTGACAAACTGCAGCTTGTTGGAATTTCTTGTCATAGATAATAATCCCTTTAATGGAACCCTGCCCAGTTCCATTGGGAACTTGCCAAGCTCATTGGGCTATTTTGGTGCATCTGGGTGTCAACTAAGGGGCCAAATTCCTGATGGAATTGGTAACCTGAAAGTGAATCTACTTGTTTTGAGCGACAACAATTTGGAGGGAAGAATCCCAACAACAATTGGTCGGATAGACACATTGCAGAGGTTGTATCTTGGCCGGAACCGGATGGAGGGTTCGATTCCCGATGAGGCTTGTTCTTTGCACAGCTTGGGAGAATTGTATCTCCACAATAACAAGCTCTCAGGACCAATCCCAAGCTGCATTGGTAACCTTGGAAACTTGCAGGTTTTGTTCCTAGATTCTAACAAACTGAACTCGTCTATACCAAAGAGTTTATGGAACCTTGAAAATCTTTCCTTCTTGAATTTGTCATCTAATTTGTTGGTTGGGCCTTTAGATCAGGACATTAAGCCTCTGAAAGGCTTGGAGAGCATGGATTTGTCTTGGAACCGGCTCTCGGGAGAGATTCCAAGTGCTATAGGAGACTTCCAAAGCCTAGTCAGTCTAAACCTGTCGAGGAATTCGTTCTGGGGACCGATTCCTGAATTGTTTGGCAGCCTCATAACGTTGGATTTCTTGGATCTCTCCCACAACGGTCTATCCGGCACCATACCAAAGTCCCTCGAGGCACTATCACACCTCAAGTTCTTGAACCTGTCTTCCAACAAGCTAGCAGGGGAAATTCCAAGCCAAGGGCCATTTAGGAACCTGACAGTAGAGTCTTTTGTCAACAATGAAGCTCTCTGCGGCGGGCAGCCTACCCTACAAGTTCCGAGTTGTTCCAATGGAAAAACCAATGAATCATGGGCAAGAAGGTTTTTCACCATTTCTGCGCCAGCCGTCGCAGCATTGCTGGTCATATCTGTCTCTGTTCTATATGCGTTGAAGAAGTATGGCAGAACTAACATGCATAGTCTATACCCGGTTGATCTATCACCAGTCCCGGATCACAGAGTGTTTTCCTACCAAGAGCTTCGTCGTGCTACTAAAGACTTCTCTGAAGATAACTTGATTGGACTGGGAAGCTCCGGTTCTGTGTACAAAGCAATCCTTCCGGATGGCCAAACCGTGGCTGTAAAAATCTTGAACCTGCAACTCGAGGGGGCTTATAAGAGATTCGATGCAGAATGTAGTGTGTTACGCGCAGTTCGCCATAGGAATCTTGTGAAAGTAATCAGTGTGTGCTCCAATACTGAGTTAAGAGCTCTAGTTCTTCAGTACATGCCCAATGGAAGCCTTGAGAGCTGGCTGTATTCTCATGAACATTATTACTTGGGGTTCTTCCAAAGATTAAGCATTATGATTGATGTTGCATTGGCCTTGGAATACCTGCACCATGCTCAAGAAGAGCCTGTTGTTCACTGTGATCTGAAGCCCAGCAATGTGCTCTTGGATGAACATATGGTTGCTCATGTGGCCGACTTTGGCATTGCAAAGATCTTGGCAGAGAACAAAAATACAATCCAGACCAAGACTTTGGGTACCCTTGGCTACATAGCACCAGGTACTTCTTTCTAATTAATTTTCAATATTTAGTAATTACTAAAAATTATGTTTCCTTTTAGATATTATTAGCTCGTATTTTTCTGTGTTTATTGGGTATTTATAAATTTTCCGATAGACCCAAAAAGGTCTCCTGTTTGGTTATCATAACAACACATATATACATAACTCTTAAATCTCAATTTATACATTTATAAAACCAAATCTTGTATAGGACATGAAACTTGAACTAAAAACCTTGGTTTTTTTTTGGGCCTGTCACCTATAAAGCTACCACATTAGGGGCAACATATTATATGTCAAGACAATAAATTTTTAAATACCGGTTTTGTTAAAGTGGAGAAATTAATTTAAGTGTGTAAACTCCTATGATTATAATTATTTCACATTCTATCTTCTTGTCTTATTGCTGCTTGTCTTAAAATATATCACAAATTAATTCATTTATTTTTAAGCAATTAAACTGCATACAAAAACGGAAGGACAGTACAGCATAAGGTGCGTGAATAATCAAGGACCCATTTAATTCTATCATCAGATTTGATGTATTTGTCCTCTATTTCTGTTTCCAAATTTCTATCTCCAGTGTTCATTATAAATCGGAAAAAATGAAAATTGAATTAGTCGCTTAAATATAGAAACACTTGTTAATGTCTTGTCTCCTTTTAACTTGTGTTTTCATCTTCATAAATACAAAATCAAACAACGTTTTCTATTTCCATCTCAAACTTCCATAAACGAAAATTGAAAAAAACTGGGAACCGACACGAAATCAAACAAACACAAATTACACGACCCATAAACTACAAAAATGATCTGACAACAATATTATGATAATTGGCAGAGTATGGTTCAGAAGGAAAAGTATCCACAAAGGGGGATGTGTATAGCTATGGGATAATGCTACTGGAGGCATTCACAGGGAAGAAGCCAACCCATGAAATGTTCGGTGGAGGCCTAAACTTGAGGGAGTGGGTCAAGGCATCTCTGTCTGACAGTGTAATGGACATTTTGGATGGCAACTTGGTGGCGGAGACTGATTCCAGTGGCATGGTGGAGGCTAAAGACCATGTTTTGGCCATCATAGAGTTGGGTTTGAACTGTTCGAAAGAAGTGGCTGAAGAGAGAGTTCACATAGAGGATGTGTTGTCCAAGCTTAAGAAGATCAAACACCACCTTCTTTCCATGGGATATGCTTGAAATCTCCCAAGAAAGTGCTTTGTTCAATCAATTTGGATTTGGAGGTTATAGGAAATAAATGATTTCCGAGTTATTGATAAGAGTTGACTTCACACAGCGAAACTACCATTTCATGTGTTATTAGATTTTATACTCAATTTTACATTCAAAGAAGTTAGGGAAAGAAGCTTATTTAATTCAGTCATGTCTGTTTATTTTGAACCAAGTGATCCTATGGTAAATATTTTCTATGTAAAATGAATTTATATGAAAAGGTTAGGCTGCGTTGCCTTTGTTGTTTTCAAATCATTTTTAGTTTTTAATTTTCTAAAATAATGAAAATGCGTTCTTTTTACTGTTTTTTAAAATGCATTTTTGAAAACAAAAAAAAAAATTGTAAAGAAAACTCAAAACAACAAAAAGTTGTTTTGAGTATTTTCATTCAAAATAAACTCAAAACTCAAAACACATTTATTTATTTATTCATTCATATATTTATTATTATAATAGAAAAAAATATTACAAAATTAATTAACTTTAAAATGTAGATATTTTTTTAATAATTTATAAACATTAAATATTTTTAATTTACTGAATAATCAAATTTATTGAATAAAATATTATTAAAAAATTATTTTCAAAATTTCAAAGAGAACACGTTTTCTAATTTTCTGTTTTGAGAAATAGTTTTTCAAAATGACAAAGAGAATGCGTTTTCAATTTTTTAAAAATAGACTACCAAAACAGAAAACTGAAAATGAATTCAAAACTCAAAACTAAAAATTGAAAACTAAAGAGAACGCAACCTTATTTTTCTTTTATTTTTTTAAAATATTATGACAATAACAAAAATCACGACTACATTAGCCACCGGAACTATAAGGTCAGGTAAACGAGTGCCTAAGAATTGTGAAAGGGCCTACTTTCCAAATTTTATAATTTTTATTTTTTAATAATAAATACTTTATTAAAAATTTAAATTCAAAATTTAATTTTTTATATATTTTGATTTTTTTTACTTTAACTTCTATTTTTAGGTGTATAACATACGTTGTTTTTTAGGTTTTTGTATTCTTGTGTGGGTATTTTTTTAAGTTTAATTTGTTGATTGTTGTGTCATGATCATTAATTAACCTAAGTTAGCTGTCTTTTTTTTTTTATTATTTTTGTTACTTTTCAACTAACATATATCTCCAACCATTTTTTTTTTTAGATTACACGTTATCACTCGTACCCCTACCAAACCCGTCCCAAGGTTATCACGAGGGAGGTAAATCAGAAATATGTCTGAGTGACTATGATTTTGTTTTTTTTTTTTTAGTTGCGTCCACTGACACTTACCAATGACCATTCCCAAAAGGATGCAATTTTTTTGCTTCCCCCAATAATCGATCACATAGTGACAATTTCCAGCATGACTTTAGAACCCTCTCCTTTACCACCTAGTTATGCTCCTAGGGACACCATTTTTATTTAACATAAATGATTTGAGATGGACTCTAATATAAATTTATAATACATTTTTCATGAGTCTAATGTAAATATAAAAAAAAATAATTAGGTTATTTTTAATATTTAATTAAATTACTCATCTAATTTATAACTAATAATTGTAATGATTGAATTAATGTAAATTTACCCACAATATTTTTTTGCCCATAGTATGAATTTGATGTTGAATACAAATTTAGTAAAATTAAATGGTGTCTTCAATTTTTATTTAAAAAAATAATAAATAAAAATAAAAAATGACTTCAATTTGTAATTGATTGAAATAAAAAATTAATAAATTTTATAGCGGATTGAACTTCAACTTTTTTTTAATTTAATGAGATAATAAAATTTTATTGAAGAAATATGTATTATTTATTTTTTTAAAACAAAATTAATGCTTTTGAAAAAGCCTCCAAATTTTTTTTTCCACCTAGAGCCCCAAATTGGTTGGGAGGCTCTGTTAGCCACGTGAATATAACCTTTAGTATTATAATTATTTTATACCATAAATATGATGGGAGATTTTGTATAAGTTAGTTGATTTCAATAACTCAAAACTTTTGTTTAGTTAGCATTTTTTTCTCAACGAGGCTAGTTATCATGAGTTGAGTTAAGTCAAATGATTCTACACTTATGGCATAACTTCATCTTTTTAAAGGTTTTACTCAACTCTTTATAGTGAGTCAAAACGAGCTCGATAAATATGGACCCTTGATTTAGCTTTGCTTATTCACAAGCTAGTTGGACTTGACTCTTATGCTCGGATAAATTTTGATTTTTTAAAAAGTATATAAATATTTAAGTATATCTAATCTTTTAAAAATTATATAGAGTATTTAATATTACCAATTATTATTATTACAAGAATAAATTTCAAAACTTTGTGATGAAGAATTATAATAATATGAGATTAATAAGTTCAAATCTTTAAAGATGTAAATTATATAAACATCATTATTTGTAATATTAATATTGATGTGTTATGGACAAAAGCACACTAAAAGATTAGAAGTTTAAAACTAAAATGCCCAAATATAATAAGATGTGGTTTTCACGAGACATTTAAAATTGCAAGTTTGCTTTGGGAGATCAAGTCTCCTAAAAATCATTAACAATCCTGGGGAGACTCCAATCTCCTAAAAAATGTAATATGTTTCAGGAGACTAAATTCTCCCTAAAATCGATTAATAAACCCTTTTAGATAAGTTCTTAATGATGCGGGAATATGATAATTTCAATATCTACAAATTTATTTTATAATCCTATAAAGGATAACCATGATTTATCAAAATCATAATCCTTATTAATCTCAAATACGAGAGTTACTTATCTGTACCTCTATATATATATTTTTTATAAATAAATGAGTCCTAATTTTTTTTAAAAAAGCATCTAATATTGATTTCAATGTTGCATTAACGCCTTTTGTAGTGACCCATGATTAAGAATTAAATTAATTATTGATGCAGTGTGATAATATAATTTAAAGAAAATATTAAAATAATTTGTTGTGATTTAATAAAATTTAATTATGTGATTTTAAGGAAATAAGAAATTAAAATAATTAATTAATTTGTATTAGGAATTTCTGGAATTACAGGAAAATTAAAAGAAATTCAATAGTGGGATTTTCAAAAATTTCGGGAGTTAATGTAATTAATTAAGTGGGCGTTAGTGCAATTAAAGGAAGTTGGAAGGGGGCTGGCGCATTTTCCGCAAAAGGGGCCGAAGACCCCTTTAAATTTAATGGGGGGCACCATAGGGGTAAAGGCGAGCGCGGGCGCAAGCGGTCGCGCGCGAGGGCAGCCGTGGGCGAGGCGCGGGATCGAATCCGCGGGCGAGCATGCGCGCGAGGCAGTGAAATTCGGCTGATTTTAATTCAGCCCAGGCGTCCAAAAACGACGCCGTTTCGTCTATGGCGGTGGCCTCCAGCGGCCACCCGCGCGCTGCCACGTGGCCGCGCCTCAGCCGTTGCTTTTTGCCTCTTTTTAAAGCCCAAATCGGGCGTTTTTCATGCTGGTTCGAACAGTGAGCAATTACAGAAATTCCAGTGCTCGCGTGAACGTGAAAATGGATGATTTTGGTGCTTAAATCCAGATTAATTCAAGTTTAATTCAAGTTTTAATTACCCAGGTATGTAGAGCAGCTAGTAATTAATATTTTATACGGTCAGAATTTCATTTTTGCGTCCAATTTTGTTAATTTTAGCAATTAATTGGGATATTGCAGTTTGTATAAATTTTACCGTGTTGAGTCGAAACGAGCCTAAGGATATCTCTGTTAAGGCAAGTTCTTTTCACCCACCTCGTCGTTACTTTCGTTATCAAATTATTTGACCTCCCTTCGTCTGTTTCGGCTCGTTTATTAATTATAGAATTTTGAGTCGTTTGATT
The DNA here is from genome assembly GCF_014633365.1 of Diospyros lotus. Taxonomy (NCBI): domain Eukaryota; kingdom Viridiplantae; phylum Streptophyta; class Magnoliopsida; order Ericales; family Ebenaceae; genus Diospyros; species Diospyros lotus. The sequence goes on along the minus strand of NC_068339.1, from coordinate 14,884,093 downwards.
TAAATTTAATTTATGAAGATGGCTTCGAGGATTTTATTAGTGTGAATTAATTTAAAATAAATGCGAGACTCGTTGGGATTTTAATTGTGGTGCACCTACGTGGGATTTTAGGCTGTTAAATTATTTATATTACGCGGTTAGATTTAATTAATGCGAGCCATGGATTTATTAATCGCTATTAAACGTTTTACTTCGCAGCGGGAGTGCAAGAAAAAGAAGAAACGGCCGTGTAAAGGCAAGCTCCTAACCCTCTCCTCGTGCTTTTCAATTCCCGTGAAAGACCCCGTGATTTCTCGTATTTAGTCTTCTCCCTTACTTTGTTTTGGCACTTAGCCTTATCTATTGAATTATTATTCATTTGTTTTAATTAAATTAAATCAAATTAAATCCGAGACTTCTAGCATTTTATTTGTTATGAGCCTATGGGGGTTTGTACCGCCCTCATTCCTTTCGGAATGATGCTGAACCAGTTTGGGGACTAGGTTCCTAGACGTGAGGGTTTATTTACGATTTTATTGGGTTTACTTACAGTTTTTCTCAGATTTATTTATGGTTCGGTTAGAGCTATCGAGCAGTGGGGCAGGGGTCGATTGTTGGTGACGTTGGGGTAGACTATGGTACGGCCCTGATGTGGACCGTCGGGTGGACACCCTTAGTCACTGGCCGTTGACCGGTGCCGGGCATTGCTGACTAGCTCTGCCGGTATGTGATTTACTGCATGAGTAGATGCATTGCATTATTGTTCATGATTTGATATGCACATGGGAACGGGTTGCATGTTGGGATATTCATTTATTGAGTATGCTTGGACACAGACATTCTAGTTTGGTTAGGTTGCATCCAGCGCGGGCATATGCATGGCGTGTGGTTTACTATGTGGGCGGAGCATGGCCTGATGCCTGGATGTATGGGCGCCTTGTATCACGTTGATGCTCACTACGCCATTGCATTTTTATGTGCATTGCATGGATACTGGTAGTATTTAGTTCTCGGACGGGAGTACCGTTCCGAGGGAGCCTATGGCTCGGTTGTCGGGAGTACCGACGGATACAGGTGACGGGAGTACCGGCCTGGGACAGCGCGCGCAGGTTTGTGGAGACATTTGTTGCCTTTCAGGGCAGCGGCAGGTTGGTATGGGACTTGGGTGCCAAGTGTCTTATGTGGGCCCCAAGGACCGGTATGTGCTTTTATTTTGTTATGCTATTGAGCTGTTGTGTTGTAGCGTCTCATGGCTTGTGTGTACCTGGGGGTTTATTTTGGGAAGAGTTTTTTGGTTATACTCAGCCTACAACCTTTCTTTTCCTTATGCTTGCTGAGTCTCTCGACTCACCTTGCTTTCCATCATTCCAGGTAGTGGCGGCGTAGGCCATAGCAAGGGAGTCAGCTTTAACGGCAGAGTCGGTGTGGTGTACAGGCAGTCTCGTCAATCTCTATCCACTCTGATGTCTAAGTAGAATTTACTCTATTATTTCGTACTGTGCCAGGTGTTTTCTTGAGTCTTGTGTATGTCGGCACAGGAGTTTGTGTCTATTTATTTATCTTGTGACCGCTGTGTTAGCGGGGTACCCATAGTGCATGCATGTCCTGAACTTTGCTTCCGCTGTTCTTATTTTCGTGTATGCATGCCGGGGTGGTCTTTGTCTGGTGTTTCATTCTTTTCTCCTCCCGTAGGCGCTCCCGTTCGGGTAGTCCGGGCGGCTGGGATATCCGGGCGGGGGTGCTTACACCTTTAGTATTCAACTGCCTAATTTAAATATCATAGTGTTTGTACGGAGATTGTTTTGTACTCTCTAACTGTTTTATTTCTTATAAATTTTAAATGGCTTAAAGACAGTATTTTTAGTTAATAATTTTATTATTACGGTTGGAGTGGCAATTGAGATCAATATAATAAAATATATAATACTATATTTTAAATTATAAATGTTTTAAAATTTAAATGATCATGTATATATACTTTTAACTATTATACATATACAAATCCTTAATATGCCTAGTTTTGTCTATTTAAGGACTTGATCTCATAATTTAAGTTATTTAATATTGATAATTTTAAATTTAAAATATAAAATAATATTTAAAAGTATAATTAGAAAATATTTATAAAATTATTAAAAAAATAAATTAATATATTAGGTTGAATCGAATTATCTTTTCTAATTTATTAAATGAGCCAAGCTCGCTCAACTAATATGATAAGGGCCCAAGCCTAACCACGACGAGATGAGTCATCCCTAGTTATTTGATACATCACTAATTTAGTGTATATTATTTAGTGCTAAATTAAAATTGTAAATAAAATTGGACAGAATTATTCATAAAAATTTAAAAATTATTGGGGGGGGGGGGGGGGGGGGGGGGGGGTTTAATTAGTCCAGTCAGTTGCGTGGATTTGTCTGTTTATGCCGCATTTGGATCATCTGATTGGACGGAAGGAGAGCCCCGCCTCACGGGAAAGTCGAAAGCGAAAGCCCCCTAAAATAGCAACGACCGTGACGTCCTCCGCCGGGCCGGAATCCTGTAATCGCAACCGCACGCGACCCCAATTGAATTCGCCATTGAAGCTTCCGATCACGCGCAGAGATGGCGCGTTAAGAGAATATGCCGCTCTCGAGATAGGAAGATGCTCTGGCTCAGTGACGCCGAATCGCGCCACGTGTGACACCACCTGGCGAATGTCAGGGGCATCATCTTCTACAGAGGATTTCTCATTCGATCGATCAGACCCCTCCACCCCCCACCCCTCTCTCTACGTGTACTTTATAAAGTCGATGGACATGTATTTCGGTTCAATTAACTAGGGTTTCATGAATTTGGTCTCGTGAAACCCCCGCATCGGGATTGGCATTTCAGGTAACGATTCCGAGCATCGAATTTAATCGGTTCTGGAATTCGGATATGCGAAAGGATTGTTTTTTTGTTCTCTTTTTGAGGGTGTAATGATTTGATGTTAAATTGGAGGGATTGAGCTAGGTTTTCATTGTTTGGATTCGGACCTATTTATACAAAGGTGTTGATGGTTTTTGTTTCGAGACGAGGTCTTCAGCGTAAATCAATTGCGCGGCATAACTCATGAGGTTTGGGGGATGTTTCTTGGGGCCAATGGCAATCTGGGGCTGTTGGGCGTAAGAGATGTGCGTGCGTCATATTGAATGCACATGCTCTACACAATCGTCATTTCAGTTTGAGATCGATATTCAGCAGCAACACCATCAGGCAGTATATTGGATGGACAACTCTTTGGCGACCATGGGTTCACTCTCGAGTTCTAATGATGAAAACCCTCGTGTGAAGTTTTTGTGTAGCTTTTCAGGCAGTATTTTGCCGCGCCCCCAAGATGGGAAGCTGAGGTATGTGGGCGGTGAGACTCGGATAGTGAGTGTGCCCCGCGATATTACTTATGAAGAGCTGATGACGAAAATGAGGGAGCTTTACGAGGGGGCGACAGTGTTGAAGTATCAGCAGCCTGATGAGGATCTCGATGCTCTTGTGTCAGTTGTGAATGATGATGATGTAATCAACATGATGGAGGAGTATGATAAGTTGGGTTCGGGAGATGGGTTCACTAGACTCAGGATTTTTTTGTTTACGCACCCTGATCAGGATGCTTCATCACATTTTGTTGATGGGGATGAAAGGGATACCGAGAGGAGATATGTGGATGCTTTGAACAGTCTTAATGACTCCCCTGAATTTTGGAAGCAGGAGGGTAATGAATCAGTGGTAGCAGGTGGCCTAGACGACATCCATGCTGCAGAGCAGTACTTTAGCCAGATAAGTCTTGAGGGTGGCCTTCACAACCAGAATATCCCACAGTTTAATTTGCGCCACCTCACAATACCTCATATGGGTTCAGGACAGCTCCAACAAATGGAAGCGCCATGGAGCCCAGCATACTACTCCCCTAGGCATCCTGGCACCCATGATCCAAGGGCATCGGTGGAGTTTCCAACTTCACCTTCTTCAGCCCGGTACCGTTCATCACCATATGGAGAATTCTCAGAAAAAGGCTTGGATAGAATGTCTGACGAATACAGTCGGCAGCACGTGAATCATCAATCCCCATTGGACAACCAACCACAATTTTCGGATAACGTTGTATGGTTGTCAAACGGGCCTACACCTGGTGATAAATCTGGTTTTCCAGGCAATGTACTTCATAGCCCCAATATTTTTGATGGGAGCAGCATCTGTGAGCATTGCAGAATGGCTTTCCACAGAAATCAAGCTTATCCTGATTCACCTTGGAAGCATGGAGAACATCCACATTTGGAGCAGCCCAATGTTGCAAATGGACTTCACCAGGTTACCAGTCCAAGTGCCGAATGCCCTCCAAATAGGGAAACATTCATGCTGAGTACAGATGCGAAATATCAGCATGGGTTTTACCCCAGAGAGCCGAATGATCTGCGACCCCTCTATAATGAAGCTCACAATCACGAGCGAGCATGGATTATGCAGCCTCAATCAAATCCCAGGGTTGATGAACCGAGATCTCATATTCCTGGAGCCGGACGACTGAACGATCCCTACATTGTAGATGGTACTGGCATGCATATTCCTATTCTGCCAGGAAATTTGGCAGATGGCAACCATGTGACCTCAAATTTTGTGCATGAAGACATGAGGTACATCAGGCCTGGACCTGAACTAAGGAACGAAGTGTTTCATGACCACACTTTGGCCTCTGGATCTCATATTCACGTTCCTCCTCTTGATGAGCGTGGGGCTAGGTATGGATATCCTTATGGGGCAGATAATCTTCACCAAGCATCACATGGACATGCACCTGCACCTGCACATGGGTTATGGAGGCATGTTCATAATCCATTGCAAGTGGCTACGCCTTATGAGGTATCTGCTTCACCCCCACAGACAAATGGTGTGGTGAGTCCAGGATTTATCAAGGGTTCACTGGAGAGTAGTCCCAGATTCAGTAATGGGGTGGAGAGTCACAATCCTTGGGTTGAATCCTCACAAAAGATGGTGGGAGTTGACGCTTCCACCCCAGGTGTTTCTTATGGTCATGCCCTGAAGCTGAACCCACAAACTTATGCACAGGAAAATCAATGCCTGGTTAATGCTGAAAGTGTTCCATCCACAATTGACATGTTAAGTATGACCAATCCTAGAGATCCTGTGCAGCTATCTGATTCAGTTTCGGTTTTGACCAGTGATAGATTGGCATCTTTGACAACCCTTGTCTCAGAATTAAGAAGTGATACTCATGTTACTGAGTCTGTAAAGATGGTGGAGAAATGTATAAATCAAGAAAGGAAAGAAGCCGATTGGGTAGAGAAGGTGGGAGACTCCATTGTGGAGGACATCGCTGTTCCTGATCGAAACAAGAATCTAGGCGTAGCGTCTTCTGGCTCTATCAATTCAAATGGCTTAAGGCCTGTTGAAGAGTGCAGTGGGATTGTTAAAGCAAATGAAAATGGTGCCCATGCTCCACTTGAGGATAAAGCGCTCTGTGATCATTTGAGTTTCTTACCTGAAATCATTTCTTCTATAAAGAAGGAAACTTTAGAAGGTGTTGGGGAGGTGAAAACAAAAGCTACAGATGTTGATTCTATTATTGAGCAAGATGTGACTTCAAAAGAAGAAACTAGAAATGAGCCAGAATCAGCAGTGAGAACCCTTATTCATTTTGTTTAGAGTGGCATACAACAATAAATTGTTTCCATTTTCATATTTCCTAGTTCTTTTTGCAGGATGTGCATGGGGATGTGGAATTAGATTCTGACAATGACAATCCAAACAATTCCAAGATTGAGCCAACAAAAGCTGAAGAAGAAGCCATTAAAATGGGATTGCAGGTTGTTTAACTGCTTCAACATCTCTAATTTTGATCATGTGTATAGTCTACATCTTTAGTATCTCCACTTCATATTTTTTCCTGATAATTTGATCTCCGTCTCATCTACGATTGTTTATTCATTCTGTTATGAGTTTATCATGTGCTTCCATTTTACTGATGTGATCGGTCATTGTCTAGACTATCAAAAATGATGATCTGGAGGAGATTAAGGAACTGGGTTCAGGTACTTATGGCGCTGTTTATCATGGGAAATGGAAGGGTTCGGATGTGGCAATCAAGAGAATCAAAGCCAGCTGCTTTGCTGGAAGACCTTTGGAGAGGGAACGCTTGGTATATTCTATGTCCTTGTAATTTTTTTTTTCCCAAAACATATATTGTTGCCATGTTACTGTTTCCCAAAGTTTCATGCTTTGTTTTTTCATCCTTGTGATGAAGGCATAGAAGCATATATTTAAGGAGATTTTACTCTTAGTGTATAAATATAGAAACTAGCACATCTTAATTATTTCTTTTATTTATTCCCTATCTAATTTTTTATTTATTATGTTTCCATTTTAATTATTTAAAGTCCTAATTAGGGATTACTTCAGGTTTCCATACTAGGGTTTGGCTAATTGCCTATATAAACTCTTTTCAATGTATTTTTGAGGATAGCTTTGGTAATTGGTTTGATATTTAATTGAGATTCTCCTATTGAGTTCTTTGAGTTTGTTCTTCTTTTGTTGGTTTTGCGTTGCACTGTCGCCTTGTCTGAAAGAGATCCTATAAAGCCATTTTAAAGGTCATAAATTCTGTCATTGAGCAAGCCTGACGCAGGACGAAAGCGAAAACAAGGAAAAGAAAATTCTTGTTCGTAACGCACGAACGAGCGTTGCTCGATTATCGTTCAAACGGACAAGAAAACCGCTTGGAATCCACCAAGGAAAAAGAAATTTGGAATTTTATTTAATGGAAAAGTTGATTACAAACTCTTAACTTCTAGGTATATTTATAGTATTTGGCTAATCCAAATCTAAGTAGTACTTATAAATAAAATCCAACTAGAATCCTAATAGAAATAAAACCCTAATCAACCAAAAACAAGGAAATATTAAAACAATAAACATAATAAAAATATTAAAATAAATAAACAAAATATAAATATTAAATCGGAACCTTAAATGAAGTCTTTGATCTGCTCCGCATCAAGGCCAGTTTCTTGAGTTCACCATTTTGATCCAAGACTGCATGTTAGTGGAGCCAAAATGCGTTGCATGTAATATGAAGAAAAGAGATTCTTTTGACTTGCAGAAGATTCTTTTTGAACAAAGTCTCATCAGATGAAAAGGACTGGAATTCTCATTTGTATTAATTGAATGCATGATTTTGTGGACAAAAGTTTACTCCTCTGAGGAGAGTGCAGAAATGAACAAGTTTTTAATGAAAGAAGTAGAGGAAGAGCTAGAAAAACTTAGTGGGTGACTCTTAGCTACGATATGAGTTATAAAGGCCTTACACAAGATATGACCAAATATAGAATGAGTGGTGAGCTAGAATTCTTATAGCTGACCCCATCTAGTGGAATTAAGGCTTTCTATGTTGTTGGTATCAATAAAAGAAAATTAACTTCACATCCTTTGTTATGCTTGTGACTATGCCAAATGTTCTATTTTTGGCATTATTGAGGACATGCAAATCACATATTTCAAAAAGAAAGAATTGGATTCATGAACATACTTGTATTAAAACTAAATTATCCTTTAGAAAAGATATATTTCAGCCTCTTCTTGGCAAAAAATTATGGTAAGGCTGCATGACAAAATAGCTTTTGACTTGCTAATATTTTCCCAGTTTTTTCTAAGATAGGTCAAGATTAAGGATTAATTAGGGGATTTCACATATTGTAGTTACGAGAAGGGCAAGGAAACTGCTCAGCTAAGTAGATTTCAGACCTATGATAGCCAACAACGTTAAAAACCTGTCTGCTCAGATATTGATACAATTGAAAGCATTTCGATATGTTGGATTTGAGGTTTTAATATTCATCCATGAGAACAACATTAGAACCGTTAAATTTTGCTAAAGATTCTTAAACAGTTCCATCTCTTGGAGTAGATGAGATGTTACTGGTTGCAATTTTAAATGGAATATATCTTCTCTTTTACATTCTTTGATATCTCTAGATGCATGTGTATGACATGTAGGTGATGTGCTTTACATATCTGCATCATCATCACAAGTCTTAATCCCACCAAGTAGGGTCAGCTACATGGATTCTAGGTCTCTAGTAATCTCTACCCATAACTGTTATCTTCCCTAAGGCTATTATAGCCCAGGTCATGCCTAAAATTTTCTCACTAAATTTACTTCTGTTTTCCTCTTACCTCTTATGCTACAAATTTTTTCCATTTCATCCAACCTTTGCATAGGTGTCTAGAAGATTGATAAATTGGGCGGATCCACACCGACATAGAATGAGAGTCACTGGCAAAATCTCTAGTACAGTCTGAGAATTTTAAGTTAGGATTAAACTTGGACTTTATGGTAGCAGCTTCATGTAGAAATATACTTTGGTATGGAACAGCATTCCAAGTACACAAAAAAGTTGAAATTGGACTTGTTTTCTGCTACGGATACTAACATTTATTTAATTATCTTATTTAACTTATAGTTTTCTTAAGAGTGAGAAAACCTCTTTGCAGTATCTGGTAGTGAAATGCATGTATGGCGTACAGAGACTTGGATTGTTCCATAACCACTTATTGGAAGCTGTTCTATGATGAAACGTTGGTATCATAATCTGCTGGATTCAACATTAAGAATTATTTTATTGGTCGTAGTAGAGTGAAGAGATACATACACGAGGTGCTCATTATTGGCTTCCAATATTTGTTACAAAGAATGGGTTTATGATGCTATTCCACCTGCCAATTCCCATTTTTACTTTCTAAAAGTTGACATTTGTGGTTGTAAATGAATGTATAGTTGAAATCAGCCTTTTCTAATATATATCTATACATTTTGCCTCAACCGCAATCAGTAGTGCCACCTGTTTGAAGTGACTGATCTGTGATTACCATCATTTTCCATTCTAGATAAAGAGGATTTCAAAGCAAAATATATGTTCCAAGAAGCTATTTAATTATTACATGCTGTAAATTCTATTTCTGTGAGGTATACCATTTAGATGCTTACTACGACAATATTATAAGCATTTAAAGCTTGATATTTGTGTTCATGCACTGCTGAGTTTATCAGTCAAACCTTTTTTGCTGCCCTGCCCTTATTCCTTCACACCATGGGAAGATTTTTCTCACCTGGGCTTTAGAATGCATTATACCCATTTCTGATAGTGTATATTTGCTTTTGACCAGTAATGAAGGCTTATTATTTTTGTCATGTGTATGCAGAGTTTATGGCTTTTAATGTAATTTATTTTCTCTTTCTTTTGGGGCGGGGGGGGGGGGTTGAGTTCCCTAAGATTTCAAGGAAGGTCGTTCAAAACAGAAACTATTTCAGATTAGCTTCTATTTAAGCTCCTCCTCAGTATGAGTTACGAAGGATATTGGGCTACTACTGCACTGGAGAAACATCAAAGTAGTTCTGTAGATAGACCGGGCATAACTATAGATGGAAGTTTATGAAGTTTATTGGACCTGTGGGAATGATAAGACTTTGTGAATTGGATAAAATATTTGTTATTGTTGGTTTGGCTTATAATTCTTTACCTGTAAGCTGGTACCCTTGAGCTACAAATAGCTGGAAAATAAGAAGCTTTTTACATATTTCTAAGATCTTAAGCGACATACAGTAGGACTTGTTCAGATGGGCAAACATTTTTCGGCATGGTGACAAAATCCTAGAAGACATCAGAAAACTGTATCTGAAAGAGTTTAAAAGATACTTAGCAAAAAAGAAAGCGGTTAATAAATGATGAAAAGACCACATAAAAGAACTTTTGTTTTGAGTTGCTTTTATTGATCAAAGTCTGGGCATAAAAGGAAATTGATGTATTGGAAAGGGCACCCCCAGTGGATGTGATCCATGTGGTGGTTTACTAGTTTATTTTAACTTAGAAAGAAAAGGCTGACAGAGCACAACTATAAGGAACCCAGTTAACACAATAGGGTTGGTTGGGACTAGTTTGTCAAACTTGTGATTCTGCTCATCACTTACCTTTACTCTAGTTGATAGAACCCACATATTTCCCTAGATGACATGTTTCGTGGTTAAGTGGAAATGAATTCTCTCTATCGTATTAGCCTAATTTTGACTTATGGAAGAAATTTTTGTTTGTGTTCTATCAAAATGGCTAAAATGATGTTTCCCAAGGAACCAAAGCAAGGTAATGATAGAGAATTGAAATTCTAGTGTTCCCATCAAGACTTGCCTCTGAAACTCATTGAAACATGGTGAAGTACAACAACAACAAACAAGTACAAGTCTTAATTCCACTAGGTGGGGTTGGCTAATTTGTCTGGAATTCATTTTGTTTGATCTGACAAGTTTTATGCTGGATATGACTACCTAATGCAAGCCTATTCCGTTGTCCAGTCTTGGGACGAACCATAAATAGGAATTCACCAGTGGAGTTGAAGCATGACGAAGTATTCCAAAATAATGTGTTGTAAAACAACACCTATTAGTAGTATCTGATAAACTATGTTTAAGAAATTATTTCTATTTTTCTCATTCTTTGAGATGGAGATGATTGGGAACAAAGAAATATCTTAAATTATTAGAGAATATGAGAAAGTAGAAAGGAGAATGTTAACGTTATTCTCATATTGTTAGAAATTAAGTAAATAAAAATTAACTTTTTTTCACCATGATGACCTTGTTTGTCTCAGATTTCCTTTTGACCTTTGTCTGCCACTAATTAATGTTATTATTTCCTGCCTTATTTATTTTTATTATTTTGAACCTTATTTAGTTGGAAGCTTATAAGTAATTTGAAATATATATGATTGTGAATGACAATATTGATTTGATTAACATTACTTTGATAATGCTTCACCATGTGTACTTCCAAATTATACACACGCCGGTTTGACATGCTGTGTATGCATGAAACATGAACTTATTTAAGAACTGAGTTATAAAGCCATAAATAGTCTCTGTTTAAAAATATTTCTTAACACTCTTATAATTTTTATTGCTTTCTTTTTGTTTCTGACATGATTGCATTTCCGAACTAGCTGAAACAAAACTATGACAGTATATTTTAGTTTTCATGATCAAGTGTACAAGGCTATAGTCATTGCATGTAAGGAGAATTTGATATGCATAATCTTACTGTGGGAAGAGGCTGTTGCCATGTTCCAAATCCAAGGTACACATTTCAGAATAGAACCACCCTGGTGCTGCCACAAGGCTCGTGCTCCTTTTCACCCTATCAAAAAGAAAAATAACTTGGAAAAAAAAAAAATGGCAGGGGACTTATTAGGCGCCTTCCCAATTCTATGACATGGTAATTTGCTAGTTAAGTTTTACATTATCATATTCCACATTTCTAAGAGTGCCTTTTGTTTGATGTGTTATTTGCATTTTATACATTTTCCTTTAGCAATTAAATCTTCAAGTAGACAATTTGGTCTACTTTTTCATTGAGTAAAGATTCTGATTCCAAGGGACAAAGCTTTCAAGGAAGTGAAACCAAATTTTCATTTTTTTGCATCAAAATGGCTGACAAAATCCAAGGGACTAAATTAAGAAATTAGTGGACTAATGATACTTTAGTGGGATCTATTAAAACATACCATGAAACGCCAAAAAAAAAAAAAAAACATGAAATAGCGAAGCACTTTAAAAATAGTGCACTGAAACAATAAGTTGTTTGCAGTTGCAGAAGTGTTGTCTGGTTGAAATATAAAACTCCAAGTGCAGATGACCATGAAGATTGGTTTTGAAGGAAAACCAGAAATCCCTTTGTCACAAATGATACTATAAGAAGAATGAAAAATAAAATCCCTCTTGCAGTTGTTCGAGATCTTTTTTCACCCATTGCCTGCTTAAAGATTAATCACGGTGCAAGGGATAGAATGCTGACAAGAGTCCATTTCTCAGTACTGAGAATTGTGCCTAAAGCTTGAAAATTACACTTAGGAATTTATAAATTTAGGATTTAGGTTAGTTATTAGTTCTCAAAAATATCTATGTATTTCCAAATTAATTTGTCATTTTGAAATATTTCCAAAATGTTTCTCTTTCTCTGCTAAGTGTAGCAAAATATTAAAGTGTTCATTCATGATTTCAATTTTGTCTTGCCAAATATAACTCATATTTGTAGTTGGGAACTTCCTTTCTGATTGCCTTTCTAAAAGTTGTCTATATAGATATGCTTTTTGGGATTCTTTATTTTCTTCATCATTTACTTCTAATCTTTATTGGTTATTGTTCCCATCTGGGGGGGAATATTTTGTCTTTTATTAAATGAAGTTTGTTATCTATTCTATGGAAAAAAGAAGTTTTCATGCACATCATTCACATTTACATGTAAGGCTTTGGCTTTATTGGTACTAGACATGCCTAAATATCGTCTAACTGGGATTTGATATTATTAAATTGCAGTATGTTTATCTTTTTTGGGTAAATGAGGAACAACTGTTTCTATTTTTTAATTAGAAAGACTTATTGTACCTAATCTCTGTACTTATTCTGCAGTTAGCATTGATTCTGGTTCTATTGTATATTAACCTTTTTCATTTATTGGGATTATAGATTGCAGATTTTTGGAAGGAAGCTTTAATATTAAGCTCATTACATCACCCAAATGTAGTTTCTTTCTATGGTATAGTTCGCGATGGTCCCGACGGGTCCCTTGCAACTGTGACGGAATTCATGATCAATGGATCATTAAAGCAGTTTCTACAGAAAAAGGACAGGTACTCTTTTCTGTGGCCATATAGCCTATTACTTTCCTATGATAGACTATACTTTTTCATGTTGCAATACATGTGCTGTATATTAAGATGCTTGTTCTTTGCTCCATCTGCAAATCCTTTTAACTGTTTTTACAATTTTCATTCTTCATTAAATTATGTTGTTGAACAGAACGATTGATCGTCGTAAGAGACTCATCATAGCCATGGATGCTGCATTTGGGATGGAGTATCTTCATGGAAAGAATATTGTGCACTTTGATCTGAAATGTGAGAACCTGCTAGTGAATATGAGAGATCCCCATCGACCTGTATGCAAGGTATACTGGATCAAACATTTTTCTAACCTGATCTATATTTCGGCTTGCTTGTGTATTTCTGCAGGCACTTTAGATGCATAGGTAATGCTTTGCCACTGTAATTAGATATTTGTCTGAAGTTCCAAAGCAGTCCTGATTTCAGTATTGCCTTGGCTAAAATCTGTATTAGGTAAATAACAAAAGGCATCCCATGCATGAAGCCCCTGGTGAGGGTTGGGGAGAGTCATTTTCTTATGCAGCCTTACCCTTGCTTTACAAAAAGGCATTTCCAACAGGCAAACCTGTGTCCAATCACTGTATTAGTTAAACATTTTAGATGTAAACATTGCCAGGAATTGTAGATTACAGTGCATTTGATGGTTTGGCTCTGTTACTTGGTGATTACAAAGCTTGACTTTCTACTGCTGGCTAGACGTGATAGCTCACGCAATATCTGCATTCTGTTTTAGATTGGTGATCTTGGCTTATCAAAGGTAAAACAACACACTTTAGTGTCCGGGGGTGTGCGTGGAACTTTACCATGGATGGCACCTGAACTTCTTAGCGGAAAGAGTAACATGGTAACAGAGAAGGTAAAAACAGTCTTGGCAATGGTATAAACTTCAGACATTTTTGTTTTACATAATTATAGCTCACTTTTCTCTTGAATGTTTTTGGATTCTTTTATTTTCAATTTCTTTTTGTATATAATTACTTGTAAAAAAAGTTCCTTTTGTCTAAGGTGTTATTATTCTTATTTATTTTTGTATTGTAGATTGATGTCTACTCATTTGGGATTGTCATGTGGGAAGTGCTTACGGGAGATGAACCTTATGCAGATATGCATTGTGCTTCTATAATTGGTATGCACCATGTGAGAGTATATGCTGTTTCATACCTTATATCTTCTCAACTCTGTTATTTAGAGTACAATTTTCTAATTGTATAGTTGCCTAAACATATGACAAGTCCTTTTCTTATTGTATAATTTTCTTATCTTATATCTTCTCAATTCTGTTGTGGAGAATACAATTTTCTTATTGTGTTGCCTAAACATATGACAAGCCCTTTTAAATCTTCTAAATGTCTTGTCCTGTCTACTTAATGCTACCTACTAAATTTTCATGTTTAATTTTTTGGGGGTATACCGTGTTTTAAATGAATAAAGCAGTATGATGTTAATACTCTATGCCTTTGTGTACTGTACTAGCTCCACGACAAATCTCAAGGATAAAATTATGGATTATACTTGGTGTGAGCATGTAGGCCTCTTTGTGAGGTCTTTCCAAACATCTTTAAAAATTGCAATGGATAGAGGTACTAGTATGAGACATGCATTCTCTTTTGTACATCATGGTTGTATCGTAAGGTCATTATTGTTTAGGTGTGTTGGAAAGCTTCACACACACACGCGTGCGCGCGCACACATATATGCATATGTCACACCGTTAGGCTTGAACTAGGGTGTGAAAGGGGATTTGGAAATTAAGAGAGAAATTTGGGGAAGAAATCAGATGAGAGGGAGAGAAATAGCAGAGGAGATAAGGGAGAAGATAATCAACAGAGAGAGAGAGAGAGAGAGAAATATTAGGAGAGAACAGTAGCAAGAAGAAGAGGAGATCACAAAGAAGATTTAGAGAGAATTCAGAACATTCATCAATTCCATACCTCTTCTAACGTAGTCTGTGGCTTAATATATAAGCTCACAGCTATAGCTATAAGATAAGACATTGTAACTGCCTAAGTTACAAGACAAAAGGGGAAAATATCCTAACAACCTCTAGCTACAAGACGCATAACCCTAATAGACATAGAAATTAAAAAACAAATTACAGAAAACCAAAATTACAAATAACACTCTTGGAATGTGACAAAATTTTGCCCCTTGAAATGTTTCTTGTCCCCAAGAAACTTATTATCATTGAGCCATTGTTATTCATCAAATCCCAGCTTTTTCTATTTGTTTTATTCTTTTTTCTTTCTTTCTCCTTCTAGGCTTTTTCCTCTTTTCTTTTACGTTCCTGATCTCTTGCTCTTCCTCTGTTAGGACCAGCACCAGAAACTGGTCTGCTTTGAAATGACCGCAAGACTGTCATATTGCTCGGGATCAAACATTGGACTAGGCACCCGTGCTACTGCTATGGCCTTTGCTTCCTCTGTCAATTCATCGAATAATTCCTCATTTTTCTCCAGTACCCTCTCAATAGGCACATCTTGATCTATTAGTTCTTCTGGTTTATTGACAACTATAACCGAATTCATTTCAGCAAATTCCTTTCCCAGTGGATCCTCAATAACATCTTTGGTAGTTGCCATTCCTTCTTTGTCATCTTGTTTGCTCCAATTCAGGTCTTTCCTCAGCTACAGCAGAAAAATTCCGAGTAGACAAACTGTCGTCTGAAACTTTTCTTTTAAAGACTTAGAATGTTCCTTGGAAAAACATTTAGCTGGAATACTAACTTGGAACTTCTGTGAAAACAGAGTCAGTAAGTTATCCAACTTGTGTTTGAGGTCTATGACTTGATTGTGTGCTTCCTTGATTTATTTTCTTGTTGCAGCACATTCTTCTGTGATTCCTTTTCTGATTGCAACCCATTTTTCTCGAGAGTGACTCGCCTCCGCTTGAATCTGTCCTATGCCTGAGGGTTGCCTGCAGATCGCTTAACTCACAGCTGAGGACCGATCAGAAAATAACCGTCAAGAAGCGTCGGGAAGCAATGGTCGAGTACGTCTAGTACCGTTGGGAATTAATAGTTGGGGAGGGTTGGAAATCATCACCTTCCGATCAAAATTGTAGCATACAACAATTCTGATTTGAAGTCATTTCTAGCAGCCGCCATGAACCACCAGTCTAAATCGCTGTCAGAATTGGCTTTCAGAAATCTGAACCTAACTGTTATGGATTTGCGGAAATCCAGTTGAGGATTGAATGACTCTCATACCAATTGTCACACCCTTAGGGTTGAACTAGGGTGTGAAAGGGGATTTGGAAATTAAGAGAGAAATTTGGGGAAGAAATCAGGTGAGAGGGAGAGAAACAACAGATGAGATAAGGGAGAAGATAACCGAGAGAGAGAAATATTAGGAGAGAACAGCAGCAAGAAGAAGAGGAGATTACAGAGAAGAATTAGAGAGAATTCAGAACATTCATCAATTCCATACCCCCTCCAATGTAGGCTGTGGCTTAGTATATAAGCTCACCACTGTAGCTACAAGACAAGGTATTGTAACTGCCTAAGGTACAAGACAAAAAGGGAAAAAGACAAAAGAGAAAAATATCTTAACAACCTCTAGCTACAAGACAAATAATCCTAACAGAAATAGAAATTAAAAAATAAATTATAGAAACCAAAATTACAAATAATACCCTTGGAATGTGATTGTTTCCTTCCATATTTGTTGTGTAATCTTGTTCTTTGTGTTGCTGCACCTTGCACGTGAGGGGGAATATTAGAAAGCTTGATTTACATTGTTAAGGCCCATTCCTAATTGCTTAAGCCTTCGAGACAGGTGCTAAAAGAAGAGAGGAAACAATTTTTTTGGTTTTACCTATAGGGAAAATTTAGTCAAACACCACTAACAAGTCTAGGAGTGGGATTCATATAGGATGGTGGTGTTGATCCCTACTTTTGGTTTGACTTAAGTTGGTGCTGGTGGTTTGGGGGGGGGGGGGGGGGGGGGGGGGGGTTGTGAATTGAGTTAATAAAAATTCTAACAATTTTTTTTTTTTCATTTAATCCCTATTTATTTACTCTGTATTTCAACAGAGATTCAATTAAACAAGAGTTTATAATGGTTTAGTACCCAACTGCACCTACATCCACTCTACAAAGCAAACTCACCTTCCGCTCCACTTTCAATCCAGCAATGTTATTTTTCTATGTTTACCTCAAAAGAGTTGTTTACACACCCCTGATCAGGCTCTAGATAGCCAAACAACACAATGAAGGTTCAAATTTAAAGTTACAAATTATTTCCATGCTCAGACCAATACAAAGGAGAAGATATATTATATACACACACTTTGCAGATCATTACAAGAAGCCTTAAGATTGAATCTTTAAAGTGCTTTAATGATGCTTCTTGTTCTTTCGTGAGTGATGAGGCTTGACTAGCTCTTTCTCCAACATCTAAGCTTTTTGAGCACTTGATCAACCTTCCTGGTATCATGTATCTACCATTACACACATTGTTTGACCTACTTCATGTTTATTGTTTTTGTTGATTTGCTTATTTATTTTTTTGTACATGCAGCTATAACTATAGAAGTTGGTTTATTGAGCTTGGTATGTTGTTGTTGTTAACTAATTTTATTGAGCTTTTTGAAAGTAGGTTTATACCCTGAAAGGTGTCAGGTTAATGATGATAATGCATCTCATATTTGATAATCGGTGCTGTGCATTTTTCTTTACTACTTAACAATCTAAATGTCTTTTTGTTGCACAAACAACAGTATTGCGTGCACACACACACATTGATATCACTGTAGCCTTTAGACCCAACAACAGAGAGGAAATCGGTAATGAAAAACACAAACAACAAACACAAACATAAAATGATGAAAAGTAAATGACACGAGAGATTTTACCGTGGTTCACTCAAAAGGGCTACGTCCACGTTGAGCATACCAGCCTCACAACCACTCTATTTACAGAGATTGATTTACTAACAAAATCGCCTTAAAACCATATACAAGAGGAAGGTCAGAGGCTTACCCTATTGAACCAGAGAGAAGAATGCGAAGGAGCCAGAGAGTCTGAAACAACAATAATGAGAAAAACCCTTGAACCCCTTAGCGTCTACTCACCCTCTCTCTCAATCTCTCATCTTACAAATCCCGATGCACAATGAATAAATAAGGGTCACACGATGCATAAGAATGGCTGGGATTACAACAGATAAAAGGCAGCATTGACGGTCCAGATTGCGCACAAGGACAAGACGTTCGGCACGATCGAGAGAAGGACGACTGGGCGGTTGCCAAGCTGCCCTCCGCTGCCACGTGGCAGTGGTTGCAGCTGGTTCTCTTGCCCGGCTCCTAATTAAACGGTGTCGTTACATGCTTCACAAACAACAATTTTCTTTTATATAATATATATGTATATATATATTTACTTGTTGACCATGTAGAGCTTTTTTATGTTTAACATCTCTTTTCTTTTGCTGAATCCAGTAGCCCAAAGGAGGAGTGTGTGAAGGGTCGCGCCTCTGTCTTGGTGTCTTTCAGCAGCACGATTGTTAGTTTTTCTTACAAGCAGCTTGATAAATTGTCAAGGCATGGGCCCTTGAAGTAATAACTGGGGGGTGTAATTGCATCCGTGAATGTGTAGCATTAATCTCTCTCAAGGGACTAGAAGTTGTATGGAGGGGGAAATGATGGATATTGCTTTTGGTGGAACATTAGGTTTTATGTATTATTGACTGTTTCTGCTCGACATTGTTTGATGCTGAAACTGTTTGTTTGTTTTGATGCTTCTCTCACATCTTTATTTATTTATTTATTTTTTTGCTGAACTTCTTTCACATCTTTATTATCTTATTGCTTATGGTAATACCATAAATGAGTTCACAGAAGAACAAATTTATACTTGTCATAATTGTTCTTCTATTTTGTCAAAGGTTCTTCACACATTGAGATTATAATCTCCAGATACAACCACGTCTAGAATTTGGAGTTTACAACATTTGATATCTGGCTTATGAAATGCAACACTAGACTTCTGTTCTATTATTTAAAGCACATGGGGCTTTGGTTTTGTACTTTGATGCCATATATCCTTGATTTTCCTCGATATTGATTAGTTTTCAGAATATCATTTATTTCTCTTTTTCCTCCCTCTTTCAGGAGGAATAGTAAACAACAGTTTACGTCCGAAAATCCCAACATGGTGTGATCCTGAGTGGAAATTGTTGATGGAAAGTTGTTGGGCATCTGATCCAGCAGGGCGGCCATCGTTTTCAGAAATCTCTCAGAGGTTGAGAAATATGGCTGCAGCAATCAATGTGAAATAATGAGTCCTAGTCGTTGTGACATTTGAAGGTTCATGATCTGCTATCAATGGGGGGGAAGGCAGGATGAATTTTCTCGTTTGCCCAACTGGGAACGGTGTACAGGCTAATTAATACGTTGTCATGCCTTCATTTTGCCATGTGTACCTTTGTGACTGGCAGAAAAGGTATTGTTACTTTTATAAAGTGCAATCATATTAGCTCCAACATGGTATTATTAAGGACAAGTAGACTGTACCCCAAAGAGAACTATATGGAGATCGTAAAGTATTTCCCGTTCATCCTCGTTTGCCTCTAGTGGGTATGGTCTTTGCAGATATGATTAGGTTTTCAAACTGCTATCTGCAGGTATTCATTATTTTGGATAATGGTTGAAATTTTGTTACGATTCTTTCTGGTCTGGTGTGTTTTAGGTTCTCATTATGGAGGCAGGTCTGACATTGAATTTGTAGCATTTAAGTTGAAATCAATGCCCAAGCTTTTTGTTGGCTGGATATTGATGGTTTGGCCCTGAAATTTAAATGAGACTTTGAGAAACTTTATATTTGGGGTGCGCGCGCCCGTATATATATATATTTATGTAATCCTACAAGTTCCTTCAACATGATATGTTTCCCGGTTGACTATATTCTCTGAACCCCCTTGAAGTGAAGTTCCATTGATGTCACTGCCAAGCTTTTCTATCTATGTATATGCACAATGGACATTGATTCATAAATTCACTGGGTTTATAATTTTATGGAAGTGACGACCACGTATTATTTTTTTTATTGTTCTAGTAAATATTAATTATTGAAAGATATTTACTAGAACATAATTAAAATTTAATAAATTTAAGAAATTCTAGAGGTATGTAAAACTTTTTCCTTCGCAAAATTTATTGTTATTAAGCTAGCAGTTGCCAATCACTTTGGTCTTCCACATGGTCCAAGGTCAATATCCATGACATCACCACTCCCTTGTAAACATACAAGCATTGGTACCTAATTCACCACACACACCTGGTTTGTATTTCAAGTTATATTTCTCTTCAGGTGCCCAATCATGGGAGGCCATGTCCTGGTAGGTGGTTTGACCTTTGAGGTCCATTTTAAACTCCTAATGTACTAAAATACTTTTGTATTTGAGGGAAAATGAAATGTTACAAAAGTTTTGTATAGGAAACATTACTATATAATAATGTGATAGTTTATATTAATATAGATTCATAGAAGTTTAAAATTCATACCAACTCCATTTGGTAGGATTGTGGCAAATAAAATCTCCCCCCCCCCCCCCCCCACCTAATTTTCTCAGGGAGATAAAACAATTTTAGTTTTATTTTATGTGAAATTTTTTATTTCTAGGGCACTATATTTTGTGTTTCAAAAGTCAAAATGTGCATTTAAGGATACTAGCCTGATAAAAGAAATCATAAAATGAAAATAAGATGAAACAATACAAACAAGATCTATATGGACTAATGATGATGTTATTGAAATCCAATAGGAGTGTTATTAGTTTGATTGATGGTACGTATTTGGATATATAGCAGGAGAAAATTAATATATACTACTTAAACTTAATAGATGAGAATAGAGACAAGACTGTTTATATATATAAATGTATCTTAAAATTTATACCAACTGCTTTTATATATAAAAGAAAATAACAAACAAACAAACAAAGGAATCCATGTAGCAGGGAATGCCAAGTCGCATGAGTCAAGTCAATTAATCCTTGGATGCTGAAAGTAATGGGTTGGTTGAAACTTGGGTTGACAATTGCCAAGATTATAAATTAATTAATTAACGAGTCAGGCAATGGAGAGATGAGGGCTCCAGGTGACCTCCGCAACTACTGCTTCTTTTTCCAGCATTTATGTTGAATCTGTTGGTTAAATTACAAAAAGTGCATAGCAGAGAGTATTGTTGAGGAAGCAAAAGTCATTGTGGTCCAACCTCCTATATATTCAAAATGAAAACATTATTGTTCTTGTGTATAATTTAATTTTGTTAACATCTGTGTGAATAGCAGCATATCAAGGGAATATCTCAATTTGTCTTCAATGAGTAATTATTCAACAAAAGCCAAGATAACACACACACACACACACACACACACACACACACACGTTAAATTAGCATACTTTTTCTGTGAAGTCAATCAAGTTAGCACCAATTATTCAGCAGTACTTTCTGGTCTTTAGGTAAAATATACTGTCCAATCCTTATCTCCCTGTCAAGGAAAGCTCCACCAGCCCCCCTTTTCAACTCTTGATAATGGTATGATGATCATACATGAAATGCAATTGCTCAGAGAGAGAGAGAGAGAGATTCTGGCCATGAACAAAGACAAAGAGAAACAGTGTTTTCTTCCTAAGATCCGAGCCCATTTGATGTTAATCTGTGTTATTAAATATGTGGAATGGAGAGCTTTAAGAATTTGATAGTTTCCTCTTTGTTATCTCTATGCAAGTTTTGGTTTTGGACCTCTTTCTTCTCTCTTCTTTATTACAAGAACGACTAGAAAATTATTATTATTGTACCCCAAAAAAAAAAAAAAACAATGAATGGGTCAATGAATGGTGCTTCCCTCAAAAAGTTTTGAACTTGCGAGGCCTATCCTTCCCTGCGGCCGGGTTTTGTCTTCTTCTCATCTTTAAATATTCCCTTCAAGTATCTATTGTTAATTAATAATATACAACCTATCTAGCCAGCTTGAGTAACGTAGGCCGTAGGGTTCATATAAGTCATAACAATTATATATTTTATTAGGAAGGAAACAATATTTTTGAACACAAAATAATATAACAATGATATTTTGTTAGCAATAATGGCGCCCTCTCACATAAAATGCAATTATTTTTTTAATAAACAACACTAAGAGTAATGATTCATTATAATATCATCACTCATATGTCGTATTTTTATTGAAAGATGTGCTAAATATATGAAACAATAAAAATACTTTTATCTAAAATATTTTTTATTTTTTTACTCATATTTTAGTTAACAAATAATACCTTGGTGTATATATACATAATCGACACTATTTGCACAAAAAGCTACCATAGTAGTGTTTGACAATCATTGGAGACCATTGGCATAAACAATAATATTCAAATTCGCTTATTCCTACCTTAAAGTTGAGGTAAATTTTAAATCCTGTATTAAATTTGTTTATAATATTACATCAATTTATTTATATATTTTTAAAAATAATACACTATGAGAGGAAACACAAATGTTTACTCTGGGTTTGAACTTAAATTTGGGTTCTTTAAATGCGAGGTGGAATCAAAATTTGGGTTTGCGAACTCAGACCAAATAAACAAACTCACATATATATTTAATGTCTAAATTCTTAAAGAAAGAGAATGAAGACTCATCTTTGCATGAACAAGTTCCGAATTAAATTCAAATTGCGATGCTCGTCTTCGACGGCGGGACAGTTGCCAGATTGCCGGGATGAGAGGGAGAGGGGGACGCTGGTGGCGGTGGCTGTCGTCGCTGTATATATGGGGAGAAGAAAGAGAGGAGGAGAGAATTAAAGGAAATGCGTTTTATTTTTTTTTAAAAAATAACAAAATAATTTATGTAAAACTCATAAATAATTTGTAAAATTTATCAAACGGTTTAATGTGCAATCTATCGTAGAAACAGATTTAAAGCAATTAATTAATTATTCTGCAATATTTTTATTTAATTAATAAACTGTAATTTGATGATACGAAGATGGCCTATATATGACTGTTCATTAATTAATCTGTAAATTAATGCAAATTAATTTCCCACATTTTCAATCTGTCATCTTCCAATGCAATAATGATTTAAGAACCTTCTCAACACATTTTCTTTCTTTCTTTCTTTTTTTCCCTCAGATTCTCAATACATTTTCACAGGGATATATATGTACGTTATTGTTTCATGGGCTGTGTGTAATAGAATATTTTTTTGAAGATCGATTGGGAAGAATTCAAGAGAATATATATATATATATAGAGAGAGAGAGAGAGAGAGAGTTTTTTTTTTTTTTTTTTTTAATCCTATAAGCTTTCGCATTGCATCGCCCATTCATCCTGCTTATAAAGCTTCGTCTTCCCTTCAAAGTTTTTTCCCAACCATCAGAACATTTTCTCACTCAGATATATATATAGAGAGAGAGAGAGAGAGAGAGAAGAAGAAGAAGAAGAATGGGGAGAGCTCCATGCTGTGACAAGGCGAGCGTGAAGAAGGGGCCATGGTCTGCCGAAGAAGATGCAAAGCTCAAGGCTTATATCGACAAGTATGGCACTGGTGGTAACTGGATTGCTCTTCCTCACAAAATTGGTATAATTTACTTATAAATCTCTCTCTCTCTCTCTCTCTCTCTGCATTTGCTCTTATTTGATGCTTAATTAGTAGTATCCGATGCATCTATTTCATCAAACCATTAATCTTCAGTTCCATCCATTTGTGTACATACATATACATACACAGGGCTTAGGCGATGCGGGAAGAGTTGCAGACTAAGATGGCTGAATTATTTGAGGCCCAACATCAAGCACGGCGGATTCACTGAAGAAGAAGACAGAATCATCTGCAGCCTCTACATTAGTATTGGGAGCAGGTATATATATATTACTCTCTCTCTCTCTCCCTCTCCCCCTTTTGCATTAATTTGTCCACGGATAACAATATATATCTCTTCTGGTTGAGCTCCAGATTCATCCTCCAAGTCCACACCACACTAACCAGTTCTCACTGCATGTATGGGCCATCCCGGGAACAAACAGTAGTTCCTTTTGTTAAGCTTCAATATGATAATATCACTATTTCACTTTCTTTGAACCCAAGTTAACCAGACCCCAAATGATAAAGCAGTCTAGCTTTATCTCTTGCACTTGTTTCTTAATTATTAGTCTTGATGATAAATTAAAGTTTAATTATTTTGATCAGATGTTAATATCATCATGTGATAATGAACGTAATTAGGTGGTCCATAATTGCTGCCCAGTTGCCTGGTAGAACGGACAACGACATCAAGAACTACTGGAACACCAAGCTGAAGAAGAGAATTCTGGGAATACTTAGGCACAATAATAAACAATCCAACAATTTCACTGATCATGATCCAAAAGACAACTCTTTTGCTCGCTCAGCCCTTGAAAGGCTTCAACTCAACATGCAGCTCCAAACCCCTTTCTCTTTTGCTCCTATAATGGGGCCCAAATTGATGATTGACCAAACCCTTCAGTTGCAGAACAATCAACCCAATTCAGAAATGGACGACACGACGTTGGATAATAATTCCTTCAATCAGCAGCTGGAACATGTACAGTTCTCGACTGTGCTGCAAAGATCGCCAGAAAAAGAACAATTCCGAGCCCATCGTCAGCTTCTCAACGACAAAACGATTGGTTTTACAGAGGCAGATCATCTGGAGGATCCAGCAAATGGACTTAATTACTGGAATATTATTAATGAGTTGGACTCAAAGTCGTGGAATTCTACTTCTATTAATCTTCAGGCTGTGGACATGTATGATCAGGACTGTCTTTTAGGGTTCAATCTGCAGTGAAAAATTGTGTCTTTTAGGATTATTAATTTGAACATCAAATATAAGAAGGTTGCGCGCCAATGGTGGGAGAAGATGATCCTGCTGTTATAAATCTGTGTGAACATCATATATAAGAAGGTTGTATGTATGTGTTTATGGTCGCTATTAAAGCTTGTGTTTATATTACAATAATTATAATTATTCAGGTCGCTTGTATTTATTAGCTTTATTTTTTTAATAAAGTTAAGTAGTTATAGAATAATAATACCCAACACATAAATGGAATTTTACATGCAAAATAAATTCTTGAACTATTAAGCTTTTAAAATTGTTATTTTTCATAATTTTTATATTGATAATAAATTTTGAGATTCTTTTAGACTCTGTTTGGCACTTGTAAAACAGAAAATCACGTTGACTGGAGTTTTTTTATTTTTTATTTTTTTTATGGCATGGTTGGGTTTGCTGATATTCTTTGATCGGTGCCCCTCTTCATTCTTCATTGCCTATGTCTTTTTCACGTCCATTATTTTTGGCTCCTTTCTTATCTATTTTCTATTTTTGGTTTGGTTTTGGGGAGTACCTTCAAGGTTTAGACCTCCTGCCTCAAGTGTTTCAAGGGTGGCAAGGAAAGAGTGGCGATGTGGGCTTGTTAGAAGCAAGACACTGACAACGATAGGCCGCGAGCTGGGGTGGGCTTCCTTCATTTTGTTTCGAAATGTTTTTTGGGGTTCTCTTGAGGGCTTCTTGTTGGACCTCTTTTGAGAGTATATATTGGGTTGATGACGGTTGATGGTTTTTGTTGGGCTTGGTTGGATTTTATAGTGATATCTATATTGTTTGTTTTTCTGTCTTTATGTATGTTTTGTGGTAAGGTGATCCTACCTTTATTCATGTTCATGTTCTTCTGAAGTCATTGGCCCGAATTTCATGGATGCCCCCCTTATTAGGGCAATGTCTTTTGTATTATTAGTTCATTTGGCCTTTGTTGTAATAAGAAGAGAACAGAAAAACAGCTAATGATTTTATTAATCCCAAGCAATAACACCTCTAGTTAACTTGTACCTAGTTACATTAATAATACACTTACTCAGCAGATCACTAGTACGTAGACGTCTACGACGGTTATCTTGACAAATACATACATATATAAATATAGATTCGACTTCAACGACTAGCTAGGCACCAACCGGGGACCAGAAAATAAAAAGAAAGAGCTGAACTGAGGATGGAGAGAAAGCTTAAGCCAGCTATAATCGAGGTGAACCGAATCAAGGGCTAACTGTAATTAATTCACGCACCACCTGAAACAAAGAAGACGATGGAATATTATTATTTTCGCGAAAATATGTAATTATGAACATTGTGTGATCAATGAATTAACTTGAGAAGTGGTCATTTAGTTAATTAAAGATGTTAAACAGAATACAGCATAAGAGCGCTTAATTATTCGCACTTGTTTTGGTGAGGTTGGCGATCACGCTTCACCCACCAAAATATCGTGAGGTTCCGCATTGGAAGCATTCAGTCCTGCTAGCGTAGTTGTGGGCACCGCATCCAACTCTGTAACAACACCAACACAAACAAATGCATCAATTTGTATTGTACGGTGAGAATAACTCACCTGGTAAAAGGTATGGATCGGTTCTTGTATCGTTATTCTCAATATCATAATGTTGATGTTGTTCGGCTTGTGAATCGCAAGGAGAATTAACTAACTTAGCTAGCTTCACGAGGAAATCCAATTAATGAAAGTGAATATGCATGAAACAAACCTGGGGCACATCCAGTCACCCTTTTTCCATCCGGGAAGGCCCATACTGCCGTCGTAGGCACTAATGCTGCTGGTGTCACATGGGTCTCTCGGTGTAGCACACCTGTAGCAGCTTGTTCGGCTGGCGTAGTTGTGTGCTCCGCAGTTAATGACATTGCAGTACCAGTCCCCCGGCAGTATTCGCACCTGATTTATCGCTTCGCACCTCTGGCAAGACTCCCACCTTCGGAAGTTCTGGTACTGGCAGGTGCCGCAAATCCAGTCTCCTTCCCTGCTGCCCATTCCCAGAAGACAGTGACTGCTGACTTTCACAACAATCACACACACACATATATATCAGTTTGAGATCTAGTTTAGTTAGTTAATTTATAATCCCACGTGAATTTCATAAATCAATTAATAACTGCATTTTCAGATTGGGGTTTGATGAGAAAGGCAGCGAAGAAAGTATGCTTAACTACTGCCATGAAATGGGTGGATGAAAATGAGATTAAAATCTAGCACTGATTAAGAAGCAAGAAGAGGGAAGAACTGAATTACCAAGTAGAGGGATTATATATATATATATATATATAGCTGGAGAGTTACTACACGAATCTGAAGATATCTGTAATGGAATGGTGAACTTCATAGACATGTTCGGAAGGTTTATATACTAGTTAAAAGATTCGAATAATTGCAAGACTGTATGTGAAGTTCTGAAAAATCTAAGTTTAATAACAGTCTGCTCGTTCTACCTTCTTTTTGTGGTTATAAAATCATCAGCATAAGCCCAGAACACACCTTTTTTTTTTTTTAAATTAAATTGCAGCTATACCCTTTGAATGATAATCCACGGATCTTGCAGAATAACTCATAAATCACTCACACCGGATAAGTAATTAAAAATTTTATGCATACCCTCTTCGGAGATTTTTAAATCTTATAGTGACAGATAATACGTAAATGCATAATCTCTTACCATTAGACCAATTCTAAAATTTGTCACGAATTACACGATATTCGGCACGAAACAAAACGATGAAAATCCTTTATATGATTCCCATGCATTATTTGAGAAAAAGGTTTGATTCTTCTTACTTTGAGCCCAAGATTTTATGGGAAAAAGGTGCAGCTGCTAAGTAGGTTTCATGTAGTTCAGGCGGATATGCAGAGCCGAGATGATGCTGATGATGATGAAAAACCAAAAAGGAAACATATGGAGAACTTTCCACTAGGAATCGGTTCACTACAGTTGCCAAAGTATATTCGTCCTACCTTGTTTCTATTCCCTTTCGGCAATAATAATTCAAAAGCCATTTGCATTAATTTGCTGCAGATTCATAACGGATGCACTGTTGACATTTTCTTCCCCCTACATTGACTTGCATTTATGCTTGTAAGAAGGCCCATACACTCACAGTAGATGGAGTAATAAAACAAGTGTTTAGCAATAGAAATAGAAGAAGGGTAATTAAGAAACTTTTACTAGTATACACTTAGAGATATAGTGTGAATTATAAAGATCTTAGAGTGGATAACTGACCCTTTTGGAGTCTCCAGACATCCCTTATCGGCAACCTCCATTGAGTGACTTTAAGTGCTATCACATCATTGTTGAGACTTTATATATACAATATAAATTTATAAGAATTGTCAATTTCAATTGGTAATTTTTTCCAACCAACTTGGGTTTTGTGGGTGGTCTTTTTTTTTGTATGGTATGTTGGGCCCAAATGAACTCATATTGCACACGTGCTCTGTTGTCATCATCATTTTTTTTTTGTTAGAAGGGAATATTTAGGTATTCACTAATGAAAAACACAACATCTTAATCTAATGATAGTGTCATTAACGCTCTTTAAACCTTTTTTTTTTGGAAATTGATGAAAATATTATTGAAAAATAATCTCAAATAGAAATACATCTGTTTAAGGTGTAGAACCATTCTAATTTTGTTTAGTGTTAATTAATTAAATGCAATCATATTATGGGTATCACTTGGATGATCGTCCTTGCGCAGTTCTCTGTGCTCATACTCTTAATTATACAGAAAGAGATAAATCTTGATTGAGCTTTTAACCCTTGTGTAGTAGAGGAATCAAATTCACGATCCACTAAACTGTATCGACATATCGTTCATTCTTTTACTATCCGACCTATATCCTTGGAGCTATAATGAGTATCGCGTAATCACCACTTTTAGTGGTCACATTGTTATATTCCAAGAATATATAATTGTGTGTATATACACACACATAAATGCTTTCATGCATGAGTGGTGACAAATGCTTTGAGGATGAGGAATCTCAATCCCCAGAAAAATATTACACATCTGAATAACTTACAAATAAAAAAAAGGGGTCCAATAATCCAATTACTCTTTATTCCATGCTCTCAAAAAGCTGAAAATTCTCTCCAATAATATAAATTCAAAGTCCACATTCTAGTACTCGTCTGGTGATGCAGCAACTAGATGTTGTTCCTCCTCAATTCCCCACCACAACAACGTGTCATTATCCAATCCTACCTTGGTTATTCTTTATTTTAATTTAATATTTATTTTTAAATAATATTTTTGGATAAAGATTTCGCTTTACAAATAGTATTAAAGTCCATAAAAAATCACTACTATATGAGTTACACGAAACTTGCTTGTAACACTAGAACTCTTCGACATCCAAAAATATTAGTTGAATGTAACTCTCTGATTAAGTAAGGATTTGTTTGATTATAGAAAATATTTTTAATTTTTATCTTTAAATTTTATCTCATATAAAGGTCAAAACATCTATACACGTGTGTGTGGTCAAAATTTCGTGTCATATGAAGATTAAAATTTTGCGTACAAATAATATTTTTAAAAAATATATACATATATACTACACATGTGCCATATGTCACATGCCCATATGTGAATGATGGGAAACACAATAACACACCATTTTATCAGGCTTACATACTCTAGCTATAAATTTCACATTATGATTAGATTCATACCCATTAATCATTCAAATCATAAAAAAAATAATTAAAATAGATATAATAGATGATTAACAATACTTCAACGTGGTTGTCGCTAGCCGACTGACATTTATAATATTCAGATATAATAGACAAATAACAATAGTTCAAGAATAGTCAAAGCAACCCTTTTAACATTAAGGTTGATTTGTTAAGACGAACAGGATAAAATTATATTAAAATAAAATTAAAATATTTTTTAGACCAATATAAGGAATGGTCAAAATAAGAATATTCAAGATTTTTATCAAATTATTTGTTAAGATATTGTTTATTAATCAAGATATAAATAAAAAAAAGTGAGATATGAAAAGTATTCTAGATAAAAGTGCTTTTCATTATATTTGTTAATTTTATCTAACGACCTTTAGAAAGGAAGTCACGTGATTTCTTATTTGGACTTTTTCGGATAAATTTATCTTTTCTCCCTCTAGATAAATTTATATTAGCCTTTACAAATAAGAAAAAAATGATGCATGTGTCTTCTGGTGTATTCCAAAAAATTTAATAAATAGTTTGTCAAAAATCTTAAAATGCTTTTAAGTCTTATCTCGACTATTCTATATTTTGATCAGGAAAACATTCTAATATTATTTTACTCATTTTAATAAACGCTATTTAAATTTTTTGAAATGCATTGGGGGGAATATGTGTCATTTTTTCTTATCTATAAGGTTCAAAATAAATTTATCTTAAAGGGAGAAGAAATAAACTTATTTGAAAAATCCTAAATAAGAAGTCATGTGACTTCTTCTCTAAAAATTGTCAGATAAATTTAACAAATATAATGAAAAATATTTTTGTCTGAAATGTTTTCTATATCCCACTTTTTTTAGACCATATCTTCATTAACAAATATTATCTAAGTAAATAAGCCAACAATAGTGCATGAGATATACAAATTAGTACTTACAGTAAATGAAGATATAAAAAATTGTGTCAATTTGATTAAAAAACATTTGAATCATAATTGCAAAAAATAAGCTGATGAAAAGCCCTATTAGAAATAGGTGTCAATCCATATATAGTTAAGAAAATGGCTACATTAATATTGATTAGTAAATCTATTGAGTTAACACTGTGAAGAAATCTAAACTCAAGTAATTTGTGTAAACACTACAAGAAGATGGGCCATTACCGATGAACTTTTCCTGGCGATTTAAATAATTGTCGGGAATACACCAAAATTCCCGACGGTTTTAGCAACCGTCGGGTATTCATGAACATCTCCGGCCGTTTTTATAAATCGCCGGCTATGGAATGCACATCCCCGATGATTTTTAAAAACCGCCAATGATGTTTGATCATCCCCGGCGGTTTTAGAAACCGCCGGGGATATGATTTAATATAACCCCACGAAATTCCCCCCCTTTCTCATGCCCCCGTCCAAATCTTCCTCTCCATCTCCTTTTCTTCCAAAATCGCCCCATGCAAACTAAAGGTGTCAAAAGGGTTGGGCGGCCCGCGGTCCGCCTGGCCCAGCCCGAGACAAGCCGGGCTTTAGCTCGGCCCGTTATTGTTCAAATGGGCCGGGCCCCCATTGGGGGGCCGGGCTGGGCCAAAGAAATTGGGCCCACGGCCCAGCC
This sequence comes from Diospyros lotus, assembly GCF_014633365.1. Taxonomy (NCBI): domain Eukaryota; kingdom Viridiplantae; phylum Streptophyta; class Magnoliopsida; order Ericales; family Ebenaceae; genus Diospyros; species Diospyros lotus. The sequence continues at coordinate 14,853,221 of NC_068339.1, read as the reverse complement.
CGTGGCCCGTTGGGCCCTTATGGGCCGGGCCCATGAGGCCCTTACTCGCCAGTAAGGCCCTTACTCATTTTTTTTTTAATTTTGTTATTCTTTAGTAATTATTGATATTAGATACTAAAAAATTTAATTTCGCAATATATATAAATAATAACCATAAATTTATTTAAAATTTTTAAGTTAAATTTTTTATATATTTAAATTATAAATAAACATTCTCATTTTTATATGTACATTATTTTTCATATCAATTCACAAGAAAATTTATAAGGCATATAGAATTTTGAAATATAAAATGATGAGATAATATTTAAAACTTAAGAATTAAGATAGAAAATATTTTAAAAAGAAAAAAACTAATTTTTATATATGTATTATTTTGATATTTATATATGTATATATTATATGTATTATTTTTAAAAAATTATTTAAAAAAAAGAAAAAAAAGGGCCGGACCCATCGGGCCCGGCCCGGCCCCTTTGTAGGGGGGCCGTGGGCCGGGCCCTATCCATGGAAAAAGGGCCCGGGCCCGGCCTGTTTAAAAAGCCCGTGGGCCGACTCGGGCCGGGCCGGCCCTTTTGACATCTCTACTGCAAACCCTAGAACCCTTTCTCGCTCAGGTCTGCTCGTTGTGTCTCTCTCGCTCGCTTTAGCTCTCGTCGCTGCCTCCCTCGCCCTCGCTCTCACCCTCTTAGTCTCTGTCTCTCTCGCCCTCTTAGTCTCTGTCTCTCTCGCCCTCGCTCTCGCTCTCGTCCTCTTAGTCTCTGTCTCTCTCGCCCTCGCTCGTTCTCGCCTTCACCCTCAAAAAAGGTTAGCCTTGAAGCTTCTGCTTTGATTTGTCTGTTGTAGGTTTTTTTTTTTCACAATTTTGGAAGTAGATCATATATATAGATCGATTTCTTGCTAGGACATTTTTTTATCAGAAGTGTGTTTTTGTTACTAGAGGATTATTATATAATGCTAATGGGTTTGATGAGCAACTGTGTTCTAGCTGACAATTGCCAATAATTGATGTTTCTCGTGTTCCTTTTATTTGTTTTTTTTTCTATTGCAATATACAAATGTTTGTTTTATTTTTTATTTGTCTTTAATTGTTCTTGTTATGTGTTTTATATAATCCAATCTTATAATATGCGGCCTCTTGGATTTCCATTTGCAATGTCGTTGACTAGCTAGCTAGATTGCTTGTTCTCATTAAGGATGGATAAAATTGTCAAAGCCAAAACAATTTGAAAACAATTTGATTGACTCGCATTTGGTCTTAGTATTAAATCTTACGAAACAACATGCGACTTTAGTTTGTAATCTCTGTGGTAGGAGGATCGAGGGTCAATACTCCTTACCAAAATCGAAACTTCCATTCCAACCTCTGCCAGCTGATCCATGAAGCCATCAGCCATCAGCCATCAAGGCAGGCAGATTGTGGGCTGCTCTCTGATCCCTTGTTCTTATTATTAGACTTTTAGTATATTATTATATGTTATATGGCCTTCCACGGAATGCATGCACGTGAGAAGGAAATCACCAAAATGAAAATATCAAACGCTCTTTTCAACCTAACGTCATCTAATCCAACTCTTATCTACAATTGCAATTTGAGGCTATCTCAATAGATGGTGTATTTTGCAGTTCCAAGAGATAGAGATGTGACTGGGATTCTCTACAATAGCTCCATCAAGGCAAGTTTGGTGGATCATCGTACAAATTAATGTCGAAATAGGACACCCCCTCCCAAACAGTGATGATAACATTTGGGAGTACCCCATCTCCATGTGTAGAAATAAGAACTAATAAAAGCTGCGGATTATGATGGGTTCAAGAGAAAGTTGGGAAGCCCTTTTCCTGTTTCCATGGAAAACGAAATTGTAAGTCTTGGAATTGATGTGGATCCAATTTGGAGACGCCCCCCCCCCCCCCCCCCCCCTCTGATTTGAATTTGGCGATACACCTCCCTAATGGCATTAGTATAAAAGTGACGCATCCTTATCTTGCCTGCTTGCTAATTAATTAAGGGTAATATGTAATATTACATCCAATTCCAACCTAATCGTGACGTGGTATTATGATCTTACTACTACGTCTTTAATTAACTTAATTTTCATGATTAATTAATTAACACGTGGTTTAATATTTCTGTTTTAGGCTTTAATTTATCAATGTTGAATTTTTAAAAGCAATTTCTGAACCTAATATGCTAAATACTTCACCTGAGTATACTGAGTTTTCATTTACAAAATAGCACACACGTTCTATTTCTTCAATCACTTCCATGTAGGAGTTCCAAAATGCCATGTACTATGTGAAATAGCAGCTAAGACGAAAACCCCCTTTAAAGAATTTGAAACTGGACAAATGTTGTTGCACAAACAGAAGAGAAAAGGTATTAAATTCTTATAATCATTTGAAATGTTAAGTCCCCTAATCATTATTCTCCTTTACATTGTGTATATTATTTGATTTTATTATAGTGTCTCACTAAAACCCAAGTATTTTTTTTTTTTTTTTTGTGGGGTTTTCTTTAGACAAGAACCCATCAATATTTAGAAGAAACACAAAATAGCTATGCTATGATCCTAATATTTTTTGACAAATGATTAGTCTTCATATATAGCTAGTCTTAGATCAATAGAGATAATTGACAAACTAAGTTTACGTAATTGATCTTAGTCTAGTGAAATTAGAATTTGGTACCCTGTTATACGGTGTTTTAGCAAACTTTAAAGCGCAAGCCAAAAATTAATATTTCTAATAAATAATAATAAAAAATTATATATAAATTATTCAAATTGTTTTAATTGAATCCTTATTCTTAATTCAAGTTGTTTCTCATATGTTAATAGATTATTTTTTACATTCAAATCAATAATAGGCAATTACACTGATGGCACCTAAGAGGCAGACTCGTTGGCCAATTGGATCCATGTCACGTAGTACAGATTCACACCACAATGATTCACAATCAGTTCCATCCCATCATCCAATCCCAAACCTAGTCTCGTCACATCCCCAACATCCTGAAGAGGACTTGATCCACTCACAATCCAACCCCCAAGACTCACATAGTCAGTAAGGTAAATACCAAAAATTTATATGAACAATAATAAATTACTATTCTTTCTTAATTCAATGTGAATTTATTGTGTTATTATGTTTTAGCAGGTACAAGCTCCATGTCATCTACTGCCAAGAAAGAAAGAGGAATATCAAGACAAATTTCAAAGTGGGGAAAGGAAAAGATTCATATTGAATTTGATGTTGAAGGACAACTAGTTGGGGAGATGGCAACTAAGTTGGAAACCCAACTAGGTGTGATGGTAAGGAGTATTGCTCCCCTTACATTTACTGATTGGAGATCACCGGGGATGGAACCATATAAGGAGCACATTTGGTAAGAGATCTTGGTGAGTAAATAACGTCTCTGATTCTTAGCTATTTGACTCTAAACTTTTATACTCTAATAAGGATATCATTGTAGGATAACACTGATGTACCCACAACATGGAGATCAATTTGCTTGCAACATGCTTCCAAAAAGTGGAGAGAGTACAAAGCCACCTTGAAGAGGCATTATGATTGCTATGAGACAGATGCGGCTTGTCTGTCAAAAATACCACCTGGGTTGGACCTGGAACAGTGGAAGGTTCTTGTGGAGTATTGGGGATGTGAGCAAGCACATGTATGTATGATTTATGTATGGTAGATATATCAGATGGATTCTCTATACCTAATTCTAATATCATATTACAAGTAAGAACGTAGTGCGACAAATTGTGTCAATCAAGATAAGCAAAAGATGGGTCACACCAGCGATAGGCGATCACATCCTCAAGTTAGACACCAGGTAAGAATAGAATGTATATTAGTTATATATATTTATTGATAATTTAATTAGTAATGCCTAAACTTTAAACATTTAATATATTTCATATCTTATATATGTTTTTAGATGACTATTGAAAGTGGAGATGAGCCAGATAGAATCAAGCTTTTTAAAAAGACACACAAAAAAAAAAAAAAAACGGAGAGATAGTAGACTCTACATCTTCATATATAATCGTATGTATTTCTAAAATTTGAAAGTTGTAGATATATTTTGTTTCTTTTACTTGTCAACTTATGTAACTAACTTGTGAAATGTTTCTTGAGAAACAAATGGATGAAAGGTTGTCACAAATATCTAATGATGAACAAACCCCAGATTCGCTAGAGGATGTCTTCACTCAAATACTAGGCAAAGATGGGCATGGCAGGGTAAGGATGGGAGGACTTGGAACACGCCCAACTAAGGTTAGACAAAAACAACAGTATCAGGTGCCCCAAGAGCAGTATGACCAAATGCGTGCTCAAATTACTGCCGAGCTAGAAGAAAAATTTCAAGTTCAAATCCAAAGTCAAGTTCAAATGCAAGTTCGTGCAATACTTGAGGCAATGGGACATACAATCGGCTCCAGATAATACACCACAACCGAGACAGGTATATTGTTCCATTAGTGTATTTCGTGATTTAAAATTACATGTTTACTATATATGTTAATTAAACTATTTTAAAATATAACCATTCTCACATGCTAGTGCTTCTGTCACACGTGCAAGCACACCATCACTTGAAGCTGAATGTGCTGGATTATCGACACCAGAATGTGGTCATCATTTAGAGATAATTTGCTACCAAATAGTTAATATACTTCAAAATGTTATTTGAATCTAGCAATTTATGCACAAATTACTTTATGCACATACATCTAGCAATTTATGTTATTTGAATGCAAGTTAAAAATTCAAAATCATCTAGCAATTTATGTTATTTGTCTATGTTGGACATGTCTTGACGAGTATGCTTTTTTTCCCAAACCCTATCATCATGATCTAAGGCCAAATTATTAACGAAATGAAAGCCAATCATCATGATCTAAGGCCATTTCCATTCAAGATTCCTTCCCCTTTTCATTTCAATTTCAATTTGTTGATGTTGTGGCGTTGGTGTCCTGACACGTGGCTCACCGCCCTCCATTCTCCTCCTACTCCCCGTTCAACACAACCGATCGATAAGCCATTGAAAATCTGTGAATTTGCTACCCTTCTGGCCGGTAGTTGAAAATTTTCAAAAATAGATTTATTTTTTCTTTGCCTGTTGCATAAACACATACAAACCCTATCGCCTAAATTGATTCTTTTATCCTTTTCTTAGTCTTCCTTGTGCTTGATTTAGTTTTAATTTATAATATTGCACTATTTCTCTAATAAATCAATTTGAAACAACCCACCAAATCCAGATATTTCTAAGTTCAAGCCAAAGCAACGCCGTTTTGAAAGATAGGGAAGGAAAAGGAGCGACATTAATTACTGGTTGTTGGTTGTGTTCTATTGCTGTGTTTCTTGTTTTCATTAGTTGGCATCAGCTAAGTAATTAATTAGGAGAAAGAGCTAGAAGAAGAAGATAAGTTGGCAAATATGTTTTAATTATATTTTTTAATTAGGTATTCATTATGGCAAGTTAGATAAGATAAGTTGACAAATATGTTTTAATTAGGTATTATTACGGGAAGTTAGATAACTTTTGGGACCTTATTGTTTGACTCATTAGCCATCAGCTTCTTACATAAATTCCCAAACCCTATCATAATCTGAAAGCTTCCAGCTTAATATGTACACTTATATATATACAAGATGGCACACCCACGTTAACATAATTTTAAATATTAATTTATTAAGTGGTAATTTTTTATAAGACTAATAGAGTAATTTAATTACTTATCTAACCCCTAGATTTTACTTGATCTTAAAATTAATTTTTTTTTTTATAAAAAAAAGTATTGTCCATCCACAATAGATTCTAAAGATCAAAACTAAGCCATCAGACTTGCTTTGACTTTGTAACTCAAATACCTAAAAAAAAAATCGATAAGATAACAATTAAATCATCCAATGTGTTCAGGATTCTATATATTTTTAAGTCAATATCTCTCATGTAAAGCAGATTGGCTAATCATAGAAAACATTTCATTTGCACTGCTAAAGTTGAGCCCATGCCTTCATCGTCTGTTTTTATTTTATTTTATTTTATTATGAGATTCAAACGATGTATTATTCCCATAACTAAACACGTGTCTTAGATGTGGAAGCACTTTTCCTCCGTACAGGAAAAAAAGTAATTCTTATTATTTTGTATGATATGCCAGATTGGTGAATTTGTTCACTTGATGAATGGACGAATATCTCGCCACATTGTTGTTGAGGCAATCATTGCGTCCATTGATCTGACCAAGTCTCTAGGGGGAGTAGAGCTAGGTAATGAGTTTGTTGAAATTAGTATTCAGAAAGTGCTGAAACCTTTATATCCATTGCCTCGACAATTTTCTGGAATACGTGTCTTGAGAGATGCTAATAATAGTAAAACTATGATACTGTGGAGGGTCTCTGATGTAAGTGTTTTTGTCTTATATGCATTTAATATGATATGCAATTTTATAGTTAACGTACATACAAATTTGTACTTAAATAGATTTATTGTATACCGTTGTTATGTAATTTTTGACATGTTTTATGCAATTTCATAGTTAACGTATACACTTAAATAGATCTATTGTTTTCCAATGCAGATCGACAAAATATGATATGCAATTTTGGTTGGAGAATGGCATGGTGGCGTAATCAAGGGTTATTTGAGGCCACTAGGATATGATTTAGTTTAGAGTTGCTTTGTATGTGCTTTTGTATGATATTGTGTAATGAGACGAGACAAAATTGATCTTTCTAAATGATGTTATACTTAAATAGATCTATTGTATACAACTGTTATACTTATTGTGTGTGGGTGAATCTTTTAAAATTGTTGATGATTTTTTATTGTGTGGAATATATACAAGTTATTTGTTGTCGTGGGTTTTCGTATGTGTAGTTTTTTAAATATTTTTTTTAAAAATTATCGGCGATTTTTAGCTTTTGCCGGCGATTAACCTTTACTGGCGGTTTTAAAATTGCTGGCAAAATTATACCTTTGCCGACGGTTTTAAAATCGTTGGTAAAATAAATCTCCCTTTGTCGGCGGTTTTAAAACCGCCGACAAAGGTATATTTTGCCGACCGTTCTTAAAAATTGCCAGGAATGATTATTTTTACCGGCAGTTTATCAAAACCACTGGTAATTAATTTTTTTCGGCAGTTGAAAATCGCTAGGAACCTTTTTCGACAGCGGTATTTCCGACGGTTACAATTACCACCGATAAAACTTTTATCGGCGATTTTTCAACTTTTTTCAGCGATTTTTTCACCGCCGGAAAAAGTTAAAACTCTTGTAGTGAAACCAAATTCAAAGAAAAGAACAAACAGACGAAGAAAAACAAAGAGCCACTCAAGCTAGGGTTAAATTAGAATACAAGGAGTGTTGAGCTAAGTTGCTTTAATCAATTTATTGTATATTTTGATATTTAACAAAATATAATTTTGATAAAACTATTTTTGGTATATTTAAATCCCCTAATGAATTTTTTATATATCTTATGGTGAATAACATATTTTAAGTATAATAATATGTTGTGTATCAAAATGAACCAAGACATGCTAGTTGTTCTAAGTGAAAGATTAGAGCATTATAAAGAGGCACACAAGAAAATATTTCCATTTTGGAAAACTATCTCTCGATATTTTGATAACTAATATCCATTGTTGTTAAAATGCGTTTTAATGAATTTTTCAAGAAATAAAAAGTATATATTTTGGAAGTGGTAAAATAGCCAAATCTCAAATTTGTACTAAAACCAAAATTTTATTGAATCCAAATGAGGGGTACTTTCTTATTTATATTTATGTGACATTTACTTAAACTAAAAAAATGTAAATATTTTGTAATGAATTCATGCTATGTATTCTATTATCAAGAAAATCTTTATTTTTCTGAAAATTTGGATTGAGAGTCGACTCACAGCGAGGGACAGTTGACTATGTGTTATGCAAAGTCGAGATAGCAGAGAGTAGGGGTGTAAGCGGTGCGATTTGGTCGGTTTGAACCATTTTCAGCACGCCAAACTGCTAGTGTGATTTTTCAACCAAACCAGACCGTGGTCTGATTTGGTGCGGTTTACCACACTTTGAAAATAAACAAAATAATTCTTAGAAATGAATTATTTGGAATTAACATTGACTTGTGTTAGTCATATTACCCATTGCAATTTTTTGGTGGGAAATGTATGTTGTTGGAGAATATTATTGAGTAACCCTTGCTTTTTTTTTTTTTTAAGCATAAAGGGTACAGTAAATGCTTAATTTGAAAATTCCTCTTGTATCAAAGCAATTATTATGAGCTGAAGTACTAAAAATTCTGTTAATAGCTTGACATTGTGAATTTACAACACATTACTGTTGGCCTAGATCAAAGAGAAGGGTAGCTGACAGTGGGTGCAAAATTTATTTGATCAAATAAGAATCATAGACCATGGACTTATAATTTACGCAATCGACCTTTTTTAGACAATGCACTTTTATTTTTTTATTTTTTTTGTGTTCTCTTGGCTGGTTCGGTCTAAAACCAAACCTCCAACTGTACAAATTGCGAACCACAGGGTTTGTACAATCTCCAAACCGTTTTGGACCACAAAAAAAAAAAAAAAAAACGACCGATTCGGTCTTGTTCGGTTTGGTCTGGTCGGTTTCCGTAGTGCACAGATTTTTTTGAACACCCCTAGCTGAGAGCAAGTTTTGGCCAGTCAACTAGGAGTCGATTGTAGGCCAATGAGAGTTGACTGTCGATGTCGAGAGTCAACTATAGGTGTCGTGGAGTCGATTATCGGTTAGAACACAGTTGACTGTTAGACTCCAACTGTTGGATTTTTCTAGTCGTTGTAGGTCATTTGAGAGCTCCATTATAAATATCAATAAGGGATTTTTGGAGAAGACTAATGCTTTATCAAATCCTACATCTTTAAAGTACATCCAAGCTCTCAAGCATCCATTTCAAACAATCCAAGGCTCAAGCTTAAAGTAAAATCTTTGGAGCCCAAGGTAAAGGAGATATTCTTTCCAAGTACGGTAAAAATTTTATTATTATATTTGTTCCTTTGCCTTGTATATTTTCATTGTACTTATATCCATATTTGTCCAAGATTGTTGGACTTAGGATTACATTGTGGCCATTTCATTTGTGGATTGTGAGTGGCCTCTTAGAGCACAAGTAATCTAGGTGTATTTGTTGTAATAGTTTTCAGGGTGAACTAAGGGAAAAACCTCGATGTTGTGTAAAAGTTTCCTACACTACAAAAAAATCAGCATTTAGCGGCGGTTTTTAATCGCTGCTAAGTATTTTAGCGATGGTTTTGAAAATCGCCGCTAAGTCAGCCGCCGCGGAGTGTTTAGCGGCGATTTTTTGCAACCGTTGGAATAACCGCCGTTAATTTTAAATTTTGCGGCGGTTTTAAAAACCGCTGCTAAATAAGTGATTTAGCGACGGTTTTGAAACCGCCACTAAAATTAAAATTCTATTTTTTTAATTTTTTTAAAAATTAAAAAAAATATTTAATTTTAGCGGTAGTTTCAAAATTGCCGCGAAAATTAATAAAAAAAAATTAATTTTTTTAATTTTAGTGGCGGTTTCAAAACTGACGCTAAAATTAATAAAAAAATTAATTTTTTTATTTTAGTGGCGGTTTCAAAACCACCGCAAAAATTAATAAAAAAAATTAATTTTTTAATTTTAGCGGCGGTTTCAAAACAGCTGCTAAAATAAAAAATTTAATTTTTTAATTAATTTTTGCGGTGGTTAAAATTAATAAAAAAAATTAATTTTTTAATTTTAGTGGTAGTTTCAAAACCGCCGCAAAAATTAATAAAAAAATTAATTTTTTAATTACATGCGCGGGCCAGCCCTACCCAGCTCATGCCCGGCCGCTCGACCCGCGAGCCCTGCCCTCGCCCAACCCTTGCACGCCACGTGGCCATATGTGCGCGCGCCACGTGGCGATGCTGGAAATTAAATCCCAGCACCTTCTCCCTCCCCAAGTTTCGAACCCAGAACCCTCACTGTGCACACGCGTGCGCGAACCACTTGATCTGCGAAACACTCCTTGACATATGTGGACATATATATATTATATACATTAGCAAAATTATATTTTATATATTTTAAAAACAAATATATAAAAGAATAATAGAATAAATTAAAAATAGATTTTTAATTTATTAAAAATCTATATTAAAATTTCATAATTCTAAAAATAAGTTTCTAACAACTAATTTTATATTTATTAAAAAAAGTTTATTTAAATTTCAGAATTATATTTTAGAATTATATTTATAAATAGATTTTTAACATTTAATAAGTTTATTTATAAATAAATTTCAGAATTATATTTATTAAAATTTCAGAATTATATTTTATATTTTTTAATATATATTAAAAACATTTATTAATTGATTATTTTTTAAAAGAATAATAGAATAAATTAAAAATAAATTAATTGAGTTAAATTAAATAAATTATCAAAAAATATTAAATTAGATTTTTTTAAATTAGATTTTTAATTAATTTTTCTATTAATTTAAATGCAATTTTAAATTTATTTTTAAGATTTTATATTTAATTTTATTAATTTAATTTTTAATTATTTTCTTAAGCTAAATTTGATTCTTTTAATGAAAATAATGAATTTTAATATTTAAGATTTTTATTTAATTTTAATTATATGATAATTATAAATATAAATTAAAACTCTTAAATATGAGTAAGAATAAGTTTTTTCAATAATAACAAAATTTTAAAAAAATTAATTTTGATTTCTTTCATAGTCTTAAAAATGTGATACCTTAAATGTTAATTAGCATTGAAAAACCGTAACATTGAAAAATCGTAGCATTTGACAACCTTAAACAATTTTTTATGAATTTGTTAAGACATCACATTTTCAAAACTATAATATAATTATTAAAGTAATTAATAATTAATTAATCACTACCTTTGATTTAATGTAAGTTTTTGAGGAAAAAAATTCATCATTGATTGACACTTGGCAAAATATTTTATTTGACTATCATATTTTAATATTATATAAATATACATAGAATAAAGATATAAAAATAATATTTTAAATAAATGAATAATTTTCTATGACTTAATTAATAGTTTAAGTTGTCTATTAATATTTCTTATAAAACTCATGCAAATTTAATGCAAAACAATTAGCATTGAAAAACTCGTATATTTAAAATTTATTATTAATTTTACAATAATTAGTACATATTATTTCAAAACAATTGAAAGATTTAAATTATTAATGCAAATTACAAAATGTAAATTATTATTGCGATAAGTAGTAAACGCAAATCATTAATGCAAGTTTTGGAGAAAAAATTTATTACTACTTATTATTTCAAAGCAATTGAAAATTTTAAATTATTAATGCAAATTACAAAATATAAATTATTAATACAATAAGTATTAATTGTAAATCATTGATTAATGCAAGTTTTGGGAGGAAATTTCTTTTTTCAAGACTATCCTACTTTTATATATATAAAGATGCAAATTACAAAATGTAAATTATTAATGCAACAAGTATTAAATGTAAATCATTAATGCAAGTTTTGGGAGAAAATTTTATTACTACTTATTACTTCAAAACAATTGAAAATTTTAAATTATTAATGCAAATTACAAAATGTAAATTATTAATACAATAAGTATTAATTGCAAATCATTAATTAATGCAAGTTTTAGGAGGAAATTTCTTTTTTCAAGACTATTCTACTTTTATATATATAAAGATGCAAATTATAAAATATAAATTATTAATGCAATAAGTACTAAATGCAAATCATTAATGTAAGTTTTGGGAGAAAATTTTATTACTACTTATTACTTCAAAGCAATTGAAAATTTTAAATTATTAATGCAAATTACAAAATATAAATTATTAATATAATAAGTATTAATTGCAAATCAATAATTAATGCAAGTTTTAGGAGGAAATTTCTTTTTTCAAGACTATCCTACTTTTATATATATAAAGATGCAAATTACAAAATATAAATTATTAATGCAATAAGTACTAAATTCAAATCATTAATGCAAGTTTTGGAAGAAAATTTTATTACTACTTATTACTTCAAAGCAATTGAAAATTTTAAATTATTAATGCAAATTACAAAATGTAAATTATTAATATAATAAGTATTAATTGCAAATCAATAATTAATGCAAGTTTTAGGAGAAAATTTCTTTTTTCAAGACTATCCTACTTTTATTTATATAAAGATGCAAATTACAAAATATAAATTATTAATGCAAAAAGTACTAAATGCAAATCATTAATGCAAGTTTTGGGAGAAAATTTTATTACTACTTATTACTTCAAAGCAATTGAAAATTTTAAATTATTAATGCAAATTACAAAATGTAAATTATTAATACAATAAGTATTAATTGCAAATCATTAATTAATGCAAATTTTAAGAGGAATTTTCTTTTTTCAAGACTATCATACTTTTATATATATAAAGATTTTGTAATTAATTTAAATTAAAATTTTAATTTCTTTTTAAGATTTTATATTTCTTTTTATTAATTTAATTCAATTTAATTTTAATTTTAAATTATTTAATTATTTTTAAATTTAGCGGCGGTTTTAACCGCCGCTAAATTAAAATTTTTAATGAATTTTATGGCGGTTTTTAAAAACTGCCGTTAAATTAAATTATTTAATGAATTTATAATTTAATTTTAATTTTAAATTATTTAATTATTTTTGAATTTAGCAGTGGTTTTTCAAAACCGTCGCTAAATTAAAATTTTTAAAGAATTTTGCGGCGATTTTTAAAAACCACCGTTAGATTAAATTATTTAAAGAATTTATAATTTAATTTTAATTTTAAATTATTTAATTATTTTTGAATTTAGCGGCGATTTTTCAAAATCGTCGTTAAATTAAATTTTTTTATGAATTTTGCAACGGTTTTCAAAATCGCCGCAAATATTAATTTAATTTCAATTATAAATTATTTAATTATTTTTAAATTTAGCGACAGTTTCACAAAAATCGTTGCTAAATTAAATTTTTTAATGAATTTTGCGGCTGTTTTAAAGACCGTCGCAAATATTAATTTAATTTTAAATTTTAAATTATTTAATTATTTTTAATTTAGCGGCGGTTTCTCAAAAACCGCTGCTAAATTTAATTTAATTTTTTAATTATTTAATTATTTTCTAAATTTAGCGACGATTTTTTAAAAATCGCCGCAAAATTGAATGTTTTAATGAATTTTGCGACGATTTTTCAAAATCACCGCGAAATGTTAAAAAAACTGCCTCTAAAATAGTATTTTGCGGCGATTTACAAACCGTCGCAAAATTTCATTTTTTGCGGCGGTTTTAGAAACCGCCGCAAAAAAACCGTTGCTAAAAATCAATTTTTTTGTAGTGCTAGGTGAACTTGTTGGAAAATCTAGGTGTGGTTTTAGTTGAACCTCAAGTGTCGGGTTGACCTTGAGAGAGTGGAGTAAGTGTTGGAGACACCGAACCACTATATATTCTTGTGTTGTTATTCTTGTTTACATATTTATATTGCTGCCACACCAAACAACATATATATTTATAACAAATATCTTCTTTGTATAAGAAAAGCTCAAGAGTTTTTAAAAGGGAGAATTCACTTGAATTAGTTTTTATCACTCAATTCGCTCTCCTTTTGAGTGGCCATTGTGTGTCAAGGGACTAACAAGGAGAATATATATATAACACTAACCAAAAGATTAAAAGACTAAAATATTTTAATTATAAAATACTAAGTACGCTAATATACGCTAACATCCCCCATCAAACTCACAATGTTACAACAAGATTCAACGAGAGTTTGTCAAGTAAGAAACGAAAATGCTGAATCGGATGAGACTTCTCAAAAAAGTTAGCAAGTTGCAATGACGAAGACACAAAGGGTAAGGAAATAGTGCCATGTTGTAGATGGTGGCGAATAAGATGACAATCAATCTCAATATGCCTCATGCGTTCATGGAACACAAAATTGTAAGAGATTTGAATAGCACTTTTATTGTCACAATACATAGAGGTTGGAGAGGAAAAAGGAACACCCATGTTTGCAAGTAACCAACGCGACCTGATAATCTCAGTGGTAGTGGATGCCATGGCATGATACTCTAAGTAGAAGAATGAGAAACAATGGTTTATTTCTTACTTTTCCAAGAGATAAGAGGATCACCCAAAAATATACAAAAATCAGTAGTGGACTTATGATCAGTGGGGTTATTGGCCCAATCACCATCTAAATACGCACTAAGCTCTAAAAGGAAGGTTAATGGAAACAAAAGACTGAAAACAAGTACCACGAAAATAACACAAAATACAAACAACCGTTACCCAGTGAATTGTAGTAGGAGTATAAACAAACTGACTAACAATGTGGACAACATAAGCAATATCGAGACGTGTAATGGTGAGACAAACAAGACATCCAACAATAGTGTGATACAAAGTGGGATTTGTCAAGAGTACACCATTAAGAGATGAATATCAAGCTTTGGCCTTAAGAGGAGTGTTAGCGGTTTTTATATCAGTCAGACGAGCATGCTTAATAACATCAGTAACATACTTGGACTGAGAGTGAAGATAACCTTTAGGAGAAGAATCAACTTTGATCCCCAAAAAATAAGATAAATGAATCAAGTCCTTCATTTCAAAACAACAAGCTAATTTAGACTTTAAATTAGTAATGCCATCACCATCGCAATTGGGTTTCTTAGATCCAAACGCAGTGGAAATTTAAAATTATTTGGATCAACCAAACTCTTCGGCTAATCTTGAAACCCAAAATTAACGAATCTAGTTTGCAAATATATAATCTCTTTAAGTATATAAAACATATAATGAAAACCAAACCTTTTGGTTGTTCGATGAAAAATGGATGAATCTTTGTGCCACGAGGTGTTACCCATCCTCTATAAGTGATCCACACCTAAGAGAAACTTTAATTGATGTCCATGAGCATGCCTATTCGATCTTCTTGCATTAACTATGCAAGATATAATCCAACACTTTGGAAATTATCTTGGTTTTTCTCAAAAACCAACTTTCTCTCTCTAGAAAGCAAAAAGGGTGTGAGGCAAGAATAAGAGAGCCACCCAAACTCTAATTAAAATAGGGATTTATAGAAAACCCAAGCATGTTTTGGACATGCTGGGCCTTGGCCCAGCCCATTACTGTTTTTCACCTTATTTTTCTTTTTGCTTATTTTGTCAACATCTCGTGCATTTTTTGCGAGTGCTAGCTCACCCTAAAAATCCAAGAATTCTTTTGGGCCCTAAAAATATTTTTCGGTGCCACTGAAATTTCATGAAACTCCCATTTGTTTGTGTATGACTTTATAGGTTCACTATGAAAATGGAAAAGGGTAATTTATAGAATCATACTCCTAATAAAACTCTTTGATTATGATCCGTAATTTATTTCATCTCATGACAAAAAATTATTATCTTGTCTTTAGACTAAGATTGACATTTAGTAACGTATCATGACCCTCATATTGTAATGAAATGCAAATGGTACTTCTAATGAACATTTTCGTTTCGAGTTTCATTGCTATTCGATCCCTTTATCATAATGCCCTAGTATGGTCTAGAAATATGGTAAAATGTCAAACTTCTAATAACCAATACTATGTGTACGAATGTTAAGTCCACAACTCATATAGTCAAATTAATAACTCTTATCAATTCTAAACTATCCGCGTTGACCAACGACTCCTCGAGTTGTGACTTCATCATTCACATAGGATATATACCTTTTAAATCTTACTAAGGTTGATAGATTCCATATTGTGTACTCATTTACCTTCGTATGAATTGGATCATACTCAATAACCACCTTATTAGGGACCTATCTTACTGGACTCCATACAGTGGGATCAAAGCATGACATTCCTTATGCAAGATGGCTGTGGTACCTCGAGAAAAGAGATTACTAGCACTTGTCACCACATAGAACTCCCAATTGACATTTAGCAAGAATTACCATTTGGGTGTTCTCAAGTTAGGTTATTCAGTGAACTCATTTACTAATGAGCACCTACACACTTGCATTAGTGTCACTACACAAGTAGTCAATGAGATCAACTACCCTCCTTATGAGCATGCATAATGTGTACTGGTTTTGACGATACTATAGAGATGCCACTCTATAGTCCTATGACTAGGAATAGTTTAAGAATAAAGTATCAGTCATTTGATCTCATTAGTATGATCTCATCATAACTTGATTAGCTTTGCTTCACTTTTTGGGATTAATCTAAATAGTAAAAACATAAAGATGAACGTATTGCCGAGTATTAAAAAGAAAAATACTGATATTAATCAAAATATGTCAAATATTAATTAGAAATGCAGCCAACTCACAACTCTTATGATTGGCTTCCAGGTTACAATCCTATCAATCATCACCAGTAAAAATCATGTCATCAACATATAATAAAAGCAGAATGTGACTGGTCGAAGTGCATCGAAAGAATAAGGTAGAGTCATGATGACTAGGTGTAAAGCCAAGAGAGGCAACAACAATGAAAAGCCTCTCAAACTAGGCACGAGGTGCCTATTTGAGACCATAAAGTGCATTCTTGAGTTTGCAAACATATCCAAGACGATGAGAAAGACCGAGTAAAGGAACCATATAAACGTCTTCTTGAAGATTCCCATTCAAGAAGACATTTTTAACATCCAACTGAGAGAGACTCTACTGATGAACAGATGCAATAACAATAAGTGTACGAACAGTGGTCATCTTACCAACATGAGCAAATGTCTCATAATCTAGACCATATTGCTAAGTAAATCCTTTTGCAACTAATCTAGCCTTGTAATGTTCAATCGAAACAAGAGATTTGGTTTTGATCTTATAAACCCAACGAGAACCAATAGCATGTTTACCTAGAGGCAGCGGAACCAAGTCATAAGTGTCTGTCTTATGTAGAGTAGCTAGAAAGTTCATCAATCATAGCTTGTTGCCAAAAAGGATCTAGAATAGCTTATTTATAGGAAGATGGTTTAGAAATTTTGTGAATAGAAGTTAAGAAATAATGAAAGGAATCCGAATAATAAGGATAAGCAAAATCAGATAATTGAGTGGAGTTACGAATATGTTAGAGGATAGCGAGGTAGAGGCGGAGAAGGAGCAGGAGTAGGATCAATAGTCTCAGGCAATGCTTGAAAGGCCATAAAAGAAGTAGGGACATTTTGAGTCGATGCACATGATCTGTAGCGCATGAAGGACAAACCGTACATGAGGTATGGGAAAGAGAGCTATCAATATCATCAGAAAATGGGTCAATATGAATAAGGTCAGACTTTGTCATGCATGAGTATTATTAGAAATTGAGAAGAATGTGATATGTTCAAGAAACACAATATGACGAGAAACATATAATTTTTGATTGATGGGATCAAAACAACGATAACCCTTTTGGCTCTCCCCATAACCTTGTTGAGCCAACTTGTTCATATTAATTAAGTTTTAATGATTAACAAAAAGAGAATTTTTAATGTACAAATTATAGTATTTTTGGTGATTAACAAAAAGAGTATTTTTCTTAAATATATTAATTGTAGTATCGAATTACATTTTATTAATTTATAAAATATTTTTTTCATTAATTTATAGAATATTTTCATAGCATATGCATTATCAAAAATATTATTTTTAATATTAATTTTTTAAATATTTTTTATAGCATATGTATTATCAAAAATATTATTTTCTATTAAAAATATTTTTTTAAATATATTTTAAATGGATTTATAAAGTATTTTTTTAACTATGTATAACAAAACCAATTACATGCCCCATGGTTTGATCCTACAACCTCAAACTATCTAAGCCTTCTCTTACTAACTAATCTACAAGCTCTTTTGATTATTTGAGTGTACATATTAAATTTAAATTATACTAAATTTTTCCTACTATAACGGTCAGATTTTTTACCATTGGAAAAATAGTTAAAATGCATATAAATACCCTTTAAACTCATTTTTTGAATATTTAAGTACTTACATTACATATTCAAATCACCCGAAAGCTTTCAAACGCTCTCAAGCAAAGCATCTTAGCAATCCGAGCCTCTCGAAGTATTATTACACATCCACAGAAGAGCCACAAGGTAAGAGAAAAAAAGTTTTTCAAGTCTTCTACGATAAATCCGAACTTCTCTATTTGAGGTTATAAATTTATTTATTTATTTAAATATTAGTGCCTTGTATAATTTATTTTTAATTGCTTATTTGTGTTCAAGTGTGGACAAATTATTTGTAAACATTTAAATTATTATTGAGAATTATATAGGTTTCCTAAAACCATTAAAATCTATATGAATCTAGTTTCCAAGATAAGATAGGGAGAAAACCTCAGTGTAGTGGTTGTCTAGAACCTGTTATAATCTAGGTGTGTATTTAGTTTTCAAGATAAACTAGTGTGAAAACCTTGGTGATTTTGATTTAGTGGAACTCTAAGGGTGGTTAGACCTTGGGATAGTGGATTAGCTGTGTGTGAAAACACTGAACCACTATAAATTGTGTTGTGCCTCATATTATTTATTCTTGTTATATTTTATGGCTTGCATTAATTATTAATCTCAAACATAATTTATTATATTTATTAAATATATATTCTTAAATAAAATCATTAATCAAGAATATTTATTAAAAGGGAAAAATTTTTTTATTACTCAATTCACCACCCCCTTTTGAGTAGCCATACCCTAAGGGACTAACAAACCTAAAAAGACACAAATAGCAAAACGGGAAGTCAACTTACTACTTCTACTTTAGGACGAGGAACAAAACAAGTACAACAAAAAATTTTCAATAAGAAATAATTAGGATGATGCCCAAACAATATTTTAAAGAGGGACAAACCTGAAGTGTGAGAAGATGGAATCTTTTTAATTAAAGAAACATCAGTGAGAACTGCTTCTCCCCAAAATTCACTAAGAACATTGGTAGACAAGAGAAGAGAACGAGCAGTCTCTACAATGTGTCTATGCTTTCGTTCAGTAACACTATTTTGTTGCAGGGTGTCAGTACAAGAAGTTTGGTGAATTGTCCCATCAGAAACAAGCAATGCAGAAAAATCAATAGATGTATAATCCACACCCAAGTCACACACCGAAAGCACTTAATTACAACAGAATGTTGAGTTTTAACAAGTGCTCTAAACAAACAATAAATAGAAAGAAAGTCATTGCATTGTTTCATAAGATAAACCTAACAATAACGACTATAATCATAAATAAAAGAGACATAATATCTAGACCCTCATTTTGTAGCAATAGAAGCAGGTCCCCACACATGAGCATAAACAAGATCAAATGGTTCAACTGAACTAGAAACACTATGAGGAAAAGGTAAAGCAGAAAATTTAGCTAATTGGCAACCACTATAATTAGAAATGTCATGAGTTTGCAAATCGCCCAGATAACCCTTAGAAACTAAAAATTTTAACCAATTAGCGAAAACATGTCCAAGGCGAGAATGTCACAAATAAACACTAGAAGAAGAGGAATTCAAAGAGAAAGATGACAAATCAACACCAAAGGCTGCAACATGCGGTGGTCTCAGATTGTCCAAAACATATAGCCCTCATTATCTAAGACTTATCCCAATCAGCTTCTGAGATCGAGGATCCTGTACACAGTAAGCAGTAGAAGAAAATTGAACCAAGTAACCAGAATCACATAACTGACCAACAGAGATAATGTAATACCCAAGACATTTGTAAGCTCCGGTAATTTAATAAATAAGAAATGTCCAAAGAACTCGCAAGAGTCCGAGACTAAAACCCCTATTCTAAGAAAAATCAGGTAAAAATGTAATTTCTCAAAATATTAGAAAAACATTTTAGGAGACGCTAAATGATGAAATGAACATCTTTTAGGAAATCAGGGGTTAAAATAAGAAGCTACACAGATGGTTAAAATATCAAAAATTTCAGGGGTTAAAGCATAAAAATATCAAACTTTAGGCCAAAGCGTAATTATTGAAAACCTTCAACAAAACTCGCCGGAGTAACCAAACGGACCAACTGTCGGCTGGAAATGGCCATCATGAACCCTCAAGCCTAGGCATGAGGCGGAAAGTGTGGTGGAAGGAGATTGGCCCATTTCTTCTATAAATTTGGACTTTGGGATAAGGATGAAGGAAACGTAAGGGATTAAGGCAAACCCATGCTGTTTTGAGGGGATAACCATGTTCTTAGAAGTGTGAGGGACATTCTGAAAGAAAGAATAAGTGTTTTCACCAGAAAATAAGGAAGAAAACGGGTTACCGAAGTTGCAAGAACACGCGTAGAAAACTGAGCGTGGGTCACCTGAAACAGCACAGTAAGTTAAATTTTAAGTTATAATCCTGTAGAGAAGAGAAAGAGGGAGTTGTAGGTTCAAACAAGGAGCAAAATGGAGTTAAAATGAGTAAAAAAAATGCAAAAAACATAGGGCTGGCCGTCATCTTGTTAGACGCGACCAAGGAAGACAATCAACGCATGCGGGCGCGTGGGGATTCTTCTGGCGAGGCGTGGGGGCACGTGCAAGCTTCGTTGTACCTAAAAATTTCCAAAAAATATACATTTAATTGTTATCTATAATCTTATATAAAAACATTTAACATTTGGTTTTTGAAAATATGTGTTTTATGTAGAAAAACTCAACAGGCTGCCGTGAACAGTACCCGAGTCAGATCGCTGAAATGAGTGATTCATGTTTGTAAACTCTTGCATCTCTTGCATATTTTATCTACATTTGGGTGGCCTGCATTTCATTTATTTACCTTTATATCGTATTTTATATATTTGAGTACACATCACTACATTCATGGCTAGTGACTTGAGATGGTCTGCATCATCTACGTGGTCTTGGACCACATAATTCCAAGTCAATAATGGCTATGGCTTTATGATAACATGATGGTCGGTATGGGTGATTGCAATACGTTGGCGTCACTACCATTGAGTTACTTCATGACATTCTGCATAATGCATTTGCACGCATTATAATATTGAGTCATCTCACTTAGATATTTGTATCTAATTTGAATGTTTATACCCTTGAAATATTCAACATTCTGGGCACAATGACAGGTACCTCAGGCCCAAGCAATGATAAAGGAAAAACAACTTATTGCTATTTTTACCATGTTTTATAAACATGTGAGATTGTAAACTAAGCATTTAAATAACCACCTTGTTATACTACAAATTTTTATTTGGGTGTAGTAAGATTTATTCTTTATGATAAAATTAAAGAATCTAAGTATGGTGACTTTTAAGTAATGTATTCATGATCCATGTTTAAATTCCAAAAGGAAACATTATTCAATCCCAAGTTCATTTAGCCATTTGCAAGAAGGAAAATAAGTTAAGACTATTTTTACCATTTTCTACTAAAAAGATGGTCTCTGGAAAGTTCATTTCCATAAGGAAATATGAATGGTTAAATGGTTATTACTTCAGGGGTGGAATTATGTACTTACAAACTATTCTTGTAATCATCAATATTAAGGAACCTGTGGCTCATATCTTCATATGTTGGGTCTTCCATATTTAAACAACATGTGAACTTGTGCTGTTCTCATTATAAAGAAGAAAGTAGAGATTTCTCTCCGTGGTATTGTTTTGGACACTTGAATATAAATTATGGAATTCCAAGGTACATGATAGTAATGGGTTTGAAAGTTACCAACTTAAATAATTTTTTCCACACGTGTGGAACCAAGATTTATTATTCTAAAAATAAAGGAAATAATGTTTCTTAAACTGTTTTAAAGGAAAAAAGAAAAAGATAACTATTCATTTTTTAAGATTAATTAACGCCTCCTACATTTAAATTTTGAACTTAATTCGCTGGGACTCATGGCGCGTTACAAATAAGATTGAAGGTAAGAAATGGAACACAATATACAACTGAATGTGATAAATTATGTGTGTTAATAGAACCAACACCTACCAAGGGCAATGGGGTGCCATCGACAGTCATAATAGATAGGGGTGTGCAATTGGTTATAACCGAACCGAACCGATCAAAAAATATTAATCAAAGCGAACCAAATCGCATGTAATAATCGAACCGAACCGACCGATTAATTATAACTAATCGAACTAATCGAAACCGAACTAACCAAAATCTAAACTAAGTTAATCAAACTGATAGCCGATAACCGATTATGCAAAATTAATATAGAAACAAACTGATTTGCAAAAATGAAATACAAATCTCACTGAAAGTTAAATCAATTTGTGCAAAATCAGTATAAAACAACATCCATTGATACAGAAAAATGCAAAATCATTTAGAGATTGAGAGAATACAAATCAATTTGTGCGAAAAAAGGAAATACAAACGAAAAATCCATAATGCAAATGAAGAAATATCAAGAAACTAATCTCACTAAAAGTCAAAAAAATTGAAAAATTAAAACCCTAACCTAACATCAATACTAACCTCTGTCTGACGGCCGATCATCCAAGCAGAAGGAAAGGAAGAAACAAAGAGACAAAGGGGATAGCGATCGGCTAAGGGAAAGGCGTCAGTCTGGGTTCGATGAATGGGACGATTATCAGCAAAAGGAAAGGCGGGAGGGGGGGTTGACTGCTGATGGCAAAGGGAAAGGTGTCGAAGGTGGAGGCGACAACGATGGTGACGGAAAAAGGGTTTCTCTCTCTATTGGTGTTGGTTTTTCTCGGAGTCTCGCGTCCGTCTCGGTCTAGCCTTCCAGTTCCCAGGTGAGTGAGTCTCTGCCTCGGGTGCTGCAACGTCGATGTCGGCATCGGAGGAGGCGATGCTGCCGTCGTGCCAGAGCGTTGAAGACGATAGAAGGGAGAGGGTGGAGTGAATGGAAGGATTGATTTGATCCTTCCGCTTTCTAATCGGGTCTTCTCTCCTCTGAGTCTTTGTTTGTCATTTGGGGTTGGGGATATTTTCATTTGCTTTTATTGTAAACCCAAAACTATGTCGTTTTTGGAAGTTCGGTTCGATTTTGATTATTTCAATTATTTCAAGCAAAAAATCGAATCGAACACCGAAAACCGAATTTTCCAAAAAATTTAATCGAATTGTAATTTTGAAAAAAAATAACCAAACCGAACCGACCGAACTTGTCAGTTCGGTTCGATTACTTCAGTTTAACCAAAATTGTCCTCACCCCTAATAATAGACAGAGATGAGTTAGAGGGACACAAGGAATAAAAAGGTGTTAAGTTAGATGACATGTTCTTGGAAGCACCTGAGTCAAAGATCCATGAGGAGGAAATACCTGAGGGACGTTGGGATGACAAACTTGCATGAGTAGAGGCTAACATAGCATGTGGTTGTGTGGCTAGGAACTTCTGAAACTGCTCTGCTAAAGCAGTCAACAAGGGACTAGAGGAAAATGGTGCTCCAAGTATAGAAAAGTTACAAGGTGGCACGGTAGCTACTGTGTTAGCATTGGGATAATAAAATCACTGTTGTGATTGTTGTTGGCTCTGTGAAGATTTTTGTTTCTTTAATAATTTAGGATAGTGAGACTTCCATTGTCCCTTTTAATGGCAAAAGCTACACTCATCAATAACAACCCGCACATAACCTTTATTCTGATTCTAAATAAATGATCGAGAGGATACAGTCAATACTGAGGTGCAGATGGGGGAAGAGATATCTCTCATGTCAGAGATTTCAAATGTGTTTCCTCAACCACAAGTTCACTAACAACTGAATCAATTAAGGGAAGTGGAGTGCGATGCAAGATAGAGCCTCAAAGTCCCTCAAAATGACCATGAAGTTGCCATAAAAAACTGAACCAATTGTTGTTATTCTATATAAGTAATGTAATCTTGACATGCTTTTAGTCCTGTCGATTTTGTAAGCGTCAATACATTCCAAATCAAGGTCATAGCAATATAAAACTCCAAAATATTCATATTTTTCTGTTGTAAAACTCATATATTATTCTTTAACTAATATCATTTTGCAAATTTAGAGTTAGTGTATAACTTTTGCAAATGATCCCAAATCTTCTTTGTTGTTTCGTACTTTGCCAGCTATGTACTAATGGAATGCTCAATAGAATTGTAAATCTAAGTAAGAATTTTTGCATTATTTGATTCCCAAGTATCTTACTCTGTCACATAATTAGTAGCAGTACTCTAAGGTTGCACAACAATTCTACTAATATATTGTCATAATTTTTTACTTTTAAGAATTTTTTTTATCATGGTACTTCAATACAAATAATTTTGGATAATGCTATTCAGCTCGAAGTGGTGCTCGAAGAAGTGCCACCCCATAGATATCGCGAAATTACCTCCAAAATATCGCGATATTTTCAGTGAAGAAAGGGCAGCTGAAATTTCAAATTTCAAATTATTTTCTCTCTCTCTCTCTCATATTCTCTGCCTGACCCATCCCATTCAACCTTTCCTATCTGACTCAATCTCTCACTCTCTTCTTTCTCTTTCTCACAGTCCCCTTTCTCTCTCTCTCTCTCTCACTCACTCATATTCTCTGCCTGACCCATGCTCCCCTTCAAAGAGGCTTGTTCATCCCTTCTTTTTGTTAAGGCCATCTCTCTCTCTCTCTTTCTCTCCTGCGCGTCCGACTGAGCCTCTGGTCTCCCTTGGGCTCGTTCCGGCCATCTCTCGCTCTCCAGCCCCTACTATAGTGTCTCCAGCATCCCTTGGCTCGATCTTTGTCCGATCTACAATGAGGTATGTCTTTAGTTTTACAAAAAATGATTTTCAGCAAAGGTATATGTGAGTGTTGGGTTTGGCCGAAAATTTAAGTTAGATCTATGGAGATTCGGTCGTTAGATCTTGTTGGTTTTTGGGTATGTTTTTCAATGGGCATAAGAGTGTTGGGTGGTTGCCTCGGATCGCCGGAAACCACCGGCCACGGTGGCCGGTGGCGGCTGGCAGTGTGTTTAAATGGGTTTTGGATTTGGCCGAAACTTTAAACTTAGATCTACAGAGTTTCAGCCGTTTGATCTTGCTGATTTTTGGGTATGTTGGTTGATGGGCCCTTGGGTATTGACTGGTTATCTCTGATTGTCGGAAACCACCGGTTACGGTGGTTGGTGGTGGTTGGCAGTATATTTTTAAGTTTGGCCGAAAATTAAAACTCAGATCTACTAAAATCTAACCATTATATTTGTCCCATTTTTTTGTATGTTAACTCTCTTAACTTGGTGTTTCTGATGGTAGGCTCTTATCGTGAGAAGTTTTGGCTGGCGATGGTTGTCGGAGGCGTTGGTGGTGACTGTTACATATGTAAATATATTTATATATTCACTTTTCTCTTTTGTAATTATTTTAATTTATATTGTAATTGTTAATATTTAATTATAAATTTGTATTGAAAATGTTGAAGTTAATATTGAATTGGTGGTATTTGAATATTGTGAAGGTTAAAATTAAATTGAATTGGATGAAATTTAAATGTGAATAAATTAAATTAGTTTGTATTTGTTTTGTGAATTTTTAAATTAAAATTATTAAGTTTAGTTAAGAATTGAATGGGAAGTGGTTATTGTTAATTTTATTTGAATTTAAATAATTATTAATGTTTTTATATATTTTAAATTTATATTAAATAAAATTTTAAAAAATAATCAAATAATTTCATGTGATGCATAGAGATTGAGTTGTACCTTTTTAATTTTTTTTAACCAAATGGAGAAACACCACGAGAAGTACTAATTGTTCAAAAATTTGTTCATTTGAGTTTAGTTTTATTTTAATTTATCAAACAAATAATGCATTTCTCTTAATTAAAATTTTTATTCTTTTAAAAATTTTATTTAGTACTAAGATCCATAAATTATATATATATACATAATGAGTATTATTAAATCATAAAAAATATAAAATGAAAGACATTTTTTGTAAATAATGGACTTACCAACTCATTCCCCACCTTGATGGTAGAGTAAATGAAAAAAATACTCCTTACAAATACTTGTGTTTTGGTAAATGAAAAAAAAAAATTAATTAAAAACATATTTTCCTTGATTTAAAGTAAGAGAATTAGGAAATTATTTTTAAAATGAAAAAAAAAAAGATGAATCCAATTGGTGGATGTGAATATCAATTCAGCCATGTTAAGTGACTTTTTTTTTTTGTACGAGTAAAGAATTTTCTTTTTAATAAAATGTATAATACATTAAGCGTTTATTTACTATATATTATTACATCATTTACAAAAAAATCGTTTCTATTGTTAATTTTCAGATTAATAAAATTTAAATTTAACTTCATACACATTAATAAATATAAATATAAATTTGATATTGAGCTAATTTTAAAATATATATACACATTAATAAATATTTAAATTTAAATAAAATTAACAATAACTACATAGCATTCAATTCTTAAATAAACTTAATAATTTCAATTCAAATATTCACAAATCAAATACAAACCAATTCAATTTTTTAACATTTAAATTTAAACCAATCCAATTTAATTTTAACCTTCACAATATTTAAATATCACCAATTCAATACAAATTCAATATTAACTTCAACATCTTCAATACAAATTTATAATTAAATATTAACATTTATAATATAAATTAAAATAATTACAAAAGAGAAAAGAGAATATTAAATATATATATAAATACCTGTATATATGTAACCGCCACTACCAACGCCTCCGACGATTACTGCCGGCCGAAACTTCCCACGATCAGAGCCTACCATCAGAAACATCAAGTCAAGAGAGTTAACATACAAAAAAATGGGACAAATTTAACAGTTAGATTTTAGTAGATCTGAGTTTTAATTTTCAACCAAACTTAAAAATACACTGCCAGGCACCACCGGCCACCGTAACCAGTGGTTTCCGACGATCAGAGATAACCAGCCGATACCCAAAGGCCCATCAACCAATATACCCAAAAACCAGCAAGATCAAACGGCTGAAACTCCGTAGATCTAAGCTTAAAGTTTTGGCCAAACCCAAAACCCATTTAAACACACTGCCAATCGCCACCGACTACCGTGGCTGGTGGTTTTTGGCCATCTGAGGCAACCACCCAACACTCTTATGCCCATTGACAAACATACCCAAAAACCAACAAGATCCAATGACTGAATCTCCATAGATCTAAGCTTAAATCTTTGGCCAAACTCAACACTCACATATACCTTTGTTGAAAATCATTTTTTGTAAAACTAGAGACATATCTCATTGTAGATCGAACAAGAATCGAGCCAAGGGATGCTGGAGACACTGTAGCAGGGGCTGGAGAGTGAGAGATGGCTGGAACGAGCCCAAAGGAGATCGGTGGGCTCGGTCGGACGCACATGAGAAATAGAGAGATGGCCTTAACAAGAGAAAGAGAGGAACAAGCCTCTTCTAAGGGGAGCATGAGTCAGGCAGAGAATATGAGAGAGAGAGAGAAATGAGGCTGTGAGAGAGAGAAAGAAGAGAATGAGAAGAGAGTGAGAGATTTAGCCGGATAAGGAAGGTTGAAATGGGGTCATTTCTATAAATTGAACTATGGGTAAAATGGTAATTCCATCTTGGGTGGCACTTTTTCGGGCACCATTTCGGGCCGAATAGTATTATCCAATAATTTTTTCCATTTAACCTTACAGTAATGGATTGAATTGAATTATCTCTTTCAGTTGTCAATAACACACAAACAACCAATACTTTGCCTCAAACCACAAGTAAACTAATTCACACAGCGCATTGAATCCAAATAATTTCAATACGAAGATAAAATAATGCCAAAAGACCAATAAACAAAATTCCAATTGAGAGCGACTCAGACGGTACTGAATTTGGATCAAATCTGGACAAAAAATAAACTAGATCTGTTTGGCAGATTTGACGGGTCGGATCGGCCAGATCTGGGTTTGAAACTTCGAAGCTTCTTAAACTTCTTCAATGGCTGTTGATGGCAGAAGCAACGGAGGAGGAAGGAAGCTTGCAACAACAGCCGGCAAGGCGAAGAAGAAGACGGCGAAGGGGCGAACGGCGACGGTCGAGCAAGAGACCAAAGTGGCCGGCGAGGGGGAAAGAGGCGGTCGGACGATCTGCCGTAGGAGGAAGATGAACGGCGGTTGAAGATGGTGGCGCTTGCGGCAGTGGCGGTCGGACGGGAGGGCAATCGACGAAGGTGATTCGAAGCAGAAGAAGACGAGGCAGGAGAGGCAGAATCGTATCTGAGGTCTGAGAGTCCCAAAGATGAGTTCAAATCGAGAGGGAGTAGAGAACCGAACAGAGAAAGCACACAAGCGGCCCGGCGTTTGATGGTGGCGGCGAAGCCGGCCGTAAACGGCAGCAACAACGGCGGTGACGGTCGACGGCGGCTCTAAGGAGCGGCGACGTCAGACAGTGAAGGGCGTCAACAATGGCGGGAGAAGAAGAAGATGTTGATGATACAAATCAGCGACGAATGTGATTCAATGGCTCTGATACTATATATGTGAGAAATCAAAAACCAAAGTGATTTGTGTAAACCAAATTCAAAGAAGAAGAACAAACAGACGAAGAAGAACAAAGAGCCACTCAAGCTAGGGTTAAATTAGAACATAAAGAGAATATACTAATTAAAAAATACGAAGTACGCTAATGTACGCTAACAAACAGATACCAAATTCAATGAGATGGTAAAATACATTATTACATATTAATATTCTAGTTGCTTCCGTGGGTTTAGCATACAATACACACCGTATATAGCAAGCACCAATCAGGGTCTCAATTTGAGGCCCGCCCCGCCCCGACCAATTTAAGTATAGCCTAACTAATTTTAAATATTTATAAAAATAATAAAATAAAAAATTAATTTAATTCAGTTGACAAATTATTTTATTTTTTTTTTAACAAAAAACATGATAACACAACACATGAATGAAAAACACTTGCACTTAGGGTGTGTTTGATTGCACATATTTTTCATAGAAAATAACTAATTTTCATCCAAATTCTAGCTTTTAAGGTGTTTGATTAGCCAAATTTTTTAGATAATTTATTTTCTTACTTTGAGTCACTTGATACCCATTTTTCACTTTTGTTGGAAAAGATTTTCCCATGGGAGAAGGGTTGGAATAGATTTTTCAGGGAAATGGAAAATCTCTTCTTCTATGCAAATCATTCGAACTTATCTGGCAGAGAAGAAAAAAAGTGGCTAGTAGTCGCGAGAAAAAGGAGAAGTACGATCATTGGTCACGAGGATGAGGTGAACAAGAGGGCTAGTGAGAGGTAGCGGCCGAGGGGTGAACGGTGATGGTGACAAAAGAAGCTCGGTTAGTGACGACGACGATGGCAACAACGGCCCTTCCCCTTCGTTTTCTTCCTCATCACTGTTAACATCAAACTGCCATTTACAGTCATATTTATATATATACATATATATGTATCTATATGTATGAAAATCAAACATCAAAATTGAAAATATAATAATTTCTAGATAAAAATTTAAGTCAAATCAAACATCTTCAATTCACATTTTCCCTGAAATTTAATTCTAGCCAATTCAATTGCCTAGAAAATATTTTCTTTTCACCCAAATTTCATATTTGCAATCAAATATACCTTTAGGGTGTATTTGATAGTATGAAAAATACATGAAAAATGTCTCATTCAAGAAATTAAATTCTATATTTATTGTTTGATAGACTATATTTTTCATGAAATAGAATTTTATGGTACAACCATATTAAAGCATCATTTGACCTCTTTTCCATAAAAAATTCCATCTAGTGGAAGTTTTAATTTTCCATGCAACTTGAAAAATATTTTGTTTTTCAACTAAATCCTATTAAATACACCCTTAGGGCGCATTTGATTGTCTATATTTTTCATGAAAAATGACGATTTTCCATCTAAATTCCCACTTTTGTAGTGTTTGATTAGCTAAATTTTCCAAAGAAAGAAAGTTCTTTTGCTGGAAATGGTTTTCCTAGGGGAGGCTGGTTTTTCATTTCCAGGGAATTCACTCACCGCGACACAGCACCAGCACCTAAATTCATTGCTTGTCCACCTCGATTTCTCTAGGGTTTTCCTCTCCCATTTGAGTCGGCTTTGTCCCTTTCCTCTTTGTCACCATCCATCGCCGAAGTCGAGCCCCAACTTGGGCTTCATTGCCATCATCGACTTCAGAGTAGCGTCTTCACAGTGACGAAGCGAAAGAGTGAAAGAGCAAGCGAGAGAGAGAGGGAGAGAGAGACTCACAGTGATAGTGGTGCAACAGCGTTGGCGGTGGTGAGGACCTCGTTGCTGACGACAACGGTGGAGATGAGCGTGTCGGGGTAGTAGGCAGCAACGTTGTGGCTGACCCAGATGGCGATGGTGGGGTTGGAGGAGCCGATAGCGAGGATCTGGTTGTTGGGCACGCTGACGATGGCTTGCCGTAGGCATTGTAGAGCCGGACATGGCCGATCTTCTACATCTCAGAAACGCCAAGCAACGGCGGTGGCGGGAGAGAGACATAAAGTGTGAGAGAATGGGTTTGGGTTTGGGTTTGTTTTTATTTAACAGAGAATTAGATTTATTCAAATAAATTACTTTACCAATGGGTTTATTTTTCATCATAAATTAATAAACAGAGAATTTTATTGTTATTTTTAATTTTTTGTGATAAATGCAAATGTATAGAAATAAAAAAAAATCATAAATCATGTATAAATTAATAAATTTGGAAAATGAATTTTTTTTTTAATTTTATAGCTTCATTTTTTTTAGAAAATGATTTAGTTAACTTAAAATACATTATTATTTTGATTTTTTTATACAGGATTTAGTATTTTTTAATATATTTTTACCATTAAATTTCATGAAAAATAATATATTTTCTATGAAAAATAATACTTATCAAATACGAAATGCCAAGAAAATAACCAAATTCTATAGAAAATATTACCAATCAAACACTAAAAGATGGAAAATAACATTATTTTCTAGATAAAAAATTATACCAATCAAACAGGTTAAACTTCTAATTTTCAGGAATTCATTTTACCTGCAATTCAATTTCTTGGAATTTAATTTCTTTTCACCCAAATTCCACCCTTACAATCAAACGCACCCTTATGGGGCGTTTGGTAAGGGAGAAATTTTTACATTCCTGGGAATGTTAAATTGGGAATGTTAAATTGAGAATCTATATTCCCATGTTTGGTACAATTTTTTTAAAAAAGAATCTTAAGAAAATAACATTCCCAGAAATTATTTTTAATCAACTTTCCCATAAAAAAATTTCCATAGGGGGGTTGGAAATCTTAGATTCCCATGTGTAACGCCCCGCTCCTACCTACGGGTGTTACTCACGAATAGCTAACTTACTATTCACACGCTAGGACAAAGATGAAGAGATGGCTACGTTTCAACGGGAAACGACCTAGGTGGGAACTAGGCTTTGCCCTCTCTTCGCTCCACTCGAGGGTCCGGGAATTATCAAAACGACCCATTAAAACCCGAAACCTCACAATCGTCACCCCTTCTCAAGCTCTTTAATGAAGAGCTAAGGGTGACCTCCCAGGATCGAAAGAAATAAACTAACTCCATGCTTCACATAAATTATGGCATAATGCCTTAATTGTAAGAAAGTAATTTTTCTTTTTCTTTGCCCCAACCATTAACCCATTTATCTCACTTCCAATTCCTTTGGAAAATATTTGGATTAATATTTCTTTGGAAAAATTTAAATAAATTTTCCTCATTAAATCTCCATTGATTTTCCCTTTAATTATTTCAAAATACCATAATTTTCCAACAATTAGGAAATTAATTCTTTTGAAATACAAACCTTAAGGCATCCTCATCCAATTTCAAAATTTAAGGAAAATACTTCATTATTTTAATTTCCCAAAATATAGAAATTTTTCCACAATTGCCTCCAAATTATGGTATCAGAGCCGACCCCCGAGCCTCTGAGCGCGGTGGTAGGGCAAACCTCAGCGAGGAGGCTAAGTCCCGAGGGGGGCGTGGGGCCCCTATGGGGGGTGAGTGTAGGCACCTTAGGCGAATCCCACATCGGCCATGCAAGGGGGAGAGATCTGGGACCGGTTGTAAGGTCGCATGACGGGGACGTCATGTGCTTAAGGGGGGGAGAATGTAATACCCCGAGAGCTCAGAGAAGTTAGTATATATCGAGGATAGTGTAAGAAAGGAAACAACACCAACTGGATATCTTTTGGGCTGAATGTTGGCAAAGAACTCCCAAGTTAAGCGTGCTTAACCTGGGGTAATCCAGGGATGGGTGACCCCCCTGGGAAGTTCGTGTAGGCCCATCAGGGTAAGTTGTTCCGGTCCTTTCTATCGCTCGAACGGGATGTTACACCATAGATAAGGAAAACTTTTTAACAAATAAAAAGACTAAAACACCCACCCTCTTATAACCCCCTCCCCTACACGTATATATGCCCCTATTTACGTTCTCATTCTACCCTAATCATCCACTATTATAATCTGCGTTTCCCTTGTTGTGGCGATGTGACGTGGGCATTTTCCCTGCAATTTTTCTTCCGTCTTTCCATCTCAACCTGTCAGCCATTTATTCTTCCTCAATTTCAGTGAGTCAAAGAATCAAACATAGTGAGAGTTAGCCATTATATGTATATAATATATTCAATAGATATAATATATTACATATATATATTATATTCTTCCGTCTCAACATTGTTATTACTGTAACTTGTATATGATAGATATATAAAATATTCAATAGATATATATGCTATGTCATATCCATTAAATTATTTATTTAATTTTTTTAAATTTTATGTTACTACTGCATCAATCAATTGGCCATATTGAACACCTGCAATGTTCTGTTATATATATATTTTACGTATTATGCACGTTATATGTAATGTTCTGTTTTTATATATATTTTTACATATTATTCATATACATATGTAATGTTTTAACTTATGATTTAGTATTTTTATTTATATTTAAAAATAATATTTGTCAATGATGATGGTAATGTTTATTGTTTGGAATTTTAATTTGAGGGGGGAGTATATTTGATAATATATAGGGTGCAAATTAGATTAGCTTTGGATTAATATATTTGAAAATTATTTATATACTAAATGAATTAAAAAGTTCTAAATGTATTTTTTTTTTATGTTAGATTATGACAACGTTGCACAATGGAAGGAAGAAAAGGCTCATCATTGTACTTATTATGCATTTGGAGTGTTTGAATCAATTGACTCTATTCTTGATGAATACATGTGCTTTGTTATTAGCTGATTTTGCAATGAGGAGAACTAGGAAAAGGGTAACATGGGATTTCCATAGTAGGGCTATGATAAGGAATGCCAATTTTAATATGATTGTTTATATCAATGATACATCTTGTATTGAAAATACAAGAATGGATAGGAGGTCTTTTTATGTATTGTGTGAGTTACTTAAAACTGTTGGGAGGCTTGAACCAACTAGGCACATATGTGTGGAAGAGTTTGTTGCAATTTTTTTGCACATTTTGGCTCATGATGTTAAAAATAAAGTTATTAAAAAACAATTCATGAGGTCTGGTGAAACAATAAGTAGACAGTTCAACAAAGTTTTGCATGCAATATTACGATGTCATACAATTTTACTCAAATAACCTGAGGCAGTCCCTGAAAATTCAACTGATGACCGATGGAAATGGTTCAAGATAACATTAAAAATACATATAAGTTTAGGTAATGTTAATTTAATAATCATGGAATAAAAACTAATGATTTTGTGATTTTTTTTATGGAATTAACAGAATTGTCTAGGAGCTTTAGATGGAACATACATCAAGTTAAATGTCCTACAAGATGATAAGCCTAGATATCGGACCGGGAAAGGTGATATAACAACAAATGTGTTAGGAGTTTGTTCTCAAGATTTACAATTTATTTACATCTTGCTTGGTTGGGAGGGATCAGCCGCTGATTCTAGGGTACTCATAGATGCTATATCTTGTAGGAATGGATTAAGGATTCCAAAAAGTACTTCAATTTATTTGTGGTAACCCCAAGTTTGTTTTGGTTAAATATTTTTTTTAATTGTTTCTATGGTTTCTAAGTGTTGGTTACTATTTTTTAGGTTACTACTACTTATGAGATGCTGGTTACATGAATGGGGAAGGGTTCCTTGCACCTTATAGAGGGAAAATATATCATTTTAGTGAATGGAGACATGGAGCACAACCTGCAACACCACAAGAATTTTTTAATATGAATCACTCATTTGCTAGGAATGTCATAGAAAGATGTTTCGGGATGTTGAAGGGACGTTGGGGAATTTTAAGAGATAAGTCATTCTATTCTATTAGAACACAATGCAGGATTATAACTGCATGTTGCTTGCTTCATAATCATATCAGAAGAGATATGGCAATTGACCCTTTAGAAGATTGTATATTTGACATGGAAGAACATGAAGATATTCTAGAAACTGATAGGGTAACTTATGTAGAGACATCTGATGCTTGGACACGTTGGAGGGATGACCTTGCATAACAAATGTTTAACACTTGGAGGAGATGTGTTTGAAATTTTCATAATTCCATGTTTCATTTATGTTAATTTGTAATAATTGACAATTCTAAGTGGTTTCTTAATTTTGTTGTAATGGTGACAATTCCATTTATTATTTTCATTATGATGTAATAATATGTATTCATAATTTTTTTTTTTTTTTGTGATTTGGTTTGTTTTGCCTATGTTATATAGTTGTTGTCTTTTTGTTTATGCTTTTCTCTTTATATATATTTAACTTTTTTTTCCTTCACTAGATGGCAAACAATAGTTAGTCTACAATAAAACGTACTAACTATCAGTGGACATTAGAAGAGGATGCAATACTTGTTGAGTGTCTAGTTGAAGTTGGGCCATCTTGGAAGGGTGACAATGGATTCAAGCTTGGATTTGCTACTCATTTGGAGAAAATGATGCTTAAGAAAATACCTGGTTGTACCTTGAAAGCTAACCCTCATATTGGGTCAAGGATTAAGCAATTAAAGAAGCATTATAATGCAATTTGTGAAATGATGGGCCAGGGCCTAAGGGCCCTAGTGGTTTTGACTGGAATGATAAGGACAAATTGATTGTGGTTGAAAAAGAAATATATAAAGAATGAATAAAGGTAAAATATAGCAATAGATTTGTACTTATTTCTTTTTTCTTTTTTTCATCAATATAGATTTATTCATCAAATAATTTTTAAAAATAATTCTATTTTGCAGACCCATCATTCTGTTAAAGGGCTTTATAATAAGCCATTCTCATACTTTGATATATTGGGTCCAATTTTTGGTAAAGATGTAGCTAATGGAGCTGATGCGGAGGATCCATCAGATGCTGTGGAAGCAATGGACAAAGAAGCTAATGTTACTGAAACTGAGTATGAAGAAGATGGACTTTCGGATTTTGTTGAGGAAACCCAACAAATATCCACTAATGACAATAATGCTAAAGAGGTTGGGGGATATGCTAGTGGGTCAAATTTTGCTAAAAAAGGTAAAAAGAGAGAAAGACATGATGATTCAATGATTGAAATGGTATCTAAGACTATGGAGAGACTTGGTCGTGTTTATGAGAGCACTAATGAGAATATTAAGGAGCTGACTTCTTGTTTTAAGCATGAATCTGAGGGAAGTAATAGGAGGATGTCAATTTTTGAAGAGCTTATGAAGATTGAAGGATTGACTACTCAAGAGAGGGTTCGAGTTGGTATGACTATATGTAAGGATAGCAATATAACTGACTTTTTTATGCAGGTGGATCTTGAACACAAAAGATGTTGGTGGCCCAAATATTGGCTGAAAATCCTGGTCTTTAAATTGATGTGAAGACTCTAGTACTTGGATTTTATTTTGGTTTGTGGATTTATGTGACTACTTATGTTGCAAACTTTAAATTGATATTAACACTTGTGAATGCTGAAGTATTTTGGTTTTTATTTTGTCATGTCATGATAGTTTTTTAAAATTTCCCTTATGAACTTGTTTGGGTTCTTGTAATGCAACGTTTACTTCTTTATGTACAAACAATATTGTGTTCTAGAATAGAAAGAATCATAAAAGTAGTGAAGTAGAAGTAGACAACCACGCACTTTTTGTTATTTCAATTATACCCACTACTTACATTTTCATATATATTGACCTTCATGTATCATAAGCTTTATTAGCAACAATAACTGGATATTTTGTATTCTAAATTCCTTAAAAATAATTAAAGTAGATATTAATACAAATATATATATTATGTATATGTATATTATACATAATGTGTAAAAAAAATAACGTTTTTTGACTTCTTAAAGAGGTTTTTTTTTTTAAGTGACTTAGAGGTTGTGGACCTTAATATTTTATATATTAGAAGAAATTTATTATTTAAAAAAAATCAAATAAGGTTAATTTTGAAAAATTAATATAGATTATAGGAATGTTGTATTTAAACCAAATATAAAAATGTAAGATTTCCAAAAAAGAATACCTAACATTTTTTAGGATGTTTAAAACTAACTAAATATAAAATTACATAAATCTTGAGAATTTCTCTCTAACCAAACGCCCCTCAGTTCAATTGAAAGCCATTAATTCAACTAAATGCTTTTAAAAACACCCAATTTTTTTTTTACGAGTTACACTTGCAGATTTTTTTGTGCCCTTATAAACTCTACCAAGCTGTCGAAGTTCCGAGTTGAGCTGCCATTTTTTCCGGCAGCCTTGTGGGCAAGCTCCTTCAACCACTCAGCATTCTCCTTCAGCTTCTTCCCTCCTTCTTCCAACAAAACCAGATCCAGAGCTCGGATTGTTGCATCTTTCCTCAAGACGCCAACCTTCACGCCGATTCGCCATACGTGTTCCGCCACCCATCCGTTCAGATGTTGCTCGGCGAATATTGGCCGGCCGATCAGCGGCACGCCGGCAGTGATGCTCTCCATCACCGACTTCCACCCAAAATGAGTGATGAACACGCCAATGCTAACGTGCGCCAGAACCTGTACTTGAGGCGTCCAAGGCACCATCTTTCCGGTCCGGTTGATCCTCTCCAGCAGTTTCTCCGGTAGATGCTTTTTCAGGCTGTCTTTGATCGACCAGAGAAATGGCGTGGCTCTAGCTTCAAGAGCATTGGCCAACTCCACCAGCTCGTCCGGCGCCGGCGTCCCCACTGTTCCGAAGCCGATGTACGCCACGGACCCGGGCTTCTGCGAGTCCAGCCATTGTAGGCATCCGTACTCATCGGAGAAAGATGATGGTCCGGTCGCCGGCGCCGAACATGTGAGGTTAAGGGGGCCGATATACAGCAACTTGGTGAAGTTGAAGTTGAGATCTTCGCTGGCCTCGGATTCTAAACCTTCGAACGAGTTTACTGCAAGAAATTTTGCTTTCCGCAGAACTTTTCCCATTTTGTGGAGCATGACGGCGAAGGCAGAATCTAGGTTCCCAAACAAGACTCCGCTGGGCAAGTCACCCAGGCGTACCCCGCCCGAAAACCCTGGAATGAACTTGACGATTTCGTCTTCTCGTCCAGCGAGAGCTGCAGCATCCACCAACAAAATCAAACAAATTGCCATCTCTATATCTATGTCTACCAACTAGTATCTATTATTTTTTTAACTATATATTAAGCATGATCACTAAATTTATCTAACCAGTGACCATGGGTTGTCATATTAGAGAAAAAAAATTCCTCAATCTCGAAACGACCAATTAGTAAAATTCAAACAACTAGCTAAAAGACTACCGATGGCCACTCAATGGCTTAGGAATATTGATTTGCCCAACAACGAGTTATTGCAAGTTTGATTCTCATGAGAGGCCTGGAGGTAAAAATTGTTACCGTTGATTCCGACGGTGTCCCGGATCAAATCGGTGTAAACATGAACGGAAAGTGACAACACCCCCCCGGTCCGAACTGGGATCCAGGCGACACCCATCTCCTCCGCGAGGTCACAGGAGAACCACAGAAATGCGTCGGCCATAAGGCAGCTGATTCTCCGGCCAATCTCCGCCTCCGCCGCCTGCACCGCTTTCTTACAGCTCTGGTACCCCGCCTCCAGGAACAGGCTGATAGCCTCCTGAGGCTTTCCGGAGAATACATACCCCTCCGGCACGCCGTCAGAGAGGTGAAAGGCCTTCAGGTTAGGCGGCGCTGGGACCGAGAACAATGATTTGTTCGACTCTTCCGTGGTGTAGAACGAGAAGGTCACGTCTGGAGCGGCGGCCGCCAGCCGGCAGACGATGCGGAGCAGGCTGCCGGGGTGGGAGGAGAAGGGGAACGCCAGCACGGCGACGTGTAGGTGGGGCGAGGAGTCGGCCATTGGCACTCTTGTTCCAATTGATTGAGGTTTGCTTAACTGCCTGTACATAGGACACACACACATACATGTATATATATTTGGAGGAGACGATGGGTTGGTTGACACGTACGAGGAAAACCCTACGATAATGAATGTGTAATTAAGACGTTAGGTCAATCAATGGCTTCTCCTCTGCAAAGCCAAATCTTCCCATTCAGTACCACATTTTTTATTCATTTCAAGCGGTGGGCCTTCTCGTGGCTGCACTTGCACCACAAACATTATTCAACAAAGAAGAGACAGCGGACCTCAATCACAGCAAGCAAGTCTTCCTTACCTAGTGTTTGCTAATCAACGTACGATCAATATATAGATTGAAAAAAAAAAAAAAAAACTCTAAAGCATAGCGCAACGGTCGAGAATGGACACAGAAAAGATTTTTTGTCCTTACGTGCCGGTATTCAAATCCTGATAACTGTGGTTTCTCATTTAAAAAAATAAAATATAAATATTATTTTAGATAAAATTATTTTTTATTATATTTATTTAAAAAATTATGTAATTTTTTATTTTAAATTCTTCAAATAAATTTATCTTTACTTATTTTTTAAATAAATTATCTTAAATTTTACAAATAAATTATCTTAATATAATTTTATTTTACTTATTTTAACAAATATTAACAATATTAATAAAAGCTTCAATAACACAACGATGGATCTTCTTTTCATTACCATACGAACTATATTTTTAATTATTATGACATATTAATGCCATTTCCAACTTATTTTTTTATCCTACTCTCTATTATATTATAAATAATTTACTTTTTATTATGATTTTATCTAAAAAATTGTGCGTGTTCTAATTACACTCCCTATTCTCTTCTCTATTTTATTTATTTTATCTTATAATTTTTATTACTATAAAAATTTATTATTTATTTGATATTTTAATAATAAATATGGAGGTTTTAGATTTTTATAATATTTAATATATTTGCAAATAAATTTACTAATATTTTTTAAAAATAATTATCAAAAAGCAATTGGTCAACCTGCATAAAAAAATCACAAAAAAACTACAGAAAGATTAAATCAACACTTTCATTATGATACAATAACTATTATTTTAAATACCTAAATAAATAATTTAATCGAGTAATTTTGAGATTCACTTTTAGGATCAAGGGCAAAACATTACATTGAAAATTTAGAAAAAATATATTACAAATTAAATGTGATTTGGCTCTATAGTGAAATAATTCACTAGTGTATAATTTTGTATTAAAAAATTATAAATATATATATTTAACACAATTATCTCTAATTTAGATAATTGGTCACATTTTGGATTGCAAATTCATTTAATCTAAGCATAGGATTATCTTTGAATACTTAATACACAAAATAATCAAATACACATACACAAAATGAATAATTAAATATACAAAATAATCAAATACACACATACGCATAATCAGTAATCAAATACACAAAATAATCAAATTTATGCATATACAAAATTAATAATCAAATACATAAATTAATAACCAAATACACAAAATATCAATTTATCCAATATAAAATAAATACAAAATATATATTGAATCACAAACCATGCTGATTTTGCATAAGAAGAAGATGATGTCGCAGTTGCTACTGGCTGTTACTCATTGCCATTGTCATTGTCAGATCTGGTGTCTGCAACTCGTTCGCCCGCCTACAATGCTCGTTCTTCTCTGTTGCTACAACTACTAGTTGTCCCCACCACCGCTGGTTGCCGCCGCTGCTGCTCGTTGTCGGTCGTCTTTTCCCAAATTTGGATTTGCATTGATGACTGTTGGGTGGGGGAGAGAGATGGCGAGGAAGGCAACAAATATTTGGTTCTCCAATTGTTGCGAGCATGTTAAAGTTGAACAAATATTTGGTGATGGACAATAGCTATATAAAGCACCGTCAGAGCTCAATTCCAACAATTGGCTTTCTAAAATTTGGCTTGGCGAGCAAATCACGATGCCATTTGAGATGGCCTAATAATAAAGAATGGTGAATCATATGTCATATTATATGATATGCAGATAATAAGCATGTGAGTAGGTATTAGTTGAACGTCTATTAAATGTGATGCTTGTAACAGATCACATGATTGAGATGATTAATAATCTATTAATGGCTATCAATTGTGTATTTGATCTTTTAACTAGAAACAACATAATTATTTTGTGTATTGATGTCGGAGATTTACCATTGAGCGAAATTATCCGATGTGAGAGGTGAGAATGTTTTCTGTGTGGTCTCTGTATAATAGTATGTGGAGGTAAATGCTTGTTGATGAGATATATTGTCTTCTATTAGATAGGGGTGAACACCCTAAATAGGTAATGCATTATATGAGTGGATCTGAGCTAGTTGATTATCCTTCCACCTTTAAGAGGTAATAGGAACTAAATTATCATTAAGAGTTAACTAGTGTTCACCCATGTGATGCACGGGAAATGTAATCACAATAAATTTAAAAATTAAATTTTAATTAATATTAAAAAATTTATATATTAGTCTTGAAAATATAATATCTTAAATTTTAATTAGTATTGAAAAACTCATGCATTGGTCTTGCATTAAATTAAAGGTAGTGATTGATTAATTATTAAAATAAAATTATTTATTATATTATATATTTATTTATAAATTATAAATATAAATATAAATTAAAACTTCTAAATGTGAGGAAATATGAATTTTTCAATGTTAATTAAAAATTCATTTGAAAATTTTAATTTCTGATTTTTAAATTTAATTTTTGCATTGATAACAAAACTTTGAAAATATGAATTTTGATTTATTTTTCTTTCACCATGTAGTAATTGTTTTGCATAGTCTTGCAAATGTGATATGTTAAATCTTAATTAACATTTAAAAATTCATATATTAATATTTATTTTTTAATAATTGAGGAATTAATCAAAAATAATATTATAAATATTTTTGATTAATAATATTTATAAAAAAATATTTATTTTTAATTCATTGAGAAATTATATATCTATACATGACTTAATTAATAATTTAAATTGTCTATTCAAATTTTTTGGGAATAATAAGTACTAAATGCAAATTATTTTT
The DNA here is from genome assembly GCF_014633365.1 of Diospyros lotus. Taxonomy (NCBI): domain Eukaryota; kingdom Viridiplantae; phylum Streptophyta; class Magnoliopsida; order Ericales; family Ebenaceae; genus Diospyros; species Diospyros lotus. The sequence continues at coordinate 14,811,846 of NC_068339.1, read as the reverse complement.
ATTTTATATAAATGAATAATTTTCTATGAGTTAATTAATAGTTTAAGTTATCTATTCATATTCTTTAGAAATAATATTTATTTTTGATTGATTTAGGGATTAATTGAGGAATTAATCAAAAATAATATTATAAATATTTTTAATTAATAATATTGATAAAAAATAATACTTATTTTTATTTTATTGAGGAATTAATCGATGAGAAGATTAATTGAGTTTAAAATTAAGTATAAATAAATATTATAAATAGTATTTGAAACTCATGCTTAATTTTTAATTTAATTACTATATTTAATTTATTAAAAAATACAAGCATTTAATTATTGCTACTTTTAGTAATTAATGCAAGTTTTGGGAGGAAAAATTGTAATACCCCAAATGTTCATGAAATTTTCATGTAATTTAGATGAGTTTAAAATATCAAAAAATGACTTGATAGTAAAAATAAATTGCCGAATCGACTGGAGAGAGTACCCTGGGACTTAGATGCCTAAAGAAAATGGTACAACAGTATTGAGTATTCTGAGATAAGATTTATGGCATAGAAAAAAAATGGATTTGAAACGGTTTTCGATACTACTAGAATTTAAGCTGAGAAACTGAATGATGGTAAGGGATTTCTGGGAAGTCAACGGGACCCCGAGTAGGGCTATATTAAATATAAGAAACAACCCTTAAGAGGTTTCGAGAAGAAACATAAAAATTTTCGGTTAGCATATGATCCTACGTATAATCGCACCTAAGTGTAATTTATTGATTTTGGCCAAAGGAGGTCGAAACGATGGTTTTTCTGAGTCTTTGGGGGGTGGAATGAAGAGTTTAGATCTTATAGGGCTTAGTAGGTGTAACGGCCCTCCTCTCGGAGCCTCCGCGCGCATAAAGGATTCGTGAAAGGGTTATTACCTAAATGATACCGAACAATAACACAACTACACTTTTACTAAAATCACAATCTTTTTATCATAGCACATCTCATAATCATCTTTACAAAATCATTCATCACTTGGGTCTACCTGGGCTTACATAACATACATCAATCTTAAAACATAAATATTAACCTTAACATAGGCTTAGTGACACCCAGGATCTAGTTTCGGGAGAGCTCTGCACTTGCTATACTGACTAGACGATCTGGACCCAACTCTAACGTACGCACCTGCGATCTCGAGATACTCTTACCTGAAATGATAGAAAGCAAACGTGAGTCGCGATACTCAACAAGCTCTAGAAAGAAAGGTTGAAGGGTACAGATAAGACTATTCTTGTAACACCCTATGTAATTCATGCCAATGCAACGTCATGTCATGCCATGCCCAATACCTGCCTTATTTCTAGATGCACAAACATATAATAAATTTCACATAAACGGTCATTGGGGCCCATGTAAAACACACATTGACACCCAAGTCCAACACAAAACCCGTTAGCAGTCTTTCATAAGCTACCTCCATACCATTTCCTTTACATTTCCATTCCTGTGGCTCATTTCATAATCTGTTGCCCTGGGCCTCACCCCAAGGTCTTTATGTTGCCATGGGTCTCACCCCAGGGTCTTATCGTGGACCACGCAACCGTGGGTCTCACCCCAAGGTTTTACTATAGCCATGTCGCCGTGGGTCTCACTGACTGCACTCTCACCCTGCAATTAAAACACAATAAAAACAAATCATAATAAAACTTTTATATTTTTTTTATTTTAGTGAGAGGTTTATACTCGCCAGTGTACGAGTGCAGTTGTAGTCCAAATTTAAATTTATATTTTCTGGATGAATCCAGGTCGTCCACTGAGAGATTTATTTATGGCAAAAGAAAAAGAATGTCACACACACACGCACACGCATTTGGACAAATTGGCAACAAGGTTTTTTATGGATTTTTTTTAGACAACAGATACTAGAAAATAAAGTAAGGCAGAAATTGAAATAAACATTAAACGTAAAAATATGAATTTGGATAGTGCTTGAGTTAAGACAATTTCAGTACCAACCCGTTGATTCCCAAATTTTAGTATAAAAGATTAGCAACATTAATTTAATTTCAGATATGAGGGTTTGTTATTAAATGCAATTAGAGATGATGATAGTTCTAGGTTAAGCAATCCCCATACATGATATGCGGGATTCTAATTTAAGCAACCACCATAAATTCAATTGCAATTAATACACAAAACAACTAAATTAATCATCCGGGTTTGGGTATGATAGCGTTTCCAGTTCTAGTAACTCTCATACATGGCATGAAAGCTCTAAGTTAGGCTTACGCTCCAATCCAAATCTAGTGATTTTTCAATAATTAATACACATTCATACTGAAATTTAAATTAATGTTACTTATTTAAAGCGCAGCTTTCTTTGGGAATCATTGGCGTTGGACACTGTCTTTGCCTTAACCCAATATTAGATTTAGCTACTCATCTTTATTTGAAAGTTAATTGACAGGAATTTAAATGACGTAATTTAAATAATAGAATTTAAATGACAGGAATTAAAATAGTAAAAACTAACCAGCCATTTAGGCAGTGGATAATTAAAAAACAAGAATTAAAATTACAGAAATTTAAAGGCATAAACTAACCGGCCATTTAGGTGGTGAATAATTAAAAGACAAGAATTAAAATTGCAGAAATTTAAAGGCATAAACTAACCGGCCATTTAGGCGGTGAATAATTAAAAGACAATAAATGACATAAGAATTTAAAAGAAGAAAAAAAAGAAGTAAGATTATAAGAGAAAGTACTAAAGAAAATGAGAAAGAACAAGAACAATTCTCAAAGAGAGAATTATAAGGAAACAACTAAACTTTTATTCAAGAATAATAATCACACTTACAAATGCAATCAAGTGAGCTATTTATAGGCCACAAGATGCAACACAAACCACACAATTTCAATTATTCAATTAGACATAATTATATCTAATGGGCACTCACACACTTAAAGTTAAATGGATTTTAGCTATAATACACACCTAATATTAAATAGATTTTAGCTAAAATATATACTTAATAAAGCACTCATAAAGTTAAATGGATTTTAGCTATAATATCCACCTGATAGTTAAATGATTTTAGCTAAAAAACACACCTAATAAAGCTCTCACATAAAAAAATAAAAATAGATTTCTATAAATTGGTTTTTAATCTTCATTAGGATTAAAAATAATCCTTGGGCCTTCTCCAAATAATATCTTCCATGGGTTGCTCAAATTGGACTTTAATTTTTCATGGGCTTGAATTCTTCATGGGTTTGATTTCTTCATGGGCTTGATTTCTTCATGAGTTTGATTTCTTCATGGGCTTGATTTCTTCATGCCTAAAAAAATAATTTAATGCTATTAATAAATTATATATTATATATATATGTATTACACATGGCACATATATATTAGATTATATTATATATATATATTACATGCAAGCATATAATGATGTATATGTATTTTATATATTATTATTATTATTAAATTATACTTTAAAATTTCATTTCATTCATTTTTCAATTTAAACTTGCATATAACCATAAAATATATATTAATATCTAATTTAAACCATTTTTAAGATCAAAAGAAGGGTATAATTATAACAAAATTTTTACAAAATTAACCACTAATCACTCACCCCAAGGTCTTACCATGGCTGCGTCCACCACCCATACTAATCACTTATAGCCACACATTCTCACCATGCAGTGCAACAATTAAGAAATGCAACGGCTTTTGCAGCATAAATGTGATGACAAGGCCCCATAAACCAAGCATCAGGCCATGCTACGCCTACATAGGAATACACACATGTGAAATGCTCTAAATGCACCAGCTCACCTAAAGTACTTAGGTTAGCTCTTAGACCAACCAGGTCATGCAAATGCTCACACATCCCGTCACACACAAAGCATGTCCCCAAGTGAATGCAACCCATCCCCCTGTAGCGCACACATCATGATATGCACAAACCAAGGCGTGAATCTGAAGTACTAGCTCTTCTGGCCCGTCTAACGCTTATCGTAACAGTCGATGACTGGCGCCCATACATTCAGCCATCAACTGCCACGACCTACTGTCGACAGTCAGTGGCTTTGTACCCCATACCCTTAAGACACACATTAAACTTAGTCACTTAAACCCATCATTTCGCACACTTAATCCATGACAACTTAAACACCATTATGACATTTAATCCATGACAACTCATCACTTCTCATACATAGGAAACCATCTCAATACACATGTTACCACACACTACACTTCTCCCAGTAAGACTCTTCACATATCCCAATTAAACTGTAGTTCAATCTTCTAAGAACCTAACCCAACAGGTTCGGCATCATTCCCAAAGGAAGTGGGGCGATACAAGACCCTGTGACGGTCATAAAAAAATGACATCAAGGAATCATTTACTTAGCTTATTTAATCATCAATAGATCCATTATCAGCATATAAGACATAAGATTGTGGCCACGCAGATTTGCATTATTAATGCGTGGAACCGAATCACGGTGAGAGAGGGTTTAAAATATGAAAAATAACGAAGACTCTCGTAGGAAATGAAGAACATGAGGAGAGGGTTAGGAGCTTGCCTGAAAACGGCTGATTTCAGCCTCTTTTGTGCTCCCAATGCGAAGTAAAACGTTTCCTAACAAGTAATACAACCGTGACTTAAATTAGTTAATTCTAACCGTGTAAACTGTATAATCTAACCGTATAAAATTTATAATTTAGACATAATATTTATCCTAATTTTACTCACTTACCTGAGTAATTTAAACACCGATAAATCCCCAAAATCTCTTAATTTTCTTTCTTCCCAACTGTTGGCTACGCACCATCTTCTCCCTCTGATTTTTCTTCAATTTCACGGCTTTAGAATGACCAAAATTGGCCTTAAATAGCAAAAACGAAGAAGACTTGGCGGCTAAGGCGGGAAGGGCTCCCAGTGCGCGCCACGTGGCTCACCAGCAACCACGCATGGTTGCCACCGCCTTGGGTCGAAACAACGTCGTTTTGGCCCTCCCCTGGCTGATTAAAATCAATAAAATCCCCAGCCTCGCACGCATGCCCGGGGAATCGAACATGCGTCTAGCCCCTGGTTGCCCTCGCGCGCGACCGCTCGCGCCCGCGCTCACTTTTAACATATATACACCATGCATTAAATTTAAAGTGATTTGCGGCCACTTTCGCAAATCGCATTCAACACCCCCAGATTTCCATTAATTGCACTTACACCCAAACTTCCATTTCCTCTTATTATACTTTCACCCTATAACTTCCAGAAATCCACCCAAAATATTTTATTTCAATCTTTCTTTAAATTAACCTAATAAGTAATTATTTCCACCTACCATCAAATAATTTAACATTTCCTAGAACTATTCCCAAATAATTTATTTTATTATTTCCATAAATATCCCCAAATAATTTAATTAATTACCTTTAATTCCTATTTTCCTCAAAGCCACATAAATAACTACTTTCTCTTACATTATTAAATATTCAATAATACCCTCAAACACCGGTTTACATAATTATCATTTATTCTCAAATTTCGGGGTATTATAGTGGGATAGTTGGATAATTCAAGAGCTTGAGGATAAGTGCCAAAATGTAAAAGAAAGTTTCTAGGGGGGCTAAAATGTAATTTTCAAAAATTTGCTCAAGCATGGCAAATCTGGCGGCAATTTTGGCAAGAAAATCCAGGGAAATGGCAGCCAAATTTCGTCAGGGCATGGCCAAGGATGGTCCAAGAGGCGTGTGGAAGAAGCTATAGCCGGAGATTTTCCATGTGGGGGTCGGTTTTGGCCTATAAATAATGAGGGTTCTTGGCTAATTTTAGAGCAACAAATTGCTCGAGTTTGAGGGCAAATCGAAGGAAACCAATAAGGGGCTTTTGATCCTTGAAGCAAGAGGAGAGTTTCTGGAGATTTTCGTGAGTTTTCGAGGTGGTTCGAGGGTGTTTCGAAGGTTAGTCGGAAAGGCGAGGTGGTCTGCCGCGCCGCGCTTGCAACTACCCGATCGGGGGCATTTCTGGTGTTCTTTTGGCCAGAGGTTGGTGCCATCTTGATCGACTAAAAGAGGGCTTTCGAGTGGTGTAAGAAAATCGGGCATCGAAGTCTTGCCGGTGATCGAAAATCGAAGAAGACGACCGGCGCGTGACTATCATGAGCCAGCTGAATCCTCCAGACCACGCGCTTGCGTGTGGAGGCGCGTGCCAGGTCCATTTATTTTTGAATTTTTTTTATTATTTTCAGGAAATTATTTTAAGTATGATTGTGTAAAAACATTTGAGAAAATAGTTGTGTAGATATTTATTTTGGATTATTAGTGATAGAAAATAGGAGAAAAAATAGGAAAATGCGAGAAAATTAAGGAGAAAATTATATTTTGATAATTGTTAGATAAATATGATAAATTGGGCGCCTTGGGGCTTAAGGTGAAGTGACTCGTGCGAAATTGAGGTGGGCACGCAAATCGAGGCATATCGCATTTTTTGAGAAAATTTGAGTTGCGTCTAAAGGTGAGTGTTCATCCCTATGGCTTGGTTTATTGTGAGTGGTTCTACTAGAAAAACTTGTTTGTGGCATGTAAATGGTTTACTGTGAGTTGTACAAACCAATTCTTGTGCATATTCTTGTTACTTTTAATCACTTTTGATTTATCGTGAGCAGTTGGTTTCGTGCGATGGTTCGTCCAAACGATGATTTGCACATCTATTGAATTTCGTACGATAAATTGCATACATTGAAATGTTGATTTTATGTTATGCATGTTATGATTTTCGGCATTGGCATGTTATGTGTTGTCCATATGGGACGTGGGTTGCTAACCTGTGACGTGGCCTTTGAGTGACAGCACTCAAGATGCTTGGAGAGGATTAATGCTATGTGACCCACTTGAGACAGGGTTGAGGCGGACTTCACCCTATGGTACTCAAGTGGCAAGGCTGAGAGTGGTCACCACCCCGATTGTTTGCTCAAGTGAGGGGGGCTGAGAGTGAACACCACCCCAGGTTCCTTTGAGCAATAGTATTAATACCGAGGTGTCATTGATTCCGGGGATAGTACTGATATGATACTCTTGGGGCTAGGGTTGCGTTGGGTTTTGGAATGCTTTTGAGTAGGAGCGTAATACCTAACAATGATAATGGGGTGGTTCCCGGGTTCATATGTTGAGGTTGTCCCTTTTAAGCGGGATTGTGTTTACCAATGGGTCGATGTGGTCGTGTTGCCTTTAGAGAGATTGCATTTTCCCCAATTAGGGCTAAGTGCTATGTGGGATTCTCTTAGGTTGGGGCATGTTAGGATTTGTCGGTTTTATACATGATTTTGCATATATTCATGAAAATGTTTTTGAACTTTCACTTAGATGATTTAACATATAATTTGGACTATATCCCTGGAATATTCAAACGTTCCAGGTGAAAGCAGTGGCGCTAAGGGAAAGGATGTCGTCGAGCTGTAGCTGCTATGTTTAGTTTTCGTAGGTTTTTGTCTATGATTATGATGTTCAGAGGTTATGTAATATTTTGATATTTTCATGTGAAATATCGATTTGGTTATTTAACTGTAAAAGGAATTTATCAGTTATATATCATTGAGGTTTCGATCCTTACTTCCGCTGATGTAATTGTTAATACCTGTCTTAGTCTGTTAATTTTTAAATTTTGATATGCTGAGAAGGTATAATCGGGATTGTCGGAAAATGATTATGATGAGGGTATGCATATCGATGAACTTATGTTGTGTGTATGATGTTTTCGAAATCTCGAGATAATGCACGTTCTGGGAAGATGTGGCGTTACAAAAATTCTTTTGCAAGCTATCATACTTTTATATATATAAAGATAATAATTAATAAAAATATTATTAAGAGAGGATGAAGTTTTTAATGAGATATTAATTATAAAAACTATTAATTAATTTATGTATAATATTTTATGAATAATTGTTATATATGAATTATTTTCAAAGAATTAATTAAATGAGAAAGGGTTACTTAAAGAAAGAGATGGCCCTGGCTGAAGCAATTGGAATGGGCTGAAAAGCCGATTGAAAGAAGAAAAGACAAATGAGGGGGCAGCTTGCAGGAGAAAAATTATGGAGGGAGGTGGGGAGAAAAGTTCTCCTCCATCTGCCGATTGATATATGTATAATATATATATATATATTATATTGGAAATAATATATTATTATTATTATTATTTTTTTAAAGAGAGAGAACCTCCACGCGTCTGTCTCTCTCTTTTCCGATTTCTAGTGCCTTCCGTCGTTACAGAGATGATATAGAACAAAATTGAACTCTAATAATAACTCATTTCATTTCTAGCAGCGAAAATTTAAATAAGATTTAATTACATTTTTAATATCTCATGACTCTAGACTTGATGGCCATACAAAATAATAAGAGGCTCAAATGCCAATAACATAACAAATTCTCATCACTATAAAACCTCACCAAATCACTAACTAGGATATTTGAAGCTAGGACGTGTCTCCGTACTCTACTAACCTTGGATTGTAGTCCTACTAGACTCACCCCTAATAACCATATTTTATTTACTTGGAATGACAAAGAAGATCAAGTGAGTCATAAGGCTCAGCAAGTTCGAGAAACAATGGACAATATCTATGATCCAAGAACATGATGACACCAAGAAGAGTAATCAAGGACTCCACAATTATATACAAGATTCATAATTCATGAATTTATCAATTCAACTTAATATATCATGTCACCATGTATCACTATGCAAATATGCATAAAATTTCAATGTCATTATCAATTCTCACAGGCTCGCAAGCCATCAATCAATGCATGTAAGAGTGCATCATCTCGTCATCAATATTGATCTCCCTGACTCTCAAGCCATAAATTAATGCATTCAAAAGTGAATAATTTCAATAAAACCTCATAAATGAATATGGAACTAACCTGCTAGGCTATGGCCACCTTGTCCTATGCCAGGTGCTCTAGGATACCTTTTTTCCCTTCACACAAAATAATAGGTGTGCAAAACATATATATATATATATGTAACATGTACTTGTATGCATTTGCCAACCACATGTATCTAAATTCTTGTTTCTCAATATTCATACCTTCAACACCATTTACCCATACCGGGTATTTTACCATCATCAAGTAATTCATCATATCTTACTTCATAACATTTTTCACTATTAAGATGTAAATTATAACCTAAAAGTAATTTTGGGAGATGCTATTTAAGGTTAAAGCTTGATTCAGCATTTGAGGAGTATTAGAGATTTAATATGTTATTTTTCTCTTTTTATAATTTCCTTGAATTCACTTAATTGGTTCTAGTATACAACTACTTGCATTTAGACTCATATCTCAAACATAAGAAAGAATGGCAACCCAAATTTTTTTTTCTCTCACAAGTTGTTGCCATACTTATATATATTTTATGCCCATCTCACAATACTGGATAGCTGTTCACTCATATCAAATGTTGTTTTGTTCAAATGAAAACCAAACTACTTTCATTCTTATTCATATAAGGAGTTAAAAAAATCTCCTAAAGTGAATTTTAAAATTTGCTTTGAAATCTCCGGTCAAAATAAATCAAAATTTTTTCTAAGGCGAAGGACCAACTAGAACATATTTTTGTAAATGTTTTCATTTTGAAAAACTAACTCCCGGTATTTTGATAACTAGCATTCATTGTTGTAAGAATGATTTTTAATGAATTTTTCAAGAAATGGAAGCTATGTATTTTGAGGGTGGTAAAATCGCAAATTCGTGAATTTGTACTAAAACCAAAATTCTATTTTCTTATTGTTATGGATTTTGATTTTTTTGATATTTTTATTGAATCCAAATAGGGGGTACTTTCTTATTTACATTTATGTATTAAAGTAAATGAAAGGTAAAATATAAATTGTTATAGGCATTTTCTGGACCGCCTTAGGCTATTGTATGGACCGTTGTGGGCAGAATGATCCAATGATAAGGCCCAACCTCTTGAAGTCCAATGGGCCCAAGGCCGAAGCTATCTCTGCGAGGTCACATAATTGTTAAAACGCGAGCTTTGATTACAATAGCGAGCTCGCTCCTGATGATGGCTCCAGCTCGCTGGTTAACCCGATCAGCTCGCAAAGAAGAGCAGAATAACCGGATCTGATGTCTACCTATCCTTATCCGTGGAAAGCCAGTCCCCACATGGTGCAGATGTAACACCCCACGTTTCTCTTACTGAGTGTGTCACTATGCTGGGGCCTAAAATATACATAAATTATTTTTTTCTTTCTTTCTCGGTACATAACTTAAACCTTAAGTACCGAATTCCAAACAAAACCCCTAGCAAATCATTTCCAATGCGGAAGCGATAATCAAAACCTGATATGGTACATACTTGAATTCATCTTATATTATATCATAAAGAATCCGTACCATATATTATTTCATATTCTCAAATATAAAATATATGCAGATTCCATAAACATTCTAACAAGACTAATCATCAATAAAGTATAAGCTAAAACATATCCGAATCAGCTCGTTGAATCCATCGGCCACGCCATCACGTGCCGTCTGATTTCAACCTGCTCCTTGCCTAAGTTGCAAGTCTAAACTGGAACGTTGAATGTTCCAGGGGCATAACCCATTAGAAGATGGAACTTCTAGTGAGGGTCCAAAAATATATATATATACAAATGCATGATGCATAACATGATCAACATGTGCCCTTAATGTAACTTCCCAAGCCCACCAGCCCGGCATGGAATTCTAGGAAAATCCCCTACCTCTGCAGGATAAGTCTAACGTTATTCCATCATTCCCTAGGGGAATTATGGCTACACTCTAGGGCGACATCCCATTCCCATGCACAAATATCAATATGACAATAATATCATGTCATGCAATTATCACGACTTTCCATGCAATATGACGAAATGAATATTGCATTCATAACAACATGCATATATAACAAACATATCATGAATATAAGTTCTTGTGAGAAAACCACTCACAAAACCATATTTAGGATAAAATTACTCACCTTTTCCCAAAGATCAAGACACCTCGAAAAATACACATCGCCTCAATATGCGTGTCCAACCTCGATTCTTGTGCCAACTCTCAAAAGTTGCACCAATCACATCATCCTGATCACCTCAATCATAAAAATAATATTTAATCACTAAATATCCTCAATATTCCATTTATTTTATTTTTCCTTCATTTTCTCTTATTTTTCCTTCTAAAAATCCCAATAATTACCATCGAGGCTTTTTTCTCAAATCTAATTCCTCAAAAATTCATCATAGGCTATGAACTTCAAAGGAAAAATACTGAACTTACCTAGATGTTGCGTTTTCATGCAAAATGAGGCTATTTGATGCTAAAATTAAGACATCGGGAAGCCCAAATCCAAGACTTTTTACACGGACCTTAATAAAATATTTTTCTCTATTTTCTAGGAATTTTACAAAATTTTTCGGAGGTCCCACGCGCCCGCACACGCCTGCATGCACCTATGGCGAGTGGGCGCGCGTGGAGAACAGTGCATGACCAGCACGCGCCGGTCGTCTTCTCCGGCGACGTCCGTGCTGGCATTCTGGGATTTCAATGCCATCTTGAAGCCCTCTTCCAGTTGATCAACATGGCACTTCTTGTGCCTTAAAAGGAGCTCCGTAAGCCTTTCGATTAGCTGGCCAAAGCCTCAGGCAGATCGCTCACCTTCAAACTTCGGCGAAGCTCGAATCGCCATCAAACTTGCTCCAAAATGCCTCAAAGTTTCCAGAATGCTTCTACCTCCCATGGGATTCAAAAGCCTTTTATTTTGGTCAGCCAATTCGTTCAATAAGGCGGCCGATTTGAAGCTCAAAAATGCTTAAATCCCTCGGCCACCTCTCGGCTATTTATAGGCAAAACTGAGCGATGAAGCCTTCTTGGCCATTCAATCCAACCTCTAAGGAGTCCTTACCTCCCCTAGATCTGCCTTAACAGACCTTTATCCGACCAAGTAATCGATTTGCAGAGCTTTCGACGACTGACCAACTTTCGGTCGCTTTTCTCCATTTTCTGGCCACCCGCGTGGCTGTTGTCGGCCAAGCCCTGTACCAAAAGTCATCCTCGACCAACCCTCATTCCATCCCCATGGAAAAAAATCAGCCATGGTCGACTGGCCATGTGCTGGTTAGATTTCCCCATGCTGCCATTTTTGAGTTTTTGCACTTTTACCCCACTGATTTTGGTTTTCTCATTTTGGCCCTCTTTCACCAAGCCCCTTAACTTTTGATAATTTCCCATAAGTCCCTCAAGTCTTAAAAAATCTATTTGACCCCTGAAGATTCTGAAAAAACAACATTTTTACCTTCCTTTGGTAATTTCCAAAAACTGCACTTAGGCCTGAATCTTCGTTTTGGCCCTAAACCTATTCGTTTTTTCCTAAAACCTCTGAAGGGTTATTCCTTATGAAAAATGGAAGACTTTTCAAGCTTCCATTGAATTTTGAGAAGTTGTCTATAACAATTCGATTTTACAGCCTAAATGGCAGCTGCATTTTTGCTGTACCGAAAATCGTTCCCGATCTCATTTCTTTCAATGCCATAAATCATGTCTCGAATTATTCATCAAAGTTATATCATTTTCCTTTGGCATCGCAGCTTCAGGGTACTCCCTGCAGTCGATTCGGTCATTTATACGGTAATAAATTACCCTTATACCCTCAATTTATCCTTAAATTCTATTTTTACCCCAAGATAAATTACCCTTGAGTCCTTTAGAATTTTTTGGGCTTTACAGCAGAACTTTTACTCCATGTTTTATGGAGATAATGTGTAAGCACCCCCGCTCGGATATCCCAACCACCCAAACTACCCGAATAGTAGCTCCTACGAAAGGAGAAAGAATGAAACACAAGACAAAAACTATCCTGACATGCATAAACAAGAATTAAAACAGCGAAAGTGAAGCTTTATACATGCATGCACTACGGGTAGCCCGCTAACATAGTGGTCACATGATAAATAAATGAATACAGACTCCTATGCCGACATATACGAGACAGAAAAAATGACTTGACACAATAAAAAATAATAGAGTAAATCCTACTCAGACATAAGAGCTGTCAGGGACTGACGAAACTGCCTATACACCATATCGACTCTGCCGCTAGATACTATCTCCCTTGTCGTTGACCCGCGTTGCACTACCTGGAATGATAGACAACAAAGTGAGTTGAGAGACTCAGCAAGCATAAAGAAAGGAAGGCTGAAGGCTGAGCATTTCCAATAACCTCTTCCCAGAACACCAACCTCCAAGCACACACAAGCCATGAGATGCCCAACACAGTACAAAAGCGTAAATAAAAGCACATATTGGTCATTGGGGCTCACACAAGACACACGACACTCAAGTCCCATACCAACCTACCGCTGCCCTGAAAGGAAACAAATACCTCCAACAAATCTGTGCGCGCCGTCCCGGGTCAGGACTCCTGTCACCTGAATGCTTGCGTCGATCCTCCTAACACCCGAGCTGTAGAATAATTAGCATATTGAATTTTCTTCATATATATTACACTTGGTTTCTGTTTTCTACTAATAAAGAAGCACTGGTCCATTCTTTCAATATAAAGGTTCCCCATTATTTTTAAACATGCACGATAGCTAGAAAAACATCTGAAACCATATTGTTGCTTCTGTCTATTGCTATTCAGCGTGCGCATGAAGCCCAACTCTCATCTTACTGAACCCTCGTGATAGCTAGCTACATTTATAATACCACTCTAAAAGGTCATGGCAATGGAGGAACCAATTACGTGCTTGATATAGGTAACCTGATATGGCTTCCATTTGTTGGTTCTGCAATTGCTTGGCAGCAATTATTTTATATAAACTTTTGACAACCTCACTTTGGCTTGCCCTTGAAAGCAAAAACCTTGGAACAAAATTTATTTTGGTAGTTTCTCTAAATATTTTTGTTGTAGATGATGGCACTAGTTTGCTTTCCGTTTAACAGCCAGTACTCATAATTGTTTTGTGCTTATTTATGCAGCTTATTTCTAGTTCAGACTTTGCTGGCAAATATGCCCATGTTGAACGAATTCTCTTTTTAAGGATCTATGCTCAAAGCAGGACATATTGTAGGCTCATGGAATGCCTCACTGTTTGTGTAATTTGAAAGCCCCCCCCCCCCCCCCCAACCATTATCATTGATTTTAAAGGTTATGGAGATGGTTGACATCTCCACCAAACTGTTTATGTTAATCAGACTAATGCCCTTTACATCATAGCAAATCCTCTTATGAACTTTTCATTTTCTTTTTCCAAACTAAAGGTTTTCAAATATTATTATATATTTTTTAATGTTAAAATCTTTTTTGTTTAGGATATGCCTTGGAGATAGTTGTTGCTTTTCTTATAATCATTTTATACTAAAAATTCTCTTTTGTCTGCCTTGCACTCATTTGGGCTGATAGACTCTGGTGATGATGTTCCCCTGTTGATTTATTACTTTCCATCTTTTCTAGCATTTTCTTTGCTTCCTATATAAAAAAATGAACCTAGGATAAACAATTGGAATTTGTTTTGGATTGGTATGAATTATATTGGTGGTGTTGCATTTAGTTACTGAACACTAGTTTGAGCCTTTGAACCCTATATTATGAACCCCTTTGAACCTTTGGTGGAATTTGATTTGAACCTTGGAACCCTATATTCTGAACACTGATTTTGCTAGTTCACTATTCTTGCTTTTACTTAATTACTGATTTATTAATTTAACTCATAGATTATATGGCACACTCAACTTCAAGTTCAGGATGTAGCAACGATGTTGTATAAAAAAGTAAGGATGGAGAAAATTGTCTCTTATAGAAATATGTTACTAGACTTCAGAAAATTGGAGAATGAGGAGATAATTGGAAATGGACTTGTAACTTTTGTGGTTTGCAAAAATTTGGGATATACACAAGAGTTAGGGCTCATCTATTAAATATAAAGGGATTTCTTGTTGTAAAAATGTGAGTTTTGAAATTATAGTTGAGATGAAAAAAGTTGAAGGAAAAGTTGCAAAAAGACTGTCAAATTTACAACTTAAGCAAATGCCATTATTGACCAATAGTATTTCTTTGGAACCTTTTTTGTCTTTACATGAATCAAGAGTTTTAGAATAGTTAAAGAAGAGAAAAGCCATTGATTCATCTATTGCTAGACCTTTTGACATGCAAACTAGAGTACAATTAGATGCTGAGATTGTTAAAATGTTATATACTAGGGGTTTGCCTTTTAATCTTTGTTATAAACCCATATTATTTGAATTCTTATTCATTTGCTGCTATGCATCCATTGAGTGGTTATGTCCCTTTGGGTTATAGTAAGTTGTGGACCATATTAATAAATGCTTGGTTGAAAAAAGGTGTTAACATTGTTACTGATCGTTAGACTTACTCACAAAGAAGGCCTTTGATTAATTTTATGGTTGTTTTTGAAAATGGTCCAATGTTTATTAAATTTGTGAATTGTTTAGGTGAAGTAAAAGATAAACAATTTATTGTTAATTTGATAAAAGAGGTAATAGATGAAGTTGGTGGCCACTAATCAAAAAGTTGTATAGATAAACTGATAATGTTGCTAATTACAAGGGAGTTGGGGAAATCATTGAAGGTATATTTTCACATATTTTTTAGACTCCTCGTGTTTTCCATACATTCAATCTTGCTTTGAAGAATATATGTGTAGTTAGGAATTTAGAAAGTAATCAAGAGACATTATGAGTGTCATTGGATCACTAAAGTGCATGGAGATACATTGGTAATAAATTTTTGGGAAATTCTATTCACAACCCACATTATTACCCTTCACAGCCCATCCCACCAAAATTCACTAACATTCTTTAAAAATCCTAATTTACCCTTCATAGCCACCCACAACCATAACCATCTTCATTCATTTTTACTTTCCATAGCCCACAGTCGCACACACCCATCTGCACCATCTTTCTCTCACACACCCATCTCTCCATCTCTCTCTCTCTCTCTCTCTCTCTCTCCCCCGAATACATACACAAACACACACACAAAAGTCGGGAACTCAAGTGTTACAGTCGGGGAACACAGGGTTCCTTGACTGCCAACAGTCGGGCAACACAGTTTCCATGGCTGCGATCGTGCATTTTCGTGTGCGCGCGCGCGCGCGTGTATATATAGGTGTGTGTGTGAATATGTGTGTGTATTCGGGAGACAGAGAGAGATGGAGAGATGGGTGTGTGAGAGAGAGACGGTGAAGATGGGTGTATGTGACTATGGGGAGTAAAAAGGAATGAATATGGCTGTGGCTGTGGGTGGCTGTGAAGGGTAAAATAGGATTTTTAAAGAATGTTAGTGAATTTTGGCGGGATGGGCTGTGAAGAGTAATAATGTGGGCTGTGAATAGAATTTCCCAATTTTTTTTTAATGAATCATTTAATGAGATTGGTCATGTTTAATCGGTTAAGGTCTTTGAAGTTGCTTGTAGTTGCTGACACTCGATTTGCTTATATTATTGTTATGCTTAAAAGATTTAAACTTGTTAAACGTGCATTTGAAGCAATGGTTATGAGTGATGAATGGGCACTATATTAAGATGATGACCAAGGAAAAGCTCGATTTGTTCGTGAATTGGTTGTGAATGAGGATTGGTGGGAAAAAATTAATTACATTCTCGCTTTCACAATATCTATTTATGATATGATTAGAGTTTGTAATACAAAAAAGTCATGCCTTCATGTGGTTTATTGGATGTGGGATTCCTATGATTTTCTAGATGAAAAGGTTATGTATGATCATGAAGGAAAGCTACCAAGTGATTTTTTTTATCATTTTATCATGTCATTCATCGTATTCTTCTTACTCATTGGACAAAACATAACACTTCATTACATTACTTAGCTCATTCATTGAAGCTGATGTACTTTTCAAATTTAATCTCCATTTCTTACTAAGTCAATATTTTATGTATTACTTATTTTTTATTTTTGAAATTTTGTTGATTTTGTCTTTTGAATGTATTATAGTAATAAATAGCTTCAAGATAAAGAATGTAGAATGCTTCCACATTTGGATGGAGAAGTCTCCACACAAAGAATAAAGTGTTTAGGAGACATTTTTCCTAATACAGATGATCGTGCTATTGATGATGATGAGTTTGCTGATTTTCTCTCAAAAGTGTGCCATTTGGAGATCCAGATTCTATCCTAAACAGGTGTGACAGGGAACCTAGGAAGTGGTGGGCATGCTATGGTTCATGTGCTCATTTGTTTTAAAAGTTAGCTTTTAAGGTGGTTGGACAACCTACTTTTTCCTCTTGTTGTAAAAAGAATTGGAGTACTTATTCATTTGTTCATTTATTTAGAAGGAATAAATTAACTCAAAAATGTGCAGAGAATTTGGTCTTTATTCATAACAATTTTTATCTTTTATCAAGGAGTATCTCCCAATATTATGATGAAGACAAAATCGTGGGATGTAGGTAGAGATGGATTTGGGAGTATGAAAGATATGGGTGTTCTCGATTTTGCGAATCTTTTCCTAGATGAACTAGAGTTAGAGTTTGTAATCTTTAGTGAAGATGTTAATTAGTCTATAGAGATAGAGAATGATAAACTGAATGAACTTTTATAAATTGTATTATGTTTGATTTTTTTTAAATTTAATATTTATTTTTAATTACCAAGTCATGTAAGGATAATAGAACTGGACCATCCGGGTCCAATCTTGGCCCTCTCCTCGAGCCCAATCTTGGTCCTCCCTCTAAGCGCAACCTCGACCTAGCGCTAGCCTATCATGACATCATTGCAACCCCTACTAGGTATCTGTGCGACCATTTTAGATCCCATTCTCATTAATGGCGGATCCCATCCATATTAATAAGGGTCCCGTCGCCTCCATGCTACCACATGGGAACCTCCACCGGAGTCAAATAGTCAGTCTCATCACCTGCAAATGCATGACGCATGCATGCATGCATGTAGGATGACGTATCCTCCTCCTATATCAGCTAGCTCTTCTTAGAGCCAAGATATGTGCTGACCTCTGACCTATTGATACACTGCCCTTTCCTTGCTCTCTTACTCACTCGAGCATTAGAATACTTGCAGGTGACATTCGCCCCCCAAACGGACCCATTGCTTGAGCCAGTGCCCTGCCGTTGTAATCCTACCTCCGATCATCCTTTTTTGGTTAGGAAGGAACATCTGGCTCCCACCATGGGGCTTAGTAAAACTTACCTACCCCATAATTTCACTAGAGCCTTTCAAACCAACCTCCTCGTTGCCATACCATGGCATAAACCGAAAACGCCTATACCCAACGGATCTACCATCATAAAACCGCCAGCTGTCACACATCTATCTAAATAATAATAATAATAATAATAATAATAATAATAATAATAATAATAATAATAATAATAATAATAATAATAATAATAATAATAATAATAATAATTACCCAGATAGCACCACCCCTATTTCCTAGGTGGAACGCCTCGGATCCCAAAGCCACGCGCATTACAGGTCAGCACACGGAAAAAACTGCCTTACCCTGGAGGTTAGCCTGACCTCGAATGACCCCAAAGCCAGCTCAGTCGATCACCTCGGTCAGACTTTAACCCAATTCTCCAAAACTAGCACATGCGGCAAAAATTGCCCAGGCCTCATTTCTCTAGCTCGAATGCTCGCTACTCAAGCATTCGACCTGGGGGCTATGGACTGTTCGAGGTCCAATCTTAGACCTCTCTCTGGGCCCAATGCCCTCCCCTTGGGCCTAATCTTAGTCCTCCATCTGGGCCCAATCTTAGTCCTTCCTCTGGGCCTAACCTCGGCCTAATGGCAGCCTGCCACGACATCATTACAACCCCAATTGGGTATTCGCACGGCTCCCTCATATCCCATCCTCATTAATGATAGATCCCATCCACATTAATGAGGGTCTTGCCACCACCATGCTACCACTTAGAAACCTCCACCGGCACTGGATAGTCAGTCTCATCACCTGCAAACGTATGACGCATGCATCCAGGAAGACGTCTCCTCCTCCTATATCAACCAACTATTCTCAGAGCCAAGGTATGTTCTAACCTCTGACCTACTGATACATTGTCCTTTCCTTGCTCTCTTGTTCACTCAAGTGTCAGAATGCTTGCAGGTGCCAACCGCCCCCCGGATGAACCCGCACCGGAGCTCGCGCCTTGCCGTTGCGATCCCACCTCCGATCGTCCTTTTTTGGTCAAGATGGAACAAGAAATTTGTAAATATTGTTGATGGTTGTTGGAATACATTGTGGACTTTATGTTTATGTTTGTTTGAATGCATTATTAAACTTATGTTTGAACTATTTTTTATATTTTTTTATATTAAAAATTATATTTACAAAAAAAAACTCATATATTTTTTTAAATTTACACTTTACCTTGCATCTCCGTTTCCTATTTTTTTTTTGAAAAAAATGTCATTTCCCTGTTTCCGTGCAACCTAGCTTGTCAATAGGATCCAAGCCAACTATTGTGCTTGATAGCACTTTGAATAAATATATTGATGGTTAATTTTTTGCATCATTATACATAATAATTGGTAAGGATGAATTTTATTTTAAATTTATCAAAAAATACTAATTATGGTCAAATGGTTAATTTATTTGACATTTTCATTCAAATAAATTTATTATTGTATCTTGATAATAACTATTATATAATAAACAGAATTAAAAGAATACACACTAAAAAATATAATACATGGTCACAAGGTTTTATTTGAATAATAACTCGAATCCATTGTTGTCTCTGTGTCAAAAGTTTTTATAATAAATAGTTGTAATTGTAATGATTTCTTTTATAAGAACATCAATTCCTTAATAAATGTGTACAAATACAAGGAATACAATCTCCAAGCAAAAGTGTGCTTCCACACTAACCATTTGAGAACTTAATTGTATTAATGGATGTGTTATGTTATTACGATTTATTACTCTTAACCCCAAACCATTCACTTTGAATAAACAATTTCTCCCTTTCTTTGCTTGCCATACATTTATCTCAGTCATTTGTGTTAGTGTTGTGTGCCCTAATACTAGATTTGGATGACATCTAGCAGACTTGTAATTAATGCATTTATTATGTCTTTGCATATATTAATAAAATGCAAGGTTTTTTTTCATTCATATTCTCTCTAATCAATTATATGAATGAGTCCCTAGATTTTCTGTTTAAGAATCTTATTCTCAAGGTATATATTGAGATCGTGTCACAAAATTATCTAGTAATAGAACTTCTTAAACTATTCCTAGTCTTTAGATTCTTTGGATGGGACTTCAATTAATCAAGTATGAACTAGTACATAGGTTACTACCTCATTCAATATGAGATATTGATGAGAGGATGGTGTGTCACGTGCCGTATGACATGAGATGTTGTTAGTAGAGCTGTGGATGGTCGTTGGGGAATGATCAACTGAATGTGATGTCGATGACGGACCACATGGCATAATGGATAATGGTTAGGTAGTCAAGTTGTGATGGTGTTGTTGATCTTTGGACTTGAACCGGTGCCGTATGACATGAGATGTTGTTAGTAGAGCTGTGGATGGTCGTTGGGGAATGATCAACTGAATGTGATGTCAATGACGGGCCACATGGCATAATGGATAATGGTTAAGTAGTCAAGTTGTGATGGTGTTGTTGATCTTTGGACTTGAACTGGCACGGTTGGTTTGTGTATTAGTGTGCAAGATTTACTAATGAGCCGAGTAATCCAATTGGGAGGTGGGAACATTCATCTATGTGGCTCTGTATTGTTAGTATATGGAAACAGATGTTGGGGATATGATCAGTCACCCTCGTCGGTAATTGATGGGGTGAACATTTTATGTGATTTACAGTTAGTGTGATGGGACATTCCCTGGCCATGGAAGATTGAATGTCATGAAAGGAGTTACTTGAGGTGTCATTTAGTCACACTAATTAGGTTAGACACATAATTACTGAGTTTACGAGTTTATCACTCCATAGCTCTCGCTCAGTCAGGACATTAAGTGATGAAAGGATTATAGTACACGGTAATCGTCAACTATAATAGGTTCACTTGAAGTGAGACTTCACTGCCACCTATACTGTCCTGAACTACTACCAGGCACAACTTGGGAACTCTCAGATCATCATCAGGATATGGAGAAATTTTAGTGATGGGTCAAGGGGTTGGCTAGAATCGAAAGGGGTTTTGATGTTATCTGATTGTTAGCGGGTAGTGAATTTAGAAAGTCACACACCATATAGTGTTCCATTTGGTATCGATCGATATCATCTATAAGAAATGTCTTAAGGATTGGCTGGTTAAAAGTTGAACAACAAGACTTGAAAGTTGACTCTTAGCTTCGATCGACTTTCAAGGGCTTCAAAAGTCGACTTTTCCTTAATTGAAAGTTGACTGTTAGAAGCAACAAGGGTCAACTCTTGGCCCATCAGCTACAAATAATTGGGTTGCCACGTGGCCCAAAATTGGAGAGGCTGGTAGGGGTGGGCTGCAGATTTGAAATTGGAATTGGAGGAGAGAGACATTAAATAAAAGAAATAGAGAGGTCTTCTGCTTTATAGCACGGAAGTCTTCTTTTTCTTCCTCTATTTTCTTTGTAAAATTCTGCCGTTGACAGAAATTTATATGTGTGAAGGTCACGCGTATAATTTTGAGATGTGGTTGCTAGTGATACAGAGAACCTCTATGTTTAGCACAAGAAAAGGTGATTAGAACGGTACCATACTACATACTAAGTGTGGACAGACTAAGACCACCACAACTTAAGATGGAATTGCTCTTAGTACAAAAACAATTTATGTACTCTATCCTTACATTGGACAACAGGTACACATTTATTTATATTTATGTGATGAATATGCATATTGCTTAAATACCCAATCTAGTGTATGGCATATATGTCAAATATTTCATTTAATTGGCAGTTTAACGACTTAACAATGCTAGGTCTCATTTTTTAGTTTCTGAAGAGTCAACTTTCTATCTTGTAAAAAGTTGATTCTCGGGGCATGCAGAAGTCGACTCTCAAGCAGCCTAGAAGTCGACTCTCAATGCTCACTACAAGAAATTAAGTTTCATGTGATAAATTATTTTGTCACAATAACTATGAAAGTTGTCACAACATATTTATTGTGACGAAATTGATTTGTCACACATTAGTCACAACAAGCTTGTCTTAATAAGTATATTGTGACAAAATAGAGTTTTGTCACAATATCATCAATTTTATTGTGACAAAGAGTATTTTGTCACTTAAACTACCTTATTATAACAAATTATTTTGTTGTAAAAGAAAATATTTTTGTCACAATATACATTGTTTGGACACAATAAATCAAAATTTTAGATACAAATCATATGTTTTGTCGTGACAAAATGTATCTTGTGAAAAAAATTATTTTGTCACAATTTAAATAGTGACAAAACTTTTTAACATAATTTTTAATGTGAAAAAATAAATTTTGTCACTTATTAGCTAAATTGACAAACAATTTGTTGCACATTTTATAATGACAAATAATTTTGTCAATCATTTAATATTGTGAGAAATATTTTTATAACAATATAAAAATAGTAACAAAACAATATAAAAACAGTGACAAAACAAATTTTTTCAAAATTATTCAATAGTGATAAAGTATTTTTGTTAATGTCCCAATAGTGAAAAAAATATTTGTATCAATAATTCATACAAGTGACAAATTCTTTTAGTAAGAAAATATTAACAATGATGAAATTATTTTTTCACAAAATCATAAAAAGTGAAAAAAATATTTTTGTCAAAATTGAAATATTTTTCAATAATCTAATATTACCTAATATTTTTAGGAATTGTAGCCCTATAATAATTAGCAACAAAGTAATCCAAATAAGGAAATGACAACTCAAATAAGAGAGACATAATATATGAAAAAAAAATTAGAACTAATATTACTCGATAATTGATCAGTACTTTGGATACGTTAATGATGTTGAACAATCTAAACAAAAACAAATATGCTACTCCTTACATAAGCTAAAACTAATTCACATAAACTAAATGAGCTAAATCAAAACTTAAAATGAAAGAAAATCATTCTATTTAACAAACAAACTTGACAACAAGTCTCTTAAAGAAGGTCTTGCAACCACTAGGCTAAAAAGTTCACTTAGAGGCATCAATTGTCCACCTCTCTTTGCCAAGGCATGCCTGCAATTCAAATAGAAGGAACAATTAGAACAAACAAATTAGTTCACACCACTATATATATGGTGATAGAGAATTCAAATAGAAGGAACAATTAGAACAAACAAATTAGTTCACACCACTATATATATGGTGATAGAGAATGAGGCTGCTTCTCACTTCTTGCACAACTAACAAGCCATTAGGCGACTCGCAGTGGCCTTTGTAGATAAAGAAAGTTATTAATATTTCACAATTACAAAGCAAATAGCAAAGCGGTGAACAGTTTTTGAAGTGAAAACTAATATATGGTTATACTTACAATTTTTGTTTGTTCTAATTGTTTCTTTTTTGATGATTGTGTGGTAATTCACATTGGACATCAATTTGAGGGATTATATATGTGTGTTTGGATGCTCGGTTATATTATTTGACATGTGTATAATAAATATTTTCAAAAATATTTTGAAACAGCGAAAACAGATGTATGTTCAGGATGAACATGGGTTTGGTATGAATGAATGAATGTTATAGGGTTTCAATTGATTTAATTCAATATGTAATAATTTATTCATTTGGGTATGTACTGAGGCTTAAGACTCAAGTAGTTTTTTTTAGTCTTTATTCTACAAATATTGTAAATTGAAAATGGCTTCAAGAAGTTGATCGCAGTGAGAAACGATAAAACAAGCAGTCAATCAAGGAGTTGATGTGTAGCATGGTTTAAACTTTGGAGGCTCGAGTTTATTTTGTGTGCAACCCCATGGTCATTCTGGTTTATTTATTGTTCATTTTATTATGCAATGGTGGTATGATGGAATGAATGGTATATGATGAGACCTAAAGATAGAAACCCAAAAATCTTCCCATGTGTAACCAATATTAGATTTAAACAATGAATCTGATTCATCATGACTTTCCACTGTTGTAGGGGTTCATCAGTCTGGCTAGGTGTATCCAATAACTAAAATGTGTGGGTGTATTTTATGAAAGATTGTTTGATTTCTCCTATTAACCATGAGATGGAGCGGTGTTCAATAGGTCTCACCTAACTAAGTAACTAAAATATGAGAGATGGGTGATGTTTAACTCATTGCAGTTAGCCAGACAGTGGGTGGGATCTAACTAGTTTATCAGGATAAGTAACTAAAATGTGAGGTATATAATGGGTTAAAACCAAAGGTCGAGCTCTACATAATATATGGTGACAAGTGTTGCCTACTCAATTATGAGAGTATATCAAGTAAATAAAATGTGAGGGGTATTCTTATGAGAGAAAATTCGACCACTCGCTATTGGATTCTAAATAAGAATCACATTTTTTGCTTGGGAGGTGCAGGATTCAAAAAATTTAGTGGGAGTACATATTTAATCAAAAGTTTTTAATTAAATGGAGTTTTACAAAAATGCAAGCTAATATATCAATTTATTTTCTACAGATAAAATGGTAGGTCTTAATCTGTTATCACATATTCGAGAAACCAATAGGTTGAATGACGCAAATTTTTTGATTGGTTTCGTAACCTTAAAATTGTGCTCAATATGTGATGAGATCAATGGAGCTGTAAAAGATGCCAAAGATCCTCTAAGCCTACAAGGAGGTCCAATCACTAGAGCAAAGGAAAAGAAAATGAGAGAGACACTCAATGGGCTAATTGAAGACATTCGAGCCAAACAAGGCTTTACTCATATCTACCAACTGGAAGACAACAAGTGGAAGTCAAGCCTATATCCATTTAATCAGCATGCTAGCCCATTAGAAGATGACACGTGGCATCCAAGCTTATGTCCATGTGTAGCTGGCCAACAAAATAGTTGTTTAATTTGTTAAATTGTATTATGGAGAGAGAGGGGACCAACAATTAAGGTAGTGGGGTGTGTGTGTGGCTGGTAGTTATTAAGCATTTGGGTAGTGGGTAGTTATTGGGTTAATGGGTAGTTAATTCAGGTTGGTAGTTATTTCATATTTGTTTTTCTATTTAAAGGGAATTGTAAACATTTCGAAAGGTTAGTTAATTTTTCATGTTTCTTGAAAGGAGAACTTTCCCACTTGGCTTTTCCAAGAACTCTAAGACTTATCAACATTGTTCCAATCTTGTAGCGTCCAATTTCCAAGACTTATCACTACCAATTTCTTTTCTCTTATTCTGGAGTGTGGCGTCTATATCATTCTTTTCCTTATTTTGTTTTGTTTGCTTGAATCTGGTTTAGCTTTCTTGGGATGATGCTCATTTTGTTCGTGGGCTTTTAAATTCAACCAAAGCGAATTTCGTATGCTCGCATCAATATGGAAATAATTTATGATACTTTGTCCTATATACCACTTATTGAAATTTCTCAAACTGTGACTGAAGAAGAGATTATCACTTGAGAGATTTTAAAAGAACATGACATGAGAGCTCATAACTATATACTCACATCCATGTCCAATGACTTGCAATGCCAACTTGAACATTTTGTGAGCTCTACAAGCTGATTTAGTATCTTAAGGACCTTTTTGGTGAGCATAGTTGAACAACTCGATATGAGATATCAAATAAACTGTTTCGAGCCCGGATGCTTGATGGTTCAAATGTTGGGGACCATGCCATCAGTATGATCAATTGGATTGCTCAATTAGATGCCTTGGAATTCTTGATGAATCCTTAACTCTGTACTGATCTTATCTTATAATCATTGTCAGATTCTTTTACCTCCTTTATTACTTATTTCTATATGAATAAGATCGAGTGTTCTCTCCCTAAGTTAATTAAATATGTTAATAATTGTCCAATCGCAGATGAAAGGTAAGGGTACAGAGAAGGAATTCTCTTTGTTGCCTCATCTTCTTTCCCAAAGAAACCAAAATCTAGGAAGAGGAAGAGAAATGTTCTGCAAGCTAATAAGGGTGGAGGACAGATAGAGTCAAAGGGTAAGGAGGTTTAGGGTAAGGGTAATTGTAACTTTTACGGCCATAAGGTACGCTAGAAGAGGAATTACCTGAACTATCTGAGGAGTTTCAAGTGTAAGCGCTCGGAGGGTTAAGGTATTTTTCCTTTTTTATGTGTTATTGAGATTGATATTTTGATTAGTTGATACCTTGCTTCTTGGGTTGTGGATTCTAGTGGTACATCTCATATTTGTTTGTCTGTGCAAGATCACAGTCGAAGTAGGGTGCTTGGGAAGTGCAAGGTGGTTTTGAGAGTTGGCAATAGGCCAAGCGTTGCTTCATTAGCCATAGGAACTGCTCTTGTGTCTTTACCTTCTGGACTTGTGTTGGTTTTGTATGACTGTTTACATATATCGAATGTGATTCGGAATGTTATTTCAATTCCAGATCTTGTACAACAAAATTATGACTTCTCTTTCGTTAGCAATTGTTATTACATACATTATGATAATGTGTATGTGGACAAAACTATACTGGTAAGCGATTTATATTTCCTAGAAACAAATACATGTGAATATAATTAGCAAATAGTTGCTAGGCCTAATACCACATTAAAAGAAAAGCGTTCTCGGGGTAATTACATTAATCCCAAACAATTGTAGCATCTTAGGTTGGGTCGTATCGGCGAGAGTAAGCTTATGAAGTTAGCTCATCGTGGGTTCATTTGTGATTTAGGTTCTGAACTCGGTTCAACTTGTGAGTCATATATTCTCAAAGAAATGACTAAGTCTCCTTTTGTTAGACAAGGGGAAATGACTACTGAATTGTTAGGGTTGGTACATTCAGATATATGTTGGCCCATAAATGTTATGGCTCAAGGTGGTTATGTCTACTTTGTAACTTTTACTGATAATTTGTTATGGTATGGTTATGTTTACTTAATGAAGTACAAGTCTGAAGTCTTTGAAAAGTTTAAAGATTTCAAGGCGGAAGTAGAAAATCAGACAGGAAAGAGTATCAAGATTCTTCAATCAGATTAAGGACGTGAATACTTAAGTATTGAGTTTGTTGATTGTCTTAAGAGTTGTGGTATAGTTTTACAATTAACTCCTCCTTATACACCACAGTTGAATGGTGTAGCTAGACGTAGAAATCAAACTCTGTTAGACATGGTTTATTCTATGCTAAGCTATACAGATTTTCCTATTTCACTGTGGGATATGCTATTCTTTTCAAGATTTATTTGATAAATCAAGTATTGATTAAATCTGTTTCAACCGCACCATATGAGATATGGGTTGGGAAACCTCCAAATCTTAAGCATATTATGATTTGGGATTTCCTAGTGCGTGCGAAGAGATAGAGAACAAAGAAGTTGGATCCCAGATCTGAAAAATGGTCACTTTATGGGATATCCTAAGGATAGTTTAAGCTATTATATCTATTTTCTAGTTAACACAAGAGTTACAGTCCCTAGGCATGTCATCTTCTTGGAAGAAGAGTTCATCCATAAGGGTGGTATGGGGAAGAAAATAGATCTGAGAGAAAAAGAGTCTTTTGTTCCACAAATACCTAATCGGATTATTGGGTAGGGTGAATCAAGTCAGATAGATCATCCACAGGTTCCCCGTAGGTCTGGTAGAGTATCCCATCTTTCAGATCGATGGTATGGTTTATCGATGGAGGAGATGCATAAATTGTTCTTATATGGAGATTTAGTTGATCCTACAACCTATTAGGAGGCGATATCTGATATCGATGTCTCGAAGTGGCAAATAGCTATGGAATTTGAGATGGAGTCTATGCACTCCAACCAACTCTAGGTCTTGGTAGATCCGCTTGAATGAATTGTTAACGTCATGTGTAAACAGATCTTCAAGGGAAAGATCGATTTTGATGGACATATTTCTACCTATAAAGCTTGGTTGGTGGTAAAGGGCTATTATCAGCACCAAGGAATTAATTATGACGAGATTTTCTCACCTGTCACAATGCTAAAGTCCATCAAGATGATATTAGCTATAACTGCTTAATATGATTATGAGATTTGACAGATGAACGTTAAGACAACTTTTCTAAATGGATTTCTTAAGAAAAATATCTATATGGAACAACTGCATGGTTTTGAGTTCGTTGATCTGCGTTAGGTGTGTTTGTTGAAAAGATCAATATATGATTTGAAGCAAGCATTGAGAAATTGGAAGATCTATTTTGATCATGAGATCAAAGAGTTTGATTACCTGAGAAATCCGAATGAACCATGTGTATATACGAAGGCTAGTGGGAGCAATATTGCGTTCCTAGTCCTTTATGTGGATGGTATTCTTATTATGGGTAACACTTTGGACATGATGATGTCTATGAAATCCTAGTTGTCTAGAGTATTTTCCATGCAAGATCTAACAAAGGCGACTTATATTTTGGGAATTAGACTTTATAGAGATAGAGTCAAGAAATTAATAGGTCTCTCCCAAACCTTGTACATAGAGAATATGTGAAAGAGGTTTAACATGTTGAATTTCAAAAAAGGAAAGTTGTCTGTCCGTGTTGAAGTTTATCTCTGAAAGTAGATGTCCCCAAACATTTCTGAAAAGAGGGATCATATGAGTAAGGTACCTTATGCTTCGAGGATTAAGAGGCTTATGTATGTGATCATATGTACGAGGTCGAATATTGATTACGCTGTAAGTGTTGTAAGCCGATCCTGGTGAGAGTCACTGGATCACAGTGAAACATATTTTAAAGTACTTACAAAGGACTAAAGATATGCTATTGATTTATGGAGGGAGTGATATCTATGTGGATGGATACATATATTCGGATTTCTAATCGAATGTTAATGATCGTAAATTGACGTCTGGTTCTATATATCTCATGAATGGTGGTGCTGTGAGCTGGAAGAGTTTCAAACATGAAATCACAACAGATTCAACCACTGAAGCCAAGTATGTGGCGGCATATGATGTTGCTAAGGAAGCTATTTGGATTCAGAAGTTTCTTTCGGAGGTTGGTGTGGTTTCATCCATTTTGTCACCAGTACTTTTGTATTGTGACAATAATTGAGCCATCGCACATGCGAAGAAACCTAGGTCTCACCAGAAGTCTAAACAAATTGAATTCCAGTTTCATTTGATTCAAAAGATTATAGCATGTGGGAACGTGTAATTACAGAGAATAGATTTAGCATATAATGTAACTAACCCACTCACCAAGGCTATGAATTAGTCATAACTGGATTGGCGTCTTGAGAAGATGGGTATCCGATACCTACCGATGGTGAAACACTAGTTGTAGATTTATGGTAAATTAGCATTAGTGCAAATGGGTGTTATGTGCCCTAATGCTAGATTTGGATGACATATAGTGGGTTTGTAATTAATGCATTTATTGTGTCTTTGCATATATTGATAAAATACAAGGTTTTCTTTATTTATATTATCTCCAATCAAATATATAAATGAGTCCCTACTGCCATATACGTGATTTCCTTTAATTTCATCAAACGCCTTCCGGGTAGTCAACAAATCAAGTAAACTTTTAGATTACATCAGTCAAACACCAAATCCAGAGCTCATAATGGCAAAAAGATGCTAATATGCCCTCTAACTAGTTACTAGGGACAACCCCATAAAAATAGGTGATTATGTTTTGTTGCCCGTATAAGATAACTCTTATGTTACCCGACGCAGGTAAAATGAGAGGCAGATGGGGTGGGCCTCATGGGAAGAGGTGTGGGACCCACACACATCCCCCTGCATTTCACGTCGGGTAACATAATAAGACCCTAAAAATAGTTATCAATCCATAATTAAATAACTATGTGCATTATTCAAATATGTGAATACTAATTAGTGAATGTATTAAGTTCATAGATTATTACTATCATACACCATATTATGCGATCCGACTTGACCAGTGTAAGTGCTGCGTTTGCAATGCAAGTAGTTCGTGAGCCTAACTAATTTTAAATCTTTATAAGAATAATAAAATTAAAAATCATTTAAATTCACTAGATAAATTCTTTTATCTCTTTTCAATCATAATTGAAAGCTATTAGGTTGACTCCAATGCATTGTGAATTCACTCGTCAAGCCAAATCAATAGTGAGCCAACCAGTTTTGAAGGCCTCTAAGGCTGCTTGCTATTGCAAAATTTGCATGCCAAAGTTTTGGCGAAGCCCAAATCCCTCGGCAGATTTGGCAATCAATTTTAGGCAAGCTTGACTTACTATCTCTCCCCCATAACGTCGAAAAAGGCCTGATTGACTAGACACGATGGAAGAGGAAATTAGCCAGAGAAGATAAGTTGTAGACATAAAAAAACTATTGTAGATGCCACAACAACAAGTAGCAGAACATGCAGGGCGACGACCACTAGATTCAGTGGCGGGCACATATCAGGGTTTGTGATTTTAGGGAATTTTTATTTATTTGTGTATTGGATGAGTGATATTGGGTATTTGTATATTTGATTATTGATTGTTTGTATGTGTGTAATTGATTATTGATTTTGTGTATGTGTATATTTGATTATTTTATGTATTTAATTATAGATTTGTATATTTAATTATTAATTTTCACTACAAGAAATTTGGGATTTAACGACGGATTTTTAGCAATGGACATTTCCTTCGCTATTTTGAAACAGAATAGCGACGGAATTGCGACGGATTGCGAATTTTTTTTTGTGAGAATTAGCAACGGATTTTAGAAACGAAAAAAAAATTCGTCGCTAATAAATAAAAAAAAAAAAAAAATATTTTTTTAGCGACGAAAACAATTATCTGTCGCGAAAACTAGCAACGGAACATGATTTCCGTGGCTAAATTTTAATAATAAAAAATAATAATTAGATTTTTATATAGCGACGGAATTTATTTTCTATCGCTAAAATTAGCGACAGAAAATAAATTCCGTCGCAAAATTTTAAAATAAAAAATTAATTTTAATATTTGTTTAAATAATTAAAATAAAATTTTAATTTAAAATTTTTTATCATTAACATTTAGCGACGGAAGTAGCTTTCAATCGCTAATTTTAGCAACGAAAATAAATTTCTATTGCTAACTTTAAAATAAAAAATTTTAATTTAAAATAAGTTTAAATAATAAAAAAATAAAAAAATTAAAGTTAGCGATGAATTATCCAAATCCGTCGTTGATTTAGTGACGGAATATTCAATCCGTCGCTAATGTTAATGTTTTAATTTTTAATTTTTTTAATTTTTATTCAATTAATTTATAAATATTTAAATTTGGGATGAATATTTAAATATATAAATATTTAAATTTTATAAAAAATTAAATATACATTTAAACATGAGATGAATATAAAAAAAATTAATTTATAAAATTTAAATAAATATATTAATATTAAAAATCATAATATTGCTAAATTCTAACTATATCAATTAATATATTTCATGTGCATTAAATAAAAAATATATAATAATTAATTATTTATAATATTTATTAAATGCATACAAAATGTAAACAAACACTATATTTGAAAAATAAAAAAAAAGTTTAAAAACCATAATATTGTTGAAATTTTCTTTATTTTAAATTTTAGAAATCATAAAAATGAAATAATATTGAGAGATTACATTATATAAAAAGGAGACTAGGAGCTATTTTGTCAATTTCTTTCTCTCTATAAATAAGAGAATTTTTCGCTAATCTAAAAAATTTAAAAACCATAATATATGTATGACATTGTGTCTTATACTTGATAACAATATCACATGTCACTATCTAATATATAGACATTGTAACACAATTAAATGTATAATTAAATTATTCATAATAAACAACTAGAGAAGTGACATGTATTATTCTTGTTAAAAAATAAAAAAATATATAAAAAAATATTTATTTAATATATTCAAGTAGCGTTTATTAAATGAACAGGATAAGAGAGTATCAAGATAAGTTTGGAATAGTTTTTGAACGAAGATATGGAATGATTTTCCCCTTAATAGTTATACTATAAAAAAACTATAGGGGTTAATTTTTATTTTTGAAGTTTAAGTGTTATGTATAAAACATTAATGTTGACCAAGAAAAAAATAAATATATCTCTTTATCATTTGTCCTCTCTAATTTTTTTTCTGAGTTATAGATAAAATTCAGCAATATGGAACCCACTATGTTGATTAGATGGGTTTTTCCATTAGCATTGTTCTATTATGCAATTGGGAATGCTAAGTGCGATGGAAGTTTTGAATTTTTATTTTTTAATTTTTTTTTTGTGAAACTTGAAATTTACCCTAATAATTTATAGATGTTATGTAGGTTTCATTTAATATAATTTTTATTTATAGAAAAAAATTAATTTTTTAAGATACAAACTATTAATAAATAATTTAATATATCAAATTAATTTATTATAATTATTAGATTTATAATATAATTAAATTTTTAAATAAATATTAATTTGAACTACAATAATTTAAATTATTTTATTATCACATTTTAGATAATTACAATAAGATTTTATTTAAATTATTTAATAATAAGATTTTATTTAAATTATTTAATAATAAGATTTTATTTAAATTATATTATTTTTATCAATTAAATAATTATTAATATTATTTTTATAAATTATATTATTTTTTATTTAATTATTAAATATTTAAAAAAATTCAAGAGGCCGAAGATTCCCGCCTCTTTCCTGGCTAAATCCCCCTTCCCCCTAAATCCCTAAGTCCCCCATCCCCCTAGGGATATTAACTAGAGTTGGTAATGATTCGGTTTGGTTTCGATTTTTGCCAAAACCATAACTAAACCAAACTTAAATTACTAAAACCAAATCCAAACCATTACCCATTTGGTTTTAAAAATTTAAAACTATAACCAAATCATTCGATTTCGATTTAATCATGGTTTTTTTAGTTTAATCCATACCAACAAACAAAGACAAATAGCATTCATAAATTTTTTTGATAATTTCACAACAAACAAAGATAAATTCTAATAAAGTTATGTTATTCTTGTATAAAGTTACAAAACTTCTTGGATATAAAATGTAACGGCCGGCCTCTCGAAGCCCCTGTGCACCAAGAGGATCCGTGAAAGGGTCATTATCTAAGTGATATAGAACAATAACACAAATTAAAACTCAGACGCCAACCTTATTGAAACCATAATCTCTTTATCATATTACAACTTATAATCATTTTTACATGACCATTCACCATTTTGGCCCACCTGGGCCTACATAACATACCTCCATCTCACAAATATAAAACATTACTTTGATCCAGACACACGACACCCAAGATCTAGGTTCGGGAGAGCTCTGCACTTGTTATCATGACTCGACTATCTGGACCCAACTTCGCGCGTACACACCTACGATCTCGGGATACTCTTACCTGGAATGATAGAAAACAAACGTGAGTCGCGAGACTCAGCAAGCTCTAGAAAGAAAGGTTGAAGGGTACATACAAGACTCTTCCCATTACACCCTATGCAATTCATGCCAATGCAACGTCATGTCATGCCATGCCCAATTTCTGCCTTACTTCTAGATGCATAAACATATAATAAATTTCACATAAACGGTTCTTGAGGCCCACATAAAACACACACTGGCACCCAAGTCCAACACACAAACCTGATAGCAGTCTTTTATAAGCTACCTTCATACAATTTCCCTTACATGTCCATTCCTATCGCTCACAACATAATCTATTGTCGTGCGTCTCACCCCAAGGTCTTTATATTGCCGTGAATCTCACCCTAAGGTCTTTAGGTTGCCGTGGGTCTCACCCCAGGGTTTTATCGTGGACCACGTCGTCGTGGGTCTCACCCCAAGGTCTTACCGTGGCCACGTTGTGGACCATGCCACCGTGGGTCTCACCCCAAGGTCTTACTGTGAGCCACGCCTGCCACCCCTACTAATCACCTATAACCACACATTTTCACCATGCAGTGCAACA
Source organism: Diospyros lotus (assembly GCF_014633365.1). Lineage (NCBI taxonomy): Eukaryota > Viridiplantae > Streptophyta > Magnoliopsida > Ericales > Ebenaceae > Diospyros > Diospyros lotus. The sequence continues at coordinate 14,777,847 of NC_068339.1, read as the reverse complement.
ATTAGGTAATACAGCGGCTTTTGCAGCACAAACGTGATGACAAGGCCCCCATAAACCAAGCATCAGGCCATGCTACGCCCACATAGGAATACACACATGCAATATACTCTAAATGCACCGGCTCACCTAGGGAACCCAAGTTGGCTCTTGGACCGATCGGGTCATGCAAATGCTCACATACCCCGTCAGATACAAAGCATGTCCCAACAGTGAATGCAACCCAAGCCCTATGTAGCACACAGATTATGATATGCACAAACCAAGGCGGGAATTTGGTAGTACCAGCTCTTTTGGCTCGTCTAGTGCTTATCGTAATAGACAATAACTGGCGCCCATACATCCAGCCATCAACTGCCACGACCTACGGTCGACAGTCAGTGGCTTTGTACCCCATACCCTTAAGACACACATAGACAACATTAAACTCGGTCTCTTAAGCTCAACATTTCTCACACTTTATCTATAACAACATAGACACCATTATGTCATTCACGTTCTCTTTTCTTCTCAAACATAGGAAACTATTTTCACATTCATAACAAACTATTAACATAATCCCATTATCTTGACCACATCCAATTTCTAAGAATCTAGTCCCAACGGGTTCGGCATTATTCCCAAGGGAAGCAGAGCGGTACGAAGCTCCGTAACGGACAGAAAGAATGACACCAAATCATCATTTTCTTAACTCATTCCATTAACAATAATCCCATTTAATAAAACATATGTCATAGGGTGGTTGCCACACGGATTATTATTATTAGTGCGTAGAATCGAATCACAGTGAGGGAGGGTTTAGAATATCAGAAATAACGAACACTCTCGCAGGAAATGAAGATCATGAGAAGAGGGTTAGGAGCTTACCTGTAAGAAGTTGATTCTTGACTTTTCTACACTCCTGTTGCGAAGTAAAGCGTTTACTACGATTAAAAGAACCATAGCCTAAATTAATTAAATCTAACTTGAAAAACTTATAATTTAAATATACAACGCTCAATACTAATTTTACCCACTTATCTGGATATTTTAAACACTGATTAATCTCAAAATTACCTTATTTTTTCCTTTATTAGAGTTACTGGCCGCCTGATCTTCCTTTCTCTAATTTTCTCCCAACTTCCAGCCCTCCAAATGGCCTTGAAATGGCTGAAATTTGGCCAAAAATGGCCTTAAAATCAAAGCAGCGGAGAAGGCTTAGAGGGCAAGGCGAACCGGCGGCCCAGAACGCGCCACGTGACGCGCCAGTAGCCGGGCATGGCTGCCACCGCCTTGGGAAGAAACGACGTCGTTTCGGCCCCCCATTTAGCTGAAAAATTCAGCCATTTTCCTCGCGCACGCAGCTCTTCACGCGGAATCGAACCCGTGACCTCGCCCAGGCCCGTCTCGCGCGCGAACCATCCGACCTAGCTGTACTCTCACACATATTGCGGGCTCCATTTAATTTAAGGGGACCTTTGGTCCTTTTTCCGAAATCACGCCAACACTCCTCCATCTTTTGAAATTCACACACACACCCCCTCCTAATATTTACACTAACGCCCGAAACTTCCGAAAAACTCCCAATTTAATTTATTTCAACTTTTCCCTATTTCCATAAATATTTCAAAATAAAATAATTAATTACCTTAGTTACTCATTTCCTCAAAACAATATAAATAAATATATTTTCTAAAATCTCCAAATATTCAGTAATGACTTCAAATATCAAAATTAATAACTATTATTTATCTCCAAATTTTAGGATATTACATAAAATCACATCTCCAAACCTACAATTGTTAAGATCAATAAATTAATATTTGTATAATTATATTGTAATTTAAACTAAAAAAATTAGCTACGAAAGTTAATACCTTCATCAACAACATTAAAATCTTATTCGTAAATTGATGCATATCTATCTAAAATGAATGAGCCAACTCCATCTAACAAAATTATAAATATAAAAAATAAATTAATATAAAAATATAGTCTTAACAATAAAAAATAACTAGTAAATGAAATAAATTCACCTTTTTCCACTTCATTTGATAATCAATTTTGGGCACACATCAATGGTTCCATAATACCCTAAAACATCATGAATAATAATCGTAATTTTGGTATTTTTGACCCTAGTGAAATTATTAGAATTTTAGTGTTTATCAGTAAATTTAATAGGGTTAGGTATGTATAAATTTATTTAGATTGTATAAAGTATATAGTTTAATCATAGTTAAAAATACCAAAAATTATATAAATATTATGTATTAAAAATTGGATTTTTCTTGCAAATAATATACTGTTATATAAATTTGTATATATGTATATTATATATATTAAAAAAAATAAGAGAAAATCGAAGTAGGCGCAATGGCCATGCTCTGGCCGCACTTGCAACAAGCTATCAGAGGAAGAGAGGTGGCATTAATGTCGCAATGTCCAACGGGATGGTCTTCTAGGACACGTGGGTGCTGTGATGGGACAAGACACGTCAATTTTGGGCGATAAATAGCCCCGTTCAGGCAACTCATTTTCATCCAACTTTTACTTCAAAGATTGGGAGATTAGGGCAGTGTTTGAGAGAGTGGTGAGTGGGATTTGGATCCTTGCATCGTGGGCAAGATTTCTGGAGCGTTTGGGGATCGTCAGAGCAGGAGAAAACGAGATATTGAGGCTCGCTGGAAAAGCCGCACATCGCCGGAGCCGAGGCTTCAACCAGCAAATCGAGGTACTTCTTGATGTTTTTTTTTTAAATTCTAAGGTGATATTTGAGGTCGGAAGGTCGGGTTTAAGGGGGAGAAAAGGTCATTTCAAAGCTCGAAGGCTCGGGGGGTGTCACCGACGGTGAAGCAGCCTCTGGAGAAGACGACCCAAGGGGTCAGGTGCGTGGCCACAAGTGTCAGTGCGTGGGGAGGCGGCGTGTGGCCTGCACAGGCGTGCCAGGTGGAAAAGAAAATAAAAGAAAAGAAAAGAAAAGAAGAAAAATAAAATAAAATAGAAAAAGTTTTGCAAAAAATCTGGAAAAAAAATTCCATAAAATCTAGAATTTCATTTATGCCTTATTTTGGAAAAAATTTCTGAAAAATGATAAATTAATTATTTATTTAGTGATTTTGTTATTATGGAAATAAGGGAAAAAATAGGAATTTAATCTGAAAAATTACAAGAAAATTTTAGAAGGCTAGAAATGTTATTTTAAGAATATTAGTAAAGAAAAATTGGGTTAAATGAGGGTTTAGATATTTATTATGAATTTTTGAGGAAATAAGACTTAAAAAATAAGGAGAAATTGTGAAAATTATGAGAAAAATAGGAAATTGATATTCTGGAATAAATTTAATGTTTTGGGAACCCTTGAGGCCTGAGGATTGGGAAATAGCTCGTTTGATACGTTTATCGAGGTTGTCATGCTTATCGAGGCAGCTTAATTGTGAAACGTAAGTGTATTGTTACAAGTTTAGTATGGTTATAAATATTTATGTTAAACCCTGATATTCAGAAATGCTTTCATCATATTGACATGCTCTGATATGTATCTGTCACGTAGACTGCACACATGACATGTTATGAAATGCATATGTACACGTTGATATCATTAATCACGTGTATCGTGGCCGTAGAGAGTACGAACTGGCACTACTACTTTACCAAGGGTGCTCCCATACACCCCGGCCTCGAAAGAGGTGGCCGTAAAAATGATAGGTAGCATGAAGGATGCAGTTGACTCCTACGATGAGTAAGACATTGCATACACATATGATAAAATATTTTGTACCCTTACTTAGATGGTTCATCATCTAATTTGGGTTTTTTGCCCCTAGAATATTCAAACGTTCTAGTGGGACTTGCTATGATGGTACGAAAATGGAAGATGCGTAACGACACAAGTTGTCGAGGAATGAGCAAGTTGTACCATATTTGTTGTAGCATGAATATTTCAAATATTATGAATAGCAAGAATGTATGTTTTAAAAGCTTTTGTAATGTATTGAGAATTTGGTATTATGATCTATGTTCAGTTGTCAATGTATGAGATGTTATGATCATGTTCGATTTCAGATTTTGCTTTATAAGATTTTACTTAAATCTAGTGTATGAATTGTTTCACCTGGCACTAGATAGGTCTAGGGGAATTTTGGGAATAATTAATTTAATTCAGCATGAAAAAAAAAAATATGTCCCAAATTTCCTAAGATATAACACGCTCTGAGAAGGTGGGGTGTTACAGGTTCTATTGTGTTTGGATGAAGTCAATTACGATGAGGACTCATAGTCTCCCACTAGAACTGAATGCTGACTCCGAAGCAACAGTAGATACAGGAATGACTAATATATCTTTTGCAATAGTTTGTAAGGTAGAATACTTCACCCCATTCACTTTCTACCAAAGTAAAATATCAAACTGACCATTATCAACTATAACATCTTCATCCAAATAAAGGTCCAATTCAGTTCTGAAACTAGTAACTTTAGTAGTTTTCCTTTTTTTAAGAAAAGATTGATATTCATCATCAAAAGAAATGAAATTATCTCTTGGTGTTGGAGTGATGCTCCCATCCAATGTACATTATTGGTTATTCACATCATTCACTTTGTTCTTTTTAATGTAATATTCCTCCATCAAATCATAACAACGGTACTTGATGCTATTAATTTGTTTATCATAGTCATAAGGATAGACCTTAGGAGAGTAGAAGTCAAGAAAAATCATCTTATACTTAGGATCTAACACTGTAGCAACACCCATCAACTTATGAAGGAGAAGAGAAGGGGAGAAGGGTTTGTAAGCAAGGCAATTGGGCTGGGGTGGGCTAGGTTGTATATAATATAGATATTATATATATTATACATATTATATTATATATATTCAGTTCGGTTTGGTTTGATTTGTTTCGGTTACCCATCATTCAGTTCAGTTTCGGTTCGAGTTTTGGTTTGATTTTAGTGAAAACCATAACCAAATCATACCCATTGAAATAGTATTCGGTTTTTTCCTAAACCAAACAATTACCCAATCAAACGATTTTTAACTTCGTTGACCGGTTCGGTTTCAGTTTGGTTCCCCACGGTTTCGGTTGCAATTACCATCCTTAGTATCAACAGTTTGGATTGATCTGGTTTCATAAGAATCTAGTAATCGAACTATTTTTAACGGTTTCAAAAAAATAAGAATAATAACCGAACCATTACATATATAAAACAAAACCATAATCAATCCATCACACCGGACTGGTTTCAGTTCGGTTATATCCAATTAACATTTAGCTTCAAACATTTTTGCAAAATATAAAATTACAAACAAATTTGTTAAATAAAATAAACCCATAACTTCATTAATGCTTCAAGTTTTGAAGTAAAAGTAGAACAAAATAATTCATAGACTACCTCATTTAATAAGATTACATCGACCATTTAATATAGCAATAGCACATAAAAGTCTAGAAATAAAAGAGTTCATGAATCTCACTAGTTTTCTAGGAAGTGATACTGTTTATGCATATGTATATATATACATATATGTATACCCAAAAAAATTATAATATATATACAAGAACCAAACCATAGAACCAATCCAAAAGACACGATCTGGTTTGGTTTGATCAGATTCACCGATTTTCGAATATTTTTTGACACCCCTACCTCCCCCAAATCTCTCACCCTTACCTCACTCGAGGCTCGCCCTCGCTCTTGCCTCTCGTTTGCTGCATCGTTTGCTGCATCGCCCTCGCTCTCACCTCTCGATTGCTTGCCCTCGTCTCTCGCTTGCTCGCTCGCGACTCGCCGTCGCCAAAGTTCTTTCGTTATGGTTAAATTGTTTTTTTTTTTTTGAATTTTTATTTTACTTTTCATTTTTAAAATTTGTTTACTGCGCATGTTAAATTTAGTAAATTTGTAGTATTTTCAGTATTAGTTCATTTTTTTCTGTTTAATTTTTTTTATTTTTCTTTCTTTCTTTTTTGCTTGTTGCAACCTTAGTCTTTTCAATAAATTATTAGAAATGTTTTCTTTTTCTTTTTTATGTTCTTTTTTCTTTTATATTATTTTATTAAAAATTTATTTATTGTATTGTTTGCTGCTTATATATTTTTTATGTTTCTTTCTTTTTTTTTTGTGTTATTTTATTTGTTTATATGTTTTGTTTGTTTTCAGTAAACTATTAGAAATGTTTCTTAGGATTTTAATTTAATTTTATTTTTTGTTATATTTAAAGTTCAAATATTTAAGTATTAATTTTTAATATTAATTAATTATCTTTTTTTTTAATAATTTTATATTTGTTAGGATTGTAGTGTTTTTTTCTAATGTAGTGAAAATATTTTCTTATTTTTTTAATTATTATTATTTTTAATTTTTTAATATGCTTTAGCAACGAAATATTTTTGTTGTTAAATTTTTTTAATTTTTAATTTTTAATTTTTTATTAAAAAATAAAAATATATTTTATAAAAAATATTTTAAAAAAATAGTGACGAAATATTCTGCCGTTAAAATAAATTTTTATTTTTTATAATTTTTTTAAAAATTAGCAATAGAAATTTTTGTCGTTAAATTTAAAAAAAATACATTTAGTGACAAAAATTTTTCTTCGCTGATTCATTGCTAAATTGGTGATGGTTTTGTCGCAAAAAAAATAGTGACGAACTTTTGAATTTAGTGACGGAATATTTTTGTTACTAATATTCGAAATTCTTGTAATGTTTGTATACGTATTTGATTATTAATTTTGAATATAAAATTAAAATTTATTAATAAAAAATAAAATAAGGAATCAGAGGAGAGAATAGAGAATTTGTCTGACATAAACATAATTTTTAAAATAAAATAAAAATAAAAAATAAATTATTTATAATAATATAATGAGCTGAGCAATTTTACATTGCCACTCTTACAGGACTTTTTGTTCTCTTACGAACTTTAGCAAGGTGTCGAAGCTCTGAGTTGAGGTGCCATTTTTTCCGGCTGCCTTGTGGGCAAGCTCCTTGAACCACTCAGCATTCTCTTTCAGCTTCTTCCCTTCTCCTTCCAACAAAACCAGATCCAGAGCTCGGATTGTTCCATCTTTCGTGAAGACTCCGCCCTCAACCTTCACGGCGACTCGCAATACGTGTTCCGCCACCCATCCGTTCAGCTGCTGCTCGGCGAATATTGGCCGGCCGATCAGAGGAACGCCGGCAGTGATGCTCTCCAGAATCGAGTTCCACCCAAAATGAGTGATGAACACGCCAACACTAACGTGCGCCAGAACCTGTGCTTGAGGCGTCCATGGCACCATCTTTCCGGTCCGGTTCATCTTCTCCGAAAGTTTCTCCGGTAGATGCTTTTTCAGGCTGTCTTTGATCGACCAGAGAAACGGCATGGCTCTGGCTTCAAGAGCATTGGCCAAAGCTACCAGCTCGTCCGGCGCCAGCGTCCCCGCTGTTCCGAAGGCGATGTACGCGACGGACGCGGGCTTCTGCGAGTCCAGCCATTTCAGGCATCCGTATTCATCGGAGAAAGATGATGGTCCGGTCGCCGGAGCTGGACATGTGAGATTAAGGGGGCCGATATACAGCAACTTGGTGAAATTGGAGTTGATATCTTCGCTGGCCTCGGATTCTAAACCTTCGAACGAGTTTACTGCAACAAATTTTGCTTTCGGCAGAGCTTTTCCCATTTTGTGGAGCATGACGGCGAAGGTAGAATCTAGGTTCCCAAACAAGACTCCACCGGGCAAGTCGCCCAGGCGTATCCCGCCCGAAAACCCTGGAATGAACTTGACGATTTCGTCTTCTCGTCCAGCGAGAGCTGCAGCATCCACCAACAAAATCAAACAAATTGCCATCTCTATATATGTTTACCACCTAGTATCTATTATTTTTTTAACTATATATTAAGCATGATCACTAAATTTATCTAACCAGTGACCATGGGTTGTTATATAACAACTAGCTAAAAGACTACCGATGGCCGCTCAATGGCTTATGAATATTGATTTGCCCAACAACCAGTTATTGCAAGTTTGATTCTCATGAGAGAGGCCTTGCTTTGACATTTACCCTCAAGCAACACAAAGAGAAGGCTAGCCACATAAGGGAAAAGGCCGATTCCAACAAAAGCAACATGTAGAAAGGGCTAGCTAGGATCACATTCGGTAAATAGGGTGGATGGTGGAAGTGTATGTTAATTTGGAATGCTGGTGATACTGCCATTTAGCAAGATAACAGTATTGTCAATGTTCAGCCTACTCGTTATCCATTGTACTCTAAATTCACTCTATTTTCTTGGGTTAAACTTACTAAATTAGCTAGAAGTAAAAATTGTTACCGTTGATTCCGACGGTGTCCCGGATCAAATCGGTGTTAAAATGAACGGAAAGCGAGGACAGCGCTGGCGTCCAAACTGGGATCCAGGCGACACCCATGTCCTCCGCGAGGTCACCGCAGAACCACAGAAATGGGTCGGTCATAAGGCAGCTGATTCTCCGGCCAATCTCCGCCTCCGCCGCCTGCACCGCTTTCTTACAGCTCTGGTACCCCGCCTCCAGGAACAGGCTGATAGCCTCCTGAGGCTTTCCGGAGAATACATACCCCTCCGGCACGCCGTCAGAGAGGTGAAAAGCCTTTAGGTTAGGCAGCGCTGGGGCCGAGAACAAGGATTTGTTCGACTCTGCCGTGGTGTAGAACGAGAAGGTCACGTCTGGCGCAGAGGCCGCCAGCCGGCAGACGATGCGAAGCAGGCTGCCGGGGTGGGAGGCGAAGGGGAAGGCTAGCACGGCGACGTGTTGGTGGGGCGAGGAGTCGGCCATTGGCACTCTTGTTCGATCCAATTGATTTGAGGTTTGAGCAAAATTGCCTGTACATACGACACACATATATACATACATGTATATATATTTGGATGAGACGGTGGGTTGGTTGACAAGTTGGAGGAAAACTCTACGATAATGAATGTATTATTAAGAAGTTAGTTCAATTTACCTCTCAAATTTTACATTTAATTTTGATGATGAATTTGGTTTTTCAAGTTAATTAAGTTTTAAATTGGTTTTCTTTGCATCTTAATTTGCCTCTAAAAATTCTGTTTTTTAATTCTTTTGATCCCTCAAATTAGATACTAGGTTATTTGACCTTGAATTATAAATTATTTAAAAGATCTATATAGGCCTTGTTTCTTAATATTATTTTATTAATTAATTGGCGGACACAATCAGCTCTTCTTCCTTTGCGATTAATGTCAAATGGTCAAGCGAAAGAGGTGAGAATGATGGCGAGCGAGCGAGCGAGAGAGAGAGAGAGAGGGTCTTATGTGGTTGCTACATTACATGATATATGTCACATATATATATATATATGTTTAGTGGCAATCACATCATTTGCCTTAAAATTAATAGAATGTAACAATATTCTAAACTGTTAAATGAAATCCAGAGTTGGTTGAGTTTAGATTTTAAAATAAGGTGAAAATTAAGCATTTGTTATGTAATTTACTCTCAATAAAATAATCTCACACTACTTTTGCTAATAAATCTAGTAAAAATCCACCTAGACATTACTTGTTAGCAAATTAAGTATTAAAAGTAATGTTACTAGTGTGTGTTAATTAATACTAGATTTAGATGACGTCTAGCGGGTATGTAAATACATTTGATGTATATTATATTTATTAATAAAAATAATTTTTTTATCATTCATTACTTTCTAGTTTGTTGTATGAATAAATTCTTAAATTTTTTGTGTGAGATTCTTATTCTTAAGGTGTTAAGAATATGTGACGAGATTATCTAATAATGAGATTTCTTAAATGTTTTTAGTCTTTAAATTATTCAGATAGGGATTCTAATGATTAATCAATTACAAACTAGCACGTAATGTATTACCTTGATTACTATGAGATACTAATAGAAAAAGGAAAGCCTTTAGTTGAGTAATATATATTACTCTCAACTTATTATCAAACTCATGTGCTTTAAATATATCTCATTTATCTTCTAAAGTTTTCTATATAACAAATTAAATGTGATTGAAAAGTTAGTTTTAACCAACTTTCATAAATAGAACTTGGGTTTTATACTTAATCTTAATGTTTGTTTCCTATTTAGATAATGTTATTAATAAGAAAATTATTTTAATGATATTCAAAAATAATATATTAAAGATAATCTTTGGTAGAGTTTTAATCAAGTAAGTCATAGAATTAATTGAGTATATCAAAGCCTTAGTCGAGTAAGGCTTAATTACAATTGAGTGTATCAAAGCATTAATTGAGTAAAAATTACGTGTTACTAGAGTAATCTTTGATCTAGATATTTGAATATATGATTTCATCTATTTAATTGAGTATAAGATTCTATTGTAATTGAGTAAGCCAATTTTATATAGCATATAATTGATTACAAATTATGATGTATTCGAGTATGTAAGAGTTTACACTCAACTAAATATGTTCTTGTAATCGAATAGTTATGTCATATCTCTGGTATAGCAAAAGTAATTGGGTACTTGTGTTTATAATCAAGTAAATGTCTATATATACTCAAGTAATCTTCGATTATAATAAAGAAATTAAATTTATAATCGAATATTATTCTCATATAATCAAGTATTATTCCTTTGTAATAGAGTGTGAATTGATGTATAATCGACTATATTTGATTGGTAATTGAGTATTTTATTTATGTTGCTAAAGTTGATTTGTAATAGAATAAGCATAAAAAATAATTCATTACAAAATGTTTGTACTCAAGTACAGACAAAAAATACTCAATTACAAACTATGTTTACTTGAGTAAAGATAAAAAATACTTGAGTAATGTTGTACTGAAGCTAAAAAATATAGCCGTTAAAACTAGCAGTTACAAGTGCATTTAATATACAGTTTTGACCGTTAAGGCATCAAAATGGCTCTAAATTCTTTCTCATTCTTTTGTCTTATTTTTTAATATTCTAATGATTATTTTGAGGAGAGAGAAAGCTATTTCTTATAGATTTCATTCTCTTAACAACAAGTATAAAAGGAGAAGAGGATGAAGAATCAGTTGCTAATCTTTGAATTCTTCCTACTCCTACCTCAAGAAAAAAAGTCCTCAAATCATACATTTTCTACTAACAAAAAGAGAGAATGTTTTTATTTTCATATTTTTTTCATCTCTTTTTTTCTTTATGAGAAGCTACTTCTCTATTTGAATTTAAATTTGTCAAAGATTCTCAAAGTGTTTAAATTGTAAACTCTATTTCACTTATCAAGTTGTGGTTATTGCTTAAACCCATAAAAGTACAGTGTAAAAAAGTTTCAACTGATCCTTACAAAAGTTGTGTTTTTGGTTACTGCTGAACCCTTGAAAAATAAAGGTTTGTAAAAACTATAGTGAGTTGTTGAAATCCTTGGTAAGAAACTAAGAGAGTGGAGTAGGTTGATTGAACCGAACCACTATAAAATTCCTTGTGTACTGCATTGTTCGTTCCTCCTCACATTTCAGTTAATCAAGTTTTTATTTTCAACTTTTACAATTTGCAATATTTGCTTTAAAACTAGTTTTGAAAATTTCATTTTCACTCAAACATTTTCACATCATTGTTTCCTTTATTATCTAAAGTTAAATCTCCCAATAGAGACTTTTATCACTATTTTTCAAAATGTTTAAAAAGGGTCAAACGGTTTTCTTTTCACAAAGAGTTTTTAAATCTAAAAAGGTTTTGAAAATCCAATTCAACCCCCTCTTGGGTGTCTATTATTTCTTACGTGAGAGATGGAGATGCTCTCTATGCAGTCCCTCTACAGTGGTGTATGAAGGCAGATGGTCGCTAATGAGATCCATTGTTAGTTGGTTGGTGATTGTAGAAATCTTGCCTAAGGTACATATGATCAGAAAGAGTTTTCGATTTCGGAAGAAGTTCTGATACTTCATTTCTCGATCACTCCAGACTAGATCTTACATAGTCACCAAGTCTTGTGAGTTTAGTCGATATATGGCTCTCACTCGATTAAAATGTTAGTTAATAGAGGGACTATAGTGCATTGTAATCGAGAGCCCAAATAGATTTACAAGAAGTTATGACTTTATTGCCATTAGTGATGTGCCCTAATACTAGATTTAGATGACGTTTGTCATATGTAATAAATACATTTGATGTATCTTTGTATATAATTAATAAAAGGTAAAATTTTCATCATTCATTAAACTCTCCAGTTTGTTATATGAATGAATCCCTGGATTTTCTGTTTTGAGAGTTTTATTCTCAAGGTGTTAAGAATATGTGACGAGATTCTTTGGTGACAGAATTTATTAAATATTCATGGTTCTTAGATTAATTGAATGGGGATTCTGATTAATCGATTATGGACTAATACGATATTTACTACCTTGATCAATATGGGATATTAATGGTTAAGGGTTGTGAGTCACATGTCATATGACATTGGAATGTCTCTAATAAATTAGTGGGTGCTTGTTGAAGAACAATGTATTAAATGTGACACTGATGACTGATCACATGGTATTGTGGATAATGATCTTGTTATCAAGTTACAATTGTGTAACTGATCCTTAGACTTGATTAGACACAGTTGTCTTGTGTATTAGTATGTGGGATATGCTAATATGTCAAACCATCCAATTGCGAGATAGGGACGTTCATCTATTTGGTTACGTATTGCTGATGCATGAAGGCAAGTGCTCAGGGATAAAATCTTTCACCATTGTCGTTATTGATGAGGCAAATGTCCTATATGATCTACTATTAGTGTGACAAGAAAGTCTTTAGCCAAGGTAGAATGATTAATCAGGAAAGTGTTTCTTGAGATGTCATCGTCACACTGATAAGATCTAACACATAGCTACTGAGTTTGTGAGTTTATCGTAGCATGACTCTCACTTGGCCGGGATGTTAGATGGTGAAAGGATTGTATTACACGATGATTGTGAACTGTAATAGTTTCACTTGAAGTTTGATTTCACTGTTTTCTATATTATTTTGGATAACTGCTAAGCATTTTTCAGAATCTTTCAAATCGTCACCAGAATATTGAGAGATTCTTGTAATTGGTTGAGGTGTTTCGGCCGGCATCAAAAGGGTTTTGGTGCTATCTAATTGTTAGTAGGTAATGAATCTAGAAAGTTACACATCATATAGTGTGGCACCTGGTATTGGCATTATGCACCTGTTGTGTCTCGGACATCATTAATAGTTAACGATGGTGTTGTTGACTCAGTTCGTTAAATGTTAATGAATCAGATAGCAATTTCTTCAAAAATAGCTGTTGGAGTTAACTGCTTTAGTGCAAACGATTGACAACTTGAAATGTTTAGGTGGTCAACAATTTGGGAGTAGCCGGTCAACCATTTTTTTCATTTGGTGGAGATTGGTCGACCATTTGTAAGGAACCAATCAACTGTTTTTGTCGCCTCAACCGATTTTAGTGCATTACACACGGCACAAAATTGGAGGGGATGGTGGCGGTTCGAGAGGCTATTAATTTTACTTCCAAGAGGATTTTACAAAGAGGTTCTTGGTTGCTTCCTTTTTCTTCCTCTGCTTCTAAAAATTACAGCAAGTATAAGTGTTACATGCATAGAATATCCAGAGAGTTCGAGAGACACATGGTTGTTGGTGAATCAACATCCTCAGGCTTGCATGGGATGAGGATTGCAACATGGTATCGGGTAGCCTACTAGGTGTTGATTGACTAGGCTCTCCGTGTAGTGAGGAAGATTTGGTCTCAATGAAGAAATAGTTTCTACACACAGTTGACATTGTGCTATAGGTATGTAATTTATTGTATTTCATATGATGAAATATTATGTTGCTTAAATACCCAAGCTGTGTATGGCGATGTGCAAAAATTTTTAAATTTACCTGCACTACCATACGCATAATCTAACAAGTCATTGTTGTGGCATAACGTCCAAGAAAGAGTCCTCCTGAAGTAGCCAGTGGATCATCAATCCTAAAAGGAGCCATCATTTTGGAGAGACCTTTCCAGGACTAGATCATATCCCCCTCAGAAATCACTATCTACCTAGGATTAGTTTCTCAGACCTGCATGTCATAGTCTTTTCCTAGTCGAGCCATGCTCTCACGAAGAACCTAGGGAGATACACCTCCTGCTTACATTACCCCACATTGCTCCGCTGTAATGCGGCCTGCCTATTCTAGGCCTTCTTCCTTCAGGGGGGACCTTCCCCACGAAATAAAGGGTTTCTCTCGATGGCCTTTTTTGAGCTTAACCTCGGGACAACACCGTAAACAGGGTGAGATGCATTGCCCTTTGCAAAGAAAGTGCATCACACCCTCGCATGCTCACATCACGTGTCCCTTTCCCTTTGATGCCTATAAATTGCCCCCCAACTCTTGAGTTTTGTGGGACAAGTAGAACAAGCCAAGGCAAACACAAATAGGCGCAAGTAAAACTAAACCAATACTGCTAGCAATAGTGAACGCTCTCTTCGCTCATCATACATTTCCCCGCACGACATCTTTACTATTGTTGTATCTTGCACTTTATGAAGACCTCATCTAGCTTTAGCATCGGAGGGCCTGCAAGGGAGAAATTCTCTTGTGCCCTTAGCTACTTTCTATCTTACAAGCCTACTCCTGAGATGGAAGATCTCCCGACACATCACAACATTCCTCACCCCTCTAATTCCTCGACAACTTTCCCAGACAACAGATTGAGCACCTTACGGGTCAGCAATTCGAGTCTGCTCTGGATGACTTCCTTTCCCCTCAAATTTGGTAGACAAGGCCGAAAAGCCGAGGGTCACCTATTGTTTTTTCAACTATTTGCTGAGTTTTTGTAAAACAAACAAATATTAATTATTGTAGTCTACAACAACAATAACAATTAACACTAAAAGCTCACTTACATATCAATCAAACAATATTAATTGTGTAAAGTTATAAACATTTTTTTTCAATATGCTTATGCTAATTTTATTGTTGAGAACTTTTGTTAATTATTAACCAAATATATTTTTACACTACCAAAAGTGTTTTTAAGATTATTTGACTAAACTCTATACCCTTTCTCTTAAAAATGACTTTTATAAAAGTATTTATTATAAGTTGTTTAAAGATGAATTAATTATACTCTCTATAATTTTAATTTTTTATTTAATTTATTTTGTTATCAGAGAAGGTAGAAGTACGGTTGGTAGTATGATTGGGAGCCTTGCCACGCTGTTAATACTTATATATATTTATATAAAATATTAACATAGTTCTGAACTTTTAGGTGAATTATATAATATCTAACTTTTAATTTTAGGCGAGTATTAAGTGAACACGTGATTGCTTTTATAACGTGACAGCGACATAAGCAGCTGTCTCTCCTACCACGCACTGCGTACAATCAATGGCTTCTCCATTGCAAGGCCTCATCTTCCCATTCAGTCCGACATTTTTAATTCATTTCTGGCGACTGGCGGTGGGCCTTCTCGTGGCTGCCGTTGCACCACAAACAGTATTCGACAAGGAGAGGCAGCGGACCCTCAATCCCAGCAACCTCTTCTTCCTTACCGGACCCAACATTAATTGAGCTTCAATTCAGTTTTTTTTTTTTTTTTCTTTTATATGCAATTTACTCCTAATAAAATAATCTCTCATTATTTTTGTTAATAAATTTAGTTAAAAATCTACCTGGAATTACGTCTTATCAAATTAAGCATTGAAGATAAGCAAAAATATTATCTATTTTGGCTGATTATATTCATTAGTTATCAAGATTTTGCTAACGTGAAAATTTGGTAGGGCCGGCGCACGTTAACCCTTTTTATAGACCGACGAGAATGACGATAAAATCTGAATTTGATTGTCTCTTAAGGACACCTAAGTACGTTATCTCACAATCAAAGTGGGTGGTCTTCATTTATAAGGAAAAAAAAAAAAAAGAAATGGGTGGTCTTCAAGTACTGACTCAAGATAAAGTTAGAAGATGATTCCCAATTCATTCAAAATATAGGGAAACCATCTCAAATCACTTAAATCATCATCCAATAATAAAATTTAATTTAAACAACTAACAACACATATTATAATCATCATCTCAATTTATTGCTGCTATATATCATGGGCTCACATAAGGGAATCCATATCCCTATCGAGAAATCAGCTAGCAAGGGGTCGCCTCCTAAGGTGCATATAATTCGATGAGTCCATGACAATTCATTATAAAATTCCCACAACTGAGGTAAAATTTAATAGTGATGTTTTGCCTTAGATATAGTTTTGATAATATAAAATAATTATTAATTTGGTATTTTAAATTACTTTTATATATATTCTATTAAGCACCAAAATAAAAATTTATTTTATCATACAATTCAATATCAAAAATCTTGTAATAAATTTTTTAATGGCATTTAGAATATTATATTTTTATTTGATTAAAAAATTTATATAAAAATATTTGTTTTCAAATTTTTTTTGCAATTGCTATAGTAATTTTTCGATAGTTTGCTATAGTATTTTTGACTGTTTGCTGCAGTGATTTTAGCAATGCCTATAAATACCCCAAGCTCGTTTTGAAGAAGAAGAAGAGCACGTATTGAATATCCAAGAGAAGTAGTTCCAAGCTTACAAGTGTTTATTACTCAAATTGCTCAATTGCTTCATTTATTCTCTCTCTCAAAAGCTTTGATTTTCATTTGTATTATTTTGTTTAGGTCTTATATTTATTTTGAGAGATCTTATAACTAATTAAGAGTGTTTACTTTTAAATCTTTTCTTTTTGTATCATTCTGAGTTTTTCTAACTTGTATAGCCAGAGAACCTACTTATAAAGTAAGAGGTTGTAATTCCTAGTAAGGTTGCTAGAGGGCCTATCGAGTGTGGTAGTAGATTTTTAGTGAATTGTTTCAAATCCTTAGTGGGGAGCTAAGGGAGTGGATTAAGCTTGGTTTAGCTGAACCACTATGTGTCGTTATGTCTTTCTTGCATTTATTTTGGTTGTGATTCATTGTTTTCTTATTTATTTTTCAAAACCTCCCAAAAAGTTTTAAATTTTCTAAACACCCAATTCACCATTCTCTTGGATTACGGTGCCATTGCTATATTATTATAACAAGTTGGTATTCGCTTCTCTAAATATCAACATCCAACTCTCCTTATTACCCTTTTATTTTTCTACAAGTTTATGAGTTTTTCCAAATCATTAAATTCAGATTCAGATCCATCAATTTTTGAAACTTTCAACGCTATTCCTTTATTTTATTAGATCGTATTTTCTCTTGCCTTCTCATACTTAATTCATGAGTCATTAGAAATCCTAACAATTCATCCAAAGACAATTTTTCTAAGTCTTGTACTTTTTGTATGGCAGTGACTATAGAATGTCATTTGTGAGGTAGACATTGTAAAATTTTCTCAATAATATCTTCATTCAAAATTGGTTTTCCTAAATTCTTTAGATTAGATACTATATTATTTAACCTAATATACATATCTTTTATAGTCTCACAAGGTTGCATTAAAAACAATTTGTTGGATATGAAGCATCAAACGACATCGTTGTATTTATCTGGTTGGAGGGCCACGTGCTACAACCGCATCTTGCTATTTGGCAGCTGCTGGATGGCAGCATGTGGCAACCATCAGCAACTCCCTGATGGCGCTTGATTGCTTTCTCTTGCCCAATCTTATTCCCTACTCACCTGCCACTTCTGTTGGAATAATCAATCATGCTTGTACGATGTGATCTCATCCATCCATCTGTGCTTTATGAGACTCAATCCCAGCCACTCTTCATTGCTTTTAATCTCACGCCTCGGGATGTGAACTGATCAGACGAAAATCGAAAAATGTGATAATAAGGAAAGAAAGATCCAAACGATTTTGTTGAAGGCTCTCATGCTTGGGCTAGGGTTCTTTGGTTTGCTCTTTGTTTTTCTTCTTTCTGTAAATGCTTTGTATAGTGTATGTTCTATGGTTCGATAAGATTGCCTTTAATCTGTATTAAGTGATTATAGGGCAAGTTTTGTTTCTCGAACCATCGTATGTACAGAGTGATTGAGAGGGTTTATATGTGGGTGTAATCTCTGTTTCTATTCATAGTTCAGTGAGCTCTTCTCACCAGAGTTCAACATGGACGTAGCCTCGTTTTGAGGTGAACCACGGTAAAAATATTTTGCCTCTTTTCCATTTTTGTTTCTATTTGTGTAGGTTTATTTTGCTTCCAGTCTTGTTCATCAAGAGTCTGTGATTGAAAAGTTGTGAAAACCCTAAGGTTTTTGCTATCAGTTCCCAACACAATTCATAATCATGTTTAAACATTCTAATCTTGGACCCTTTGTATTTTTCTGGGCTGAGTGCACATTTCAACATATTCTTGGCTACTGCATTCAACTTGATCATCTTCATGTCTAGTTCAATCCAATCTTCTTCTAACTTTGGAATGGTATTTGTCCCTACTGTCACTGTCGGCATTTGAAAGCCAATGACTATGATCCTCCAAGCTTCCACTTCTCTTGAGATGATGAAGGTTTTCATCAAAGAATGGTGGCTTGTTGCAAGATTGGCTCTCTTGGTATGCATTGTTGGATGTGTTGACCATTTTGATCTTTACTCTTATGTTGTTAGATCTACTTAAAAAGAGACTTGCTCTGATATCACTTGATAAATTTGTTAGCTTAAAAAGGGGCATGAATTAAACTTTTTTACCATTTTTAAAAAAATTGAACTTAAGTAAGGAATTTGAAATAAGAATGGAATGAAGGAAAGAATGCAACACACTTGATTTAAAGTGGTTCAAGTATAAAGCTTAGTCTACTATCTTGGTTCACAACCAAGGATTTTGCAAACACACCAAATGTATTTTACTATACCTTGTAGCTTTGTACAAACTCAGTTACACAACCTTTACAGTTGGTTTTTTATAACTAGGCTCAGCCACAACCATTATTTTTCAAAAGATAAGGCGTAACATTTACAGTTGCCTTTTTACAATTGGCTTAGCCAAAACCAAATACAGCCTTTCAAGGATCAGGCGTAATCTTTTACAAGTTTCACAAATATTGTGAAATGATTTCTCAAGAGAAAATTATGAGATCGATAGTAAGCACTTAAGTTTTCTCTTAAAAGAGAGTTATAAGATTTGAATGTAAATCACTTTATTGAAAACTCTCACTGAAAGATTTAAAAAATAAACTTGTGAGAAGCAAGAAGCTTTTAAAAACGTTTGCTAGAGGCTCTCAAAGGTAGTTCTTGAGGTGTCTATTAGTTTAGTTAACATTTTTTAGGCAGTTTCATCTCCTACTTATAAATTTTTTGCATTGAATATTTGCTATCATGGCAAATGACAATTAGAATGTTTCAATTGACTCACAACTATCACTTTTTGTCTCTATAAACATTAAACAATCTATATAAATTCATAAAAATACATACATGTTTTAATTGCATTTAATGAATTGAAATACGCGTAGAACAAAAATACATTTGATGTATCTTCAATTTTACAGGACAAGCAAAACAAGCCGAGGCAACACAAATACGCGCAAGCAAAACTAAACCAATACCACTAGCAATGGTGAACGCGCCTTTCGCTCATCATAAATTTTATAGCATGACATCTTTACTATTGTTGCATCTTACACTTTTTGAAGACCTCATTTGACTTCAGCATCGAAAGGCCTGCGAGGGAGAAATTCTTGAGTGCCCTTAACTGCTTTCTATCTTACAGGCCTGCGCTTGAGATGGAAGATCTCTTAACACATCACAACATTCCTCACCCCTCTAATTCCTCGACAACTCCCCTAGACAACGGATCGAGATCTTTCTGGGCCAACGGATCAAGTCCACCCCAAATGACTTCCTTTTTCCTTAGATTTGGCGAATAGGGTAAGAAGGACGATGGTCGCCATTTGTTTTTCTAACTGCTTGCTAAATTTTCGTAAAACAAACAAATGTTAATTGTTATAGTCTGGTAACAACAATAACAATTAACAGTAAAAGCTCACTTACATATCAATCAAACAATATTAATTGTGTAAAGTTATAAACATCTTTTTTCAATATGCTTCTACTAACTTTATTGTTGAGAATTTTTGTTAATTATTAACCAAATATATTTTTACAATACCAAAAGTGTATTTAAGATTATTTGACTAATTAAACTCTATACCCTTTCTCTTAAAATGTGACTTTTATAAAAGTATTTATTATAAGTTGTTTAAAGATGAATTAATTATACTCTCTATAATTTTAAATTTTTTATTTAATTTATTTTTTTGGTCAAAGAAGGCTTAAGTACGTTTGGTAGTATGATTGGGAGGCTTGCCACCCTGTTAATACTTATATTTATATAAAATATTAACATAATTCTAAACTTTTAATTTTAGGTGAATTATATATAAATTTTATCTATTATTCGTGTTAGGCATTTCTTATGTTGCCTGACGCAAACATGGCTAAATTACAACTTAAAAATATTTTATAAATAAATAAATATTTAAAATTATTTACAAATTAAAACTATTTTATATATAAAAACTAAATATTATATATAGTTATTGTAAATTGATTATAATTACCTCGATTACAATTACTGCTACAGTTACAATTTCAATTAGTTTAATAATTACAACTGTAATCATAAGTAACAATTTATTTACTTTTTTAACTATAACAAAATTTGTACCCATTTCATATTTTTTTAGCCTTGTCTGACAGAGGTGTAATCAAATTAATCGAATTACTAAAAACAAACAGATCAAATTTTTTTCATAATCGAACCAACCCAAACAAATAGATACTCAAACCGAACAGATCAAAAAATCAAAAAAATTAAAAATATCGAATTGTTTATATTACTCGACACTGGCGTGGCCTAGTCAGCAATAGATTTAAAACCCTCTTCTAATTAAACCTCTTATTTCACACCCCCCTCCAATTAAACCCCCCATTTCCTCCCCTCTCCCCCATTTAAACCCCGGCTTTCTCAATTCTCAATTAAATCATAGAACCCCCTTCATCTAAACCCCACGAGATTTCTCACTTTACCATTTCTATTCATTCTGTTGGTTTATTTTTCATCTCTTACTGCCCTAATATATTTTACTCCGCCACCATCTTCGATATGTTGTCCATATTTTTTTATTTTGTTTTCGTTCCTCTCTCTACTTAATTGCATAATCAACTTTATACTTATCAATCAATTTCTTTTCGTCAAGTTCAACTATACTCAAAATATTAACAAATATCTAAAGATAAAATTTTGTATTGAAAAACTTTCATCCATAGCTTCTACAACAATAATCTTTGACATTAAGTTTATCTTATACTTGTGACTTGTAGTCTTGTATTTTATATTATTATATCTAAGTATAAAATTGGGCAAAAAATACAATTAGCCTTTACAAATCAATGTTTTGAAAGACCGAACCAACTAACGCTTGATTGTTGCATTAATCCTTCTGCCTTATAAATTTGATGAAAGAATCTATATAAATAATTAATAATAAATTTATAATAAAAAAAACATGTTCATCCATGAAAATCATCTCAATGGTAATGCTATAAGTTTCTGACTTATCTTCAAAGCATGAAATCTCCCAAAGTCTCACGACTCAAACCTTCAACATCCATTGCTTTTTGCTAGCGTTGATTTAATTGACAAAATCAACTCTTTCATCTATATTTTGAAAAGTTACTTTAATTTTTTTTATTAAATTACACAACGTTATATAAAATGAAAAATCTTAATATGAACTTCCTATTTATACACAAAAAATATTACATTGGAATAACAAATCATTAAATATTTATATTAAATTAAAGATAGTGATTAATTAATTATTAAAGTAATATATTATATATTTATTTATAAATTATAAATATACATTAAAACTCTTAAATGTAAGGAAGTATGGGTTTTTCCAATGCTAATTAAAAATTCTCTTGAAAATTTTAATTTATGCTCTTGAAAGTTAATTTCAACAATGATAACAAAACATTGAAAATATAAATTTTTACTTATTTTTCTTTCACAATACATTAATTTTCTTCCATAGTCTTGAAAATATGATATATTAAATCTTAATTAGTATTGAAAAACCCATGCATTAGTCTTGAAAATGTGATATCTTAAATCGTAACTAGCATTCAAAAATTCATGCATTAGTCTTGCAATAAATTAAAGGTAATGTGCCGTACCCTTACTCAAAGTAAGATAACCGTTATAACTCACTTTAAAGACTCTTTATATGACCCAAAGGAGAATGAAGGGGAAAAAAAAGTTGATTTTTTTTAATCGATTCTCTTATCACATTGGACGATTTTACATAATGGACCCATTTGAGAACAATGGGATGATGACAAAATTATTAAAGATTGGCATTTCTTATTTCTATTCAATAACGTATGAATAGTTCCTTGATTTTGGTTAAGGGATTGTTGAATCTTTGCCTTGGAATAGAAAAAAGTGGAAGAAAACGAATTGATATTGTTGCGAGGCACAAGTCATCGATTCAAATCCAATAAGGGGCTTTAGCCCTTTTTTCATAAAACTCTGGTCATAGTACTCTTTTTGAAGGGAGAATAGAAATATTGTTTATATTTGTAATAAAAAAGGGGAAGCAACTGTATAATAAGTGTAACGACCCATTAGTGGGTCTAGAGTTTTTCTTGAATTATGATTTATTATGTGTGATAAATTAGTCTCAAGAATTAAGTGCTATAAAATTGTGATGTGCCTAATTTAAGGGATTGATTTTTAAAGAAAACTTGGATTGAAACCAAGTGTATTGGGTTGTGTTTTATTTAAGAATGAAGTTGTGAAGCCCTTGGGCCTAAGAAACAATGGGGCCATTGTGTTGGGCTAATGAAAGGGGTATTGGGCCCATGAGCATAAAAATTTGTGTATTTTAATTAATCAAAATGAATGAATTATGAAAAGTCTAATGAGGGCTTGAAGTTATTCATTGTGTTTGTGAAAAGTAAGGGTGAAATGGGAATTTCATAAATGAGTATTATTATAAATGAATTTATGAGTGATATTGGGTAAAATGAAAAAGAAAAAAAAAAGAGGCAAAATACCAAAATGGATTTAATGAGTTGTGGTGTGTGTGTAAAGGAGAGGGGCAAAGTGGTAATTTGGTCAAGGGGAGTTGATGGCAGCCATCCCTCCCCCATGCTTCTTTCTTTTCCTTGTCTCCTTTTATCTTTCCTTCCCTCCTCTCCCAAGCAACCATTTCTTCTTCATCTTGTTTCTTCTTCATCTTCTTCTTTCTTTCTTTGTTGATAATCTCCATTAAAGCTTCAAGTGGAAAGTTGCAGCTGGTTGTTTTTCTCTTTGGACCAAGCATCGTTAAGACAAGTTCTCTTACCTCCTTGTTTCTTTTTGGAGGCAAGTTCTCGTTCTAAATGCAAGTTCTTGTTCTTTCTATATTGTTTCAATGCAAGTCCATGTTGACTTTATTTGTTAATGTAAGCTTTGGTTCTTTTTCTCTTGGGTCAAGTTGGTTTCCTTCTTGGTTTCTCTGTCTTCGAATATTCTGTTTTCTTAAAAGATCTAATCTTGAGCCTGTACTGATTGGTGGGTTATGTTCTCATTTCTTTAAAATTTGTGTTTTATCATTGATGGGTCTTTTTGAGAGTTATCGTTAGGGTCTAGCTCACCCTAAATTCTCAAAGGAACAACACTTGATTATTTAAGAGTTTTAGAGAAGCAAGGTTTGGTGTATCTTGCTTGGGATGTTGAGTTTTGTGGGTTGTCGTTGCTATTTTTAAGTTTCAAATCTCTATTAGTCGACTAAGTCCTCATTCTATCGACTAAGTAGGTGTGTGAGGTTTTGTTA
Source organism: Diospyros lotus (assembly GCF_014633365.1). Taxonomy (NCBI): domain Eukaryota; kingdom Viridiplantae; phylum Streptophyta; class Magnoliopsida; order Ericales; family Ebenaceae; genus Diospyros; species Diospyros lotus. The sequence goes on along the minus strand of NC_068339.1, from coordinate 14,754,098 downwards.
ATCGACAAAATTTACGCTTCTGTTGACTAAATGGGTATTTTGCTTTTGTTAGTCGACCAAGTGTTTCAATCGGTCGACTAAGTGGGTATTTTGGGTTTTGTTAGTTGACCAAATGGGTAATTTGGCTTTTTTTTAGTCGACTAAGTGTTTTACTCAGTTGACCAAGTCTCTAGTTGGTTGACCAACTCTTTTATTCGGTCAACTAACAGAATGCATTAATTCTTCCTTTTTGGTCCGATTATTTTCTAATGTTTGTAACTCTTCCCCAAAACTGTTGTGATGTTTTAGTTGGCTTCAAAACCATCTTGCGGATATGTAGGTGTTCCAAAAGTGGGGAAGTTAAATTGTGGTGAGAATTGAAAATGAAAATCATGAGATTTTATGATGAACTCTTGTAATCAATTTGCTTGATATTGTGAAATGGTATGGAAATGAAACTCAATGAATGATGTTAAATCATATGATGAAAATACCATTGGTTCATGTGAGGATATAATCTTGAAATGTCTAAGTGCGCATGATGATCATGATGGGAACATTTCTAATAATGAAACATGTTTGATATGTTTACTTGAAACCTACATGAGCATTGTATGGTATTATTATTTGCGCACCTATTATTTTGCAAGGCGGCTATGAGCCGCAGGATGAGAAAATGATATCCTAAAGAGTGCCTGATGCGGGTGAGATGGCCATAAAACCCGGTAGGCAATACTCAAGCCAAATGAATGGCTAAATACTTTTTCTATGTATATGTATGCATGCATGTGAATGAAAGGCTTGGAGAGCCAATGTGATGCATGGAAAATCTATGTATTCATGAGAAATGAAACGATGCATAAAATGTATAATGACAATGGCATGGGAATGATAATAATGATGGGAACTAATGAGAAATGCTACTCGTACTTCGGAAGTCGGGTCTATTCCACTTTGATTTATCCATGTCTTAACTCTATTGCTTTATTTGTTGTAATATATACTTGCTGAGTCTTGTGGCTCACCTTGTTTATTCCTGTTATTCCAAGTAAAGAAAAATCAATTGCAGAGAGCGAGTCTACTGAGACTAGAGCCCAAGTTTAGTTATGTACAGAGATATCCCAGCCGAAAAGGTCCATGGGAGTGGTTTGTTTTGAGGGCATGTAGAATGAGATTCATTTTGTAAATGATATTTGCCCTTATATTTTGATTATATGGCCTTTGAGCCTAAAGAATTGTGTAAGTTAAAATGTCATTGGAAATGATTTATTTTGGCTATTGGCTCCTGAGGATCAGTGAGCAAGTAAGAAAAAAAAAAGATATTTGGTGATAAATTTGAGTTATTATTTCTGTATTCATTTTGTGACAATCTCCTTTCGGATTTCCTGTGCTAATGGGATTATTCGGAAGAGGGTTGCCTGCAATAAGTTATCATTCTAATGAGTTATGATATATCATAATGAATTAGAGTAGTTATGAAGTTGAACATTTGTTTAGCAAATTATAATTATCATGAATAATGATAAGTCGTTTCTTGAATTGCCAAAAATCCCTACTTTCCATTATGCCAACAAATCCATTATAAAAATTCAAAATCAACAACAAAAGAAAAAGTAAGTGGACCTGACCCATTGAATCATGACTATATTCGCTATTTTGAAATTAAAATTTGACAGAGATGAAATTGCACTGGTTGACCAAATTAATTATTAAAGTGAAATTATTTATTATATTATATATTTATTTATAAATTATAAATATAAATTAAAACTCCTAAATGTAACGGCCCGCCTCCCGGAGCCCCCGCTAACATAGAAGATCCGTGAGAGAGTCTTTACTTGAGTGATATAGAACAATAACACAACTAAAAACTCAGACACCGCCCTTATTAAAACGACAATCTTTTTATCATAGCATCTCATAATCATCTTTACAAAACTAATCATCACTTGGGTCTACCTGGGCTTACATAACATATGTTAATATCAAAAACGTAAACATTAACCTTAATAAATGAACAATGACACCCAAGACCTAGTCTCGGGAGGACCATGCACTTGCTATTCTGACTCGACGATCTGGACCCAACTCCGCGTGTACACACCTGTGATTTTAGGATACTCTTACCTGGAATGATGTAAAGCAAACGTGAGTCATGAGACTCAGCAAGCTCTAAAAAGAAAGGCTATAGGTTTAAGATAGGACTCTTCCTAACATTCCATGCAATTTATGCCAATGCAACCATATCGTGTCATGATCCATACGTGCCTTCCTTCTAAGTGCATAACATAAAATCAACTGCACATAAAGGGTCCTTGGGGCTCATATGAGCCATACAATGGCACCCAAGTCCCGCATACAAACATGTTGGCAACCTTTTATAAGCTACCATATCACCTCTATTCCAAACATGCTATCTCCTGTCATCATATCGTCTTATCCTGCTGTTGTCGTGGGACTCTAACCCCCGGTTTTATCATGGACCACGCTGCCGTGGGTCTCACCCCAAGGTCTTACCGTGGCCACGTCCACCACCCATACTCAACACTTAAAACCGCACATTCTCACCATACAGTGCAACAAATAGGAAATGCAATGGCTTATGTAGCATAAACGTGATGCCTAGACCCCCATAAACCAAGCATCAGACCATGCTACCCCCACATAGGAATACACACATACAAAATGCTCTAAATGCACCGCCTCACCTAAAGAACCCAAGTTAGCTCTTAGACCAACCAGGTTATGCAGATGTTCACACATCCCAACATACACAAAGCATGTCCCCAAGTGAATGTAACCCAAGCCCTATGCAGCACACACATCATGATATGCACAAGCTAAGGCGGGGATCTGACAGTACTAGTTCTTTTGGCCCATCTAGCACTAATCGTAGCAGCCGATGACTGATGCCCATACATCCAGCCATCAACTACCATGACCTACGGTCGACAATTAGTGGCTTTGTACCCCATACCCTTAGGACACACATAGACAACATCAGACTTATACACATAACTCTTCATTTCATACACTTTATTTATGAAAATATAAACACCATTATGTCATTCATGTTCTCATTTCTTCTCATACACATGAAACCATCTCCACGTTCGATAATAAATTATTAACATAACCCCATAATATTGATCATATCCATTTTCTAAGAACCTAGCCCCAATGGGTTTGGCATCATTCCCAAGCGAAGCGGAGCGATACGAGGCTCCGTGACGGTCGAAATGAACGACACCATGACATCACTGTTTAGCTCAATCCATTAACAATAAACCCCCTAATAAATATATACGTCATAAAGTGGTTATCACACGGATTATTATTATTAGTGCGTGGAACCGAGTCACGGCGAGGGAGGGTTTAAAATATAAAAAAAAAAAATGAAGACTCTAACAGGAAATGAAGAACATGAGGAGAGGGTTTGAAGCTTACCTGAAATCAACTGACTTTTGCCTCTTTTGTGCTCCTGATGCGAAGTAAAACGTTTTGCTGCGTTTAATAGAATCATGGCTTAAATTAATTAAATCTGACCGCATAAAATTTATAATTTAAACACATCATGCTTCTACTAATTTTTACCCACGTACCTGATCACTTTTCATGCCGAAATAATCCAAAATTCCTTTATTTTTCCCATAATTTCTTCTTTTTCTTTTATTTTCTTCTCTTTTCTTCTCATTCTTCTTCCCCGCCTCTCTCCTGCACACCATGCTTCTTCTTCTCCCTTCATTTCCTTCTTTTTTCTTTTTTTCTTTTCTTTCTTCTTTTTTTTCCTCTTCTTTTTCTTCTTCTTCTTCTTCTTCTTCCTCGCGCCTCCTTCCCTACACCAGCGGCCACCCGCCGAAGCCTCCTTCCTCCAGCCGTCTCCGCCTCCGGCCAGCGGCACCGCTGGCTAGCCCCGCTTCTAGCTCCGCCACCAACGATCGCGCCACCGCCGTCTGCCGCTGCTCCCCGTCACCCCCTGCCGCTGCTGCCACTTTGCTCGGCTGCCATGGTCGAGCTTCACTCGGCCAGCTTCCATGGCCGCCGCACCAGGCTGTCTCTGGCCACCAACTCTCTTTCTCTCTCCCTCTCCCAATCTCTCAGCCCACTACTCTCTCTCTCGCAAGCTCTCATTCTCTATTTCCTTTGTTTTTCTCCTCTGTTTTAATCTTCCAAGATAGCCATTGTGCAAAACTTAACCCCCAAGCACTCGCGCACAACCACAAAAATATACATAATTAATTTAATTTAATCTGAATTAATTTGGTTTATTCTTTTATTATTTTTATGATTATTGTTATTATCTCTATTACCATTGACAATATATATATGTATTTATATATTAATTCATTAATTTAAGTTAAGTTAACATAATTTACACATTTATTATTATTATTATTATTATTATTATTATTATCTATTTTATTAACATTATTTTTACCATTATTATGATTTCTATTATTATTAGTATTATTTTTACTATTATTTGGTTATCTTAAATCCTCAAATATGCAATACGGACCCCAAATATCGAAATTTAATAATTATTATCATTTCCAAAATTTTGGAATGTTACATTAAACGTGAGGAAACATGGGTTTTCCAATATTAATTAAAAATTCTCTTAAAATTTATAATTTCAGATCTTGAAATTTAATTTCTGCAATGATCACAAAACTTTAAAAATATGAATTTTAACTTATTTTTCTTTCATTATGCATTAATGTTCTTCCATAGTCTTGAAAATGTGATATATATCTTAAATACTAATTAGTATCGAAAAATTCATGTATTAGTTTTAAAAATGTGATATCTTAAATCTTAATTAATATTGAAAAGCCATGCAGTAGTCTTACATTAAATTAAATGTAGTAATTAATTAATTATCAAAATAAAATTATTTATTATATTACATATTTAATTAAAAATTATAAATATAATATAAATTAAAACTCAAAAATATGGGGAAGCATAGGTTTTGCAATCTAATTAAAAATTCTATTGAAGTTTTTAATTTTTGATATTAAAATTTAATATTTACAATGATAACAAAACTTTAAAAATATAAATTTTGACATATAAATATAAATTAAAACTCCTACACGTGAGGAAGTATGGGTTTTCCAATGCTAACTAATAATTCTATTAAAAATTTTAATTTATGATCTTGAAATTTAATTTCTGCAATGATAACAAAACTTTGAAAACATAGATTTTGACTTATTTTTCTTTTACTATACATTAATTTTCTTCCATAGTCTTGAAAATGTGATATTTTAAATCGTACTTAGTATTGAAAAATTCATGCATTAGTCTTGAAAATGTGATATCTTAAATCTTAATTAGTATTGAAAAACTCATGCATTAGTCTTGAAATTGAAAAAAAAAAATAGTTCATATTTTAAAGATTATGGAAGAAAATTAATGCATAATTACTGATTCATTTAACTATGCAAGTTTCCCCACGAAATTACTATACCATGCAACGCATGGGTTTGTGGTAGGTTCATCAATGCTAATTAAGATATATTATATTTTCAAAACTAATGTATGGGTTTTTCAATACTAATATATTTATAAATAAATATAATATAATATAATAAATAGTTTTACTTTAATAATTAATTAATCACTATATTTAATTTAATGCAAGTTTTGGAGGGAAAACAGATTACCATTGATTGTTACTTGGCAAAATATTATGGGCAGACTATCTTATTAAAAAGAATAAGATAGAATTTTTAATTTATATTATTGAAATTTAATTTTTACAATAATAACAAAACATTAAAAATATGAATTTTAATTTCTTCTATAGTCTTAAAAATGTGATATCTTAAATATTAATTAGCATTGAAAAACTCATGCATTTGACTACCATAAATATTTTTTTACGAATTTGTTATGATATCACTTTTTCAAAACTATAATAATATAATAAATGATTTTTTTATAATTATTAAAGTAAAATTAATAATTAATTAATCACTACCTTTAATTTGATACAAGTTTTGGAGAAAAAACAATTCACGATTGATGGTCACTTGGCAAAATTCTTATAAATTTTTTATTTATTATATTATATTTATTTATAAATAAATACTATAAAATTTATAATATATCCACTCAAAAATATTCATTATTTTCTATTTATTATATTATATTTATTTATAAATTTTATAAATATAAATTAAAATTCTTAAATGTGAGGAAGAATGCGTTTTTCAATGCATGAGTTTTTCAATGATAACAAAACTTTAAAATATAAATTTTGATTTTTTCCATAATCTTGAAAATGTGATACATTAAATATTAATTAGCATTGAGAAATCCAAACATTTGACTACCTTAGATAATTTTTTATGGATTTGTTAAGATATCACATTTTCAAGACTATAATATAATTATTGAAGTAAAATTAATAATTAATTAATTACTACCTTTGATTTGATGCAAGTTTTGGAGAGAAAAAAATTTACCATTGATTGTCACTTAGCAAAATACTTTAGCTGACTATTTTACTTTAATATATTATATAGGAAGGATAGGATATGATTTATAAATTTTATAAATATAAATTAAAACTCTTAAATGTGATGAAGAATGAGTTTTTTAATGCATTGGTTTTTCAATGATAATTTTTTTTTTGAAAATATGAATTTTAATTTCTTCTAGTCTTGAAAATGTGATATCTTAAATATTAATTAACATTAAAAAACTCAAGCATTTGACTACCTTAAATAATTTTTTATGGATTTGTTAAGATATCACACTTTCAAGACTATAATATAATTATTAAAATAAAATTAATAATTAATTAATCACTACCTTTGATTTGATGCAAGTTTTGAAGGGAAAAAAATTTACCATTGATTGACAATTGACAAAATATTTTGGCTGACTATGCTGCTTTAATATGTTATGGGATTATAGGATATGATAGGATTTTTCAGTTTCCTTCGTCTTTGATTCTTGGAAGATGTGTGCCCTAGGTTTCTGTTGAAAATATGTTAAAATTATAATATTGATTTTGAGTTTAGAAGGGATGGTGATGGATTAATTGTTTCTCTTTGGTAAATGTGTGATTAGGTTCAACAGAAGTATATACTCTTACTCTAAGTATTGTTGGTTAAATCGATTTTTTTGTTTATAATCGGTCCGGTTCTGTTTGGTTTTCGAGCTATGTTTTTTATTCAATTTTCAATTCGGTTAGTTCAAAGTCCAAATCGATTAGTTCGATTTTGATTAGTGTATCAAGTCGTTTCAGTTATATCCTTAAGTTTAGTTCGGTTCAGTTAGCTAAAATCTAGCGATTCGATTTGGTTATAACTGAATACTCATCCCTAACAATAAAAGGACTTGCCAAACATTACATAATAGGTAATGTATTTCTCAAATTATTTCTCTGAACTAACTTAACTCATTTGACAAGTTGTATTGCGTGTCTCATGTTACTTTTTTTTTCAATCCTTTTAAGTTGGATGACCCATATCACCTTAGTATTCTTTTGATGGCACACAGAATAATGAATTCACGAGTATTGCCGATAGTAACTGTGAAAATGTGAGTGTGAATTTCAACAATTACTTATCATAATTTGTTAGTTTTAAGTTGATGTCCACATTCATGTTGAGCAATATAAATAATGTCTACCCAAGCAATAAGTCAAATTCATTCTTCATAAAATATTTTTAAATTGTAATTTATTTACAACGTTACTCAATAAAAAAAATATGACATTAAAAGATATTATAATAATACTTTAAAAATTGTAAATTTATTTTCATATATGTATGTACGTGAGGTAATTGGGCGTAGTAAATTATTTTCATATATTTTAGGCGAGCGTTAAGTGAGTACAGGATTGCTACCTAAATTTATAACGTGACAGCGACATAAGCAGCTGTCTCTCCCCTCATGATTATTTTCTCCCACCACGCACTGCGGACAATCAATGACTTCTCCATTGCATGGCCTTATCTTCCCATTCAGTACGACATTTTTAATTCATTTCTGGCGACTGGCGGGCCTTCTCGTGGCTGCAGTTGCACCACAAACAGTATTCGAGGCAGCGGACCCTCAATCACAGCAACCTCTTCTTCCTTAACGGACCCAGCATTCATTGAGCTTCAATTCAGTTTTTTTTTTCTTTTTTTTTATGTAATTCTCACATTATTTTGTTAATAAATTTAGTTAAAAATCCACGTGGAATTACGTCTTATCAAATTAAGCATTGAAGATAACTTATGAACATATTGATTAATTAACAAAATTTTTAGTATAACTTATGAACATAGTCGTTTCTATATATAATTTTATTTTTATTTTTATTTCTTGAACTAATAATCCTCAATAACAATACAATTTTATTATACGTATTGTTGATATTATGTGATTCAAAATGTTTTTCCTTTTCAGATTTCTGGCATGCTGTTACATGTTGCTGAGATGTATTTTATTATACTTGTCTCATTTAAATATTAATGTCTCATTATATGCTGTTATATATATATATGTTATCAATATATATCAGCTGCATGTTATTTGGGCTGTTGATGTTATTTGGGCCGAGCCCATCCGTGTTGCCTTGTGTGCTGCTGGCCGAGTCCATTACTGTTTAGCCCATGATTGACATTGCTATATAAGAGCAGCTCGATGCCCTAATTTCCAGAACTTTCTGATACTTCGTCTTGTGCTCTCTCTCTGAAAACCCTAAGTCGGCGATTCTTGAAGCGAGACACCATTCGTGAATCCTTCGTTCTGATCTATGTTTCATTCGATTCTTTGGTTGCTTCCATGGTAAGATCTGACGGTAAGAACGGCTATTGCTTAAATCTCTATTTATTTTTTGGAACGCCTGAGGCGTGAGAGGTTGTAAACTGATAGAACAGATCTTTGCCTTGATCGTGAGATCGGTATAGAACAGATCTACCTTGATCTTGTTATTTTCGTTTCTGTTTTCAGTTGTATTGCAATACTGTTTCTATTTTACTGTTTATGGTCTTGTAATCGTTTGTAAACTTGAGATCTAGTGGATTGACTAGAGGCGGAGCCTCTGCCGTGAGTAGGATCTATTGATCCGAACACGTATATCGCTGTGTCTTGCATTTATACTTTTCTGTTTAAACTTTGGTTTATTGTGTATCGCGCTTAATCTGTGTTTGGCCGAGAAATCAGGTTGTATAAAACCTACAAGTGGTATCAGAGCCACGAGGTTCTAAGATCCCGGTCAGACTGTCACAGATCCGAAAGGTAAATCCTCAGATCTGGTAAGAACTTCAAATCTTAGGGTTTTTTTTTTTTTCAGATCTCATAATTTTTTCTTACCCTAACTTTGTATGTATCAAAACTGGTCGAATCTTAGTCTGTTAGATTTGTACTGCATGCTCTAATTCAAGCTGTACTTTCTTGATCTTGAATAAGATTTATATCTTATCTGTCTCTCTTACCTACCTGTTCCTATTTTTTTTCTCCTGCTTGATAAAGTATCAATTAATTTCAAATATTCCCTGATATTACCATTCTGTTTTTACTGTCCATATAATGGCTCCATCTAAGTATGAATTAGATAAGTTTGATGGTAGTGGTGATTTCTCATTATGGCAAAAGAAAATGACTGCAGTATTGATTCAAAACCAGTGCTCTGAAGCACTGGATGAACCTTTTGCAGGTGAGAAGGATAAAATAGAATCTCCTTCTACTCCTGAAATGCGAAAAATGGATAGGTTAGCTTACAGTCTAATAATCTTAAATCTTTCAGATAAAGTCCTTAGACAAGTAAATAAGGAAAGGACTGCTTTAAAGGTGTGGAATAAGTTAGAATCTCTATATATGACTAAGTCTTTAACAAGTAAGATTTTCTTAAAAGGAAGACTGTTTGGTTTTAAAATGAATACCTCTAAAACTCTAGAAGAAAACCTAGATGACTTTAATGTCATTGTAATAGGTCTAGAAAACATAGATGAGTGTATCTCAGAAGAAAATCAAGCTGTAATTCTTCTAAATGCCTTGCCTGAATCATATAGAGATTTAAGGACTGCAATGCAGTATGGTAGAACTTCTTTATCCTTAGAGGATGTAGTGTCTGCCTTAAGATCTAGGGATCTTGAAGATGAGAAGAAAGACAAGAAAATAAATAGTGCAGAAGGCTTAAATGTAAAGGGTAATTGGGATAAGAAATCTAAGAGCAAAGGCAAAGGGAATTCAAGGGGTAGGAGTAAAACAAGGTCAAACTCTAAGTCAAGAGGAACAAGTAGAGGATCCTCAAAAACAAGAACCTGCTGGTATTGTAAGAAAGAGGGTCATATAAGAAAGAACTGCTATAAGAGAAAGAAAGATTTAGAAAATGAAAACCCAAGTAATCAGGATGCAGCAAATATTTCTGATGGATATGATAGTGCAGAAGGCTTAATTATAACAGAACATACCATAGATAATGAGTGGATTTTAGATTCAGGTTGCACTTTTCACATGACACCTAGGAAAGACTGGTTGCTCAACTTCCAGCATATAGAAGGTGGCAAAGTCCTAATGGGCAATAATCAATCCTGCAATGTAACCGGTTTAGGGTCAGTTAGGTTTAAAATGTAGGATGGAACATATAGGACTTTAGACAATGTGAGGTATGTGCCAAACCTTAGAAGAAATCTCATTGCTCTAGGTATGTTAGATTCTAATGGGGGGTCTTATAAGTCTGAAAATGGGGTCCTCAAGGTGTTTAAAGGATCCATGGTAGTTCTTAAGGGAATCCGCAAGCAAGGACTGTATGTCCTTCAAGGAGAGTCAATCTCTGGGTGTGCTGCAGTTTCATCTTCTGAAATAGATGACACTGTGTTGTGGCATAGGAGGCTAGGTCATATAGGAATGAAAGGTCTTCTAGAATTAAGTAAGCAAGGAATCCTAGATTCCAGGAAGATTGGAAACCTAGACTTTTGTGAGACATGTGCCTTAGGCAAGTCTCACAGGTTGCAGTTTGCTTCTGCAACACATAAGTCCAAAGATGTTCTAGAGTATGTTCATTCTGATTTTTGGGGATCTCCCCAAGTCCCTAGCTCCCTTTCTAGTGCCCAATATTTTCTTTCCTTTATAGATGACTATTCCAGGAAGGTTTGGGTCTATTTCCTTAAGTATAAGAGTGAAGCTTTTGCTAAATTTAAGGAATGGAAAACTTATGTAGAATTGCAATCAGGCAAGAAAATAAAGACCCTTAGAATAGATAATGACCTGGAATTCTGTAATCAAGAATTCTCCAATTACTGCACACAAGTAGGCATTGCAAGACATAGAACTTGCAGTGAAACACCTCAGCAAAATGGAGTTGCTGAACGCATGAATAGAACCATCCTAAACAAAGTTAGATGTTTCTTAAAGGATTCAAACTTGCCCAAGAAATTTTGGGCTGAAGCAGTTTCAACTGCTTGTTATCTCATAAACATATCTCCTTCCTCCGCCATAGAATTTAGAACTCCTGAGCAGCTATGGAGTGGGAAAATCCCATCTCTTAACCATCTTAGACCTTTTGGATGTATAGCTTATGTCCATAAGAAAGAAGGGAAGTTAGACCCTAGAGCCAAGAAGGATGTATTCTTGGGATACCCTCAAGGGGTAAAAGGATACAAATTATGGCTGATTGATGAAAAGAAAACTGTTATCAGCCGGGATGTAGTATTCAAAGAATCAGAATACTATACCCCAAATAAGGTGGAAAATGCTAAGGAAGATCAAGCTGATAAATTTCAACTTGAGGTGGAAAGAGATAAAAATAATGAGAATATAGTAGAGACTAACCATGATAGCCATTAAGAGTCTAGCTCACAAGATTTTACTGAAACTGAAATAGAGAGTGAGGATAATGAAAACTCAGCTGAACTCATTCCAGAATTGGATGATTATGTCTTATCTAGGGATAGGGTAAGAAGGGAAATTAAACCTCCTTCTAGGTATGCTCATGCTGATGTGATTGCCTATGCTCTTAACATTGGAGACTCAATAGAGCATGAAGAGCCTCTTAGTTATCAAGAAGCTTGTTCCAGTAAGTATAAAACTAACTGGTTAAAGGCAATGAAGGAAGAGATGGAATCTCTCCAAAAGAATAAAACCTGGATTCTTGTAAATAAACCTAAAGACTAGAAAGTTATAGGTTGTAAATGGATATTTAAAAGAAAACCAGGTATCCCAGGTGTAGAACCACCCAGATTCGAGGCTAGGGTAGTTGCCAAGGGTTTCTCTCAAAGAGAAGGCATAGACTACCATGAAGTATTCTCACCTGTAGTGAAGCATACTTCTATAAGATTAGTTTTAGCCTTAGTAGCCTTAAATAATCTAGAGCTTGAGCAATTAGATGTTAAGACTGCTTTCCTTCATGGAAACCTAGAAGAGAAAATATATATGGACCAGCCTATAGGTTTCATAGAAAAGGGAAGGGAGAATAAGGTCTGCTTGTTACAAAAATCCTTATATGGTTTAAAGCAATCTCCTAGACAGTGGTATAGGAGATTTGATGAGTTTATGCTCAAAGAAAATTACACTAGGTGTAACTTTGACCACTGCGTCTATTATAAACAGCTTAAAGAAAAACTGTTTATATATCTCCTTATATATGTTGATGATATGCTTATTGCATGTAAAGAGAAGGGAGAAATAGATAGGTTAACTCAAGCATTAAAATCAGAATTTGAAATGAAACCTCTAGAAGCAGCTAGGCGTATTTTAGGGATAGATATCACTAGAGATAGAAAAAGGGGTACTTTGTCTCTGTCCCAATCTGGCTATTTAAAGAAAGTAATAAGCCTCTTTGATATGGAAGGCTGCAAACCTGTTTCAACCCCCATACCTCCTCATTTTAAGCTCCAAGCTGTAAAAGGAAACTTACCTAAAGAAGAAGCTGACTACATGAAGAAGGTTCCCTACTCCAATGCAGTGGGAAGCCTTATGTATGCCATGATAAGTACCAGGCCTGATATAGCCTATGGGGTTAGCCTAGTAAGTAGATTCATGTGCAATCCATCTAAGGAACATTGGTCAGCTGTTAAGTGGGTCCTTAGGTATTTAAAGGGGTCAGTGAATAAGGGTTTAGTTTTTGGATCAAATGCTGAAAATTCCAGCAGCATTAAGGGTTTCTGTGATTCTGATTTTGCAGCTGATTTGGATAAGAGAAGATCCTTATCAGGATATGTTTTCACTTTGGGTGGAAACTTGATAAGTTGGAAAGCAAATCTCCAACACATAGTGGCATTATCAACCACTGAGGCAGAATATGTAGCATTAACAGAAGCTATGAAAGAAGCCATCTAGTTGCAGGGAATAGTTAGAGAATTAGGTTTAGGTAACCAAATTCCTAAAATTTATTGTGATTCCCAAAGCGCAATACATCTCTCAAAGAACAGTGCCTTCCATGAGAGAACTAAGCACATAGATGTGCGCCTTCATTTTGTTAGAGATATTATAGCTAAAGGTCAGGTAAAAATAGAAAAAATTTCTACCTTGATAAATCCTGCAGATATCCTAACTAAATCTGTTCCTATAGTAAAGTTTGAGCAGGCTTTGGACTTGCTCAATATTCTTCCAACGTAGCTGTGGAAGATATGCAGGGGTCTCTAGTCAACATCCACTAAATTTTTAATCCATTCTTGAATCAAGGTGGAATTTGTTGATATTATGTGATTCAAAATGTTTTCCTTTTCAGATTTCTGGCATGCTGTTACATGTTGCTGAGATGTATTTTATTATACTTGTCTCATTTAAATATTAATGTCTCATTATATACTGTTATATATATATGTTATCAATATATATCAACTGCATGTTATTTGGGCTGTTGATGTTATTTGGGCCGAGCCCATCCGTGTTGCCTTGTGTGCTGCTGGCCGAGTCCATTACTGTTTAGCCCATGATTGGCATTGCTATATAAGAGCAGCTCGATGCCCTAATTTCCAGAACTTTCTGATACTTCGTCTTGTGCTCTCTCTCTGAAAACCCTAAGTCGGCGATTCTTGAAGCGAGACACCATTCGTGAATCCTTCGTTCTGATCTATGTTTCATTCGATTCTTTGGTTGCTTCCATGGTAAGATCTGACAGTAAGAACGGCTATTGCTTAAATCTCTATTTGTTTTTTGGAACGCCTGAGGCGTGAGAGGTTGTAAACTGATAGAACAGATCTTTGCCTTGATCGTGAGATCGGTATAGAACAGATCTACCTTGATCTTGTTATTTTCGTTTCTGTTTTCAGTTGTATTGCAATACTGTTTCTATTTTACTGTTTATGGTCTTGTAATCGTTTGTAAACTTGAGATCTAGTGGATTGACTAGAGGCGGAGCCTCTGCCGTGAGTAGGATCTATTGATCCGAACACGTATATCGCTGTGTCTTGCATTTATACTTTTCTGTTTAAACTTTGGTTTATTGTGTATCGCGCTTAATCTGTGTTTGGCCGAGAAATCAGGTTGTATAAAACCTACACGTATCAAAATTTTGATATGTGAAAATTTGATAAGGTCCAACCCATACACACTAACCTTTTTATAGATTCTGAAGAAAATCGATAAAACTTGAATTGAATTTAATTATTTTGAAGGAATCTAAAGGCGTTGAGATATTCTCATAACCACACTTCAAACTTTACTTTTTAAGTTACTTGACTAATCTTTTACTATGTTATCTCACAATTGAAATGGATGTTTTCGGATACCTACTCGAGATAAAGTTAGAAGATGGTTCCCAATTCATTCAAAATATAGGGAAACCTTATCAAAATTCATAATTCCCATCTCAAATAACTGAAATCATCCAATGTTGAAATTTAATTTAAATAGCTAACAACAACACATATTATAATCATTATCTCAATTTATTGCAGCTATCATGGGCTCACATCAAGGAATCCATATCCTTATCAAGAAATCAGCTAGCAAGGAGACGTCTCCTTAGGTGCATTTCATTCGATGAGTCCATGGAAATTCATTATAAAATCCACACAACTGAGGTAAAAATTAGTTGGTATTCACTTCTCTAAATATCAACATCCAACTCTCCTTATTATCCTTTTTATTCTTTTACAAGTTTATGAGCTCTTCCAAATCACTAGATTTAGATTCACATCCATCATTTTTTGAAACTTTCAAGACTATTCTTTTATTTTTATTACATGATTTTTTCTCTTTCCTTCTCAAACTCAATTCATGAGTTATTAGAGATCCTAACAATTCATCCAAAGATAGTTTTTCTAAGTCTTGTACTTCTTGTGTGGGAGTGACTTTAGGATGTCATTCATGAGCTCGACATTGTAAAATTTTCTCAACAATATTTTCATTCAAAATTGGTTT
The DNA here is from genome assembly GCF_014633365.1 of Diospyros lotus. NCBI lineage: Eukaryota > Viridiplantae > Streptophyta > Magnoliopsida > Ericales > Ebenaceae > Diospyros > Diospyros lotus. The sequence goes on along the minus strand of NC_068339.1, from coordinate 14,738,801 downwards.
TCCTAAGTTCTTTAGGTTAGATACTATATTATTCAACCTAGTATACATATCTTTTATAGTTTCATCAGGTTACATTAAAAATAATACATAATCATGTTTAAACATTCTAATCTTGGACCTCTTTATCTAAGAAGTTCCTTTATGAGTTACCTCAAGATTGTCCCATATCTCATTTGCTATCTCTCATGTTAAAACCCTATTGTACTTTTCTAGACTAAGTACGTATTCTAGCATATTCTTGGTTGTCGCATTAAACTTGATCATCCTCATGTCATGGTCATTCTAGTCTTCTTTTGGCTTTGGAATGATTGGGTTCCCATCTACTACAGTTGGCATGTTGGACCCACATACGATAATTCTCCAGGCGTCCACATCCCTTGAAAGAATGAATGTCTTCATTCTATTCTTCTAGTATACATATAATTGTTACCATCAAATAATGGTGGCTTGTTGCAGGATTAGCTCTCTTGGAATGAGTTGCTTGATGTGTTGTTGGTCATTTGATCTTTCCTCGAGGTTTGTTAAACCTGTAGATAAGATCTGCTCTAATACAGTTTGAAGAGTTTTTTAACTTAAGAGGAGGTGAATTAAGCCTTTTTCACCCTTAAAAATAAGGACTTAAATCAGAAGAAAAAATTAAAAAATGCAACACACAAAGATATATAGTAGTTCGGCTTACTGCTTAGTCCACTACCTTGGTTCCTCACCAGGGATTTAGTCAAACCAACTTACTTGGATAACTTTTGAAATAGTTTCAGCTATAAACCTTTACAGACAATGGCTTTTAAATAAAATCAACTACAACCAGTGCCTTTTACAAGGGTAAGGCCTAACCTTTACAAATTCACAAATAGAATTTAGAAATGTGAAAAGAAGTTTCAAGAAAAGGTATAAGATCAACAGGATCATACACTCTTCTCTTGGTTATACAAGGAGATACAAATATGTTAAGGTAAGCTCAATCTCTCCTTTTTGAATGAGTGCGACCAACAAGATTTTTGCTTGAAAGCTCTTAAAATTCGAAGGTATTTTCTTCTAATATCCAACTCTTTTTGTAGTCTTATGGTATTGAATGCTCTAGCTGAGTTGTACTTTAATAAAGAGAATGTTCCTTTTTTTTGTGTCTTAACTGCCATATTTTGTCTCTACAAAACATAAAAAAAATCAATTAGAATATCATATTTTGTGTATAAGTTGTTTGAAGATCATTTAATGTTCTAAAAAGTAGAAACAAATTGCATTAAATGAGATGTAACGATTATAAATTTTAAATTCAGACATATATTACTCAAGTAAAAATTTGTGTTTAATCAATTAAGTTTGATCTTTACTCGACTATATCAATTTTGTAATTGATTACATTTATAACTTACTTGAGTACAAAATGCTATTTACTCGAGTACATATCATATATTACTCGATTAAAATTTTAAATACTCGAATACAAATGTTTTCAGGGCCCGCTTCCAGATATACCCGCTAGCATAGGATATTCGAAAGAGAGTTCTTCCAAAATGGAATACAGAAGCAAAAATAACCAAAAAAAACATCATATTATAAACGGGCTCATTTTTACTAGGAGCAACAATCTTTCTTACAACATTTCTTTAGGCTTACAAGCCATACAATTCTCAAAATAAACAAAGGGCCCATAAACATACAAAAGAAATAACCTTCAACACTGAGCCTTCTCACAAGTCCCAAAAATCTTTAGGTCGGGAGAGATCTCTGTACACGACTGAACTCAACTTCAAACCCCACTAGACTCCCCTTCTACTATAGATTTTCCCTTACCTGGAATGACAACAAGCAACAAGTGAGCCACAAGGCTCAGCAAGCATATGAATAGAAAAATGAGATGATGATAAAATCACTACATGAAGGCATGCATAAGATAGGAATCAATGGAAGACCACTACCCAACATTTAGAACAAAGCGTTTAATCATGCCTTCTACATTATAAATACCTTAATAATTGGTATCTCCTTACTTAACAACAAGGCACCCATGAAACTCAGAGTAATATTCGCACAATTTGCCTAATGGCAAAATACCCATTTTTTTTCATACGCGACTCATAGCACAAGAAGCCACCAATTCATGCTCATGCAATTTTATATAATGATAGAAATACATGCGCCACATTGGCCCTTTAGGCCTCCACATCCATGACTAGAATGCATACTTATATATCAAAATCCATCAGCCACCACAGTGGCAGGAGCATCACCTGCTGGGTTTATGGCCACCTCACTTGCGCCAGGCGCTTAATGGGATATCCCATCTCATGGCTACACTCTCACCCTACAATTAAAACACAATAAAACTTTTATATTTTTTTCTTTATTTTGGTGAGAGGTTTATACTCGTAGGTGTATGAGTGCAGTTGTAGTCCAAATTTAAATTTGTATTTTCTGGATGGGTCCAAGTCGTCCACTGAGAGATTTATTTATAGCAAAAGAAAAAGAATGTCACACACACAAATGCATTTGGACGAATTGGCAACAAGATTTTTTTATGGATTTTCAGATAACGAATACTAGGAAATAAAGCAAAGCAGAAATTGAAATCAACACTGAATGTGAAAATATGAAATTGGATAGCACTTGAGTTAAGACAATTTCAGCACCAACTCGCTGATCCCCAATTTTTAGCAGAAAAGATTAGCAATATTAATTTAATTTCAGATATGAGGGTTTGTTATTAAATGTAATTAGAGATAATGATAGTTCTAGTATAAGCAATCCCCATATATACATGATATTTGAGATTCTAGTTTAAGCAACTACCATAAATCCAATTGCAATTAATATACAAAACAACTAAATTAATCATCCGGGTTTGGGTATGATAGCGTTTCCAATTCTAGTAACTCTCATACATGACATGAAAGCTCTAAGTTAGGCTTACTCTCCAATCCAAACCTAGTGATTTCTCAATAATTACTACACACCCATATTGAAATTTAAATTAATGTCACTCATTTAAAGCGCAGCTTTCTTTGGGAATCATTGGCATTGGACATTGTCCTTGCCTTAACCCAAGATTGGATTTAGCTACTCATCTCTATTTGAAAGTTAATTGACAAGAATTTAATGGCGTAATTTAAATAACATAATTTGAATGACAGGAATTAAAATAGTAGAAATTAATTGGCCATTTAGGTGGTGGATAATAAAAAGACGTGAATTAAAATTGCAGAAATTTAAAAACAGAAATTAATCGGCCATTTAGACGGTGGATAATAAAGTAACAATAAATAACATAAGAATTCAAGAGAAAAAAGAAAGAAAGTAAGATCACAAGAGAAGATAATAGAGAAAATAAGAGAGAACAAGAGCAATTCTCAAAGAAAAAATCTAAGAAAATAACTAAGCTTTTATTCAAGAATAATAATCACCTCTTACAAATGCAACCAAGTGAGCTATTTATAGCCCACAAAATGCAATACAAACAACACAATTTCAATTATTCAACTAGACATAATTATATCTAATGGGCTGTAAGGTCTCACTCTCGAATATTCCTACTAGCATATGATATTCGAAAGGAGGTCATCACAGAGATGATACAGAACAAACCATAATAAAACAAACAACTCAATTCATTACTAGCAGCGAAAACTAAATTAAGGTTCAATTACACTTCCAATATCTCATAAATTTGGGGCTTAAAGGCCATACAAAATAATTAAGAGGCTCTAATGTTAACTAAGAAAATAAAAATCATTTCATCTCAAGCCTGACCAAAATGCTAAATAGGATCTTCAAATTAGGACACGTCTCCGTACACCACTATTCCTGGGCCTTAATCCCACTGGACTCGCCCTCGAAAACGGGCTTCCCTTTACCTGGAATGGCAAGGAAGATCAAGAGAACCACAAGGCTCAGCAAGTTTGAGAAACAATGAATAGAGAACATGAATCAAGAATATGATGACACCAAAAGAGTAATCAAGAAATAGACAATTTTATACAACATTCGTAATTTATGACTTTATGAATTTCAATTTAAATGCATCATGTCACCATATATTACTATGCAAAAGTGCATATAAAATTAAGTGTTAGAATCAACTCTCGTAGGCTCGCAAGCCATCAATCCACACATGCTAAAGTGCATTCATGTAAATAAAAATTCATAAATAATATGGAGCCAACCTGCCGGGCTATGGCCGCCTCGTCCCGCGCCAGGTGCTCTAGGGTACATTTCCCTCCGCGCAAAATAATAGGTGCGCAAAGTTTAATAATAATAGCATATACATCTTATTTTGACATGCCATTTATGAAATCACGCAAGGTTACCACCCTTGATGCCTTGCTCTCAAATGCATAACTAAGTATCCACATAATTTAATATCACGTATTGATGACAAGTACATTTTCACGAATAGTCTCAAATTTATGATTTGAGTTACCATGCAGCTAAAAGAACCACATCAAGCAAATTAGCTCTATTGATCTTTACACATGCACATTTAATTTATTAACCATTACTAATGACAAAAAAATATAAAGTAAAATAAATAAATAAATAAATAAGGAAAGTTTTGAAATGAATTCTAATCAATTTGGGTATATTCAAAATCATTTAATAGATAAGTTCTACCATGGAAAAATACAATGGGTGCTTACATATGTATACATAAATATATATATTTATATTATTTTATTTGGGTGGCTTGCGCTCAAAGTGGGTTTACATATTTGATAGCATGTAAAGATATTAAAACAAAACAAAGACTAAATGAGTGCTAAACATGCGTATACAAATATATATATATACATAAGTATAATTAAAGAAAGAGGGAGAAGGCTTTTGTACTAAAAGTCTACCTTTACAATATGAGAAAATTATCTTACATTAGAATAAAATAAAATCTAATAATTTATTTTCTCATGGGTTTTAAAGCCCTCACTCTCTCTCTCTACTGGTGCATATATGAACCTATAGATGGGTGGATGGAATATGGCCAGGGGGTAGTCAGATGTATTAGTAAGGGGAAAGAGCTCCCATCCAGCCACCCTTTCACGTTTATATATATAGGTATATATGCATATATATATATAAATGGGCTAGCTGGAATGGGGCAACTAAGTAACGTATATACGTGTATATATATATATGGACACTGGTTGTTCGGCTGGAACAAGGGACCCAAATGGCTGAAAATGTATATATATATATATATATTTATATATCAGTGTTACTCGGCTAGATCAAACAATGAAACTGTTCGTTTATATATATATACATACATATATATGGGTTTTGCTCGACTGAACTAGGGAGTCATTTCTGTTTATATATATGGGTTTTGCTTGGAACAGGGCATCCATGGCCGAACGTGTGTATGTATATATATATATATGTAAGATTCAAAAAGGCATGGGGGAATATATAAATGGAGCAAGCTGGGTCTTATATCGGATGGGTTCAATAAGCTTGGGGTTATGGCATCGGATGACCAGCTTATACAGATACGAAAATGAGCAAATCCTCGTATCTTTGATAGCATGCATATTTATACCATATTTTGGCATTTCACCTCATTCTTATTAGGCCATTTGAAGCAATTTTTGCTGATATTTGATTGTTTCTATTTTATTATGTTTCAAATTGTCCTTACACTATTTTCTATCTTACCTCTACTCTATGGATCCAGGCTTTAGGGAATATTGGATGGGCTAGAGAAGTGGCTCAACTAAAGGAGCTTGGGCCAACTAAAGGAGCTTGGGCCTACAATAAAGGAGCAGACTTGGGCTCACTTGTTTTCTGTTGGGCTAGGCCCAACCCTAGCCTCCCTAGCCTTTCCTTTCTTGGCCATGTATTTAAGGCCTCTTAGCATTAATTTTCAGGGGATGATCATATAGATAGAGAGGAGAAAATAGAGAGGATTCTGCCCGTTTTTGTTGTTGTAGCACTTTCCTGTTTTTTTACATCTTTTGTTCCATTTTGTTTTCCTTTCCGTAATGATAGGCTAGAACACTTTGTAACCGGTTGTGTGTCTTGAATCCATGTGGAATTTGAGTCCCGGATGAGCTACAAGAATCTGGTTTGTTGTTTGTTTCTTATTCATTTCTATTTGGTTTAGTTTGAGCAGATTTGTGAATGCATGGAGTTCATGGCAGGTTTGTGTGAACTTGCATGGTTTCACTTTCTGTTAAATGCTTAAGAGAACAGAATGTTATAGCCGGTTGGTATAACATCTCGGAAATGAATATTGTGTGCTTGAACGGTTGTTCTTGCATAGGTCCGGATAGGTTGAATAGAGAGTGAATGGTTGCATTTTGTTTGCAAGAGATTTCTGCATTCATTTTGTTATTTCCAATCATTCTAATCCTTGGACGGTTGTTGGGGATGCTTTGAGTTTGTTTTCCGGAGATCAAAGCATCTAGCAAACCAAGATATATAGAGTGGACAAGGAAGATTTCACATAGGAGACAAATACACAGCCGGTTGCACTCCTCTTATTGATTTTTCATCCATCTTCATCTTTCTGTTTTGCCAATTAGTTTTCTGTCAAAACCCCCCCCCAAACAAACTGTTATTGGTTATGTTGGTTCTCCTTTGTTGGTAGAAGAAAGTGAGGCTCCTTGTGAGAGATGACCTAGGGTGCACTTTGCTGCAAACTAGAGAAGAGATGCAAACATAGATCTCTATTTCTGGAGCGGTTCGATAGCCGGCCAATCTTCATCTACCAAAAAAAATACCATTCACAGAAGGGAAACTCAAGGTGAAATGAGACTCCATTGGAGACCACAACGAGACCCAAAATTGACCGGAAAGTTGCAGCACAATGTTTCATAATTTATAATCTATAGACCAACATTCACTGCGTGCAACACAATATATGTATATATATATATGGACAATCATATGTGAAGAAGGAACTCACTGGTATAGAGAAATGTATACTTATATATCTACATAGGGACATTCCTGGCTGAATAAGAACTCCATAATGAATAAACATGCTGATACGTGTATATATATATATATAGCGAGTTTGGAACATAGGCTAATGATGGAGATTAACAACTTGGAAAAATAGTGTAAGAAAACTTGCTGAAAGTTAAAGAGGCTGCGTAAGAACTTGCAGCCACAACGAGACAACAATAACTATTATGAATAGAGGAACTTGCCTGATGAAGTGTAAAAACTCCACCAGCAATAGAAAACACACAGCAACGAGTGAAGAAGAAGAAGCAATGCAACAGTGGGCAACATGGGTATATTATAGGCGCTGAAAAGTAGGATATGGTCTGTGCATAAAATAAAAGACACAGCAGAAAAGGCTGCTAGACTACACTGTTCTACCCGCCCCCCCAAAAGACTGATTTGCCCCTTATTTTTCTTTTTTTTTTTGTAACAAACAAGCTTTTTGGGACGTTTTTGACATTTGGCAATTATTTTTATTTTAATTCCTTTTCTTCTTTTTTTTCACATAATAAAATTTAAATCTCTTTTATCATTGGGCCCAAGCCCAACCCAACAATTTATTTAACCCACCTGATAAACCCATGAACTCATTTAACTATTTAAATGGAGTCCAAAACATTAATTTCCCAAATTCTTAAAAATTAGACCCATACTCTTAAATTCATGATTACATGCACCAAGAAAATTTTATATTAATACAAAATCATTTTATGCCATCAAAATAAATTGTTAAACTACTTCGACCCACATTTAGAATGCCCTTGAGTTAAAATTAAATATTGAAAACACTTAGATCTAATTTAGGGTCATTACATGGGCACTCACACACCTAAAGTTAAATGAATTTTAGCTAAAATACACACCTAAAGTTAAATGAATTTTAACTAAAATACACACCTAAAATTAAATGAATTTTAGCTAAAAGACACACCTAAAGAAATACTCATAAAATAAATATTTAAAAATAAAAAATAGATTTTTACAAATTGGGTTTTAGGACTTCTTTATGTTGGATTTGGACCTTCCTTGGAATTAAAATACTTGGGCCTTCTTTGGTTGGACTCTATTGAATAGTTGATCCATTTGCATTAGATTTTGAGTAGTAACGTTGGCCATCCAATTGACTCCTTAACATCTTCAATTACTCGGCAAATGTCAATTTCTTCATATCATCCTGAAAATAGTACATAATGTGCATAATTATTCAAATTAAACATTAATATAAGATAAAAAATATGGATATAATTTATTAAGATTTAGAAAAATTAACTCCTTATCATCTCACACTTGCGGAACTTAGCCACCGCGATAAAATAATAATAATAAGAGGTGCAAAGATAATGATAACAATGCATCACACAAGATAAGAGATTTTCGTGGACATGCCAACCAAAAACATTACTTAACAATTGTAACGACCCGTTAGCGGATCCGGGTGTTAACTATGGGAATAAAATATTTGCTTTGTTTGAGCCATTATTTTTGAAGGATTATATGTGCTGTTTTTAGTTAGTTTGGCTCAGAAGGTAAAATGGTGGAAAAGTCAGGGATTTGACTTTGACGAAAAGGGACCCACGACTTTGCAATGTATGTGTGTAAGATATTATATGAGAAATGGAAAAGAAAAGAATTATGTATTTATATCAAGAGGATTTATTTAAATGAATTATAGGATATTTGCATTTACTTAGATGACTAAGGGACATGGAGGGAATAAGAGCTAAACTTAAGGGACAAATGGGTAAATGGGGGAAAGAATAAAAAGGGAGGAGGTGGTGGTGGCGTGAGCCACTCTTCCTTCTTTATTTCTCCTTCTTCTTCATTTTCTTCTTTCTTCCTTTCTTCTTCAACATCCCTTCTTCTCCTCTTGGGATTTCTCTCTCTCTCCATAGATTTGAAGCTTTGGGAGCAAAAGATAGTATCTTGTGTGGCTTGGAAGCTTAGTGGGGCTAGCAAAATCCACAAGGCAAGTTCTATTCTCCTCTTCCTCCATTGTATGTGAGATTTTAGTTCCTCTTGGTATTTCGGTGTAAGATTCTCCTTGTTGTCATATGGAATGAGAATATGTGTCTCGTGGTTGTTATAGTGTCTTTAGAACTTCTAATTTTCAAGGGATGTTCCTGAAAGTTTGGTTGTCATATTGTGGGTTTTGTATAAAATCTAGTTGAGTGCGTTTTGTATAATTTTGGGTGGAACCATGAAAAATTGGGATTATGGCTGAAATGAGGTTTTCTTTTATTTCATCTTTTCATAGGAGTGATGTATTTGGAGTTTGGAAAGATTGTGATAAGCTTTGGGATGGTTTTGGGGGTTTTTTGGTTCGTCTGTTGGGGTTTCTAGGCTCAGGGAGTCGACTGGGAGGGTCTAGAAGTCGACTCCCCAAGGTTTTCTCTTGGTTAGGTCGCCTGAGACGACGTCGGAGTCGACTGTGCCTCGAAAGTCGACTGTCCTGGTGTCAAAGTCGACTCCCGCGGTAGACTACACTGCGCACCCTATACTATTTTGGCCATAACTTTTTGTGTAGATATCCGATTGATGAACCGTTTGAAGTTTCATAAACTAGACTCGATAAGAATCGATTTGGTATATAATTTGTAGGTATTTGGACAAAAATTGGATGAGTTGAATCCCAATGAATTAGAAGCTAGAAATTGAAATCTTCAATTCCAATCCAATAATGCTTTGGTGTTTGAGGCATAACTATTTATGGTATTGTCCAACTTGAAATCCATTTTTTTACAACAAAATAGGCTTATTAAGATTTGTTTTAGAATGTATCTTGGGTCATTTGAATATGTTTGAGGCCGTAGCAACTCAGCCAATCTTGGCATGGAATATGGAGTTCTTTCGTTTAAGCGATTTGCTTTACCCCAATGTTCGGGAGATAAATAGTTTATTTTGGGGCATCATTGGAGTATGATGAGATTCACTGATAGGCTAGATTATAATGCTTTTAGATGTAATTCTTTATGAGGATAGAAAATATTCCCTGAGAATTGTTGATGCAATTTGTATTTGCTAGCCAAGTAGGGCTATTTCTCCCTACATTTCTTTGTGGAATGATGTTGAACCTTATCGGGGTAGGTTCTAGATGGTTTCTATTTGGGGTGGTGTTATATTTTGATTTATTTATTATTACACATTGCATGGTGATGCATTGGGACATTGGGCTATGGGTTTGCATACATATGGGATCATGTTTTGTGTTCAGTGGTGGCGTGAGCATTGGCATGACATGGTTGGATTGTGAGTACCGACCTATGTATTATAGGTGAGCATGGACACATAAAGCATGTGTATGTGTGAGTTCTTATTGTTGGAAATGTATGCCCTAAAGACACGTTTTGTTTAATTTATGGTAATGATGTTTCTTTTAGTCAGTTTATGGCACATATATTATTTGCATTTAATTGTTGGAAAAGTGTCCATGCTATTAAGTAAGTGATTCATGTGATGGGTCGTTCTTCACAGTTAGGCATGAATCATGGGTACTTAATAAGCAAGAAAATATTACTCTTGATCTTTTGATAGAACTGGGTATTCTATCATGATAAGATCATTGTGCAATAGATCCTAATGGAGGATGGCTTGCCTTAGCCAGTAAACAGTCCGTTTACTCTAATTGTACAAGCGCATTTGAAATGCGTAGAGTGGACCTGTGATAGAAGCTAATGACAAAGTACTAATTATCATGGAGCTAGTCTATCACTGCTACTACGTGGACGAGTACTCTAATACTTGAGTATTAGTTGGTGGTCTAGTGAACCTAGAGCTATATTCTTAGATTCACTATAGGTGAGGTCTATCAAAGATCAATAACCTTTTGAGTTGGGAGTATGGTTTCTAATTAGCTAAGACAGACTAATACAAGATAGTTTCTGTGATTCACCCCCTTGTGATTGTCCAAGAATAATCAAATAATCCAGGGCCTTGGGAACGTGACTTAAGAGTGTGTGCTTCTGGGTAGCTCCCAGTGATAAGCAAGTATATTCGAGTAGTCATGGATTATTGGACTAGTGATCTAAGGATGGTAGAAATCATTTAGAGAGGTGTTAGTACATTATTCCTTTCTAAATGATGGGTGTTACGCAGAGGGGTATTTTTGTCATTACACTAGTAGGTCAAAGACATTGCATATGTAAAATTATTCGTGGGGTCAGTGTTACCATATGGTGATAGTTGGAACACTTAGAATGACAAAATATAGCTACTAGGTAGCAGGGATATTTTGGTCATTTTAGTAGCCGTGAATAATTTGTCTTTTGGTCCCCGGGGTAGCTCGATATAACTCATGTATTATTTAATACATTTGGCTTGTTGGGTGAATTACATTGAGAGAGAATTATTTTATTCAGAATGGTCCATAATTAATTGGGTTAGAATAAAATAATAGTTAATTAGTTTTTTAATTAATTAATTGGGCTAACCCAATTAGAAAATTAATTAAATGAACTTGGCCCACTAGGGTTTTAACCCTAGGGTTCTCCCTATATATATTCTCTCCTTGGTTGTTTTTCACCTAAGGTTTTTTCTTTTACTCTTCTTCACCAAAAGAGAGGCCACGAGTTTGAGTCATACCTTGGAAGATTAAGAGAACGTTCAAGTTCTGATGCGAAGGAGCCGAAGGATTGTAGGACAGCCGTCATCTCCACCACGAGAAGAAGCTCCCGCCCATCCTCCTCCTATCGCTTCATTCCATCCGGTAATCCGAAGGAAAAGTAAGTTTCCTAGACTCTAATCAATACGAGGAAAGTTTTTATTTAAAAACGCTTCCGTTGCATGCTATGTATCCTCGTGATGATCCTTCACTTATGTGGGCGTAGCATGGCCTGATGTTTGGTTTATGGGGGCCTTAACATCACGTTTATGTTGCATAAGCCGTGCATTTCTTTATTTGTTGCATTAAATGTTGAGGATATGGGACTTTGGGGAATGATCTGGTGTATACCTTGGGAGTCTTTGGATGTGGAAGTTGTTTGGGCCCGGTGGGGAATGATCTGGTGTATACTCCACGGGTGTACCCGTAGAGAATGATCTGGTGTATACTCCACGGATGTACTTTTAGACTTCGAGGAATGATCTGGTGTATACCTCAGAAGTCTATAGTAGCCTATATCGGGTTACAACAGGTTTGTATGCGGGACTTGAGGGCCAATGTGTGTCTTGTCTTATGTGGACCCCAAGGACTATGTGTGTGCATTGATGCATTTACGTTATGATTTGTCATCGTGGTACATGGCATGGTTTGATATGCGATACATATCATGGGTGGGTATATTTATGGGTGAGTCAGCTATCAGCCCTGTTATCCTTTTTTATATACACTTGCTGAGTCTTGTGACTCACTCTTTCTTTACATCATTCCAGGTAAGCGTGGAAAAGCAGTTGAGGGTGGGACCAAGCTTAGTTCTCCCTATGTTAGATTTTGTGTACAGAGGCACCCTAACCGAAAGATTCTTGGACGTTTTGTCTTGTTTTGAGTCCAGGAAGGATATTGTCTTGCTATGCTAGACATGGTGTTTTTGTGTGGGCGGGCATGTGAGCCCTAATGTTGTCATCAAAGAATGTATACTATAAGATTTTTGCTTCCGTTGTGTATATTAATGAAAATCTCATTTGAGATGTTTTGTTGAAGTTTGCATCTGTATCTTTTCCGTGAGGGCTTCCTCTTGGAACTCCTGTGTTTACGGGACTTTCGGGAGCGGGTCCTTACAACAACTTCCCCAAACAAACTCGTTATGGTTAATATAGATTTGGGAAAGTCTTAACTGACTCAAAACATATCCAAATTATATGATATTATATATCAAATCGAAGCCTCGAAGCCTAGTTTATGACACTTCAAACAGATAGCAAATCTGAGTTCTAGATCAAAAGTTATGGCTAAAAAAACGAAGTACGCGCAGTGTAGTCAAGCCACAGCCAAGTCGACTTGCCCAAAACCGAGTCGACTTGATCTCCTAGACGAGTTGACTTAGCCAAAAAAGGAGAAAAATGCCCAAAGAACCCAGCTTCAGCACCAACAAATCGACCCAACGCAACCAACAATGCACAAAATGAATACCAAACACCCAAAACCACCCATGGCTAATCCCCTAACCCCCAAGTTGCCATTCCATGAATGAAAGATAGGGAAGAACAAGCCCCATACAGATCCAAACAACAAGACCCAATGAGCTCTTTGAAAGAAACCCACATTTAAGAAAAGATGGAGACAAACCATTTAACTCAAGTTTTCAAAACATCATTTGGAGATATGAAAATATCAACTTAGCTAATCATAAAAATATGATCTTGCATTAAAAATAGGAGAAATGAATATGGATGCTTTCCTTTAGATGGAGAGACCAAGAAGATGATGAAGACCCTCCATTTGAAGCTTTATTCTCCACTAAGAGAAGAGAAGAATGAAAGAAGATGATGATGATGAAAAAGAAGGAGAAAAAGGGAGAGGCTGCCGAGAGCACCAAGAAGAGAGAGAGGAAGAAAAAGAAAAATTGAAGAAGAAGCAAGAGGGCATGGCAAGCCCTCCTGCCAGCCACCTACCCAACCACTTTGCCCAACTTTTCCATATTTGTCCCTTACACTCACACACACAACACTTTGTTATTAAGCCCATTTTAGACTATTGCCTTTATTTTCATTTTCATATCCCATTTTTCTTTAATCACCACTTTTACACACAATTCACACACACATAATTATGCAAAGGCCCACTTTTATTTATGGCCCAAGCCCACTCAAAAGCCCATCCATGCTAGGCTTATGAAATTATTCAACCCATCACTTCCTTTGGGGCTACAAACCCTTGGTCAAAGCCCACTTCATAACACATTTTATGCCTTAATATCAATGTTTTAAAAACTAGACCAAATCGGCGGGTTCAACCGGGAACCGGTCTGCCATCCGGTTCGGTTATATGTATATGGTTGAGCTTCGTTTAAACTGGTCAAAATTGGGATAACTCGATGAACCAGGTCAAAACTGAAAATCGGGTTAACCCTGATTTTTTAATTATTTTGGTTGGTACTTAGGCTAGCTAGGGTTAATCACTTTACCTTTCTCATTTCTTGCTGCTTTGGCCTTTTGCAGCTCTTCCTCTGAATATTTTTCTTCTTGGTTCCATTGCTGCTACACATATACAGATTCTACACCTCGCTGCCACACTTCACCACACTCCTTCTCTCACCGTCACACCTTGTTGCTGCTCATGCTTCTCATTCAAGAGGTTAATCTGGTTCATTTGTCTTTTTCTTTTTCTTTTTAAAAATTTACAGTTACTTGGGCTGAGATTTTATGCAATATAAGTATGGTTGGGGCTGAGATTTTATGTAATATTTTAGTTTTTCCTTCATCTACCTTCTTCGAAAAAAACCTCTGTTGGCTTCTCGAAATTTACAGTTACTTGGGCTAAGATTTTATGTAATATAAGTATGGTTAGGGATGAGATTTTATGTAATATTTTAGTTTTTCCTTCTTCTACCTTCTTCGAAAAAAACCTCTGTTGGCTTCTCTTGGGTTCGTGATAATTTTTTTGCGTGGAATCATCCTCCACATTTATGTTACAATTAGAGTTACTCAAACTGTAATTAAAGTTTGAATCATCCTTCAATTGCGTGGAATTTTCTTAAACTGTAATTAAAGTTTGCTATTTGTTGTAACTATTTTCTTTGTTTATGAATTATGAATTTTGTTACTAGTTTCATTGCGATTTTCCCCATTAATTAATTTGTTTGTGTAATATTAGTTGTAATGTGTGTAATTGTTTGTGTTTTTATTTGTTTATAGTAAATGGAAACTGTTAACTGAAGATCAACTCCAAATAGTGAAGAGCAGTCCTCAGATCAATATACTCTTAGTCAAGGAGCAACTATTAGACATAAAAAAGACATAGCATGGAGATATGTTACTGAAGCAAAACATTCTGAAGGAAATAAGGTCTTAATATGTACTTTTTGTCAAAAATAAAATGCAGGAGGAGGCATTAATAGAATGAAGCAACATCTAGCTAGAATGAAGGGAAATGTTGACTCTTGTAAAAAAGTTCCAGGAGATGTGAGGTTTTTGATTCAAGGGTCATTACAAGAAAACTTGCAAAAGGCAAAGGAAAAGAAGAGTGGGCCTCAATTTGATGATGATGATGAGATTGAAGAGATCCAACATTTTACAACTAAAGTTTAAAAGTGGTAGTTCTGCATCCTCCAAAGGAAAGAGAAAAACTAGAGAGATGACATCATTTTTCAAGTATGGAGTTCAAGATTCTAAACAACCTTCCATTAAGGCTTGTGTGCAAAGTAAAGAAAGATGGCATGACACTGACATGGCAATTGCTTTACGGTTTTATGATGCTTGTATTCCAACAAATGCAGTGAATTCTCCATATTTTCATAAAGTAGTTGACAAAATAACTAGTATGGGTCATGGATACAAGGCTCCTAATTATCATGCATTGCGTGTTAATTTATTGAGGGATGCGAAGACAAAGCTAATTATTGATTCTTTTCGATCACATTGGGCTGAAGTCGGATGCACAATTATGGGTGATGGATGGATAGAAACTAGGCAAAGGCCATTGATTAACTTTTTGGTGTATTGTTCAAAGGGCCTATCATTCATCAAGTCTGTTAATGCCTCAAATTTCATAACGGATGCTAAAACATTAGGTAATTTTTTTGCAGAGATTCTTGAGTTTGTTGGTCCAAACAATGTGGTTCATATGGTGACAGACAATGGTGCAAATTATAAAGTTGCTGGGAGGAAATTTTCAGAGAGATATCCTACTATTCGATGGTCTCCATGTGCTGCTCATTGTATCAATTTGATTATGAAAGATATGTCAAAGATGAATGATGTGAAAAATGTTGCTACTTTAGCTTCAATGGTCACTGTTTTCATCTACAATCACAAATGGACCTTGAATTGGTTGAGGATGAGGCCTGGTTGGAAAGAGATAGTTCATCTAGGAGCTACTCGTTTTGCCACAACACTTATTGCATTGAAGAGTTTACATGATCACAAATATCACTTGCAAGCTTTGGTGCTAAGTGATGCCTATAAAAAATTTCTTAAGATGCCAAAAGGTAGAGAAGTTAAGCAAATTGTTTTAGATGAAAGATTTTGGAACAATAGCTTGATCTTTGTCAGAATAATGACACCTTTGATACGCCTTTTGTGCATTTGTGATTCTAATGAAAAACCATCATTAGGGTATGTTTATGATGGAATGTATAGGGCTCGTAAAGGGATAAAAAATTTATTCAAAGGAAGGAAGACTTTGTACAAGCCTTATACTGCATTGATCAAGGGACGATGGGATAGAATGTTACGCCATGATCTTCATGCTGTAGCATATTGGTTCAATCTAGTTTTTCAATATGATCAAGAAAATTCTTGCAAAAAGCTAGAAATTATGAGAGGAGTTTTGGATGTAATTGACAAGAAGAAACTTTACAAGAAGCAAAAACTAGTTTATGAGATTCCATTTTTTCGAGATAAAGAGCAAGGTTTTTCACAAGATTTGGCTATTACAAGTTGCAGGACTATTAGACCCGGTAAGCATAAATTAAACTTGTTATTTAAAATTTACTTATCAAACTTGTAATTTGATATCTATTATCTAATGCATTCTATTGATTTGTGTTTGTTTATTTAGATGATTGGTGGAAGATATTTGGTTATGGTGCTCCAACTTTGCAAAAGTTGGCAATAAGAATTCTTAGTCAAAAATCTTCTTCGTCTGGATGTGAACGCAATTGGAGTGTGTTTGAGCATATACATACTAAAAAGAGAAACAGATTAGAACATCAAAGGCTCAATGACTTGGTATATGTTCATTACAATTTGCGTTTACAAAATAGGTACGAAACCATTTTATACAATAATTTATTTATTTTATTTGTTCTTATTTTCAAACATTGATTTAGTGATTGTTTTTACTTTTTATAGGTCTAAAGTTGACAAAAGATCTTATGACCCTATTGATTATGAATCAATCGACAAACCTGAGTTTTGGATATTAGAAGAAGAGGAAGAAGGCGAACTTGACATTGATGAGTGATTAGTGGTTAATTTTGTAAAATTTTGTTATAATTATAACCCCCATTTTGATTTTAAATTGGTTTAATTGAATAGTTATGTGTAATATATATATATATTATAACATAATACATATACTCAATGGAGTGCATGCGTGGAGCATCTATATAATATATAAGTATATAATATATCATATAATATATCATATAAATATATACATAATATATAATTTAATAACACTCAATTGCTTGCTTGTAGGCATGAAAAAGGTGGATTTGAAGACTCAAATTGGATTGAAGAATGAAGAATTCAAACCCAACCAATGAAGAATTAAAACCCAACACATGCCATTAAATTGAAGGCCCAAGGCCCAACACATGTTTAAGGCCCAATTTGAGAAAGCTCATGGAAGACATCATTTGGAGAAGGCCCAAGCATTTTTTAATCCTAATGAAGACCAAAAATCTAATTGTAGAAATTTATTTTTTTATTTTTAAATATTTTTTTATGAGTGCTTTATTATATGTGTATTTTAGCTAAAATCCATTTAACTTTAAGTGTGTGAGTGCCCATTAGATATAATTATATTTAATTGAATAATTGAAATTGTGTGGTTTTTATTGCATCTTATGGGCTATAAATAGCTCACTTGATTGCATTTGTAAGGGTGATTATTATTCTTGAATCAAATCTTAGTTGTTTTCTTAGAATTCTCTCTTTGAGAATTGCTTTTGTTCTTTCTTATTTTCTCTATTATTTTCTCTTGTGATCTTACTTTCTTTCTTTTTTATCTTGAATTTTTATGTCATTTATTGTTACTTTATTATCCACCTCCTAAATGGCCGATTAATTTATACCTTTAAATTTCTATAATTTTAATTCTGTTATTTTATTATCCACCACCTAAATGATCGGTTAATTTCTAATATTTTAATTCCTGTCATTTAAATTCTTGTCAATTAACTTTTAAATGGAGATGAGTAACTAAATCCAATTTTGGGTTAAAACAAGGACAGTGTCCAATGCCAATAATTCCCAAAGAAAGCTGCGCT
Organism: Diospyros lotus; assembly: GCF_014633365.1. NCBI lineage: Eukaryota > Viridiplantae > Streptophyta > Magnoliopsida > Ericales > Ebenaceae > Diospyros > Diospyros lotus. The sequence continues at coordinate 14,720,772 of NC_068339.1, read as the reverse complement.
TAAAATGAGTGACATTAAATTAAATTTCAGTATGAGTGTGTAATAATTATTGAAAATCACTATGATTGAATTGGAGCGTAAGCCTAACTTAAAGCTTTAATGCCATGTATGAGAGTTACTAGAACTGAAAACGCTATCATACCCAAACCCGGATGATTAATTTAGTTATTTTGTGTATTAATTACAATTGAATTTATGGTAATTGCTTAAATTAGAATCCCACATATCATATATGGGGATTGCTTAAACTAGAACTATCATCATCTCTAATTGCATTTAATAAAAAACCCTTATATCTTAAATTAAATTAATGTTGCTAATCTTTTCTGCTAAAAATTGGGAATCAACGGGTTGGTGCTGAAATTGTCTTAACTCAAGTGCTATCCAATTTCATATCCTTACATTTAGTGTTTATTTCAACTTCTGCCTTACTATATTTCCTAGTATCTGTTATCTAAAAAATTCATAAAAAATCTTGTTGCCAATTCATCTAAATGCGTGTGCGTGTGTATGACATTCCTTTTATTTTGTCATAAATAAATCTCTCAGTGGACCACATGGACTCATCCAAAAAATATAAATTTAAATTTGGACTACAACTGCACTCGTACAC